>NC_040911.2:19135859-19807754 GCF_004126475.2 Phyllostomus discolor
TCCTTTTGTGTTTATTAACACATTAATATGTGTTTAAACACATATTGTGTTTAAACACATATTAATTGTGTTTAAACTAGATTTGTTAGAAAGTGAATTTCTGTTCTTCCTTGGCTTCCCATTTGGATGGTTTGGCTGGTTTCACTTGAAAACCAGTTTCTCCTGGCCTTGGAAGGACGTGGGTTCCCCCGCACTGAGTGACTGCAGTAAACCCTGAAAAGCCATCAGAACCCCAAGCACGACAGCCAGAGTGGATGAAAACCATCGTCATCTGATATTCAGACCAATATACAAATGCCAAAAAGAAGGAAGTAAAAGTACAGCCAGGCATGCTGTTCACATAAAATTTGCACAGTGCCTGGAGCTCAGGGCCGTACAGTCAATAGTTATGTTGGCCATAACACCTAGTCATACTATTGATGTGTTACGAGTCCCTTCCTCACAATAATTAATTTGATACAAATTCCCAGTGATGCTTGTTCCATATTGATTTTCCATATTACAATTTCATTCTCACATTGTTCAGAGAAATATGTAGGTAGTGGGTTATATTGTATTATTATCCTGTATTAAATGGGAAATAGGTGGGGCGTGGAAGAACTGAAAACATTATAGAAATGAATAAATGGTCAAGTGGAGAATATATTTTGTTAAATTTGTCTTGGAATCTTGGGTCACAAGAACTTCATCCCATGGTTTCTTTGCTGAGCATGTGGAGATGATGTTGTAAACATCAAAGTGTGTCAAGGAGTCCTGGCTGTTGTGGCTCAGTTGGCTGGAGCATCATATGTAGCTGAAGGGTTGTGGGTTCTATTCCTGGTCAGGGCATGTGCCTAGGTTGTGGGTTCGATCCCCGGTCCAGGCATGTGCAGGAGGCAGGGGTTGATGTTTCACTCTCACATTGATGTTTCTCTTTATCTTCTCTCCCCTCCCTTTCTCTCTTTCTAAAAATAATGAAAAAAATGTTCTTGAGAGGATAAAAAAAAGCGTTAAGGAGTTTGGGTTGCCGTGTGACTCATGTGGCTTCAGCTGTCCGTGCTGGTAGCAAAGATTAGCCGATGGCCTTCATGTTGGGTGCACAATGGAGAAAATCCCAGAGTGGGCACCCAGCTGGCCTGTGTTTTGATATGAATGTATTTACTTGTGGTCAGACTCCAGAGATCCATTTGTTTAGCAAAGCATCAAAAATCCAGATGAGCCAGAGTTATTATGAAAGCTGTGGTTAGCTGCTTCAGGGTGGCAGCAGCCGGATGCTCTACCCAGAACACTCTGCTTATGAATGGAGTTACTTCTCCCCGTGTAACAGCTGTCAGCTTCCACAGGTACATGACAGCATTCATTTGATTATTTACTCAATCACCCCCAACTACTGCAGAATGCTTACTGCGTGAGAGAGACTCTGCTGGGCTCTGGGACTCAATACCAGTCCCTGCTCTCAAGTTGCTTCCAGTCAGAAGGAGGGGACAGATCAGCTGTGATGCAGCATCAATACTGTCATCCTGGTCCAAACAAAATATCCAAGAAGGTATACATGACCAAGGGCCCTGTAGCCAATGTTTAACTCAATCATTGTTACTGGAAAATATCAGTGTTTTATCTTGGCACATATGCACTATAACAAAAAAGAATGAAATGTCTTTTCAAACTACCTAGTAAGTCAGCTTCAGTTTTTGATTTGGATATAAATTTTCCCTCCCTTGACAATCATAAATGTAGTTGATGAAGAAATTCCTATCACCTTTCTCTAAATGAGGGAGGTTATAGACATGTCTTTAAATGATAGGTACTTGCTGTTATCAATCCCTACTATAAAATCGGTATAGCGACCACACTTAGTTTCAGTTGACCTTTTTTTAGTTTATCATCTTAATTAAGTTCAGTCCCCCCTTCAACCTTTCAGCCTTATTGGTAACTGTTACTTTTCAGCAATTTTGAAGAGGTTACATTTTAAATGATTTTTTAAAAACCTCCCTGTTAATGGTTATTAACCTTACACACAGCAGATATTGTACTTCTGCATAATTAAAGGGATTGGCCAGAAAGTTTTTTCAGCATCCCATAGTCCCCAGAAGCCAGCTGAACTTTTATCTCTAGGTCTTCTTAAAATTAGACCCATTGCTTACAGCCAAGTAATACGGATTAGGGAAACGGTAATTTGGTCAAAATATCACCTCCTCAAGAATATAAATGGCAGCGTTTTCTCGCAATCCCAGGGTAGGTTTTGCATATCTGTTTTGAATCGCTTTAGCAAAGTTAAGTGATTTGGAATTGAATGCAGGCAGGTAGGCTGGTGAGACAGCCCAACGCTATTGCAGGTCAAGGAAAACACGTAAGTGGAGTCATCCCCGATTTGAATCCCCTTCATTGTAGAAACTCCAGCACCATTGGACTCTGAGCTTTGCTGCATCTTGTTATATGTATAGAAGTTCTAAAATCAATTTGATTTTCACTGGTATGATTCTCTGGTGTACTTAATATGCTGTGGATGGATTTCTGAGAAGAGTAAGAAGCAGTTACACTTCTCATGAATATATAGCGGATGAGGCACTCTGATTTATTATTCCATTCTATTTTAGAATATGCTCACGATTTTTTTAAAAAATAAAGGTAAAGAAGAGGAAAAGTTCTAAAAAGCATAGACTAGTGGATCTCTAAGTTTTAATTCTCCCACTAGATGACTTTGGGCAAGCCCTTTAACTATGTTGTACCTCAGTTTATTCACCTGTAAAATTTGATAATACCTCCCATCACTAAATTACTATTGACATTTTTATGAACAATGAATTTCAAGGTCTTGCAATATATGTATTTGAAATTAAATAATCTTCACATTTCAAATATCAGTTTCTTTTTATTTATGAAAAAGTCCCTTCTTTTGATCTTAAAATTTTTATATGAAACTCAAGGAAATGAAAGATGATGAAAAACTCTCCAGGAAATAAAAATTAAATAGCATGGATTGACAACAGAAGTTCTAAAACTCGAGAAAATTCTAAATGAACTCAAGATTCACTAATTAAAAGTATATAAAGATATTTGCCCTGGCTGGCATAGCTCAGTGGATTGAGCGTGGGCTGGGAACCAAAGTGTCCCAGGTTCAATTCCCAGCCAGGGTACATTCCTGGGTTGTAGGCCATAACCCCCAGCAACCACACATCGATGTTTCTCTCTCTCTCTCTCTCTCTCTCTCTCTCTCTATCTATCTATCTCCCTCCCTTCCCTCTCTAAAATGAGTAAATAAAATCTTTTTAAAAAGTATATAAAGATATTTATATACTTAGTCAAGAAGCAATGTATATGCAACTAACATTAAATTTTGATCATGAACTATAAAGTTTGCTGTGATTTTTAGTTTACTATAACCTCATTAGTATTAATTTTGCTCTCATTCCATTTTTACTTTTTGCCAACAAAGTTAATATTTAGTCATTTCATTCTCCAGCCCACCCTCTCCAGTGGTGCTGATTTTTTTTTTCTCTTCTGTTTTGTGACCTTGCTAAAGTGCCAAGTGTCACAGGGGAAGAGTTTAATGTACAACTTAACACCAAAGAATTAGCAGAAGTCCAAGTCCCACTGATAGAGGAAAAAATTATTTAACCTGGTTTTCTGTGTAATTGATTTTTTAATGTCTTAATGCAAAGCATTCCTAAAAACCTCTAAACCATAAGCTGTGCTGAATTTTGGTCATTGTGAAATGTCTTAGTTATACTAACTGTAGATTAACTTTGACCCCATCCAAATTTAAGATAGACTGTTAGGGAAAGAGAAAGTAAAAATTCCAGAAAGTCTAAGTGGAGGCCAGATCATACAACTAAGATTCATTATTAAAATTCAGAGTTTATTTAGGAATTCAATGTTACAAACGGAATCTCTGTTCAACAGGGGCTAGGCCCTGGGCAGAGGCTGTTGGGAGAGGAGAGGGCAGGACAGTGCACTGGGGATTATGGGCGGAGACTCTAGAATGACTGGCAGCTCATACCTTTCCTTTCAGGGCCTGCTCGCCTGCACCGGGTACATTAGGCAGCATATGAGTCCCCCCCAAATCTATGGAAACATCTGGACGTTTGACTGAAAGTTGTTATTCTTCATCCCAATGTTAGAGTACATGTGTATCTCATATACAGACACAGCCCCAAACCAAAACCGTTCCATTGACTAAATTTATCCTTCAGTATGCAATTAAATAGCATGCTTTCTCTTTATAAATGGAAATGTTTTCTCTAAATGTTTCCATCAAGTGTTGTCAACAGCAGTGCTGGGGTAACACAGAGGACCTTCCGGTGATAAGAAATTTGCTAGCCCCTGGGGCTGCTGGCTGGGCAGTGCCTCCGAGTGCTGGCTGTAAGCTCAAGATGGGATTTAATCGGGCAACAGTGAAGACAGGAGTAGCAGACCAAGTGGGGATGAAAGGAGAAGGAAGAAGAGAGGATGTATTTCCATAGGGGTAGATGGATGCCAAAGTTTTTATTCTTTATCCATATTTCATATCACACACTATGCACTTAGTATACCCTATACACATCCAGGCACTATTTTTAAATGATCTTATGTATCGAATTCAAGTTTAGCTGGAGAACCGTAATATCCATTTCATCAGCTTCTCCTCCTGCCCCGTGACCACCACCAACAGAACAGGTAATCTGGTCTACCCATTTGGCTCTTAAAACTAAATGAGCTCTACAAATGGCAGGCATTTTTTTCTGTTGGAGACAATGGCAGACATATTCATTAATATGTTCATGCCTTGGTTAAAATTCAGTTCTATGGTTTTGTTTATCTCTGAAGAAATTTAACAATGTCAGAGAGGAATAGAAATGGAAACATCACACACTTCCCCAGTAAACTGAAAATACAGAGTGAGCCTTAGAATACTCAAATGGGTGAAAATGTGCCTTTTCATTCATTGGAATGAGCTAGTGCTTAAAGACCCCTTATGCCCATGGAGGATTTACAGGAGCATTCGTGTGCGTTTCTTTCACAAAGCAGACTGAAGTAAGTGCAAGTGGGCATTTGTGGAGAGTATGTGCGCCCCTCCTGGGGTAGAGGTGATGGGGGTTTCCTGCAGGGCAGGACCAGACTTGATTTGTCAAGACACCAGGCTCTCAGGCACAGTGTGAAGTGGCAGAGGAGAGACAATCCTCACCTGGAACTTCAGCCCAGGAGAGAGTGACTTCGCAGAAGTTGGGAAAGGCTTCACAGAAGCGAAGAGACTGGGGTGGCATCCTGATTTGGGGTGGAGGGGGAGCAAAGGAGTGTGAGCACCTTAGGCAAGAGAAACAATGTAAGGTAGAGCCAGCACATATGAGAAGTAAAGGCCCAGCTAGAGTAAAGGGTCTGTGTTGGTGATAGACAGAGAAAGCTTGGTTCAGTCAACGGGACGAGGTTGTAAGAGAAGCTGGAGGCTCGGGGTGGGGGCGGAATGTAGAGCGGATCCCGTGGTGCGGACCAGGGGAGCCAATACTCATTCTTGAGCAGAGGTGTGCCGGCTGTGATATCTAAGAGAAAGTCATTACCTTCGTGCTTTGTAAAGTGGTGCTAATGAATCTATTGTGGGTTTTTTGGGGGATGGGGGTCCTCCCCACTTCGGATACTCCAGTCTCCTCATCTGACATTTACTGCTCGTGTCTGCTTCAGTTGGCATATTCTCACATCCATCGCTCTTGTACTTGCGGTTTCCCATGGCTATGTCAGGGCAGAAACGAGGGTGTGGTAGAACATTCGCCTGGAAAATGGGACCACCTGGGGCTGGAGGACCCCGGAGGGGACCAGGGAAGCAGGGACCACGGGACTCCTGGTTCTCTGGCCTCTACCACAGAGAAACTGGCAGAGATGCAGTTTCTCCGCTGTGAGGTGTTGCTGCCCCTCCCCTCCAGGGCGAGCAGGATTGGCGGGCAGTGAGGCAGGTCCCACTGAACTGGACCTGAGAACATGCGCACGTGGGGTGCAGACACAGCCCCGAGCAGACGCTTCTGGTCACAGCAGTCCACAGGATGCATTTTAGGCTGTGATTATCTACCACTCTCCAACTGTAAGCCACCCAACTGTCTTCCTTCACAGTCTGGCTTCAGATATATTTTCAACCAGACTTCTAAGAAAGAGGTTCTGTCCAAGTTATAATTTTCTCTCCTATAACCCTTCACAGGTAAGATCACTGTACCCCTCCACCCTACCTCTTTGTAACTTTTTTAAAGGGGGAATGTAGTGAGAAGAAAAGTACACATTTTAATTTTTGGATGTCTCCAAAGCCATTCTTTAATTTTAAAAAAGTAACCTGCATTTAACCCAATGGAATTGGTATAAAAATTGGAAGCTCATTGTCAATGAAATCTCATTTATTTAATCTAGTATTAGACTGCCTTTTCTGTTAACCAGATGGAAAACATTAGCAGTAATAGCGAACAAACATGTCCGGGCTCCCAGAGGTCATTTTTAACCACCATTAACAATCTGGGTTTTACAGATTAGTAATATACAAGAGGCAACGGTCCAGATACACAAAAGGCAGCTGAGTGTCTGCGCTTCTTCTTCACCTAGCATGCAACTATTTTTAAAAACCTTTTGCATGTGAAGCATTCAGATCTAAGCTCAGAGTCGGCAGATTTTACCCAGAATTGGAGTAAAATGTCTCTTTGAAATAGATACTGACGTAAAATATTAATAAAACCTCCACGAGCTGATGAAAAGAAAAGCTCATTATTAATGTCATCACTGGATTTGCCTATGGTTAATGTAGTTTCCATTTACCAGCCGTTTGTTTAATGGTTTCATCCCTCTGTAAGCCTTCTAATTGTGAAGCGGGAAAGAAATGCGTTTGAACATATTATAGTTTAATTTTTAAATTTAATTATCTAATTGAAATGTAATATAAGATAAACAATCCACAAAACACACCATTGCAACAAACAGAGTCGGGTCTAAAAATGTGAAAAGGACTTGGCTCCTAAAGCTGCCTATTCAGAAGCAAACTCTCTCGTTTAAATTGAGTTTTGAGTGGTGGGGGAAGGAGGAGAATGGTGAACTTTTATTATGCCCTGTAACTGGATGTAGAGGTATGTGCACTCTTGTTTCCCCTCTTGTTCAGACTCCGTGTTGTGTGGGTATGAAACGCCTACCCATTTAGCTGGTTACCTGAGACTAGAGCAAACATAGCCAGTACTGCAGATCACACGCCTTTATCTTCACTTCAAAATACCGTTATTTCTGGTTTGCATATTTATGGTTTGTTATCCAGCTTCATGTTACTCTTCTTTTGGATACTGGTATCTTATAGAAATTACATTGAGATCTATATTCACAATGGTTCACAGATATTTTCTCATTATTTTTTAAAGATTTTATTTATTTATTTTTAGAGAGAGGGGAGGGGAAGGAGAAAGAGAGGAAGAGAAATATCAATGTGTGTTTGCCCCTCACACACCCTCTACTGGGGACCTGGCCGGCAACCCAGGCATGTGGCCTGACTGGGAATTGAACCAACGATGCTTTGGTTCACAGGCTGGCACTCAATCCACTGAGCCACACCAGCCAAGGCTCATTATGTTATTAGATGGAGAAGAATGCCAAAGTATGAATGTTCAAAAGCCTATAGAGAGGGGTCATATCCAAGATGAGAATGGGAATGAGTCTGTGTAAATATGACCTTGGTAGTAGAGAAAACACCTGCCTGTAAGGACCTTATGGACACCAAAGACATTCTTGTCCTAATGATGGGGAACAGCGAAGCACCTTCTCGTAACTATACACATGTACAGGTATATTTGCATATATTATATTTACATGTATGTATTTATGTATACACACCTATACATGCACACACACATACCTGCACACACATATTCCCAAGAGCATTCGGGTGGGATGCAGAATCACAATTTACAATACCATGTTAAGGATTTTCCTGTCTGTCCTTGATGCCGTCCTGTCTTGCTGCTGCTTTGGGGAGAAATCCTGTCTCCCTCTTTGCAGGACTTTTTACCTTGACAGTGATATCTCCCCGTATTCCTCTAAGTGCCTGGGGCCATTACATTCTATTTCTTGCTGAGGAAGGGAAATGCATAATTTCTGAGGAAAGAATTGAAATGATCCATTTAGGCCTGTGCTATACAACTTCCTGGGGTTCCTTTCAGTGACAACGGAAAACCCTTTATTCAATACCTGTTATGGGTGCCCCACTGTGCTGGGCACGGCCATGCAAAAAAGCCAGAGCCCTACCTCCAAGTAGTGCACCACCAAGTGGGTGAGGTAGGGAAGTAAGCAAATGGCTCCAGGGACACAGAGAGAGCTAACTTGGGGGGTGGGGGGTGGTTCGAGTCAGTGAAACCTCAGAGCACTTTTGTCTGTACTGCACACCTCTTTGGAAAGCTTATTACATTGCATGGATAGTTGTGGATGACAAACTGAATTTTTTTTAAAAATTGAGAATGTCCTTGAATTAGGTTTTTCTTTTTTTTAAAGATTTATTTATTTATTTATTTATTTATTTATTTATTTTTAGAGAGGGGAGGGAGGGAGAAAGAGAGAGAGAAACATGAATGTGCAGTTGCTGGGGGTTATGGCCTGCAACCCTGGCATGTGCCCTGGCTGGGAATCGAACCTGTGATACTTTGGTTCGTAGCCCACGCTCAATCCACTGAGCTACGCCAGCCAGGGCTGACAAACAAAAATTTAAAAACAATTCTGGCTAGCTGAGTGATCGGATTTCTTTGGTTAATTTGTTTTCTGGATTATGTAGACTGAATTTATGAGTGTAGATAAATCCATTTTGCTAGCTCGCCATCATTGTAGGTAGCACATAAGCAAAACCGGTAAGAAAAACAATCTGACCTTTATCCCACAATATAGTTTTTATTGGTTAAAGCCAAGTAGTTAAGAAAGTATCGTCAAGCATGTGAATATCACAAAGTAATATAACTATTCCACATCTCTGCTTTAGGTTGTTTTTAAAAACAAACTATCACTTATTAGGAAATTGCTCCAGGCTTGGAAATTCTCTCCCAAGGACAACTAAAGCCCCCTCCCACCTCTGTTTCACTGCCCCGAGTTTGGGCAGCTCAAGGTGGCCGCAGGCTTCTGCTTCCACCGGCCTGCGGGCCTTCCAACAGTCCGCAGGAGACCTCCTCACTTCTGAAAGGAGAGGGACTCTGATCGGATTTCTTCCAGAAACGTTGACTGCTCAATCTCCTCTCTTGCCCGCTCTGGCAGTTCCCTTTGATGGAAAGGAGGGACAGTGGTGGGGGCTGGGAGGCGGGCCGACCTCAGGAACCCGCTGTCACAGAGCTGCCATCACAGGCTCCACAGACGGTGCCTCCTTCTCTCCAGCTCCCACCACGCTTCTGGGGAGTTGTACTCGAGCGAACGAGGACATTTGGTTCTGAGGACTTGCACTCTTTCGTTATAGCAAATTATGAGCTCTTTTGTAGGTGTTAAAAGAGAGTGAAGAGAAAAACCTTCAGAAAAGAGCCTACACAAAACTAATGATTTTTTCCTCCTTTCTTATTTTTTTAAGGTGAACACACACAAGAAACGAATTCACCTCATTCACTCAAAAAGGACGTAGAAAATATGGGGAAAGGTAAGAAAAGTTTTAACTCTGTGGAACTTAGCTTTAAAAGGCTATAGAGATAATAGGAGGATATTTTTGTTCTACACCATATTTTAAGCTTGACAAGCAACATATGAATAATATATGGACCATTGGGTGGATATAATTGAGATTAATGCATACTTATCAATCAATACATGACACTGTAATATAATACTTTAAAATAATATATTACATTGATTTATATTCATGGATTTCTGCACAAAATCTATCCTATGTCCATGCAACACTTTTTAAACTGGTAAAATATTTCTTCTTATAATAACAAATTGCCATATATAACAGTTCTCTGGAGAGTTATTTGTAAAGATTAGTAAAATGGCTCTTCTTTCTCCCTTTATTAGAAGAACTTCAGAAGGTTTTATTTGAACAAATAGATTTACGAAGACGACTAGAACAAGAATTCCAAGTGTTAAAAGGAAATACGTCTTTCCCAGTATTCAGTAAGAAATCATTTTTATTTCATTGCATTGCGATATGTGATGACGTTTCCATTATTAGGCTAAAGAACATGCTTCTGAGGATTAAGGGACTGTGTAAAGCACCACGCTCTCTCCCTGTGATCTCTGTCTGAATATCAGGGAATCTTAGTCTGTTATTTATTCTTTGAATCAGCTCACAGATGGAATTTCCTAGAAGAACCTTTGGTATTTATTGTACTGAGACATATGTATCAGTGAGTATGTATGGTGTATGCACATAAGTATTCTGAAGTATTTAGAGTGTATATTTTTCTAAAAAAAGAACTACTCATGTATTTTTATTTTCTAAGAAAAAAACCAAAAGAACAATTATGTTTTAGCCTCAGATCATGCTGGCTGGAGAGCTGCTTGGTGCTTGCAAAACATATAAATATGAAAATTTAACATTTAACAGTTCACTGTGTACATATTTGTTTTATTGATTGAAATTAGTATATTTTTAGTAGTTTTGGATTCTCCCTCCATATTTAATGTTAAAATTCCATTCCAACTCCAGTGGCAGGAGATATTGCAGCATAAAATCTCTTGGCTCTACTGCTGGAATCCTGGAATTTCAGGCTTAATGTAGGTGTCCAGATTTCTGAAATCCGCCAGCCCTGGTCTAGGTCATATTTGGACACATGTATCAAGCATAGTGTCTTTTCAACCTTGGTCATAGCTCTCTCTCCAGAGGAACTAGGAAAGAACAGAGTATGCAAACTTACATTTTGAATCATATAGATTCAATATTATTTTTTCTGGGATGCTTTTTCAGAATGTCAGCATGCCCCTTGTTTATTAGTCTGGACATCACAGAACACACACTGGCAATTCCTGTGCCAGAGCCATAGACCAGCATCTGGAAAAAAATTTTTCAGTAATTGTGACCATTTTAATAATGTCAGCATGAAGGTCTGCCTTCCCCAGGGCCTCTCCAATGTCAGCAGCAGCACCACTGAAAGCCACACACCCTCGAGTAGTGTTTTTGAGCGGCCCCAGGTGCCTGGTAGCATGTCAGATTGACTCCCACTAGAACACGTAGGAAGCAGAAGCGAAGAAGTTGCATGACAGAAAGACCTCAGACTGCAAGAAGTACCGGGGTCTGCCAAGTGTACGATCTCTTAGTACCCTCGAGGGAGGTTTGGAGCTCATGCTGGGTGCTTTGGTGCTTCGGGATTTTGAACTTGAAGAGTTCTGCCTGCTGGGGCTTAGAAGGAGATCGAATGGAAGAGAGTGCCCAGCAGCCTTTGATAGTGTATTAGGGGCACGTGACCTTTGGAGCTTTGAGAAAAAGAGACACTTTAAAGCTATCTTTGAAACCTTCAAAAGCAGATGCTTCCAAAGGATCCAGGGTTCTCTCGCTTCTAAAACCGCATCTCAAGAAAGGCCCCACCGTTCCTTGCCGGACTGAGCACACATGGAATGATTAGTCTCCCCGTAAGCTGACGTTGATCTGATCGTCAAGGTTGCGAGTCCCCGCTGTTAGGTCCAGCAGAGCAGGCTGAAGGCCCCCTGAAGCCCCCGCGTGCCCATTACCTCCCGTGAAGCCAGTGTAGCCATCATTTATGCCACTAATAAAAGCAAACTAATCATCTGAACAAATTAATTTATCATCATTTATACATTTTCCTCATTAACTTCTCTGTTATATACAACATGTCCATGTTTCTGGTTGTTGTTTT
The DNA here is from genome assembly GCF_004126475.2 of Phyllostomus discolor. Lineage (NCBI taxonomy): Eukaryota > Metazoa > Chordata > Mammalia > Chiroptera > Phyllostomidae > Phyllostomus > Phyllostomus discolor. Next base: position 19,147,604 of record NC_040911.2, read on the forward strand.
TTTTAAGTTAGAAGGTTATGGTCTTGATTCAGGTGTGTCATTCAGCCTTTTGATCTGAATTAAAATGAATCCACATACACGAAACACTTTAATTAAACAACAACAAAAATTTTCCCTCTTTTTATCTGCAGCATACGCCACTGACCAAGGAAGTGGTATGTGTGTGCCCATGTTTGAATAATGCGTGGTTTAGACACGCCACAAAGAGGCAGTTAATTTCACACCAACGACATAGCAAATGCACGTCACAGGCTGGTTAACTAAACGTGAGAGGCTGTGAGGACGGCAGGCGGACTTAGATTTACTCGGACGGAAAGGGGAAACAGAACTGTGTGCAGCTGTACGGGAAGAAAGCAGAGAGGAGTCCCGGCCAGAGTTTTGTAGAGCTTTGTACCAGGAGGTGGACACACACTCATAGCCACAGCACCTGCAGTCCAGTTCACGCAGGACACTGGGGACCTGGGCTAAGCCACTGCATGTGACAGGAATCCAGGCTCAAAAATCATTCGGCCACAGTGGTTTCAGGAAGGGGCTCTGCAACACCCTGGTTGCAGGACCTTGGGAGCTATGAAACGGGCTAGATAATTCCTGTCCCACAGGAAGACAGGAGGGTAAATGGGAGGGCCCACGGGGAGGGCTTCGCTCATCCCTAGTGCAGATCAGTGCCTAGTTATGTCAGCTGCCATGCTGATGGGGACAACCAAGCAGGAGGAGGAAGAGCGTATTGGCATTGAACTCTAGAAAAACATTTCTAAAATACGTCCAATTTCTGAGTTTCTCTTGGGATTCTTGTGGTTCTGAGGGTTAATGAGGACCACAGAGATGAATAAAAGTAAGGATAAAGATTACAGGAAGGAGGAGGAGAAAGGGCAGGGGGAAGAAGGAGGAGGAGGAGAAAGCAAGCCTGTATATTTGGAGGGGCAGAAATTGAGAGGAGGAGAAAGAACAAGAGATCTCTCTCTGCTGGGACGGAGGTTTCCAGAGCTGCTCTCTATAAATACTCTGCAAAATCCCGGTGGGGAAATACAGGGAAGAGGACAGAAGGGCAGGAACTGAAACGGCAGGGCCAGGCAAGCATTTCCCGTTAAGGCAGAGTCAGAGAAGCGCGGTGGTTAGTAGCAAGGGCCCCGGATTTGGACACCGACCCCTCCGAAGGAGCGCTAACCGCAGCTCTAAAACAATGCGACTACCTGCCTCGTGGGGTTGCTGAGAGGACTGCATGAGTGAAATGTGCAAAGTGTTTATTCAGCACAGTGACTGCTCCCTATAGCGTGAGCTGTGGCTACCATACAAAGTTTGATACTTGGAATGCTGCAGGGACTTTATGGTAAACCAGCTGATACCAGAAGCCAGAACTTCTGGAGATTTATTGGGCTGGAGTTAGCGAGGCTGGAACAGGTGGTGGAACTTGGTCAGATAGCAGACACTGCGTTCAGCTGGCAAACTGGGTAGGACGTGAGCCGAGAGGTCGGGAGGGCGTTGTAAGGAAAGGTGGGAGAAATGTAATCGAGACTTGGGTGGAAATATGGAAGGAAGTGTTTGGAGGAAATGGAAGAGGAAGCAGTCACCCTTACCAAGGTCAGTTTCTGATGACAGTGGGACAGGTGGTTGGTCACAGGTTCTGCAATGATAGTCACATTTAGATGGACAGGAGTGAATGGTGAGAGATCCTGCCCCCAACAGGCCACCATGGCAACTCCCGCACGAGTGACTGGGTGGGTGACATTCCCAGCTGTAAACCCAGAGTCATTTTTGCCACCACGCTGTGCCCTCCTCCCCTAGCGAATTTGTCTCTTCTTCCTTCCTTCTCCACGGCACCCTTCCTATACTGTAGCATTTTCTCTTTGCTATAGTCTTCCATTCTTTTCATTCTCTTCCCACCAGCCTTCAGCATAACCCTGGAGTCTAGCCCTGAACCCGGGACCTGCTGAAGGGTTGCTGGATGGGGTTCTGAATGGAGAAGGCCCTCACTCCCCCGCTCCTATGTCGCTGCAGTGGGTCCTCAGCTCCCTCCCCAACGTCAGCCCTTTCTGCTCTCTACCATCAGCCCAGTTTTCCCGAACCTCTGCCTTTGGCTCCAAGTCTTCCATTCAAGAAGCTATAGTGATTCCCTATCGCTGATTATACTGTACCTAATCCAACTCCCGATTTTCAAAACCTCCGTAATGGGCCCACCCTGCCTGTCCAGTCTTATTTCCACTTCTCCCCCTGCTCAGCTCCAGTTGGCCTGCAGTCTGTCTCTCCCTCACTTTCCCCCTCGGCATGCTGGGATTCTCTAAGTCTAGAATACCTTCCCTTGTCTAGGTCCTCCTCATCGTTTGGGGCACAGTTCAAGTTCCGCCCCATCCGGGGAGCCTTCCCACTTCTGCAGCAGGCACTCTTTGCTGCAGTCCTGTTTGTTTATTGTTAGTTCCGTGGGTGTTTTATGTTGCCTTCTCTCTGACTGTCTCACACATGCTACCCTCCGGCACCCCACAGCCATGTAAATAGGTTCAGGAGAGGACATTCTGTCGCTGCCCACACGGTGCCCGGCATATTGTGAGCGTGTAACACACTCTTAGTAAATGGTTGATAGAAATTTTGGCATCATATTCAAAGAGATTAAAACTGACAACAAAGGATGAGCTTGGATCACTGAAATCTGTTGTATAAGGAGATTAGCGAGGGCTCGAGGGTTCAGTCCTTGGATTTGCGGGTCTGATGACAAATTCGTGGCACTGGAGCAAGCTGAATAGAAAGGCCAGTCGGTCATGACAGGGATGGCCTAATGACTTGAGCTTTAGGAAAAACTTAAGTAGTAGATTTTGACAATGATATCATCATAGATTCTCATAAAGAATTACTCTTCCAAGTTTCTGATTAGGTTACGTCATTTTAAAAACAAACTACGTTTCGTCTACTTAAATATGTTTATCCCATCTTTCACCTGTGGCTGTTACTGGATTCCTTCTCTCTTCAGTGGTTTCCGGCCTTCCTCTCTCTTTTTGTAGCCTCCTCTGGAGGAGGGAAGATGGCAGACTTCCAAACACTGTACAGATCACAAGTCTCCGTCGTTGTTTAAAAGCAATGACAACAAAACGAAAACCATGTAAACGAAATGAGCCCCAAAGCCTATGGCTTGATGGGTAGGATCTCCTGGGGAAACCAGATGTACTGTGTGGGCTTTCTTATGTCTGGTCCCAGGAATGTAGGCTGGATACTTTTTATTGCTGTTTGGAAAATGCTTTGGCTTCTCAAACTGTGCACGTTTGCAGGGCGCAGCCCCTGCCCCGCGCTCGCCGGCAGACTGCGCCCCAGCATTTTCTCTCCGCTCCCTCCTTTCCTGCCGGTGGTTTCTAAAAATAGCTGGGTTTTAAGTGATTCCCATTAGAGAAATTGGCTTAATGATTTTTTCATCTCCAGTTAAATCGCGCCTTCATCAACCTTTAGAACATGGCAAAAATTTTAGTTTCTTTCCGTTTGAAAATTAACGATCTCTTTCATTCAAAAAGTAGGCCCATACTCGTTGCAGAAAATCTTAGCTGTACAGAAATACAAAGAAAAGGGAAAATTCATCCATAGTTTTATCGCCTAGAGATAACCAGTGTTAACATTTTGGAGCTTCAACCTTTTCAATGCATGTTAAATTTTCTTTCTTTAACAAAATGAAATTTTGTACACACCAGTTTTGGACCTTCATGTTTTCACCTAACGCGAAATTATTATTACACAGCAGTCAGAAATGAACTCTTATGTTGGACCTTAAAGATTATCTAAAGTTAGATGATGGACAACGTAACTAAATCTTTACACATATGTATGTTTATCTCCTTAAGACAAACAAAAAAAGCAGTGTGAAAGAATATGAACTTTTTAAAGCTCCTGATACATAATGTCAAGTTACTCTCCAGAAAGGCTGTGCTAATTTATACTCCTGTCCTTGGAATAGCACATGTCTCTCAATTTTTTGTTAAATGGAAAAAAATGGTATCTCATATTATTTCCTTTTCTTTCATTGCCACGGGTGCGGAGCACTTTGTGCATGCCTCTCATCCATTTGTATTTTTTTATGAAAGCTCATTATATTCTCTCCTTATGTTTTTTTTTAATTTTATTTATTAATTTTTTTAGAGAAAGGGGAAAGGAGGGAGAAAGAGAGGGAGAGAAACATCAGTGTGTGGTTGCCTCTCATGTAGCCCCCACTAAGGACCCAGCCCCCAACCCAGGCATGTGCCCTGACTGGGAATCGAACCAGCGACCCTTTAGTTTGCAGCCCAAGCTCAATTCACTGAGTTACACCACCCGGGCTCCTAATGGTCCTTTTGATGTGTCATTTTCCTATTGATTTATATGAACTCTTGATATACTAAAACATTAATTCCTTATCATGTTGTGAACATTCTTTTGTTTTAAATTTTGACTATGGTGTTTTGTGTTTTGAGAGTTTAATTTATTTGTAGTTTATTGTCATACCAAGTTTTATATATTTTTAAAACCAAATATATCAATCTTTCCCTTTTTGGTTTTTGTCCTTAATGCCCTTCCCCACCCCAGTCTTATAAAATATTCACCATTTTTTTCTAATACTTTAGTGGCTTCATTTTTTTTCATTTTAACTTAAATAATTATATTAAGTGTGCCCTCATAAAGCAAAAGCATGAATTAAATAAGGACCAGTTATCACCATTTCACTCTGAACTGCCCTAATCCTCTTCTGGAATCCGGGGACGTGGCCCCAGCAGTCAGCCTCAGGCGGCCCCTCATTCCTCATTCACCTCAGTTTACTATGTGTTCAGAGGCACCTCAGAACCCTAGAGGGACACAGGGGCCTAACCTGTGGAGGCTCAGAGGACAGTGCCCCCCTTCACAGAGGGGGACCTGCTTCGGGGATGTGCTCTGGTGTCTGGGAACCACACTGACCTTGCTGGAAGCACCTGGGCCCGGGCACAGGGCCAGTGGTGTCTGAACCAGGGCAGTGTGCAGAGTGCTGGTTCCCTGTTGCCCGACCCGCGACAGCATCCTGAGTGGTGGGGCGGGTGCCAGCCCCTCAGAGAGTGCCCCACCCCTCACTGGTGTCAGTGTAAGTCGCAGTCACCCACTCCCGCATGCCCAGTACGGGAAAGACAGGACTGGGTGCTTGGGGCCCCACCCAGCAGTTTACCTTGTCCCCAAATCGTTAAGCACTGGAGCCGGAAAGGACCTACAGAGCACGTGGTTCCGCACCCTTGTCTGTCCACACAAAGGCCTGCGCCCCACAGTGGGGTAGTCACACGGCACAACCCAGGCCTTTTGGGGGCACTTCAGCGCTCTTTCCACCCCTCGTTCGTTAACTACCTCCTGCCATGTGCCAAGCGAGCACCATGGTGGGCTTTGGGATTTTTACGTGTCTCAAAGTTACCTTACTGCCCTCCAAGAATTCACTGGTTAGCTGGGAGACAGATGTAGAACAACCTATCACAGTATATACTGTAATATATATTATGGGTGCGTTAACAGAGGTATGTACAGAGTATTAGAGGAATACAGAAAGGATGACTAATTCTGGCAGGAGGGAGCAGGGGAGTCAGAATTTTCTGGAAGTGATGGCCTTTCAGCTGGACTTGACAGAAACGGGAGCTATTTGCAGTAAGGACAAGGCCACAGCAGCGGCAAACGGAAAGAGGCTGGAAGAACAAGGCGTGTGGGGACTGGAGAGTGGCTGGAGGGTGAGGGGCCACAAGAGTTCCCACTGCCCCCTTGGCTGCAGGCAGCTGAACCACTGGCTATCCCCCACCCTCCTCCCATTTCATTGTGTGGAAGGCTGTTCTCCACATCTCTGCTCAAGCATTTCCTCCCCCTTCACACCCAGGGGGATAAGGGCTTCTCCCTTAACCATCGCATTCGACCACAAACTTAGCTGTAAAGCAGCACCTTTCCATCAAATTCAGAGGTAAAAGGAGGCATTGGGTCTTTTTAAAAAAATAAATTATAAAAGAACTGTGGAGATGATAAAAATATCAATGGTGGCCAAAAGTGGGGTGGAGAAAAGGGGTGAGCAGGACGAGCACAGAGGATTTCAGGGCAGTGAGACTCTCTGTCTGACACTACAGTGCTGGCCACATGCATTCTACATTTGTCCAAACCCTTCGAGGGTACGGCACCCAAAACACACCCTCATGTGGACTCTGGACTTTGGGGGATCGTGATGTGTCGATGTAGGGTCGTCCCTGACACCACATGTACCACTCCGGTGGGTGGTGTTGGTCACTGGGGAGACTGTGAGGGGGAACAGGAGTAGATGGGAAATTTCTGTACCTGGCCCCTAATTCTGTTGTGAACCTAAAACTGCTCTTTTAAAAGTCTTTAAAAATAAATAAATAAGAGATATATAGATAGACAGATAGATAGATAATGTGTTTGAGGTTGGGGGAAGGAATACAAATCGCATAGAAACGTAGAAGTCAATAACATAAAAAGAACAATGTTGTTAATGTCTAAGTGCCCAGCATCTCACGAGTAGTAAAGGATTTATTATCTTGAAAGCACTGGAAAGCCATCACAGATTTTCCAGCAGGAGAATGAGGGGGATTTGGAGAAGGCAGGACAGCAGGCCAGATGGTCAACTGGGAGACTCTTGCTTTGGGAGGCAACAGCGGCAGAGAGAGGAGGCGATGGAGGTAGAAGGTGCAGGACTCGCACCCCAGTTGTCTGAAGAGGCGGGGAAAAGCTGAGGACAGTGTTTCTGGTGTCTTTACGCTGCTGACCTGACTATCCACCCCAGATTCAGTGGGACATGGTGTTAATTTCTCATTTAAAGCAGAAAGAGCCAGTTAGCCAAGGCCACCCTTCTTAAAAGATCACAACTAGAGGATGCAACAACATGATAGATACATCGGGAAGTCATTTCTTCTATAAATGCAGTACGATCATTTGCATAATAATATTTCTTAACCGCCTCCCCGCCTTCTCACGCAGAGGCAAGGTCTGTAGAGCTGTACCAGGCCCAAGAGGGACCATAAAGTAAAGCCGAGTCCTGGCTGGCATAGCTCAGTGGATTGAGCGGGGGCTTCGAACCAAAGTGTCACAGGTTCGATTCCCAGTCAGGGCACATGCCTGGTTTGCAGGCCACAGCCCCCAGCAACTGTACATTGATCTCTCTCTCTCTCTCTCTTTCTCTCTCTCTCTCTCTCTCTCTCTCTCTTCCTCCCTTCCCTCTCTAAAAAATAAAATAAATAAAATATTTAAAAAAATAAAGTAAGGCCGATGCAGGGAGAGGAAGAGTGCTGGTTGGTGGTCAGGCCAGAGTACGATGATCACTCTGTTAGGAGCGATGGGAGCTGTGGTGAAGCCGGCAGCCACACCTAACCGGGCACCCACTGTGTCACCCAGAAGGCACTCTGTGTACACGGGCTCACATTTCCTATGACATGAGGTGCACCCCCTCACTCCCTCTGGACTTCTGAAGACAGGGGAAGCTCTCAATACCTGGACATGCTCAAGGGTGCGAACGTCAGAAACCACGGCTGCACCAGCCATTCCTGAGAGTGAGGACATCCAAGGGATTGTACTACACGGGCTGTGAGATACTATGAAATATTAGATGTAGACCTCTCGGCATTAGCTGTCTATTCTGATTAAATTAAAGAGTTGAAAACACCCTTTCAAACAACCATATTATATACTTAAAAAAAACAGGGGAGGGGTTTTCTATGGGACTGTCAGTAACATTTTTACTAAATATGCTAGAAGTAGATTTTGCCTTTTAAGTCATTTCTCTCTCTCTTTCTCTCTCCTACTAGATAATTTTCAGGACCAGATGAAAAGGGAACTGGCCTACCGAGAAGAAATGGTGCAACAGTTACAAATTGTAAGATGCATTTCTATTTCAAAATAAATGTGACCTGATGGGCTTGTTTTAAAACTGTTAGTGTTTTTGCCATGAAAGCCTTTGGTCCACCCACCTCTCAGCTAGTTTAGACACTAATTACAAAGAGATTTACTTAGACACAGGATAAACAGATGTGTCAGTACGTTTCCTCCAAATGTAACTACCTACCATGTGTTAATAGACAGATGTGTAAATTGCCTCTGTGGGCGAACCAGAGGTACCTGCATCGCCTTGCCCTGTGCGCACTTCCCCGCTGTGCTGGGATGCACCAAAAACTCAGGGAGGGGCGATTGTCTTCCAGCTTCCCTCTCCTTTCACCACCCAGACCTCAGCCAAGCTCTCCACTGTCAAGGGAAACCAAGTGTAAACACAATGAAACAATTAAATACACTTGAAGGATGATAAGAAGAAAAGAATTATTTCCAAATGAAGTGTGTTACTCTATCCTAATCACACCTAAGAAGTAGACACTAAGATCTATTCCTACAGAAACAAGGAAACAGAAAGATGTCTGATAAATAAATGTAGTAGCTTTTCTCTTTGTTTTACTTTTTGTTGTTCTGGCTTCTCGACCTTTGTCCCCCTAAAGATGCATGTGGAATTATTCACTGATGCTTTTAAAGCAGTCTCCCAGCTTCCTCCTTTTCATGAGTACGATGGGGAAATGCTCTCTGCTCAGTATCTGTCAGATACTTGTCATCACCTGGATAAAGTCATGCACTGGTCCTCAGTGTTACTCGCAGCATGATTATTATCATTCGGGGGAGAGCTGGGCCGTGCTACCCTTATACCATTAAGCATGTATCTTTGCATACCCACTTGTCTTGTCCGAAGAGGCAGGTAGTTAGCTCTCTGTTAGGACTATTTAACAAAGATGGTTATTAATCTTTTCTTTCTGCATGGAAGAAACCGTGCTTGTGTTAATGGAGATTGCTGAGGGTCATTTTTAAAGCGATCTTGGATTTCATGTTTCTCCCCATCTTGGGCTCTGTTAAATGTGCTGCTTGTTACTCTTAACACCCCTGCGGAGGTTTTCCTTGATCTCAAGTGCTGGTTCACAGCCCTCAGTTCCCAAAACCACCTCAGCATAAAATGCCTCTTCAATGGGATCTTTCTGCTTGTCCTGTTTTATTTTTTGTTTTGATTTTTTTTTTTTTGCACCTAAATTCACTGGGAGCAAAAAGGATTTTCTTAACTGATGGACAACTAAACTGCTAATATAGTATACCTAGTATTCTTAGCTGTTGACAGTAAGAACTGGTAATCACTTACTGTCAATATACTTATTGTTTTCTTTGTCCAAAGGAAGAATTTAAATATAGACTTGTAGGTAAAGTAATATAAAATTGTTAGGCTTTACTGATTTTATTCAGGACATGGTTTTCAGACTCTTAAAATAAAAATTGTCACACGTGAAACCAAAAATTTGTGATTTCAGGGTGGTGGTAAGTCTAACAAAATGGGCATTGAGAAAAAAAAACTAAGTATCTATTTCAGAGCCCCTGTTTAAGCCTAGTTATGTAGCTTAAATGTCTTAATTTTCTTCGACATTTGGTTTCTTTAGCACAGGAAGAAATGGTGTTGCTCCCATGCAGTGGTTTGCAATACCGATAGAAGAAAAAAATGTCTCATCTTTTAAGGTGGTTCACACATGGAAGATCCAGACTAGCTTTACTAAACATTTTTACTATTCTATATTGAAAAATATTTTATCGTAGCTATTTATTTATCTAGACAAGTGTTATTAATTCACATTCCTCTAGATAGTAAATTACTTCTTGTTGCAAATTAAATTCTTTGGGAGGGGCTAGAATTTTTCCCTCTAGTCCTGTAGGTATAAGTCCTAAAATCCACATCCAGGCTAACAACATAAAACTTGGTGAACTGGACGTGACTTGTCCCTCCTGCTTCCTCCCCTTCTTCAGTGTCCTCTACCATAGCATACCAAGAGCTTCTTGCTGCCTCCAGCACCCAGCACTGTGGGGCAGCACCAAACAGCTCTCAGGAAACATTTGTAGAATGGATCACCACCCATGGACACCCCCTGCCCCAACTCTGCTATTCTCCTGTAGCAGTCCTCTTCATTCTTGTTCAAATTTCCCCGGTTTGGTCCTGAGTTCCTCAAATGTTCTTTCATGCTAAGTTACTACTACCAAGATTGCTAAAGCAAGGCATACTGTTGAATTATAGGAAGCTTATGTATTACTGTACTGTCTTGTATCTTACAGACACAAGCTTTAAGGTCTACAGACTTGAGTTCAAGACTCACCCCCTATAGTTCATTCAGTGTCAGTTCTTCAACCCAATGGACCTGTAGTGAGGTCTAACCTAGTGCCCTGATAGGAATATAGTAACATGTGTGTAAGCATGCGATAAACATGAAATGCCCACGCAAGCCATAAAGTGCTATGCCAATAGGAGTGGTATCCCTTCGAAAAATAGTACTTCAACGCTGGAACTATATAAGCTTTGGTGGCCTGAGACATTTTTGTGCAGGAAGGACGTGTGTTCACTTTATGCCGTCTACTTCAGAATGGAGGCACCAGATTCAAGTTTACTTGAACAGAAACATATCAAACCCCTTACTCAGCTTGTTTCATTTGCTAAAGTTCCCAGGGGAAAAGCCTTTAGAGAACCTCATTCTAAAGATTAGCAAGAAGTTGCTAGGTACCATCATTATTGACTTTCTCAATATTTTTAGTTGAATGATCTAATTCATCTGTAAATACGCTTATATACTTTCCTCCCTGAGAACCCAACAATTCACTCAAAATTATTTTATTATTTTATATTTAAAGTTTACAGAACATATATTACAGGATAGTCATTTGCCTACAAAATAGGCATTTTTTTCCTTTAGATGGAATAAAAACCTACTCTATCCTGCAATAATGGAGAATTGAAATATATTAAAATTATCATATTTTGTAATGATTCCCACAGACCCACAATGCATTTATATGCTGTTACAGTGTTCTTATTCAAAAGACTATATCGAAACATCTTGGGTATCATTGCTGTAGAAAGAAAACTTATGAATGTCTTTGGCTCCTGCATTTTTGGATTCTCTGCTGACTATAATTTCTGTACTGTTGCTTCCTTTTCCAGTGTTTCAAATGCAAAGTTATGATGGCTGCACAGTCAGATGATTCATGCTCTTTCTGCATGTACCTTAATGTCAGATTTAAAGCATATATATATATATTTAATATTTATACGTGATCACAAGCTAACTTTAAAAATAGCTTAAAATTAGAGTTTTATAGTATATAACACAGTTAGTGTTAAAGTTCCCCACCCCTGCCTGAGGTTTTCAGATGCTTAAAATGTTTCATTACTAAATCAGATTTATTTATACAAGTAAAGAAATACAATCCTCTCGCTATGAACCAGATACAAAAGTTACAGAATTTAGCATGCTCATGAAGAGTTTACTGTTTAGTATAATATAGAGACACAGATTTCTCATTCCCAAGTGAGTTGTGATTTTATGAAAAATGTGTTCCACTCTGAACACAAAATTAATCAGCGCTTATGATTAAGAGGAGAGTGAAGAAACTTCATAAACGTATACATTGTTATACGTCAAATATATCTCAACTTTTAATAAAAAAGGTGAAGATATTTTACTCTGCATAACCTTTTGATTAAGTTTTTTTCTAAGAACTGGAATATAATATAATTTACAATATGAGCTGAGACCATTACAGCATGATGCCTTGATAAACTATTTTTTTTCATTGCTAATTTGGCAACAGTTTTTTTTTTTTTTAAAGATTTTATTTTATTTTTAGAGAGGGAAGGGAGGGAGAAAGAGAGAAACATCAATGTGCAGTTGCTGGGGGCCGTGGCCTGCAACCCAGGCATGTGCCCTGACTGGGAATCGAACCTGCGACACCTTGGTTCGCAGCCCACGCTCAATCCACTGAGCTACGCCAGCCAGGGCTTGGCAACAGTTTTTTAAAGCAAGTGCATTTATGTACAGTATGAGCTACTACTGGTGGTGTTTTGAAGACATGTTCTTTTTTAGTCGTGGTTCCTGAAGGACATGCTGCACCAGAGAGCACAGGATAAAGGGCTAGACCCAGGTTCACACCCTTTGAATCTGCTGGATCGCTACCCAGAGGCGTGCAGAGGGAGCAAATGTACCAGTCTCGAAGTGCCCTCTGCTGTTTCTCCAGAACGCTGCAGTCGCGTGCGGCTGGGGAAAGGGGTCTTGGAGTTCCCCATTAAAAGCCTCAAGGAACTGTACCACAGCTTTTTTTTTTTTAATCCACTCATCAGCTGATGGGCAGTTGGGTTGGTTCCAAATCTTGGCTATTATAAATGAACATCAGGGTGCATATATTCTTTCGAATTAGTGTTTCGGGTTTCTTCGGATATATTCCCAAAAGTGAAATCACTGGGTCATAAGGCAGTTCCACTTTTAATTTTTTGAGGTATCTCCGTACTGTTTTCCACAGTGGCTGCACCAGCCTGCATTCCCACCAACAGTGCACAAGCGTTCCCTTTTCTCCACATCCTCTCCAGTATTTGTTGTTGATTTACAATGACGGCCATTCTGACAGGCAGGAGGTGACCTGGAGAGTCACTTATGCTAGTGACATAAGCCAGTCAGAGAAAGACAAATACCTTCTGATTTCACTTGTTTGTGGAATCTAATGAACAAAAAAATTAACAAACAAAATAGAAACACACTTATAGATACAGAGAACAGACTGACAGCTGTCAGAGGGGAGGGGAGCTGGGTGAAAAAGGTGAAGGGATTAAGAAAACAAAAAACCTCGTAGACAACAGTGTGTGATGACCAGAGGGAAAGGCGGGTGGGGGGAGTTGGAACAGGGTAGAGGGCGGGTACATGGTGATGGCAGAAGATTTGGCTTGGGTTGGTGAACACACAATACAATATGCAGATGCTGTGTTATAGCAACAATTTTCAACCACCGTACCACAGAATTTTTAAAACCTGCAATACACTGACTATTTAGTCAGGGACACTGACTTCTTTTCACTTAGACCAGCGGTGTCAAACTCATTTTCACCGGGGGCCACATCAGCCTCTTGGTCGCTTTCAAAGGGCCGAAATAATGTTATGGCTGTGTAAATGTAACTACTCCTTCACTGTTAAGGAGCTGAAATTACATTCGGTTCTCTGACAGCAACCTTGAGGCTGACGTGCCCCTGGTGAAAAGGAGTTTGACACCCCTGGTGTAGACTGTCAAATTCAAAAACGGCAACAGCCAACACAACAGTAGCTGTCCGGTGTGACCGAATCAAAATTATACCTGTTATTGTTTTGGGGTTTTTTTTGTCAGATTGGCAAACACACATATTTTTGGTGTGCTGCAGAATTTTAGTAATTAGTTTATATGTGCCATGAGATGAAAACAGCTGAAGGCCACTGTTATAGAACTGTACACCTGGAACCTATATAATTTTATTAACCAATGTTACCTCCATACATTCAATAAAAATACAAAATAAAAAAATATTTTTAAATCTCAAGTAAAACAGTGTTCCATCAATCAAGTTTGGACTAATGTTCCGTCCACGTGGACTTGTGAAAAAGCAGTTTACAACTTCCTGGTGGTGGGAGCACCAGGCTTCCTCTCAGGGAAAGGAGTGAGCGCCCGGCCTCTGTGGCTGCTGGAGGGACCCGCCCCTCTGGCAAGGGCACGGCTCTTCGGTGACAGGGTCCTTCCTTGGGGACTCTCCCGTATTCATCAGGGTGGGAATGGCCCAGATTTCTATTGTCTCAACTCAGAGTTTTTAAAATATGCTTTACATTTTTTTAAAGTGGGTAGAATAGTTACTTTTTTGCACTATATTTTCAGAAAAAGATTCCCCGGCCACTAGAAGATTTCGGTTTTGTGCACGTGATGTAAGTCTGAGCTTCCGTGGAGTCTGCCTTAAGATTCTCCACTAGTCGACAGACTTGGGCTACCATGGGACCTTTTCCAATTATTGATCAATTACTATGCATCTAGACAATGTAATTACCTGCCCTGTAGTTCTGTGGCCTTTTCTCATCTCTCTACTTTCGAGATGTTCACTCACCTGAATGTCTGAGCTTAGGCTAACTCTCTCTTGGCACATACTAAAAAGTTATCAGTTTCGGTAATACCACAATACTTTTGACAGACTAGAGTCAACGGGGTGTTTTAGAAGTAACATAATAACTTTAAAGGTTTTTTGTTTTTTGTCCATGCCAGTCTTGGTGATTTTTAAGCTGGTCAAAATGAAAAGAAAGCTTTTGTAAGTTCTGTTATAGGAACTTTACATGGAATAACCAGCTTAAGTGGAGCCCCCAGGACCCTGAGCTCCCATGCGGGGGCACACTCGCTGAGGTCTCTGTAAGCCGATATTGCATTTCATGGAATCTTAAGTGCTGTCAATTGCAAGAGGCAACCTCCCTTGATGGATCACAAGAAAAGCAGCTGCCAACTGTTGTTCTGAGATGCCATCTACTGTAATACCCAATTTCAGAGATACTAAAATGTGAGCGGAAAAGTGCATCCTAGAATTAAGGAAATAGGGTAGCTCTCATTACAGTTGGGCTGTGTTCTAATATATTGTTTATTTATCATTCATGATTTAGGACTTAGAATTAAAAATACATGATTTTGAGATTGCAACCTTTGCTGTTTATCTTTTTGTTTGGCCTTTATTTCATTTTGTTTTAATGAAAGAAAGGCAATAATCAATATTTGAGTGGGGATAATTCTTGGCACAGGTTTAATTCCAGTCTGGAGATTTGGAATCAGATATGCTTATTTCGGAATGTCCTTGTTTTCCTCTGAGTCCTTTTTCCCTTCTCAGCTTCCCATGTTAATGAAATGCTACATTGTTGTTTCAGGAGGAAAAAAATAAGAGAAAGGAAGAGAGAGAGGGAGGGAGAGAAGAAGGCAGGGAGGAAGAGAGGAAGGGAGGAAGGGAGGGAGGAAGGGAGGGAGGGAGGGAGGGAGGAGGGAAGGCATTTTGACTTAGACCTGAAAGCAGACCCCTCAGACAGTTTTCTTTGGGTTAGGGTGAGGTGCTTACTGGCCGAGATGAGCTAGCCCATGGTGATGTTGATTGACCTATACAAAAAGTGCCTGGCCCAGAGCAGACGCTAAACATTTAACAGCATCTAATCTTGATGTTGAGGGCTCTTTCTAAATGTGAGGGTGGCACAGACACATTCTATTAGGTAATTCTTTTTACCCCAACATTTGTATCATTTCTACTTGTTATCCTAAATAACAGAATTCTTTTCAAGTCTCTGTTACATCATGCATCTAAAGAGAGAGGTGATCGTGTGTTTTGGCCTATTGCAGCATGCACCATCATGGAAAATCAAGACTGGTGTGTCTGTGTTGGCAGCAGGTGTAGCGTGACCTAGAGTGAAAAGAAGAGGTAACTAGAGCAGGTCCCCATGTAACTGCTCTGGTCACGGTTATCTAGCTGATCGAAAATATGAGATTAGGACACTGAACTTTTTGCAGTGCGATATGAATCATTCATCTCAGTGCTGCTATCCGTGCCTTTTACCAACTATACACCTATCAGGTACATCCACGGTGTGGTTGTGCATGAAACGGTGAGATGGCGATTTCAGTCTTGTGCCTTGTTTTCCATTAAAAAGACTGTTTGATTCAACTGACCAGTTATTACAGCAAAATGGTCCAGCTAATCTTAGTCACTAGTGTCACTGCAGATTTGTAACTCCTGTTAACAAAGATGCTTATTTATAGACTGGTAGATCAGGAGAGCAAAACATAAATATGCCGGGAATGAGGGGAATGTATACAGCAGTATTCAAAAGCGTTGCCTAATTGAATGACAATAATTTTATTTCCCTTGTTGCTTTTACATAACAGCCGCATTTCATGTTATATCCTAGAAGGCTGAATAGTTATTTTTTAAATGCAAAGTAGATTTGAACCTTTACAGTTCTACTTTAAGCTCTGTGATGATGAAAGTAAGCGGCATAATGATAGAGGACCTTGACTGGGGTTAGTGCAGAGGCAAATCTAAATAATGCATGTCGTCCAATTTCAACCATTTGAATTTTCTAATGAAAAGTAGCATATCAAATGTGATAGGCTCTCATTCAGTGCCCCAGTAGTGAGAAGTACTTTCGAGTTTATCCAGGTAGAATTCTCAAGGGTCATATTTTCCAGTCAGTGCAATTATTTCTGATGCTTCTTAGTAGTTATTGGGATATTACCCAGAGTAATAGTTTGTGTTTAGTTAGTTCATCTTACTTGTGATTTATAATGATAGCATATTTCATCACTCTAATTAAATGAAAGATTACATTGAACTAGTTGGTAATCACATTCTTGTTTTGTGACTTTGGACATACATGATAACATCATAACTTAGCTTTCATACCTAAATAAAAAAATGAGAATACCATATTATTAAATGCAAAATGTTGAAAACTTCTTTGAGTGAAACGTCACCCAGTAACCTCAGAGACTAGCTATAGCACTAATCGGTGTGATCACCTGTTCTGTCCTTGATGTGCTTTTTAATGGGCCTCAGGAATAAATATTACATCCCAGAAGCTCCATGCTGCTGAGCAGATGGAGACCTTTTCTCCTCAGGGAGGATCCACTGGTATTCATATTGTTAGGCATGATGGAAGATCCCCATTATACATCTGTCTCTGAACTTAGCTTAACCTGGAGAGTTTTGCTTGTTTTTATCATACAGATCCCCTATGCAGCCAGCTTGATCAGGAAAGAGAAGCTTGGGGCCCATCTCAGCAAAAGCTAAAAGGTGAGTTCACCAGAGGAAAGAGATTTCCCTGAACTCTTCGAATTATAATTGCTTGGCCATGTTCTTTATTGATGTGTTTGAAATAGCCCAACGGCCTGGTCAAGTGGTATTCTGTGTTTCAGCCAGTGTACTGATGAACTTCATTCTATCTGGGCATAGGCCTTCCTAAATGAACAGCTAAGTGGGTCCTATTAATTCTATGGAAAATTTCTAAAACTAAGGAAATTCTTTATACATGCCGTGGGAACGATATTCATTCTGTTTTGAGGGTTTCTGCTGTCTGGTTCCACCTGACCCCCTGGTTACTGCCCCTCTGAAGCAAACCAAAGTGTCAGGTGTCAGGCCTAGTGTGTTTCGTCATCTTGGTCTCGCGTTTGCTTCCCAAAAGCCTTCCTGAAATCTGACTTGAAACGAGTTAATGATAGATGGCAATATGAACAATTAGAGGCACTACAGACTTTTGAGAACTTCTGCATTAGCAATAGTAATTCATTCTTTCCTCAAACCAATTACAGTTTCTCTACAGCTGAAGTCAGGTTCAAGGTCGCATCCCTGGCAACAATTTAAAAGACAAATACTCTGGACTCCTAAGGAAAAGAAGACAGTGAAAATTCAATGACTATATTCAGAACATAACTAAGCATTTCAAAAGCAACTTTTTGACGATATGGAAGAAGAAATATAATTATTAGAATTGAAGGAATGCAAAAACTAGGATTTTGTTATCCTTGTAACAGTATGTTAGGATGACTTAACTATTGGAATTGCTAAATCAGGATGAAAGTCAAATGTCAGAGGCAGCATCTATAAATGTTCGTGGCCAACTAGGATTGTGATCTTTTATCACTTTGACCATTCCCATCAGAACGAGTCTTCCCACTTCTTCCCTCCAAAACATATTTTCAACTCAATGGAATTTATTCGCAAAAAGAATTCCATACAATATAGGCTCATAGTCCCTTTTCTTTCCTTCACATGCCTCTTCTGCATATCAAAAGCCTCCTCTACCATGTGCAAATGACAATCCTACTTGTTGCCATCATGTGTGTTAGTGACAACCTTTAGTATTTGACTTAAATCGTGATGATTATGCCATATTTCATCTGGAACTCAAAACTCCTTTCTAGATATACTCTCATTCACATGTTTTCTCTTAGCTTGATGCGCAGGGAACTGATGTGTGTAGAAGAGAGACATGGTGTTTTATGTCTGTGTCGACAAACCAGGAAGAGATTCTAGGGCTCCTGACTGTAGACCCAATGCCTGCTTGCTCTAATGCATGCACTCCCTGCCTTCTGTGAGCAGACAGATTTTTTCTGCAACAGAGGTGGCCAACTAAGTTATTTTGTTTTCATCTCCGTGAAGTCACAAGCAGATGGGCCTGTGAGTTTGGCTCCATTCTATAGATTCAAGTGTTTTGCTTTGTTTTTAATAAATGTAACTGACTTTTTAAAAATCCTCACTCAAGGATGTGGTTTTTAATTGATGTGTGTGAGAGAGAGAGATATCAATGTGAGTGAGAAACAACAATTGGTTGCCTCTTGGACACACCCCAACTGGGGATTGAACCTACAACCTAGGTATGAGCCTGACTGGGAATCAAACTGGTGACCTTTTGGTGTATGGGACAATGCTGCAACCAACTGAGCCACCCAACCAGGGCCAAGCATTTTTCTTAAATCTGAAGTTGACTTCATTATAGTAGACAGGTTTGCACCAGCAGTGTGAAATGAATAATTTTAGAGCAGTCAGATTCCAGTAAATCTTAACCCAGAGTGTCAAGGAGCACAAGGCAAGAATCACCCAAAATGAATGCTGATAGACCCAAAGTGTCAAAAAATAATTTCCTTTCAAATCAAAGAGACCCTATTAGGATGCTTTTGTTAATAAACTTTTATTGAAGTATAACAAAGCCGGCAAAGTCTACAAATGGTAAAAGTCATACAAGTCATATATCTGGCTTTTCTTACCCCATGTTTGTGAGATTTGTCCATTGGAATGTAGTTTGATTTATATTTAGGAAGTTCAATACACTCTCTTTTCACCTCCTTCACTTCCCCGCCTGTCAGACATGAGCTGTCCTTCCACCTGCAAAATGAAGATTCACTGCCCAGAAACCTCGCCTCTGGTGGTGACAGAGCTCACAGCGAGGTGGAGGAAAAGATTGATTTGTGTTTAGTAACTAATGCTTCCTCCATGCTGATTTTTGTTGCCATCCTTGCAGACAACAGGGATTTCTCTAAGTAGACCCTGGTGCTTTCAGAAGATTAGTGGTTACTTAAATGCTGAGCTAAATCAGCCAAGCAGAGAATCACGACCATATTGTTAGAGGCAGTATTTGATTCTCAACATGCCAAGCCTGCAAAGGAATTACCCCAAGAGAGATTACAAAATAAAAATCATTACACCAAGGGAGAGAGACAAATTCTGTCTTGCTGAGTGACCACAGGTTTCCAAATTAGGGACTGATGCATTAACGTCTTATGCAAGAGTGACCCTTAAGGTAGTGCGCTGTGCTCTTGCCACCCAGTGGATTCCAATGTGACTATTACGAGGAGGAAGCTTTTCAAAACCACAGGCAATCCACTTAATAAGCTGAGCAAGTACCGCCACATATCACTGCCCTGCAAATCCTTCCTTGCACCACATTAGGACATAAGAAATTCCATGTGGAGTCAAAATAAAGGTCCACCCAGACCAGATTACTTACTGTGTGATTCCATTTAGAAAGCCAGATTGTTGTTCTGAATGATACCAGCCTCAAATTTTAGGCATACACTCTGAATACTCTTAGCTTTCCCTTGATAACTCCTTAAAGATCCATTACCCATGGATTTATCTAAGCCTTTCTTTAACCTAGGCATAGTCCCCATTGGGGCAATGAATTCTGTTTGTTTAGCTACCAGCTGTGTAAAGTGTAGTTTATTTTATTAATCCTCAAACTACCTCTTAAAACAAGCCCTAATAGATTAGACATTCTCCTGCTCTGCATATTTGTTTTATTGTGAGCTCACAAGTACAATGGAAATGACTTGAAAAATATTTGAAAATTTTGTATGTATTATTCTTTCACCTGGGACTGCTTTTAACACCATAATTATTCCTGACAACCTTCCTTATCTTTGTTGTTTGTGTCCTGCACAGATACCTCAGTATAATCTGTGTGTAATCCATACCCCAAATAAATGCTAACATTCATTTAATTATTACTTTACATTCTTTTTCTTCCATGCACCATTTAACATTATGCAAATGTCATCCATGTACCTAGGTGAAACACCCATGCGCTTCACAGAGAACTCAATAATGTCATATAAGTGGAAAGTGAATCACAGGAAATGGCTCATTCATAGTCACACAGAAACTTATTGACCAAGCTGGAAATAAGAATAACTATAATTTATTGAGCACTAACTATACCAGATAGTAGACTAAATTCTTTGCCACATTATCTTTTTCGATCCTTAGAATTCCATAGAGGAGATCCCACTGTTATCCTCAGTTCATGCCTGAGGATACTGAGACTCAGTGGGTTACTTAGCTGTGAAAAAACCAGGATTCAACCCAGGCCTATATGACTTTAAAGTCACTTTCTTACTAGAATCATTGGGCTGGTTTTGAGAAAGTCTAGCTTCTAAATTTGATTCTACCTCCTTATGTTATCTTGAGTAATATCATTTAATCTCTTTGAGTCTCATGCTCATCTATAACATGTGGTGGCCAAACCTGATCAAAGTCTTTGCCAGCTCTGAAATTTTGACTCTTGCATGCAAATCTCCTGCCATATTCTCTCTCCTTTTCCACAGAGGGGCTGCTTTTATTAAAACCTACTCAAGATCATATACAACACTCAAGGGCAAGACCCACCTACATTTGCCTTATGTCTGCATTTTCTTCATCACTGCTTACTACTTTATATCCTTCTGGAGAGTTTGGAAATATGAGTTTTTTCCCTACACTACCAAAATCTACCTCTTTGGTGAACTCTTGTTATTTGTATTTTACTTCTGGAACGATTGCTACAAAAATAGCAACAGAGAAAAGGTCTTAAGAGGATGTTGAAGGATTGCAATTGAACATTCTGTGTCTTCTTTTTGTGCAGATCAAAGATAAAGGGGCAGGGAGGGGGAATGGCATATTCATTTCTTTCATCTGCAGTCAGACGTAAGAGGACCAGATTCTTTCAAGAGTCTCCATTGAGAATGACAATGTGTTCCCACTGTTCTAAGCACTTTATGTCAATTATCCTATTTAACCTTCAAAACAACCCATTGAGAGAAGTACTGCGACTTTCACCATTCTACTGCTGAACAAACTGAAATGTGGAGAGAGGAGTAAGCTCTCTGTAGTTCCACTAGCTCTCTGGAGCTCTCTGTAGTCTCCTAGCAAATGGCAGGATTTGAGCCAAACCGTTCGGCTGTGAGGTCCACACTTCATCTGCTCTCCTCTATGATAGCCTGAAACTGTGGCCTAATTCACATTTTCTAGTATTGGTTACTAAAATGCAGTTAATAACCAATCCAATGGTTTCATTGGTGTTTAATCACAACAGTTCCAAGGAGTACTTCAACAATTGCTCTAACACCCTAGGTCAGGAAATACAGATTTAACTTGGGCCACCCATCCAGTCCAGCAGGGCACTGGACCATGAAATTCTGCCTGTCCCTTTCACTGCAGGTTGTCTTAACGTTTGTCCAAAACCAAATCAGAGCATCTAGAAGCCAACAAGATGGCTTTACTGTACAGAAGGCATAGCAAACCATCACACTTGGCTTTGGTGGTTCTAGTTTGGCCTCAGCGTCAATGGAGATGCATAACCTAAGATAAACAAATATACGTTAAAGAGGAATATGATTTCATGGTCACCGTTAAAAGTGTTTGTCCAAACTGTTCTAAAAATGTCTTCCCTTACGGATATATCAATACTACATATTACTTAATTTTTTTTTAACTGCCTGCTTGTATCGTGCCAAGTTTGTCATTCTGCACTTTTTGTCTTACTCAGGTGCACAGAACCACTTACTCTCGTTCTCCTGTAAAATACGGCCTGCCACTGAGCACTTCCGACCCACATAAAGACTGTGATTGAAAGGGCTTGAGAATCAAACACAAAATCAGGTTCAGGAGAACCCAAGGACAAGTGACCTCAAAGCCGCAGGGACAACCATGTAAAATAGACTGTAGCGGCCATTCCTTAGTGGGGGGAGGGGGGAGCCAACCAGAGCAGTCAATGCTTGTCGCATCTTTTGGTGGAACCAAAGTCTGAGTCTTTGTGTGTTTAAAGGCCAGCTGAACCCGGAGAGAGCTTTGGGCGCGCTGTTAGCCAACCAGGGTGGGGAACGCGTGGGCGGTCCGCGGTGGTCGCAGTGTTGCAGGCTCGGAGAGGGCAGCCCTGAAGACTGTCTGTTACTGTTGAAGAGGCGATTCTTTGTGGGCGGAAAACACAAGACCCGTCTGTCCTAGGAGTGGAGATCACGTTTCGACAGCTAGGATGGCATCAGCTGTACAAACCTGCTTTTCACAGCAAACTGGACAGACTTACACATGGCCCCCTTCCGCTCTGGTACTTTGCCTGCTGTATGAATGAAGATTGTATTCCTCTGGAAATATTTTACAGTTTAATATTGAGTGTAATTAAGAATATAATCATGTTATCAAAAATGGTATTTAACTCTGTTGTAGTTTCTTTAACATTCATGTGGATAAAAAAAAGTCTATAATAAAAAAAAACTATGAAGTAATAGCTGTGTTCATGTAGTTAAATGCACATTTGCTTGGGGTCAACTAATAGAACCTAATACTTTTTAGAATTATTTTGGCATACATTTTGAATAAATTATTTTTTAAAATGGAATTCCTTCCAAAATGATTATTAAAGTCTAGATTAGCCTTTGGCCATTGTCAGCAGCCAGAGCCCTCCATCACATTGGGATCCACAGAGGTAAAGGACTGCTCTCACTTCCTGCTAGGTCTTCTGCCCTGTTGGGGATGGAGTTCATGTTGTGCCTTCCTCCTTGCTGTGGCATTGAGTCAAAGTGAGTGAGATCATGTCAAAAATTCCACCTTTCAGAATTTCTGCCTTGCAGAGAGATAGAAGGGCCTGACCTGGCGACCCCTTTGGGGCCAGGCTTGTTCAGGGAGTGCTGGGTTGCACGGAGTCTACTGTGGATGGCCTCCTGGCCTGAGGTGGCCCAGACCATCCTAACCAAAGAGGCATCTCGCCAATGGCATCCCTCAACGGATTTCAAAAGAGGTTTAAAATGTATCACCAGGATATTTGATACTTTCTTCCATAATCATGGAGGAGATGGTTATCTCCATGATTATGAATTATCCTAAAAAGCATCACAATTTATCCTTGAGATAAATTTTCTTATCCCTCACTGCCATATTAAGAAATCTAAGGAGGGATACTCACAGTGATTTTCTTCCTAGCCTATGAGGAATGGAAGCCAGGTCACAGAAGAGATGTAAACCGAGTCCCAGCACCTGACGATAGGTTCTCAATGATGACTAGTCAAAAGGAATCTGGAGACACTGCAGCTGACCCTGGAGGGGGCAGAATGTTCTCTCCGAAATATCCCTCCAGGGGGGGCCTGGGTCTGGGCAGGGGGCTCACATAGCCCTTCCGATATGTCACAAATTCTGAAACTGGCAGCTGTGCTTGGCGGGGGTTGGGGGGTGTTGGTGGTGACAGTGGGGCATGTAACTGGACAGTGAAGTTGAATGATGGATCATTTTCTCCTGTGTATTTTAAATTTCATATAGTGATAGAAGCCCAGCGTCCTTAGCTTTCTATGTGAAGCCGGTAATACCAGAGATGAGAGAAAATCATCTGGGAGGACACAAACCCGGCTTCCTGAGCAGCCCCCAAGGAACAGCCGAAGTCATTTTCTGCAGGACCCAGTGCAAACGCAGGGACCAGGCAGCTTCTCGGAACGAGAGCAGCACCTCGGGTAGAGATTCCCAAGGGAGAAGTGGGGGGTCTTTGCCTTGTAGCTGCCTTAACTGGCAGTGTCAACAAGCCTTGAAATGTCATTCTTTTCTTTCCAATCACAATTTTTAATGGCTCAGAGTTATAGTGCCCAAGTCAGCAAATGATCTTGTAGCATATGGGAAATAAGAACCAGGTAACTTGGCGAGTGTGCCTGCGTGCCTGGAGTTATTAACTGTGGCACGGCTCTGAAATGAGTTCATGGCCAAGCTCAGTGTGGAAGACCACTGACCTCTGCTAATGAGAATGCCGAAACCATGCCAGTTCCTTCCAATTATCCACCTAAACTCCAGGAGCCCAGCTGCACATCTTTCCCTGGGCACCAGGAGACTCCTATTGTCCTTATTCTCACAACCTTAGAGTTTCCCCATAATTTGAGGTCTTTTATCAGACTGAGTCCACTCCGTACCAGCACCAGAGCTTAACAGTCCTCCGTGCAACCGTGAAATTATACAGCAAAACCCAAAGCTCCAGATAAAAAGAGTCAAGAAAATCCAACATGTGGTATGGATACGTTGTTTACCCATATGTTTTTCTCGTTAAGGGGAGTGAATCTCTCTTCTCTAGCAATGCTTGATGATTCTAAGTTGGAACAGAAAGAATTTGTCGCTAAAATTCTTGGATATGATTGGGTTACCTGAGCTGCCTTGTAGAAACAGACAGGACATCCATCTAAAGCACTGCGTGGGGCTAAAAATAAAGCCACTCTTCAGAAGGACAAATAACCCTTGGCTCCACAAAATGACAGCAGAAAAAAACACTGTGCTCTTTCCTTTGACTATTTTATCATGTCAGAACTTCAAGGTCAACCCAACCATTAGCTAATGAAGAATACGGGCAATGCAAATAAAATTCTTCATTTTAGCTCCAGATGAAATTATAAGATCAGAAAGGGCCCTAGCAAATCAAAACAGAAATCCTGGCATTTCCTATAGGGATAGACTAAACATTTCAGACTAATGCTTTTGATCCTCAGAATGCCTTGAGTAATTGCTCATCTATTTGCCAGAGGCAAGGAGAGTGGGACACTGCATCCCAGGTTCCTTAGATTGAGCAATCACTGTAGCCAGGGAGAACGCTCTCCTAGCTACAGGGGATATGGTTGAGCAGATAGGACCTCTGTTATTTAAGACAGCCTTGGCCAGCAGTGGGGAAGGGCAGAGAAGAGGAACACCATCTGCGTGCTAAGGATGTGTAGCCACCATTGAATGGGGCACTTCCAGCTGACTCCAGGACGAATGAAGAGAGCTGCTTTGTCTCTCCCTACTGAGCTGAGCACACAAAGTTCAATTCTGACCATTTACAAGGCGCCTCATAGACAACCCACACCACAGTTTGTAATCATTCATTCACTCCCTGTCGTAGGAAGGTGCGCACTAAAAATGTTATGAGGACTGGGGATGTTTGCTTCAGCTCGCTACCATCTCCCTAGTGCTGCACACAGTCCCTGGCAAATAGTAACTACACATTTTTTGTTGAATGAGTAAGTGGATCTCATTTATTTTATTTGAGCCAATCATAAGGGAAGGTCATTCCACTGTGACTACTTTACATGCTCTCTCAAAGAATGTTGACTCTTCATTTGGTTTCAGATGACTATGTATGGCAAGTTGCTAGTGAATGTCCAATGGTATCCATTCTCAGAGGGCAGTGCACCTAGGTAAAGGACTGCATTCCCAGGCTTGCTGGCAGCGGATGTGGCCCCATGACTATGTTCTTTCTGGTGAAGGAGATGTAGGTGGAAATATGTGGAACTTGCAGGGAGGTCACTTCAAAAGAGCTTGACTTAGGCAGTGTCAAGCTGCTAGCTCTTGAGGGCTCAGGTGACAGTTGTGGGACTCCTGGACTTGGGTCAGTAACCACCACGCAGGACCAGGAAAAGAAATCCAGGGCTTTCCACATGCAGCTTGACTGCAGTCTTGATTTGGGCTCAGGAGTAACAGTGTTACAGTTTCAGGAGTAGGAATGGCAGGAGGGCTGGTTTTCAACTGAGAAAGGATCTGAAAAACACTAAGAGCAGAGAATCTTTCTGCAAATGGCCACTTATTTCCATCACAGGTCTAATACACATGTAATTTAGAAGTAATAAACTTATGTTCCATAAAGTAAATAATCATCGTGAAAAGCCACAATTCTCTACTAAATTAAGAATTTCCCTGAAAGCATTGGTAATGTCTGGAGTTTTCACATAATAAAACTCATTCTTCTCATCCAACTTTTACATCATCTCACTATTAAAGACAGTGGCTTCCTGGATGATTGTTAATGATGGTTTTCTTTATTATATTTTAGACCATTTAGCAAAGTTTATTGATTTATACTTCCTTGTAATTAGTTGTAGTGATTAAAATAGCTTTTATGGCTCCCCAGAGATTGACTTTATAAAGAATCAACATTTCCCCCAAATTGTGTGCTTTTAAAACATGGTTAAATACTGTTTGAATTAAGGACGAAGCCATCACTGGTGAAACTGATTTTCTATGTAGTTGCTTTCTCATCCCTCTATTTATATGGCACAACCATCAATCCAATTACTTGGCAGCCAATAATAATAACAGCAGCCAACTTTCATTGAGTGATTACATTGTGCTAATGTCTTAATGCATTATTTCATCTAACAACCCTATGAGGCAGAACTGTTTAACTATTTAATTAAAACTTGAAGGAGTTAAGTCACTCAGCTCATGAGTGGCAAACCAGGAATTTGAACCTATGGCTATTGTGACTTCAAAGGAAAAGCCTGTTGGCAAAGAACTACGCAGTTTGCATATTACCTAGAAAAAGGAAAGCTACTCCACAATAAAACCGGTCCCCGGAGACTTTCTAATGTCTGTAGGCACCCTTCCTACTATACTTTGGTTTCCCTACCCACTCACCCCTCATCTTTCCCGAGTATATGAGGTTGATGCAACAAAGGTTAGTAAGGTCATGTTTGCAAAGACAGATTTTTTTCTTTGATCCACTCCATGAGTAACAACAGACATAAGAAAGTCCCTTAGGAGATACTAATTAATTCTCAGAACTCCTAAGAGGCTTCCTTCCTGTAACATTAAGGAATAAGGAAAGAAAACTCTTGGCAACAACAGATGGGTGTTCCATCTTCTAGAACAGGACTTTTTATTCCTAACTCTCAATAAGCCGAGGCTAATTGACCCTGTGGCTGCCCCAGAACCAAACTGAATTGACACGGTGTTTGCACATAGCTGGAAGCTTAAAAACTGATACTAGAAAAATAAATACGATATAAGGGTTTGTACCACCATGTTCATCTTGGAAATTTTTGACGCTACCTATTGTCTACAACAGTGGCTTTCAACCCTTTCCACCTCACAGCCCACACAAACTAATTACTGAAATTCTGCAGCACACTAAACAATATATTTTTGCCAATCTGACAAAAAAATGGGTATAATTTTGATTCATGCACACTGGATGGCTATTGTTGTGTTGGCTGTTGTCATCTTTTTATTTGACAATCTGAAGGAAAAGAGGTCAGTGCCCCTGACTAAATAGTCAGGTATGGCATGTTTTTTTTTTAATTAACACAAGTATATTTCTGGACTTTTTAAAAGATTTTATTTATTTATTTTTAGAGAGGGAAGGGCGGGAGATAGAGAGAGAGAGAAACACCAATGTGCGGTTGCTGGGGGTCATGGCCTACAACCCAGGCATGTACTTTGACTGGGAATCAAACCTGCGCTCAATCCACTGAGCTACGCCAGCCAGGGTGGTGTGGCATGTTTTTAAAAATGTTTGTGGCACACCTGTTGAAAATCGCTGGTCTACAAAATAACCCCCAAACCCTTTCCTGTCATCAAGGCCCTGTACAATTCAGAGCCACGCTACATGTGCCCTCTCGTAGCAGAATTTTTTCCTTTTGTTAGCCCCCAATGCCTATCCTCTTGCCCTTGCTGACACCATTTCTCCTTCCTCTCTTCTTTTCTAAGCTCTGCCCAACCCTCAAGATTCAGCAGCCCAAGTCCATCCCTGGCCCTGGCTTTCCAAACCCCAGATTTTCTCCCTCCTCTAAGCCCTGTACGGGTACTTGACTTTCTGCACCAGTCACTTGGCCCTTCCTATATGCTGCCTTGGGTTTCTTATTGCTCTCTCTATCTCACATGGGCCCAGCGAGACAGGAAACTCCTTTAGGGCAGGAATAGTCCCATTTCTACACTGCACTGCGTTTGGCTGGATAAATGCAGCTGCTCCCTAAGTGTTTTCTAACGCAGATGACTTGGATGTCTTAAATACTGTAAACTGTGCACAGGTTTTCAGAGAACTCTCAAAACTTGGGGAAGGATCAATATACAGAAATGTGGCCAACCAAGCTAATCTTCTTTCTGAGCCACACTTATTCATTATCATCATTCCTCCTTACCTGCTACTCCTCCAGTTCAGAATCTCTATCTGTCTTCTGCTTACACATACAGATGCTTCTTGACTTTACAAGCTCCATGTATCATGTAGCTTTGCTCCAGATCCAAAGTAGGTTAATTCCACCAACATCAGAAAATGACTCTGGTGAGTGGTTGTACAGTGTCCCTGGATTTATGAATAAGTGCCACATAGTCGTTCTTGAACTTTGCCTTCTTCTTAAGCTGCTGCCCTTTTTATCCTTCCTGTCCTTTCCAATTCTTTCTTCTTGATTCTTCATAGATTCATTTGCTCCTTGGAACCTGGCTTCTGCCTTCACATATGACCACATTTATCTTGACTTTTATTGAATCATGAATTTATTATGAGCATTTTATTTTGTTGAGTCCTAATTATATTTCTTGTTTCTTATTGAAGGAAGAAGGTACCTTTTCTTTCCTTCCTTCCTTCCTTCCTTCCTTCCTTCCTTCCTTCCTTCCTTCCTTTCTCTTTTATCATATTTGTAGTTAAGACAGATTAAGAAATGCTGCAGTAACAAATAAAACCCCAAGTCTCAGTCAGTCAGTGGCTCAACGTTCTAAAAGTTTATTTGATGATCATATCACCATCCACTGTGGATCAGGAGAAAAGTTTCCTTCCATGCTGTGGTTCTGACAACCCTGAGATCTTTGGAGTTCTCTATTAGGCCCCTTCCCTTACAAAGGGAAGAAAGATCAAATAAAAATTCACTGTTTCTTAACTGCCTTGGCCTGAAAATGTAACTCACATTTCACTGGCCAGAACTGAATCATGCAGCCCCACCTAACTGTAGGGAACACTGAGAAATGTGGACATTTTGCGGACCCAGGCAGAATTGAATGGGATATTGCTGAACATTCATAATTGCTACCATACCATATTACTTCTATCTTCTAGTTGATGATCATTTTATCTATTACATGGAATCTATTTTTATTCCTTTTTTCTATAAGAGATTCTTCATGGGGCGCATTTACTTCTTGTTCTCTTTTGAATCAGTGCTTTTGAGGAGGGCGGCCAACCTCTCTCGTCTTAGATTCTTTTCATTGACTAGTTCCATTTCTTATAACTTCTTGCTTTCTGCCAACGCATTGCTGGAGTACATCTTCAAATAACTTTTCAAAAAGGATGCATGAAACTTATTTCCATTAGAATATAAGTTTCTTAAGGGCAGGGATCATCATGTGTATTGTTGTATCTCAATTGCCTAAAATAATGCCAAAATGGGTACTCAATAAATATATGTTGGTTGACTCGGCAAAAACTGAGCCTTTGCACATTTATACATTTTTTTTGAAAAATGATTTTTGTTCAGAATGTTAGTTTGGCCTTTGTTTTTGAAATCTTGATTTTAACCTTACCATTAATAATTTGATTGGCTATAGAACTTTAGGTCCAAAGTATTTCCTTTCATAACCTTAGGGGGGAAAAAAACTGTCTCTCTCTCTCTCTCTCTCTCTCTCTCTCAAATCAATAAACATATCTGCAGGTGAGGGTTAAAAAAAGAAATGTATTTAATTTTTAAAAACAAATACATGTACTTGATACACCATCTTGAACTAGAAGAAAAGTATGTGTATTTAAGAACTTCCAGGCAATTCTGGTGATCAGCCAAGTTTGAGAGACCCTGTTCTAAATGATCATTTGTTCATACTTTCCCTTTCTTCTAATCATGGAGCGTTACTACTTTGTAACTCCTTGAAATCAATCTATGGCGTGTATATATATAAATTGACATGAGAGAGAGAGGAAGGGGAGAGGGGAGGTAGGGGAGACATGGATTCATTGTTCCACTTATTTAGGCACTCATTGGCTGCTTCTTGTATGTGCCCTGAACAGAGACCAAACCCACAACCTTGGTGTATCAGGACAATGCCCTAACCCACTGGGTACCCAGCCAGGGACATCTTTCTTACTAGTTGATAATTTTCATCAGAGCAGGAGCATGTCTAATTATTATTTGTGTTTAACCTACTGCACCTCACCTGAACCCTTGCATAATGTAAGGCACATCTTAGAAGTTCAATAAATTCTCCTTGAGTAAAAGAATGAACAAATAAACGCATGAATGAAGGAATGATATGCATTTGAGAAAGCTGTATCTCTAGTTTTTATTCACCTTTTACTCAGATGGTATTAAAAAAAACAGTCAGATATATGTAGCCATTCAAAATTAATCTGTATAAAAATAGGTACAGTGACTCATTTTTATTTTTTAAAGAAACTTTCCATTTCCAATAGCCCTATTTCCAGAATCATTTCATAATGCACAAGCTTTCAACTTTCAAATGGCTTCATTTGAGTTTCATACCAGGAATAGCTTGTATGAATCCATAAACATGAATGAGGCTCTTCTTGTGGGATTTTCCTATTTTGGTCCAATGCTTACCTCAAATAGAACCCATTTGGCTGAATTCTGCTGCCATAAACCCATTTAAGCTCAAAGTTGCCATTGTAAATAGCAGGATTGAAAGCAAACATACCTCAGTCATCATTGATTCATATCTCAGACACAGACAACAAGATAAATATACCTATTAAACTATATTAGGATAAAAATGTTTAAAACCAGTACTCTATTTTTACCATCCTTCAAGGTGAGTCTAAATTTTTAATAAATAACATGCATCATCCTTACCTTAATGAACTACTATCAATGAATGCAAGAATAAAAATGCTGAAATTTTAAAATATGAGCAGAAAGAGCTGACAACACGTTTATTGAAGAATTATTCTAAGATTTAACTTCTGAAATTTTTTCTTTACCACATACCTGATATTTTCCATTGAGTTAATAAAAGGTTTTAGTCAGTTTAAATAGTGACTGTTTCCTTCAATCAGCAAGTGTTTTCACTTTTTACAGAAGATTGTGGTATTGTGTGCAGTGTTTAGGTCAGCCGAGACCACCGGGATGCAATTTGCAAAATCTGATAGTGTGGAAAGTTCTATAAGATAAATGACCCAGTTTTCTCAACAAACAAACTGCATTGCTTTCTTGGATTTAGAAGAAGTACTTGGGCTGCTCTGGGGAGAATAAACTGCGGAGAGATAAAGACGGGACCATAGAGACCTGTTAGGAAGTATTACATTAATCTGCGGACTGGGGCTTGAATGTAGAGAAGGTGAGTAGTGGTCAGATTTGAACAGATGGGTTTTGTTTTTTGTTTTTTTAAGATTTTATTTATCTATTTTTTAGAGAGGGAAGGGAAGGGGAGAGAGAGAGAGAGAGAGAGAGAGAGAGAGAGAGAGAGAAAGATCAGTGTGCGGTTGCTGGGGGTCATGGCCTGCAACCCAGGCATGTACCCTGGCTGGGAATCAAACCTGCGCTCAATCACTTTGTTCGCAGCCCGCACTCAATCCACTGAGCTACGCCAGCCAGGGCTGAACAGATGGGTTTTTTAATAGGATTTTTAAAAACATTTTTTAAAGATTTTATTTATTTATTTTTAGATAGTGGGGAAGAAAGGGAGAAAGAGAGAGGGAGAAACATCAATGTGTGGTTGCCTCTCCCTTTCCCCCTCCTGGGGGGGACCTGGTCCACAACCCAGGCATGTGCCCTGACTGGGAATCCAACTGGCAACCTTTCGATTTGCAGGTCAGCACTCAATCCACTGAGCCACACCAGCCAGAGCTGAATACATGTTTTAAGCCAAAAGAGTTTACTGATAGATTGTACACAAGTTGTGAGAGAAAGAGATAGAGACAAGGACAACCCAAGGATTTGCCTGGACCCCCTGGAAGGATGGAGTGGCCATGAACTTCAGTGGGATGACTGCAGGACACACAGCTTTCAGAGGGAAATCAGGAATTCGGTTTGGGGCAAGGTAAATTTGAGATATCATTTAGACACTGAAGTGATAGTCAGTTGGAAATATCAACCAAGAATTCATGGGTGGGTTCTGGGTAAGAGATATAAATTTTGGGTTTTTTAGAGTATGTAAATGTTTTTAAGCCATTAGAATAAATTAGATCATCAAGAGAGTGACTGTAGATAGAGATCTGTTGCTTCAGGTTTAAAACAGCAATCATTTATTCTCATAGATCTGTGGTTGGATGAGGATTCGCTAATCTGGGCTGGGCTTGAATGGGGGTCATTTGGTTTTGCTGTAGCTGTCTCTAATCCTTATCCTAGAACCTGAGGTCTAGCCAGACGTGTTCCCCCACTCCTACCCACCTCTGCTCAGTTTCAGAGGCACAAGAAAGATCACAGAAGCATATACAGCCTTTTAAGATCCTGGCTCAGAGCTGGCACAACATCACTTCCTCCTTATTCTGCTGGGCAAATCAAGTCATATAACTGAACCCAAAGTCAAGGAAGGCTCGGTAAAATAATAAGACAAAGGCATCGATACAGAGAAAGGTAAAAATTTGAGTTCAATATGCAATCTCTTATAAGTCCAAAAACTGGGGCATTTTAACTTTAAAGGGCTCCCACATCTAATTAGGGACCAATCCTAACCATCGCTCACCCTTGCCTAAAGAAACTTTACTGAAGGCACCCATTCATTGATTCCTGTCAAAGGAATGAAGACACTGACTCCATATCACTAGTTACAAAGAACGTCTGTGGCAAGATGTTCCTAGACGCCCAAGTGTGCCATCCAACAGTCTGAAGTGAAAAAAGCAAAACAAAACTTGAAGAAGCAAATGATAAGGAGACATCTGCATTTGACCTTGGAGAATGTTCCATCCTCGACCATAGTGTCTGACAGGACATCTAACATGAATGTATGAAAAAGTATCAAAAACTTGGCACCAAACAGCAAGTTCTAATTTTAAACAGGCCATAGCCAGTCTTTTTTGTCCAAGCTGCTAAAATGCAGAATATGTATTTTACCCTCTTCTTTGTTTAGGGGCGATTTTGAAAAACCTGAGAAAACTATTTCTAAAACATATTTTAAGATTCTGGGCTTTTGAATATCTTTGGAAGTAAGAACGTGGGAAGAACAATTTTTTTAAAGGATATAATCTGCTGTTATCAGCTTAGGCTGGAAGCCTGGGTTTTTGAAAAGTAATGAATTAGCTAACGCAGTGTAGTACTTAGACCATCTAATATTTTTAAGCTGCTTTTGCTAGATCTAGAGACTCTGGGGACTGAAGGAGCCTTGAGATCATAATCATCTAATTTTATAGATGAAGTAACAGAGGCCAGAGAGGTTAGTTAACCTATTTCTTTCAACAGTAAAAGAACTGGATGTGTAAGGTGTAACCCAGTGGCAGGTGGCACAAAGGGGTGACTGTGGGAATCCATAGTCCCACCTCCAGTCCACCCATCTCCACAATCTCCAGTTACCGGCCTTTATTCCTGTCCTCAGTAAATTTAGGATTCACTGCTCAGCCAAAGCTTCCAAACAAGGCCCCACAGGCGTCTCCTCTGTCCCCCCACCCCAGTGAAGAGATAAATCCTGGAGTGCTTGCTGTCTGCTTACAGGAGCAACCTTCCTTCTCCATCTCTATCACCAGTGTCTAGAGTTCTGTGGGCCTTGAAAAACTGGAGGATGTGTGGCATCCTGTTATTTTGGTTATCTTATCTTCACTTATCTCCCTGGGACTCTCCCTACCTGAGTTACATAGGGCCAATTTTGGAGATAGTGTTTATGGACATCAGTGGGAAACGATACATCTTTTTTGCCCTGTAGGCATTAACTAGTTTGACCTATTTAAGCTTAATTTCTTCTTGGATGTTTAACTAATTATTCTCTCTCTCTCTCTCTCTCTCTCTCTCTCTCTCTCTCTCTCTCTCTCTCTCGGCTAGTTGCTCTGCATACCCTACTTGCCCTCAACAACATCTAAAATTTTTTTTTAATTTATAGTTTTAATTTTTTTTAATATTTTATTTACTTATTTTTAGAGAGGGAAGGGAGGGAGGGAGGGAGAGAGAGAGAGAGAGAGAGAGAGAGAGAGAGAAACATCAATGTGCGGTTGCTGGGGGTCATGGCCTGCAACCCAGGCATGTGCCCTGGCTGGGAATGGAACCTGGGACACTTTGGTTCCCAGCCCACGCTCAATCCACTGAGCTACGCCAGCCAGGGCTAACATCTAAAATTTAATATGATCAGACTCAACTCTTACTGCTCCTGTCAAAGATAAAGTGGGATGCCAAGTAGAAGGGTAAAGACAGTATATTAGCAATATGCTATTGCAATAAGGAAGAGGGCCAAGTGTGAACTAAACTCAACTTCAATTTGTACACAGGTGACTGGGCATTTTAAAGGGAGAATGAGCGAGTGGAGAGGGAGGAGAGCAGAGGCTCAGTAGAAGTTGTATGTGAAAAACACTAAGTGTTGATTCGGCCAGCTCTGTTGGCTGGCAATTACCAGCTAGGATCCTGCTCTCCCAGAGACTGAGACAGAGGCTTCATCCTTCCTGATGATTATCATATGCTGCCATGTAAAATACCCACTTTTTGCCCAAATTTTTGAGGGAAGAATACATAAGATTTCTTGTATCATAATATGTTCAAAAATAAATGCTAAAATTCCCTTACGATACAAAAAAACACGTACCTAACTATAAATAAGAATTGAATTAAAAAATTGAAACGAAAGTTTTTTCCTGGAAGTTTGAGCCAAAAAACATGGGTGCGCATCATGCATCATACAAGGCACAATATGGGTACATTGTAAAAACTGTGGCCTTCAGGCCCTTCAGAAAGGCCACCTGGAATTATGGGAGATTCATATACATCTCAAAAGGACAAAGGAAGGACTCACAATTTTAAATCCTTTTGGTAAGTGCTCTGATAACAGGGCAGGTCAAGGGCCTATTTGCAGCTGATGGCTAGAAATTTTTTGGCAGCCTTAAGCTCCCTCAGGCAGGTATAGAGCCTTGAGCTGTTTAAAAATGTTTGTAATGTGGGCATTGGAGAGTGGATGAAATCCTGTGTTGAGCATCTGTGGTTTTTATAGGCCAAGGCTGAGATCTAATAGAGGGCTGAGAGGAGTCTGGCTAGAGTTTGATCAAGCAGAGAATGATCCTCACTGAGTAATTTTAAGATAAGTTATTTTATTTTAAATAAAAGATAACATTTGCCAAAGCATCCATTTCTTCATCTGTAAAATAAGAATATTAACAGCTCATATAGCTCTTGGGAGCATCTAGCACAGCACTGTCCAATAGAAATATAATTCAAGCCTCACATGCCATTATCAATGTTCTCACAGCCACATTAAAAAATAGAAATAAACAAAATCAATGAATTATTAATCTAATACATTCAAAATATCATTTCAACATATAATCAACATTTTAAATTTGGGGGGACATTTTTACATTCTCGTTTGCGTCCTAAGTCTTTGAAGTCCAGTGTGCATTTTACACTTACTGCACCACGATTCGGACCAGCCACATTTCAAGCTTTGAACAGTCACGCGTGGCTCTTGCGTTGGATAGCCCTGTCTAGACAGCTAAGCGGACCGGCCTTACTGAGGTTAGCGTGGGGCGGGGCTTAGACAGCTGTGGGTGGAGCTTCTCAGAAAGTGCGTTTTGGTCCTCTTCGGCTGCCGTAGGAGGCCGCCGGCCTAGGTGGTGCCACGTTCCCTACGGCGGTAGCTGCAGACGAATCAGTTGGGCCTCGGGCTGGCTCCCGGCGATCATGGCCTTTACTCTGTACTCGCTACTGCAGGCCGCCCTGCTCTGCGTCAATGCCATCGCTGTGCTGCATGAAGAGCGTTTCCTCAAGAACAGTGAGTGGGGCCGCGGGGCCGGGCTGAGGCGGCGGCGGCGGCAGAGCCCGGGGGGCGCAGACCCGAGCCGGGCCGCGTGAGGGGACCAGCTGGGCCGGGACCGCCGAGCGGCCGAGGGCCCGGTTCTTGAGGCCTTTCCTTGCAGGGGAAAGCCGAGCCACTTTCATTTCACCAGGTTTGAACTCAACAGCGGGATAAAGATCGTTAAACAGACTCCC
Source organism: Phyllostomus discolor (assembly GCF_004126475.2). NCBI lineage: Eukaryota > Metazoa > Chordata > Mammalia > Chiroptera > Phyllostomidae > Phyllostomus > Phyllostomus discolor. The sequence continues at coordinate 19,183,505 of NC_040911.2, forward strand.
ACTGTGTCCCGGGTCCTGGGGGTGGGAATGAGGAGGATACTGATGAGCCAGGACGCCCCTGCTTGCGAATACTTTCATTTAGTAATTTAATGCAATTCTCTGCGATCGCTTTTAATGGCCAAAAACCTAAGGTCTGGGTGTTCAGCTGAAGAGGGAGGGGCGTGGCTCATTTGGAGCCTAGCTAATTGGGGGAATGAACTCCTGGAGGGCCATGGGGCTCCCTGGGCTTTGGGGTTAAGAAGGAAGGGACAGTATTGGGATTTTCATGACGTCCAGCCACCCACATTCCAGGAAAGTTTATTCAGCACATAGTTTTTGGTGCCTGCGATGTGCCAGGAACTGTGCTAGACTCATACAAAGACGAAGACACAAATTAGGCCCCTGGGACCTCACGGTGCAGCTGCCTCCAGGCCATCGTGGGCAGGCTGCTTCTTGCTGTAAGAGGCAAAATTGGGGCAGGTTACTGCGTTTATGTGTCTCACTTGCCACACTGTACCAGTTATGTCTATGTGAATCGCTGAAACTCAAACCCATGGACAAATTGATTTATTTTTTCCTGCAGAAGAGCTGTATTGAGCATAAATTATGTGCCAGGCTCGGGTAATAAGAGCTGAGGTTACAGCAGTCACCCTGCCCTTCCCATGGAAGTTAATGTAAATAAAACTGAACAAGTAACAATAACAAAGATACAGAATATTAATAGAAAAGAAGTGCAGTGAAATTTCAGCCTGTGAATCTGTGAAAGCTTCTTGGAGGATATGTGTCCAACCCCAAATCTGATCAGTGAGTAAACCCTACCCAGGTGAAGGTGGGGGGTGGGAGAAGTTGAGAGGGTGAGAAAGCTGTAGGGCAGGTGAAAAGAAGGTCTTAAGCAGGGCAGTGGCATGATCAGATGTGTGTTATTTGCAAGATCCCCTGGCTACAGTATGGAGAACAGAGTGGAAGGGTAGAAGAGTGGATGGGGAGCACCATTCCAAACAGGGCAGGTAGGGATGGTGGCATGCTATCAGCTAAGTGGGTGTAAGAACAAGACTAATAACAACTAACACTTCACACTGTGCACCAGGGTCTGTATCAAGTGGTTTACATATATTAACTTGTATAACCCTGACAGCAACCTTATGAGATAGTTTTATTCCCACTTTACAGATGGAGAACCTGAAGCACAAAAGAGAGTAGGTAACTTTTCCAGGATCACACAACCAGAACGTGGCAAATCTGGGATTGACACTTAGCAGTCTGACTCAAGAGTCCATCTCTTCACCCACTATTATGTACCAAAAAGTGGAAGGGATTATGTTACGGGTTGGATTGTGTCCCCCCCAAAAGATGTAAGTGCTAACCTTTGGTACCTGTGAATGTGACCTTGTTTGAAAATGGAGCCTCTGCAGGTATAATCAAGTTAAGAGAAGTCACACTGGAATAGGATGGGCCCTACCCAATGAGATGTCCATGTCAGGAGAGATACAAAAATACAGAGACACACAGTTGGAAGAAGGCCATGCCACATGAAAGGCAGAGACTGGAGTGATGCAGCTACAAGCCAAACAATGCCAAGAGTACTGTTAACTTTAGGAAGCTGGGAGACAGGTGTGGACAAGATTGTCCCGCTAAACCCCCAGGAGAAACCATTTCTACCAACACCTTGATTTTGGGTATTTGGACTCCAGAATTGTGAGAAAATAAATTTCTATTGTGTTGAGCCACCTAGTGTGGGATGCTTTGTTACAGAGCCCTAGGAAACTTATAAATCAGGAGATATTTAAAGGTAGAAAAGACAGACTTATTGTTTGGACATTAAGAATGAGGAAGGAAGGAAAAAGTCAAAGATCACTCTTGGTTTTCTGGCTCAAACAACTGAGCGAAGGGTAGTACCTTTACTGAGTTAGAGAGTGCCAGAGGAAAGTAGGGGTGGTGGTGATGGTGGTGGATAAGAAGGTGAAGAGAATGAGATGTGTTTTGGACATGCCAAGTTTTGAGATTATGTCTGTGAGATATGCAAGTGGAGGTGTGGAGTAGTCAGTTGGACTTAAAACCGTAAAACAGCAAGAGCCAGAGTGGAGGTTGAACTTTGAGTTTGTCAAGCACAATGATAAATGAAGCCGTATGAAAAGAAGAAATTGCTCAGGGAAAGAAGAGTACAAAGGGAATCGGTGACCAGTATAGTCCTTGAATCTCTTCCAGTAGTTAGTGTTCAGGTATAGATGGAAGAGTGATAGGAGAAACTGATGAGTGAGTAAAACAAAGAAATGGGAAAATCTGAGCAGTGGGGTTCCACAGAAGGCAAGGAACATGTGAAGACGGAATAGCACAGCAGTGGAATGTTCTGAGAAGCCAAGTAGGGTCAGGACTGAAAAATGTCCTGAGGATTCAAGGTAGTAAGGTCATTGGTGGTTTTACAAAAAATAATTGAGCCACAGGTAAAATCCATATTGGAATGGGTCGAGAAGGAGGTGGAAAGTGACACAATGGAGACAGCAGGATTATGCAAGGGAATCAGTAAGTGGGAGGAAATGAGGAAAAGGTGACTGGAAGGGGATTCCAGGGTGAGTTTTGTGGAGGTTGTTTTGTTTTTAGATAGGAGAGGCTTGAGGACCTCTCAGCAATGCCAGTGAGAACTACGCAGCTCTCTCCAACAAAATATTCAGGCATAAGAAAGAAGGAAGCACCGTGGTGATGGGTGCATGATGCAGTGTGTGGATGATGTTTTATTAAGTTGTACACTTGTGACCTGTGTGGTTTTGTGAATCGTTGTCACCTCAATAAATTCAGTAAAATAAAGTGAAATACAGAAAATGGAGGAGTGATTAGCTGGAGAAGCAAGCATTTCTTAGATTCATTGGCAGGAAGTTTTTCTTCATTCCTTCAAACAAATGGGCAGTCACTACATGTTAGGTTGAAAAGATGTAACAGTGTCTCTGTCTCATATATCTTACAGTAGGACAGATATTTTTAAATAATTATACCAATAGTTCACTGAGCCTGGGATAAAGGCCTTGAAGGTGAATTGTATCTCAATAAAGCTGTTTTTTTTAAATACATTTTTTAAAAATCAGATAAGTATTATGTCCAATACTAAGGATGAGTGGTAAAAAGAAATATGAAACTGTATTAGTCGGCTGGGGCTGCCAAAACAAAAAATCATTAAGCAAAGTGAAATCTTTTTCCCAATACTCGTATAAAATAAAGACTTGTTCTCTATCTTCAGGTTTAAGGGTTAACATGTCAGGAATTAATTAAGTCATTTGAGATTTTAAAAATGTAGTCATAGGAGATGTGACAGGTAGACCTGAAATGAGGACAAGAGAAGGACACACTGCAGAAATGAGGACATGCAAGTCTTCAGAAGAATGTGTCAGGCAGTTAAAAAAAGGAACTAGCAGGTAAAGATAAAGAAATAATGATTTATAAATCAGGAAAATGATGTAGAAGAAGGCAAAAGACTCATTTACAGAACAGGAATGGCACAGAGGGCTAAATTCCTCCCCTCAAGACTGAGAAATAAAAGATGAGCAAGGGGGGAAAGGATGTGCCCTGCTGACGTGATGGAGCGCACTCCGAGGGCCCAACCAGGCGATGACCACGTCTAGGTCAGAATTTTCCCCGTGTAATGTACACAGTGAGTCTCAGTTACAATGTCTTTAGACTGGTGATTACGTTAGGTTTGATAAATTCTGAATTCAGCTAATTATTACTCAACTGGGCACTGCTTTTTCAGTTCTGACTTGAGAAAAATTTTGTTAGTTTAAAGGAGTAAGAAAACAATCAGTGTTACATTGGTCATCTTTACTGAATTAAATGCTGTGGAATAATTTATTAGACTGGAGTTTATTTTATAAAACCAAAGTGGAAATGAAATGAGTTTTTGTTGCTTATCAAAAGTAAAAAATACACTGTAAAGTATTTCACTTAATAGTGTTTGTACTTTTGAGTTGTATGACTTTCTATAAAGGCTCAGGATAATCTTTCAGAAAATGACTAATGAGGGAGCAAGACCAGTGCATAATAAATTCTAACACAGCTAATCATTTTTATATTATGCAGTTGGCTGGGGAACAGACCAGGGAATTGGCGGATTCGGAGAGGAGCCAGGAATTAAATCTCAGCTAATGAACCTGATTCGATCTGTAAGAACCGTAATGAGAGGTAAGAAGAAACACTAGTGAAGTACTCTTAACGTTTTAATTTTGTGGTTTGATTTAAGTAGCAAAGCTTCTGAGTGGGAATACTATCTACTGTCTTTGTGGTGGGGAATTTTTTTGTCTTTAACCTCGATTTATTGGTTTCTTTCTTAGTTTGCTTCTTGTTTTTAAGCCAGTTGATGCCAATGGATTGCTCAGTGGTATATCTGTTTGTATGTTACCTCTCCAAGTCAAAAGACTTGATATTCTTGCCTTCTGGAAGTCCGTTGCTTCCAAGTAGTAAAGTCATCTAGAGTCCTGTATGGGTCCTATATCTGCTATATGGAGTCCCATAAGGGTCCCATATCTGCTATTCTCTTAGAAGCTATTTAGAGCAACTCAATAAAGAAGAGTTCAGAACCTTTTCTTGAAAACCATTAAAACTCAGCCCGCTTGCTCTCTCTCTCTCTCATTTTCATTGTCTTCCTCTTTTTTTGGCTGCTTTAATCACAACTTGGAATAGAATGATAAGTTCATTCTTAATTTAGTGATGAAACTATGGAATCTTCTTTGCAATGTATTTCTAATGTCAGGTGTCACTGATAGCCAGCCATATGGGTCTATGAATATTTCTGCCTGGGTTCAGTGTACTCTGTTCCAAGAGCTACACCAGCACTACCTACAGGTGTTTACATATTAGTGTAATTGTAACATTGTGACCTTTATTCCCAGTCACACAAGCCCCTTTGAATTAAGTTTTGAATCTTACGATCCAGATGTCTGAATGTTCCTGTTACAAGTATTGGCAGCATGTTTATGATGACACATTAGGTACTTCCATCCTTCCTGGATGCTAGTAACTGTGACTTAGTTTTTTCAGATATTTTCTTTATAATAACAAACTTTTTTTTTCTTTTTTGCAGTGCCATTAATAGTAATAAACTCAGTTGCAATTGTATTACTTTTACTATTTGGGTGAAGATCAATGGGGAAAATGGAGACTCAGAAGAAGAGATGCCAGCAGAAGTTCCTACTTTGGCCTTCATTGGAAGATACATGTCTTAGCTGGCTGTCCTTGGACTTGACAAAAATGTAAAGCTGATAAAACCAGAGTCCCTATTTATCTTTTTCTTTTTTTTTTTTTTAATTTTGCACTTACAGTTTCATTACAAAAAGACGAGATCATCAGAGGCAGTAACTCCCCAGGATTGGAATACACCCGGTTGCCGACTGTTAATAAAAGTACATGGTGTGGTAAAGATTGTTCAAAGGTGCAGGACTGTCGCTTCTGTGTTTTTAGAGCTTTTCCTCTCACTTCTCAGGGATGACTTTTTTTAACTTTTGAAGTTTCTTGTGACTTAGCTATGATGCTCGGAGAGTGGTTCTCCTAGACAAAATTTAAAGAATTTAAAAAAGTAATTACTACATATAAATTGATAAACTGGTAATTGGGGTGATATTATTGTGAACTCTTTCGTTAAATGTTTTGTGTCTGTTGTCTTGGCTATGAAAAATTCAAATTTACAGTAACTATCGAGGACCAATACAATCTGACTTCAGGGAGAATTATAATTTTGTAGGTCAGATAGTTGCATGGTGATTGTGTTTTTGTTTTACATTCTTTTCATGCATTTCTTATTTTTACTAATTGGCCTGAATGATGAGACCAGATCAATATTTATATATTTTCATTGGTGGAAAAATCTGAGTAGAAAAGTCTGTGCCATTTTTACTACGATGACTTATTATTTTGGAATCAGCGTAAATATTAGCCTGCAAGAGCAATCCTAAACAATCACAGTTCTAAACTGTACTATAAGAAGACTTTATTGTGAAGCATTTACGCCTCCCAAAATTATCACGTTTTCAATTCTTGGAGTAGTATATTAAGGGGTGTGATTCTTAGTTCTTGTTTCCATCTGTCACTAGGGCATTCATGCTGGATAGGTGTTTTGTTTTGTTTTTATGTCTTAGACCATCCTATATTTTACTCATCCCATAATACAGTTTTATGCAGAAAGATTAAAACTGTAAACGGTTTCTATGGAAATTATCAGTTATAATATTTTAAAGGGGTGGAATAGCATCTTTGTTTATAGGACATTTATAAATAAAGTTGAATTTCCAAGTCAAACACTTGTTTTTGTATCTTAGTATATACTTGTTAGTGTTAATGAAGTTAATCTCATTTTGTTTGTAACATTTCTTATATATGTTCTTTGCTGTAAACAGATTTCATGAGTAAACACAGTCCATTTTTTTATTCAATGAGTTGAATTGCTGATATATATCACAGAGACTCATGAGCAACTTTTGTTCTGTGACTTAATTTACTTCTAAAACTTTGGAGCAGGTATTTGATGCCTGTTGACCATCCCTGAGTTAGAGATGGATTATCTCTGAGCCTTGAGCTTGTAGCTGAGCCAAAGAAAAGAACCAGGGATTCATAGTTGATTACTTGGCTCATGGAGGTACCATAGTTGGCACTTAGAGGCAGTGTTCTTTTGGCTTTACAAAGAGCTTGTGCATGAGCCTGAGTTTAAGCCACTGGACATATTCAAAAGAAGCACAGCTATGAGCCATACAGAATTTTAAAAAGAAAAGAGACCTTGTGCTGGTGCCGTTTTCGTGTAAGATGTTAACAGCACACTTTCATGCTCACTTAGTGTCACACTGCCCAAGTTCGCCTCAGTTGGGCAGCAGTCAGAGCGGGGCAGGATCAGAGTGTTCTGTAGCAACGCAGTTCTGGGAAAAGGAAAGAACATCAAAGTGCTTCATCTCTGGAGGCCACTCCAGCATTTCTGACTTCAGTGTGCCTGCAGGGAGGCCTGCAAGCTTTCACAGGTTAACCCCGGTTTCCCCAGAGCAGTTGTGATTTAGTAACCATAGTATCTTAGTTGGCAGTAATTAATTGCCCTGCTTGCCTGCCCACATCCTCCTCAACCATTCTCAGAGCTTACAATTTGTGATCTGGACTTCATGTATCCAAGATGTTTATGGTCCTTTGTATTCTGACCTGCACATGTATGCCTCTGACTTGTTGTAAAGGATCTTGGCTCTAGTCTATAAAAATTAACCAAACTTATACCTTAATCCTTATCAAGTACAATGGTTTTCAAACTTTGTTAATAGCAGAACAAGACTTTCAAAGGAGCAATAACAGAATTATAATGCTCCAATATCTAAAACAGATGAGAGCAGGTCCATTTTTAGTTGAAGCAGGGACCAGGCCAAGAGGCCTGTTGTTCAACTGCCACTTTACTCTTGTCAAGCTTAAAAATCCCTGCTTAGAGTAAGCAAAGGGATCTGGGCTCTTTAGGTACATGTAGTCACTTGTGCATGCATGTTCATGCACTAACCACATGACTAGAGAAAAGCGATATAGTTGAGTAAAAAGAGTAGGAGGCAGGATATTTCTAATATGCCAAGCAGAACTTTTTATCAGATGACTTAAACTCCTAAGACCTCAGTTTTGAGTTGCTGCTTCTGTAAAAGTGGTGATTTATATATGTCTCTCAGATCACTAAGCTTTGATTCTAGATGGACCTCAACCAAAGAGATGATCTGAAGTAAAATGTTTTGGGTAAAATAAATCACTTTTCCATTGACTTACAAGTTCAAAGTTACTACCAATAATAAAATTTTGATGTCATGCACAATGGGATTCTTTTTTGCTAAAATTTTCCTCGGCTTGACTGGTCATGAGATGTCAGATACTGTGAAAACATTGTGGACACAGTGGGCAATGGCCAGTGGTCTTAATGATCAAGATAAGTTTTGGAATTCTACTTTTTGTTTCAGTGCAGAAACTGCTTTCTTTACATCACCACTCCCATTTTTTTTTTTTCCCATATCAGCCCCTCCATTTTGAGGTCCATCCCTTTATTGATTTTGCCACTTGGCAGCAAAGCCATTTGAGTCTTGATGAGAAGGAAGCCAGCCATTAGTCCCCTTTCATTATTTTAACTCATAGTGAATGACACCATCTGTTATACCATCCAATTGCCCAAACCTGGAGCCTAATAAATAGGTCTGATGCCTCTTCTCCCTTACCCTCAATCTATCACTAATTTCTAACTATTTTACCACCTAAAAATCTCTTGAATTTCTCTTTTTGCTTTTGTTTTTACACAGTTTAAGCATCTCTCTTACAAGTACCTTCTGCAGTACCTTCTGACTAGGTCTCACACTGGGGCACCTCTCTCACCTGCTCTCCATATTGCAGCCAGAGGAAGCATTTAGGAAAAAATTCATATCTTAATAGTACCCACTTGCTTAAAATCCTTCAGTGGTGTTTTAATCTGGTCAAAAACAGGCTCCTAGCTCTGAAGGGAAAACTTAAGAACAGGTTCGCTTCAACCAAGTGGGTACTCACATAGAAAACTTAAGACTTAACAAATGTGAATCAGAAAAAACCTCTAAACCCAGTGCACAGAAAAGCAAAAGGTCCCCAGGAGTCTAGGAAATAGAAAGGGCTATATCTTGCAACATGGCTGACCACAGCACTGGGCAGAAGGGATGTTGGTGTTCTGGCCGAATGAGTCTCCAGTCGATTGATGAGGCTCCAGTCTCCAAAGAGCAGCAGTTTTGTCAAAGGATCCCGTATGTGTAAACCAGAGTGTATATCCTATTATGTCAGATTGCTCCGGAGTTTTTCGTTTAGTCACTTTCACAGAGCATGCATAAGATGACCACCTCCAACCTCGGTTTATTTGAATCAAAGGGAGACAAGCAGAGCCTCCCAACGTGTGTGGGAAGGGAGAAGTGAGGGAGGTGGTTCTATCCCAAGATATTTCTTCACTAGAGGTGCTAGGTAAGGCCTGTGGTCTCACCCTCTAATGAGAGGCAGGGTGGGTAACAGCAGTGTAAGGTGTTGGGATAGCTAATGCAGAAAAGAGGAATGCTACCTGAGGTAGTGGTTAATAGCAGTAAGTGCCAGAAGCTGTTCAAGTAGCAATGCAGAAAATGACCTCAGAGATTGGGTGTTTCAAGGAAAGTTACCTAGGAGGTAACTTCTGAGTTACCTCTCAAAATGGGGAAGTGATGGAGAGGGTTGCAGCAAAGTTACTCAAAACTTGGATCGACCGTGGTGCTGCGGCATGGGAAACAGCTACTGAGCAAAAGCAGAGGTTTTTGTATTTCCTCTTGCAACCTGTCTGGCTCAGCAGGCCACACCATTGAAGACTGGACCTCAAAAACAACTCCTTGCGGTCCTGACGGTGGCGAAGAGGCAGGACTAGACCCGGTACTGTATATCGGAGTTTGGCAAGGAACCCTGGGTGGACTAGGCGGAGATAGAGAATGAGAGGCGGGATTTCCGGTGCAGACCCGGGTCCAACTTCCGGCGTCCTTTCGGCAGGAGCCCGGGGCGCTGTGGACCCGCGGCCAGGACTCCGTGGACGGGGCGGCTGTGCTGACTTTACTGTTAGGGGGTCCTTTGCTGAGGACTGCAAGCGGAGCAGGGTGAGGAGCCGCTCTGGGACTGCCGACTACCGCTTGTCTGTGGGTTGCATTTCTTTGTGAGAGGACCCGGGATTTGGGGGCCTGTTTGCGTCCCTAGGCCAGCCCCCCTCGTGGAACTTGGACCTACAGAAGCGCTCGTTCTGGGAGGACTGTCACACCCTTCCGCGAGGTGACCGCCCCCTGGGCCGCGGCGCTGGCGTGCGTGCGCGGAGGCGTGCACGAGGTGTTTCCGCCGGCCCCAGGGTGCGCGCTGCCTACCATTACTCCGGTTCTATCGCGAGTCAGAGGTGGTGGTTCCTCGGGACGTGGTCCAGGGCTGTATTCGAAACTGGCTTCTCTTCCAGTCCGTCAGGCGTTTGCCAGGCCTTGGAGCGTGAGCTGGAAGAGAGGGCAGTGACCGGCCTTTCTGTCCCCTCCCCACTGGTAGATGGCGGGAATCGCTGTTTAGCACTGAAAGGTTCTTGTTCTAGGAATCCTAGAGACGGAGATTCCTAAGTTCAGTAACTCAGAAGTCTTTATTGAGCGCTAAGTAGTACAGTGGAAAAGGCAACACAGCCCTTTCCCCCACGGAGCTTAACAGTTGGGACAGTGATAAGTTTAACAATGAGAGCACCCGGGCTATCTGGCTCAGCCCTGGGAGAAAAGGAGTTGGATTCGGGAATGCCAGAGGAAATGATACTTATCTCAGACCCAAAGGCTGAAGGAGTTGGCCAGAGAAGAGGATGTAGGGGGCAGGAGTGGTAGGATTCAGGGAGCAAAAATGGTCCCGGACGAAAGTCCAGCGATGAGGAAGGTCAAGTACAGGACTTTTGCCCTACATCTCCTTTGGGGTGGGAGTATAGATAAATGAGTCGGAAAGGTAAACCAGTGTTCATTGTTCAGGCTTTATCCTGCAGAAATTGGGGAGTAACTGGGTAATATCATTTATTGAGTGCATACAGTGGTTCCAGACTTTCCTACCCAAACCATGTTGGGAAGAAAAGAGAATCCCCTACCCCCCACAGGGGGTTCTAAGGGGCATGCTCTGAACAGCTCCAACCTCCTAGGGGAAATTTTTATTGAAGTCTTTTTTTTTAATCTTAAATATTTATGCAAGTTTTGAATTGTATGCCACAATATAGCCTTATCTTGGTATAAAATGTTTTCTCAAATTCTCAAGTAACCTGTAGTCCACTGGCCCCGTGCGGCCCAGGATGGCCATGAATGCAGCCCAACACAAAATCGTAAATTTACTTAAAACGTTATGAGGTTTTTTGTTTCCAGTAATGTTTGTGTATTTAATGTGTGGCCCCAGACAACTCTTCTTCCACTGTGGTCCAGAGATGCTGAAAGGTTGGGCATCCCTGCTTTTAGGACCATTCATGTTCTGATTTTTGTAGTCCTTGACACACATCCATTATGTACCCTTTCCTCTTTCCCCTACCCCCACATATACAAGAGTGAACCCCAAAACACCTGGAATTTATTTATAAAAAGTTGCATCTTCTTCCATGTTTAAATCTCAGCCACCTTCAAAGTACTGTCCATTTGATGCAATCCACCTATTGAGACTTTTTGATACCCTGCTCAAAACAGTTTTTTAACTTGTCGATTTTGATGCCTTTTAGTGCTTCTGCCATTTTTTGTTTTACCTTTTCCACATTGACAGAACATTTCCCTTTGAGAACTTATTTTCATCCAGGGAACCAAAAGAAAAGTTGCTTGGAGCAAGATCAGATGAACAGGGAGAGTGGAGCTTGGGGGTAGTGTCATTTTATGGTTAAAAACTGCTGAACACTCAACATGGTGTGGGCAGGTCCATTCGTAAATTACCCATTATGAAATGGGCAAACATGGAAAGAATTCACTTGAAAAAATTCACTGAAACTGAACGCAGCCTCTCACAGCAGTGCCAGCTGGTTGCACTGATACAGATGGGTTCCTAGAATACTCACCTAGCAGGGGAAACCTGTACTATAAGGAACCCGCCTTCCAGAAGGTGATTCTGTTTTTTGGGGGATCCCCCCACATATATAACCCAGCCTTTCTGTGTGTGGAACACTGTTCACAGTACATGTCTTATATTCTTTAATCCTAGCACTCTTGAGAGACGGGTGTTGTCCTTTGTATTTTAGCAGTAAAGAAACTGAGACTGCAAGATTAAGCAAATTGCCCTGCTCCACACAGCTAGTAAGTTAAGGTTCAAATGCAGACATGTACAGCTCCTTAGTTCTTGTCCCTCACCACTGCACTATTGCATTTCAGGGAATGGATTTGGAGCTGGACATAGAATATTCGAAGCAGAAAGGATATTTAGAAAGTTGTTGAATTGGGCTAGATGAAAAACTATGGTTCCAAAACTAAGTTTCAACAATGATGAAGAGAAGTGAGTGGATTCAAGACTGTGAAGGACGTAGAACTGACACCTGGCAGGTGACTGGGTGAGAGGAAGGAGCGGGAGAGCCCACTGGGTACGTCTGGATTGATGGTTCTGCCATTCATTCATAAGATAAGGTCTCAGGAGAAAGAGCAGCCTAGAGGGTAACGAGGACTTGCTGGATTGAGATGCCCTCAGCAATGTCTTGAGTTCCTCTTAGGATGAGAGAGAATTTGCTTTGCATTGACTTTGTACCAGCATCAGTTGTCTATGCCTCTTCTTAAGGTGTATCCTATATAACCTGGTCAGACTGGGAGATGGTGGGACACAGACCCAAGATAAACCAAACGTGGACTAGCTTTGAAGTCTTTACAGGTCTTCTGGGGTGATACTAATATTTTACGGTTACATTTTTTTTGAAAAAAATTATAACTTTTTCTTTTTTTGAGATACACAAGATTATCCTAGTTTCAGGTGTACAGCATAATGATATGATATTTGTGTACATCAGGAAACAATCACCATGATAGGTCTAGTTAACATCTGTCACTGTACATAGCTAAAATTTTTTTCTTGTAATGAGAACTTTGAAGAACTATTCTTAACAATTTTCAAGTGTGTGATACAGTATTAACTACAGTCACCGTGCTTTCGACCCCCTTTTACCCCCTTCACCCATTTCTCCCCACACCTACCACCCTACTTGGGCAACCATTGATCTGTTCTTTGCGCCCAGGTCCTTAGGGGGGTTTTTTGGAGGAGGGATTCCACCTGTAAGAGAGATGATAAGCATGCTACGATTATGTTTGATGGAATGCTGACTTGCAGTTTACATAACCACTATTACCGAGGTTCTCAGTGGGAAGGAGATGGTGGCAGAAGCAGTCGAGGCCTCTGTGGGGCCAACTGAAAAAGTAAAGTTTGAGATCTGAGTGGGGCACCTCAGTTTTCTTCGAGCCCTCAATCCATCACTCTCGATGCATAATGCTCCAGAAGAGCGTTTTAGAGTTTAAAAAGTGTGTGCTGTGGAACCGACGAAAGCAGGGAAGTAGGTGTTTACAGTGCTTTTGTAACATTTAACCTATGTGGATGCTTTAGTAAGGATTAAAATAATCAGTGTTCATGAGGACCATTTACTGGTTCTAGTTGGACAGTGTTTTTTAAAGCACTATACTCTTGTTATTCCAATCTTGTCTATATTTTGTAAAGCCTTCAGAGTTAACATAATTGAATATGAGATGTCTCTCACAAAATTTGGGTTTTGAGAGGAGCAGTTGTAGGTTCCTGTACATGTACAGGAGAATGTTTTGTTTTTATTTTGTGTAGCCTTATCTTTTGTGGTACAGTGTACCTTAACTTAAAGAATCCTTTACTTGTTACCCATTATATTCACATACAGCCTCTAGGAGCCATCTAGTCTGGAGTGTCAAACTCATTTTCACCGGGGGCAGAGGGGGGGTGCCCATCAGCCTTGCAGTTACCTTCAAAGAGCCGAAATAATTTTAGGACTGTATAAATGTAACTACTCCTTAACTGTTAAGGAGTTGAAATTATATTTGGCCCAAATTATATATGAGAGCTATTACAGAAGAGAGGATTTTGCAATTTAACCTTGATTAATCAGAACTTTTAATATCTTTTTTCTTTTTTTGCCTTTTCACTCTTTTTTTCCTCCCAGCAGGTATATAAAAGACAAACAGAACCAAAGATTTGTTTAAAAATCAAAATATTTGGGGGATAGAGGTTGTTATACTGAGTATATAAAAATTGTATGAACTAATTTAGTTTTTATAACTATTAAATGTATGTGAAATGACTAAAATATAACAAAACTATTTTTAGTATGAAATATGACATTTACACAAGAGTATGGAAAACAGCTGTAAGGGTTTTTTTTTTTAAGATTTTATTTATTTATTTTTAGAGAGGGAAGGGAGGGAGAAAGAGAGCGAGAGAGAAACATCAATGTGCAGTTGCTGGGGGCCGTGGCCTGCAACCCAGGCATGTGCCCTGACTGGGAATCGAACCTGCGACACTTTGGTTCGCAGCTCGCGCTCAATCCACTGAGCTACGCCAGCCGGGGCTATAGCTGTAAGTTTTTAATAATTTTAATAAAATAAAAACACTCATCTACTCACCGTCTACGGCAAGAAGACCTTAGAGGCTCCCATTGTGCACTCCCAGTTTGCAGCCCCTCCCACCCCTGGAGGAGTCCCTGTCTGGCCCTCCAGATGACCATTCCCTCCCCTCTGCAGTTTTACCGCCTCTGCGTGCATTCCTGTATCTTAATGCTGTGGTTCATAACTGTACTGTGTGTAGCAGGCTCTTGCAATGGGCTTCTTCCTCTCTATAGTAGATTTTTGAGAGTTATCTAGGATGATGTGTACAGCTGTAGTTTATTTTTTTTCCTTACCAGAGTACTTTTCACTATGTTTACATTAACCACCTCTTGTTTTTTTTTGGGGGGGGGTATGTATTTTTATTATTGATACTATTACAGATGCCCCCATTTCCTCCGCCTTTGCCCACCTCCATCCAGCCCCATTCCCCCTTCCCTCTGGCCACCATCACACTGTTGTCTGTGTCCATGGGTTGCGCCTGTATGTTTTTTGGCTAATCCCTTCACCTTCTTTCATTCAGTTGCCCCTCCCTCCCTCTGACAGCTGTCATTCGGTTCCATTATCCATGCCTCTGTTTTTATTTTGTTAGTTCATTTTGTTAATAGATTCCACATACTGTATATCCCTACAGTGGAATTCTATACAGTAGTGAAAATGGACAGTGGCTATATGTGATAACATGGGTACATCTTCCAAGCGTAATGTGGAGTGATAAAGCAAGTCACTACAGTAGGAAGAATAACATTAATACAAAGCTTTCAACTCATAGAATCAAGAGGGTAACTTTCTTGGAGAGAGGAGAAAAGGAAGTCAGATCAGAGAGGGTACATCAAGGGCTTCTACTCCATCTGTGATGTTTTATTTCTAAAACTGAAGGATGGATAAAGGAGGTGGTTCTATTATTCTTGATACCTTTTTGTATGTCTGAAATTTTTCATTATAAAAACAAAATATGGGGAAAAATGAATGTTTTTAAAGACTAAAAATGAAGTCCCGTCCATTTTAGCTTCTGTACTATTTGTATCCACTCCCTTATTATCTTTAAACTATACATTCCACCGTATGAAGGATATAGCTCATAATAAATTTTAAAGGGAAAATATGCAAAAGGGAACTTTTTCGTTGTAATGTAAGGACAGTACTTCTCAACTTTAAAATTACTGTGTGACTTAAAATTCCCTCCTCAGTGACCTGTAAATACTGTAGCTCCTTGGCCATATATGTCATTTCAGGATATAATAGTGGGGACGGGTGATTAGAACATTTTCATCATATGTAACCAAAGATGCAAAAGATTTTGCCAATGATTTAGTGTTTACATAGACCCTTTCTCCAGAGTATGTTATTCTCATATTTAAGAATGAAATCAATGGTCGTGGCTGGGTGGCTCAGTTGGTTGGAATGTTCGTCTTGTACACCAAAGGCTGCCAGTTCAATTCCCCGATCAGACCACATACCTAGGTTGGGAATTCTATCCCCAGTCAGGGCGCATGTGGGAGGCAACCGATCAATGTTTCTCACATCAATGTTTTTTTCTCTCACTTTAAAATCAATAAACATATCCTGAGGAATGAATTAAAAAGAATTAAAAAGAAAATAAGTAAATAATTTGTTACACCAGAATTATTTTAAGAAACCCAAAAGTAAATAGTAACTTGTTTTTATTAACTTCTTTTTCCCCCTTTATAGTTTCAATTCAAGATTTTTTAAAAATCTAAGCATTATAAAAGTTTTGTGAGTCAAATTTTGGATTTTGATTTCAAAAAACACATTTTCTCCCTAAAGAAACAGCTTAACACGGAGCATTACCTTTTTGGTTCTAAATGATATTTTTGAAGACTTCCCAGTTTTTAATTTTCCATTGTTTTCTAAACTGTATCTTTCATTTCATTTGCTCTCTCATAGGGAATGAAGGATGGCAGCACGCCGTGCATTAAAAGCTGTTTTGGTGGATCTCAATGGCACACTTCACATTGAAGATGCAGCTGTGCCAGGCGCGCAGGAAGCTCTTAAAAGGCAAGCTATCCTCCAGGTTCAGCTGACAAATATGTTTGTGAGTGCCATTTCACCAAGGCAGATCATTAGCTAAATGGATGGCCTTGAAATGGCATTTCACCAGCTTCCATATATGCAAAAACTGCCTTGGATTTAGCTAGAAGATGTACACACTGTAATATCTTCCACACGTTGTGCTCCAAGCCTTTATTAGGTTTGGCCTTTGATCTTTGTTCTCTTTGTTCTTTCTGTGTGTCTTTTCTCAAGTCAGTAATGTAAATTTATGAACAAAAACTCAAGATTCTAAAATGTAGAGTAAATAGCTTTGGAAAAATCACATATGAAGGAATCTGGAAGGGAAACCCACACATACACAAAGGCATAGTGCCGCCCACTCCCCCTTCATCTAAGATCTAGCATTGAGCACGAAGCTGCCCAAATACAGTTTAATTAAGGGACTTGAAATTTTAGAATTATTTTCATCAATTGAATTTAATGCCTTAGAAGGTTAGAGACTATTTTATATTTCTTATGTATGAGGCATAATAATTAACATGTCTAGATACAAACTGGGATACATAGTAAAAATTGTTAAAGTGAACTGAATGTGAATGTTTACTTCTGAGTATCATAAAAAAATCAGTATAATAGTACTAATAATTGGTATTAAGCACTTTAATACTCAAATAATTTAGAGAAGTTTTCAAAGTTAGCCATACTTAACATGTGGTGCTTAATCATTTTCCCACCTTAAAATAGTCAATAGTATGCTGTTACTCAGAAAATCTATTAACTAATGTCACAGCACCAGGTGTGAGGATAAAAGATGGACACAGACCTTGCTTGCATTCTCTCGGGGAGCCTACTTTGCATTTGGAGAATCAGCAAATAAGAAGAAACTTGTATTTGTGGTAGGCATCATTTGGAAGCTGTCAGTTTGGTTAGGAGTCACAATGTTCATTTTACAGGTGGCCAGTGTGTTATTTAAAGCCAAAAGGAAATCCGATGCATAATTGGACTTTCCTCTTGACTCCCTAACACTGTCTGTTAGTCAGGCTTTCTCTGGGACAGGATGTGGACAGGAGCTTCCCCTGTTCTAAAGATGAGCTTTCCACTTTGGATTGAAAGACAAATCTCTTTATTTCTGCTGAACAGCGAATGGTATCACTAAGTATCTCTGTAACTGTGAGCCTGCCATTCTGGAGGAGCCAGTGCCTACAAATTGCTCTGGTGGGTTTCCATCCAGGGAAATCGCTATATTGTTATGGCTGGTTTTGGTTTCTATAGAAACAAACAGACTATGGGAAGTTGAGGGACCAGTAAAAAATATAAAATAAAAGTTTTTAAAAAAACCTTTATTAAAAATGATGTGGTTATTTCAGTACTTCTGCATGTTCGTTTTTGGGATATTTTTAGTTGTATTGAAATAATCACTTAGTTTTGAGAGATAAACCACCAAATTTTAATGTGTTTTTTCAGAAAAACTGGATATCATAGAGGCAATCATGATTACTGTGAACTATTTAATCATACAAATTTAGTTAATGTTCTTTGCATGAATACTTAAGAATCTCTTTTCTATTTTATGTGCTTGCATGTTTTAAATTGTGGTGAGTGCTTTTACATCTTGTATCCATTTGCGGAACAAAATAAAAAGCAATAGGGTATTAATATAAAATTTTACATTGTAGCTAAATTAAAGTTCTTTTTAGATCTTGGTTTTAAAAACTGTAGAACCAAGAAAATAATTTTTACTTTTAGAGAAAGCTACACTGTCATGAATTCTTTCTCTGATAACTGACTGCCAGTTTAAGTTCCAAAAGCAGATCACGGAATCAGAACAATCCTGTATGTAAGTAGTTGAAGGGGAAAACATTTTATTTATTTTTTATTTTTTTATTTTTATTTTTTTTAGATTTTATTTATTAATTTTTAGAGAGGGAAGGGAGGGAGAAAGAAAGAGAGAGAGAGAGAAACGTCAATGTGCGGTTGCTGGGGGCTGTGGCCTGCAACCCAAGCATGTGCCCTTACTGGGAATCGAACCTGCGACACTTTGGTTTGCAGCCCGCACTCAATCCACTGAGCTACGCCAGCCAGGGCTAATATTTTATTTTTTTTTTAAAATGTAATGTTTCTTGGAGATGTCCAGATAGATTCTGTTTATAAATTTAGCAACTCATTGGGGTTTGGCGAGTCTTTAACTGGCTAAGAAAAAGAAAACATCTTGAGACATCCTTCGTTCTCTTAGTGTAGGAGGTCAAGTCTTATACCTGGATGTAGGTTGGGGTTCTTGTCTCAGCTCTGCTGCTGCCCAGCTGTAAAAAGCCTAGCAAGTCACTTAGCTCCTCTAGGCCTCAGTTTTCTCCTCTTTAAGAAGAGAGGATTGCACTAATAACCTCTAAAGTAACTTTCACCTCTCATATTCTGGGAGCACAGTGGTTACTAAGCTTTGTTTTTTATACTTCTTTGATAGAGCCCTGCAGTAAAATTCAGTTGAAGTACAGAATGTTCTCAAAAAGGTAGACGCAGCTTTCACAGTTTAACTTTGTAGCCTTTGGCAATAAAGCATCCCCGAAGGTGTAGATAATGTGTAAGCAATTCTGGGTAGATGACAAAAAAGATCATGGTAATAAAAAAAAATTACTTTTATTTTCTGACTTTTGGCAGGTGCTATCAAATTACAAGATTTTATGGGGCTAGAATGTAACAGTGGCCTTGTTGACATCTGAATTTTACTTTTCCAGGTTACGTGGTACTTCTGTGATGGTTAGGTTTGTGACCAACACAACCAAAGAGAGCAAGAAAGACCTGCTGGAGCGATTGAAGAAGCTGGAATTCGATATCTCTGAAGATGAGATATTTACTTCCCTGACTGCAGCCAGGAATTTAGTGGAGCAGAAACAGGTCCGGCCCATGCTGCTCGTTGACGATCGGGCATTACCTGATTTCAAAGGTAGGGGAAATTTGGAAAGATTTAAAAACCAGGTGTTCACACCTTCCTATAAATCATTCTTCAAACTGAATGTTTAGAAGTATTTATTCCGATTTGCTCCTATCATTGAATCTAAATTGGTGTTTCTCTAGCCCATTCTGACCACACTCCGCAGGAAATGAAACACGTTACATAGAACCTGGTTCATAAATGTGTGTGTTTATATATGGTAAACAACACTGACTGTATGAGAAGTGCTTTAGTTTCTGTTTGGTTTACCTAATTGTTTGGTTTCAATGCTGCTTAGAGCCCTCCAAGTTAGTTTTACAATTTACTAATGGATCATGACCCACAGTTTGAAAAAGCACAGGTCAAAATTACTTTTAGTTTATAATCCTTGGCCCATGAGCCACTGTTTTCATTTGATTAAATGAAATAATCCAATAGCTCCTTTTAAAAAACTAGGTGTCATTCTATATTGTATGAAATATTTGCAATGACCATGAAATACTTTCAATTAAGAAAACTGTTTTCTCTTTGGAAAAATTAACAGACTCTGAAAAAATATCCTGGTTTTATACTCAGACTGAAATGTCACAATATAGAAAAATGGGTATAAATATAATATAAAACCATGCCATGGCCGTACAAGTAATGATTAGGGAAGTTCGGCATGGATATACAGTTGAGCAGAACCTGACAACCTGTACTCCCAGTGTATCAAGAATTATTATTTATAATAATAATTATTTGTCATAAGCCAACCAATTTTGGCTGAACTAAACAAAATGCATTCGTTAAAGGAATCTGGGTGTTGGCAAGAATACACAGTGGTGTAACTCCAGTGGAGAGGAATTTGGCAATAGCTGACCAAGGTGCATATGAGCAGTATGTCACTTGTAGGAATCTGTCCCCAAGATATAGTTACAAAAGTGCACAACGTCATATGAACAAGGTTGTTCACTATAGCCTTATTGGTAATAATAAAGATTAGAAACAACCTGAATGATCATTGGAAGTGATTAATTAATTAATTGTGAATGTCCACAAAATGGAATGCTTTGGAGCTGGAAAATGAGTAGTGACAAAGATTTTTATCCCCTGATACGGAGTGATCTTCCTGAGAGGGAAAGGAATATATAGATGTGTACACACACACACACACACACACACACAATACTTGTAAAAGGAAGCTAAGGAAGGATAAATGAAAAACTACTAGAAATGGTTATCTAAAAGGGGAGGAAGGGAGAAGGAAAGGAGTTCATTTAAAAGTACCTTGTTACATAGTTTTGACTTTGGAACCATACAAATATTTTACATAATTAAAAGACAATTAAACAGTGAAAAACAAACCAGCACCTAAAAACTAAAAACCAGTTGGAACAAATGAACTTAACTCGATATCAAGTTGGTGACATAACTACTCAGACAAAAGAATTATTTCAAATGACTTCAAAATACAGTATTTTGACTATTTGTTCTTAGTAGGATAAATTCTAAGGATAAAAGAACTGCAAAGAAATCTTAAACTACATTCAGTAGTTTATTCTTATTAGTAATGTTGGTATTGCTATATTTAAATTATACGTAATATTGTATCATACATATAGGATAAAACAAAGTAGTAATTATACTCATATCGTTAAGATACAAGACTTTAATGTGAGAACATGTACAAATATAAAAATCAAAGTAGTTAATCAAAAGCTGTGTATTATTAATTTTTAATTGAAAATATTATTAACTCCCTTTTTCTCTGGAAAAATGCATATTATCTAGATCTTCCACTGGAAAGGCTTAGAAACAGTGACAACCCAGTGCTCAGACTGTGGGGTCCACTACTATTTCCCAGTTTAGTTCCTTGGAGCGGTGGCTAATTCCGGATCAGGGAACGTGTTGTATGAGTTTGGGATAACGAACTGTGTTAGCAAGGAGACTGTTGACTAATGAAGTCGTGTCTAGAGGACCCCAGGGCCAATTTGAAGGGGTAATTTGAGCATCAAAAAGCATAATGATTGCAATGGATTGCAACACAAACGTGTATATAAAACACCATGAGTTCAAATGAAACTCAGTCCCTCAGAACTCATTGGTCACTGTTGGAGTTTGATAGGGTAGTAAATCATTATTTTGAAAATTGCCAAGTTAAAGGAATGAAACATACTTGGCTAGGTAGCTCAGTTGATTAGAGCATCATTCCAATACACCAGGATTGCTGGTTCGATCCCCAGTCAGGGCACACACAAGAATCAAACCAATGAATGTATAAATAAGTGGAACAACAAATCAATGTTTCTCTTGCCCACTCTCCCCACCCTCTCTCTCTTCCCCACTCTTTCTCCCCCTTTCCCTCACCCTTCCTTTCTATCCTAAAAATCAATTTAAAAAATTAAGGGAGTGAAACAAGCATTTATCCTGCCTTTGTTATTTGAATTATATTTTAAAGTAACCAGATATTTGATTTGGTACATTCTTTTTGGAATTCCAGCTACTAAATGCAAAGGGAATGGCAGAATTAAGAAATCACCATTGGGAAGCCCTAACAAAATAGGCAACAACATCAATAGAGTTTAAACACATTGGGTAATGGCTGATGGGAAACTCTAAAAGAGAAGAATCAGCCTGACACCACTTAAACCTGCTGATCAACCTTAACATCACCAGCACTAGAGCAAGCAGAATTTTTGTGGTTCACAATGTGACATAATTAGGAGTTCTTTCACATTGCCTATGAAATAATCTTGCCTAAAATTGAATGTGAATCTGTGAAGCCTCTAGAGTTAATGAAAAGTTTACAGGAAAAATAAGGTAGAGGAATGAATTGAATAATGTTACACCAAGTCAGCCAAATCCAGAGCATGGGACATTTCCAGGACTGATGAACTAGCTGCCCCAGTAAGTGAAGAGGAGTGCTGTTACAGAATGAGAAGAGGTAACAATCAAATGTACTGTATGCACCTTACTGGATGCCAATTCCGTATCGGGTGTAAAAAGACATTTTGTTACATTTGGGGAAATTCAGATGTGGGCTAGGTATTGAGTGATATTTAATAAATTATAAAATATGAAAAGCTGAAATGAATGACGTGGTATTTGAGATTTGCTTTTAAAAGACTTCAAAAAATGTAGAAAATGATAGATAAAATTGGTTAAAAAAAGTAAAGAATGATAGGTGAGAATGATAAGATTGCTAAAGCGGGGTGATAGGTACCTCAGGCTTATTATACTAGTCTTTCTACTTTCACATATTTCTATAAATTTCTGCGACAAAGAGAAAAAAAGTCTGTTTGGGTAGCCCACAGAACTGCCAGGGAGAGCCTGGAGTTAGTCTTGGGGCTGTGCAGCCAGCAGCGGTGTGCAGCATCCTGTCACAGAATTGATCAGGTGCCTGGCTAAGCTTTGAGCTCTGCACTTGCCCGGTTGGCCCCAGTGGAACTGGAGATTGGATGCTCCAGCTAGCACTGCTGCCTGAGAATCAGAGGCTGCAGCAGTCACCTCTACCAGTGGAGGTTTTCTCTGTTTCTTTGTTTTACTAGCTCCCAGTTCAAAACCTTGGGAAGGTGTTTCTGATGGGCAGAGCCTGTGTTTCATGCCAGCACCCGTAGCTGCAAGAGAGGCTGGAAAAGTACCGTATTTTTGGACTACAAGACACCACCCCCCAATTTAGGAGGAATAATGCTGCTGTTGAGTTCTGTTTACATTTATATTGGTGAAATATTATGTTATTTATGTTATAAAATATTTTACCACTTTTTTTGCTTCAAAAATTTTTTTCCTGTTTTCCTCCTCTAAAACCTGGGTGTGTCTTATGGTCTGAAAAATACGGGTAAGTATCTGGTGTTTTTAGCCTCTGTTATGGTAGGTTGAGCTCTGCTTCTTACCAGGCTTTATGAGCTAGTGAATTACCTGATTATGAGAATGGTATTCAGAAACTGGGCACAACCAAAAATAATGACAAATATACTCTATAATCAATGCATTTGTGTTTCTGGGTTAGCTGAAGTACTACAAAATAATACTTTAATCAGATTTTTCTCTTTTGACTTTATTTGAAGAAGATTAAGATTCTTGTTGTGCCCTGGCCAGTGTAACTCTGTTGGTTGGAGTGTCATCCCATAAATCAAAAGGTCGCAGATTTGTTTTGTTATCAGGGCACAGGGCTAGGTTGTGGGTTCAGTCCCCAGTTGGGGTGTGTATGAGAGGCAGCCAATTGATGTTTCTCTCCCTCTCTCTCTCTCTCTTCCTTCCCTCCCTCTAAAATCAATAAGCATATCCTGGGGTGAGGATTTAAAAAAAAGATTCTAGTTGTATTAGCAGTGAGCTGGTGTTGGGTTATAGAAGCAGAGTCCCTGATATGGAAGAAATCTTTGTCATTCGGTGCAGGACAACATCGGAAACATCCTTATATACATGAACATACCCAAAGTAGGTGGGTTTTTGAAAATCAAGAAATATCTTTGCTGTCATTGAATATCTTTGCTAGTGGTAGGTGAAATAATAAAGGCACACAGAAAAACTTTAACTTCACTGTAGCCAATAATTTTGTTTTCTTCCTTCAGTAAACTTTAATCGGTTACTGAATACTCATGGTTACTGGTAGAGAGAAACTGGAAATCTTGGACATCTACTCTTCCTATTTCTTTCCCTTACATTTTGGTGGACTTGATCATGAAAAAGGCTTAACTGCCAGCAATAAGAGAGGCAAATAGGAATTGGCATGTGGATAATCCAGAGAACCTTTAGCCAGACTTTTAATAACTGATGGTGAATGTACTTGCTTAATTGTCATATCTGAGGTGCTGTTATCAAGTACCAAGGCCCTTAAATATGCTTATATTATAGAGTAATGTTTGTGACACTAAAAGTAGATGAGGAATTATGCAGAAAACAGTAGAATCTACAGTGCATCACACATTTATCATGAACGTGTTAACCTCAACTGTGTCAATTAGAGTGTGTGATTTCCCTGGCCTCTTAGATTTTCATTCCCCATCAGTTGCTATTGATCTGACAGCTTGTAGGGAATTCATGGCTGTCCTTGTTGATTGTAATCAGTAAAGCTTTTTGAAGTTAGAAATTACTTGTTTGAGAACATCAGTTTACACGTTTTAGGTCAGATATTCTATTTACTGAGTAGCTTTAAAACCATACAAAAAATATGCAAAAATACCAGAAGCCATATTCTTTCAAGTATCTTTTATACTATTTCCAAAGTACATGGGGCAGGATAATTTCTTAAACCACATATTATTGCTATAGCAAAATTTATGCTTGATTGACTAAAGCTGCTTTATTATAAAATATGACTTTACTTTTCATTGCACTTTTCAACAATCACATTTTTCTTCCCTTCCCAGGAATACAAACAAGTGATCCTAATGCTGTGGTCATAGGATTGGCACCAGAACATTTTCATTATCAAATGCTGAATCAAGCATTCCGGTAAGTCTCTAGCTATGTATTTTTCATCTGATCATACACTTCCCCATTTCCCATCTTGAGCCTTCGTCATGTAAGGTAATACATGTTTTACTTTCTAGCCACCTAGACTGCACATGAGGACTGATACCTTCAAAATTACCAGATCAACATCAAATAATATTTATTATGGTCCTACTTGCTTTGTTTTTTTTTTTTTTTTTAAGATTTTATTTATTTATTTATTTTTAGAGAGGGGAAGGGAGGGAGAAAGAGAGGGAGAGAAACATCAATGTGTGGTTGCTTCTCATGCGTTCCCTACTGAGGACCTGGCCTGCAACCCAGGCATGTGCCCTAACTGGGAATTGAACCAGTGACCCTTTGGTTCGCAGGCCGGCACTCAATCCACTGAGCCACACCTGCCAGGGCTGGTCCTGCTTGGTTTTTTAAAAATGATCAATATGTTAAAATATATGCTCATTGGGGTTTTTTGGTTTATAGAATCGATATTCTAGAGCAGAAATTCATAATAAAATTGCAGCTCTTAAAGCTGGCAGTTTTATCTTTTATCATCACTCCTGTGATTCTCCACTGACTATGCTGATTTCTGACGGAAAACAGCATCCAAGTTAATGCACCTAAAATAGTAAATGTGATTCTTCCTCCAGTGAAAACCCAAGCTGTGGAAAAAATTGGACACATTTGACCATACTTTCAAATAAATTATTCTCTGAGTGATAATGGTAGTTTGAACTAGAATAGGGGGGATGAGGAAAACCAGATTCAGCCCTGGTTGGTGTGGCTTAGTGGATTGAGCACCAGCCTATGTACCAAAAGATCACTAGTTCGGTTCCTGGGCAGGGCACTTGCCTGGGTTTCGGGCCAGGTCCCTGGTTGGGGGCATGTGAGAAGCAGCCTATTGATGTATCTCTCACACATTGATGTTTCTTTCCCTGTCTTTCTCCCTCCCTTTCTGTCTCTCTAAAACAAATAAAATCTTTAAAAGAAAAAGAAAAGACCAGATTCAGGTAGTGTCAACATGACTCAGTGAATGATTGTTAGGAGGTGAAGAAGGACAGTGAGTCAAGGAGGACATCAAGTGTCTAACCTGGGCACATGCGGTGGAGAGCACTCCCTGTGGGGTTCAGGAAGTGATAAGTTTGGGTTGGGGCTGTTTGGCATGTGGTATGTCTAAGTGGGGATGTTCCGATGGCTGTTGGTTGAAATTTGGGGAAACACAGCCAACACATAGGTTATAATCCTCAGTTGTGTATGCATTTTACTTTTGTGAACTTTCTGCTGCTGCTTCCGAAAGGAAGACTACACATACTGGTTCTCATACTTCCTGAGATAAATTGGATCAGAATTTACCTACAGATCTGCTCTAGGGTGAGACTGACTTTCCCTGGGATTTTTTTTTCCTTTTTCATCTTGTCTTTTACTTCTAGTCAAACCACTGAACAGTATAATTTATCTTTTACCTTATGACAGATAGTTCAAAATAGTACGTGAAGATGCATTTGAACTAGCTTAAAAAGTTTTTGTAATGACTCCATAAATTTTGGCATTTAACTTAAAGAATGCTGTAAAAACATCATTTTCTTACCAGTATGAAGATCTACAAGAATCATTCTAACTTATATTGATGTAGAATTCATTTCTTGATGTATGTGTCCTAGAATCAGAATGTTCGTAAGAAACTAAAACTCACTACAAGGCTCCCACATCCGGGCACACTATTGGCTGTTGATCTTGAAAATGGCTGTCTTTGTGTATAATCTCTGTGGCCATAAACCACACCTTTTTTCCCTGTGTGCATTTTAGAGCCTCGGTTAATGGAAACTATAACTACTTAATGCACTTAGTTATTCTGAAAGTTAAGCTTTTGTTTAAAAGAAACATGCCTGCTGTTAGAGTTGCTCAGTATCTGTTTACTGTAGTTATTTCCCGGAAGTCCACCGCTATGCCGCACTGCATGAAGATACACTTGGGGGGTATGTGGTGGTACATTTCTTTTGCTTCGCCTACTTCAATTATTCTACTGTGGCTTCTTGGGGTTGGGGTGGGGTGGGTATGTTATATCACATTACCTCTCCTGAGTAAGGTTTCCAACTGTACCAAAATCAGTTTTCATCTGAAATAGAGAATGTACTATAATTTCTTACTTCCGAATTTACCCCTACTAATTACCAGAGAATTCAAGGAGAAGGTATTGATTGATTTTAGCTGGTAATTTGGGAAGGACATATTTAATTGGTCTCTGTCTTAGATGAATGCTAGACTCAGGGTAATAAAAATGTATGTTGACATAATACTGACTTTATAATTGCTCGGATGCTGTCTAATTAGTACACTTCCCTAACCATATTGATTTTTCTAAATACTACATTTGAAAGCATTACAGTGCACTTGTAGGTCAACTCTAATTTCACAAATGCACTTAACAGCTGGGGGCAGAGTTAACAGAAGGTTTTAGGTCTTGCTCTTCTTTGCATATTGATGTCTCCACAGAGACTGTGCCTTGCAACCAATGACTGCAGCTGTTTGGGTTGTAAGTGGCAAATACATACATCTCACATGAACCACCGACCAGTTAAATTACTGTTCAGGTTGATAATGAGAATAAACATTGGATTCTAAACCCCACTGCATAGCTGCCTTGAACACCAGCTTCAGGGGCATATTGCCCTCAGGTGGAGGCATTAGCCTTCCACATTGCACTGCTTTTTATTTACTGTTTCAAATGAGTAGCCCCCCACCCCCAATGCATGGTACAATCTGGCTACAAATATGTCTTAAACATCCGAGTGAAATTGGGAACACTGAATCCTAGAGAACTGACTTTAGAGAAGAATATGAACCAGTTATAAGGGATAGGATTTGCAGGTTTGGATTCTAGAAAACATTTAAATCCTTAGAGCCATTGGTGTCTTTTTGTCTTTTACATACTACTAAAAGACACAAAGAATAATATAACAAATGCCTGTATGCTTATCAAGCAGTGTAAGAAAAAACAAATTATCAACACACTTTGATATCCCCTGCATAGTCCTTCCCAGTTTTATCACCCAAGACCCAAAAGTAGTCAAGATGCTGAATTGTGTTTATCATTTGCATGCATTTTTAAAAATACTATAACATGTATGTAGGTATCCCTAGACAGTATATAGTGTTACTTTGCATGTTTTATACTTTATCAACTTGCTTTCTTCCTTAGTAATACTGTGTGAGTCCTCAAAATGCATACCCATAGCTCCAGCTCATCCATTTTCACAACTGTCGTACTAGTTTGTAGCAAGGTCTTTTCCATCTTCTGACCTGGGTTAGAAACGCAAAGCTTGAGCATTTTAGTAAAAGATCAATTATAATTAAATTTAATGATTTCTTTTAGGAGGAAGTCTACCTGGACAAAGGTAATTTGAACTTAGCATTAACAAGATTTAAAAATATCTAAGCAGAAAAGTAATATGTCTCCATTGTGGAAAATTTTAAATGCGCAAAACAGAATAAACAGAATCATCCATAATCCTTCCACCTAGCTAGTTTGTTTCTATACACATACATATTCAGACAAAAATGAGACTGTATATATACTGTGTGGAAATTTGCTTTTTAAAAACCCAACAGTATATTGTGCATGTTTTTCCATGTTCTAAAATACTCTTCTAAAGCGTGTTTGACTCCCACAACACATTCCACTTAGCCAGATGTTTCCTATCGTTGGTTATTTCTAAGTTTTTGAAGTTAGTTTAAAAAAAAAAAGCACCTTCTGAGAACATTTGTTAAACAATATTTGTTTGTTCCTTAAGATTTTTTTCAGAAGTATAGTTTGAGGAAAACTACATGAAATTGCTTAACCTAGGAAAAGTTCAAGTTGTTTTTTAAATAAATGTAGAGTAATTGCTCTCCAGCTTCTAGAGGAGCTTTTTGAAATGTCATTCTATCTGAAAATAAGTAACATCACAACTTTCACATTTAAATGCAAAAGGTGGAAGGCTGCTTAAGAATAATGTGTCAAAGTTTCAAAATGACTTAATTTTGAAGTATTTCTTTTCTAGAATTATTACAAGGCACAAGAGTCCTCAAAAAGTCTTAAAGATGTGCAGAAATTGGGTTTTTTGTTTTTTTTTTTCAAGAAGAGATTCTTATCACCATAAATGGTTCCTGGTGAATGTTGGATTGCTTTTTTTCCCCATCTCCTCAAGAAAAAATTAAAAGTTAATTACTTCAGTTATTGAGTTCCTTAGAAGGGGAAGAAGAGAAGTGGAGAAAAAAGATCAGCAACAGCGGTGTCAGTTATTACTTCATTTGCACTGTAACTCCTGAGTCTAAGTGCATAGAACCCTGGGCCCAAGGAGCTCCAGAACAGTACAGTAGCAGGGCTCCAGTCAGAAGTATTTCTAGGGCCTTTACCCCTTCTGAAAGGGCTGACTGCTGTGCAGTCTTTTTAATTGTAGTCCAGACCAAGAGAAATTGAATTAGACTTAAGAACTTGAGTTATTTAAAGCATTCCATTAGTATATGTAAGAGAACCACTTTATACACCAGTTGGAAATTCATGGAATACACAGTTGAGTTTAATTTCAGTCACTAATTGCTCTTATTTTTTAATTTGAGGAGATTGTTGTATGATCAAGGCAAGTCTTGCTACTCCAAATAAAAATTGTAGGTAAAAAAAACACATAAATATATTGTTACTCATTTTTTTAAATTGATATACGAGGGGAGACCCCCCCCCCCAAAATCATAATTATCTTGTGGAGGGCAGGCCCCTTGCAGTCCAGGCTGCCCCCAGAGGTGAGTGTTCTGGGAACCCATCTGTGTCAGTGTACCGGCTGGCACTGTTGTGAGAGGCTGCGTTCGGCTTCAGTGAATATTTCTGAAGACTGTTTCAATACCTTTTCCCATCTCATGACTGGTGATTTACAAGTGCACTTGCCCAACCTTGCTGAGTGTCCAGCAGTTTTTGACCAAACACGGCATGACCCCTGCGCCCCACCTTCCCTATTCACCCAATCTTGCCCCAAGTGAGTTTCTTTTTTTGTTTCCCCGATGAAAAGGGTTCTCAAAGGGAAACATTTTGCCAATGTGGAAGAGGTGAAACAAAAAACAGTAAAAGCACCAAAAGGCATCAAAATCAACGAGTTCAAACACTGTTTCAAGCAGAGGATAAAAAAGCCTCAATAGGTGTATTGCATCAGACGGAGAGTACCTGAAGGTGACTGAAGTTTAAACATGTAAGAATAAATACACAAGTTTTTATAAATAAATTCTGGGGTTTTTTGGGTCCCCCCTTGTACAGCACGCACAGTAAAGTGTACAAAGTGTCGGTAGACAATTCGGTAGAATTTTACACATAGGTGTGCCTGTGTAACCCCTCTGTTCAAGGTCTGGAGCGCTCCCAGCACCCTGGCAGGCTTCCTGTCTCCATCAGTTCCGCTTCTTCCTCAAGGCAACTGCAGCTCTTGACTCCTGCCAGCGCTGCCAGTTCTTGGCCTTCATATAAATGAAATCATACAGTTGTAGCATTTTTGTCTTTTTTTGAGAATTATCCAAGCTGTTGCAGGTAGCAGTGCTTGGTTGTTGTTTTGTATCTTCTTTGTTTTTGTTGTTGTGTAGTGGTCTGTTGTATGACTATTCCACAAATTATTTATTTATTGTTAATGAGCATTTGGATTGTTTCCAGTTTTGGCTGTTATGAGTAAAGCTGCTATGAACATTCTTCAACATGTCTTTTGGGGGACATATGTGCTCATTTCTCTTGGGTCTGTAGAGTAGTGAAATTACTGGGTAATAAGATAAGTACTTGTTTAGCTTTAGTAAATATTGCTAAACAATTTTCTAAAGTCATTATAGCAAGTCATATATTCCCACTGGCTATGAAGGAGAGTTTCGGATGCTCCAAGTCCCCACCAGTCTCTGGCCAGTCGTGTAATTGAAGCTGTTCTGTTTGGTGTGTGTAGTGGCATCTTACTGTGTTCCGTCCGTGTTTCCCTGACGAGAAATGTTCTTGAAACCTTTTCATATACTTGTTGGCCATTGGATAGCTTATTTGCAATATACCCATTAAACTCTTTTACCCTTTCTGATTGGATTGTATTTTTCTTACTGATTTGCAGGAATTCATTTTATATACAAGTTTTTGGTTGGATATATGGACTACAAATATCTTATCCCTGCACTTTCACTCTCCTAATAGTGTGAAAAAGCACAAAGTTCTTCATTTTGATAGAGTCCAATTTGTCAAAATGTCAGTAGTGCTAAGGTTAAAAAACCCTGGCTGTTCAACCCCTTCATTGATAGGGAACCTGGCCTACAAATGTGGAGTGATTTGCTCTTACCCATTTTAAGAAGCGTAGATACTACATTTGGGACCAGCCGATGCTGGGGGTGGGGAGAGGCAGTGCTATCCCTTGTAGCACGTTGAGCAGCATCCCTGGCCTCCACCCCCCGGAAGCCAGCAGCACCCCTCTTCCTCCATTTTTGACAACCAAAAATGGCTGCAGACGCTGCCACATGTCCCCTGGGAAGCAACACTGCCCCAGGGTGACAGCCACTGATCTAGATGTTTGCCCAAGATGTTTCTGTTGTGGCCCTGCTCCCTCACTAGGGTTTTTCAGTTTTTGCCTTTGCCTGCATGGAATTCGCTGCCAGAGATTTTTGCATCGAGCCTTCTTTGTGCCCCTTTTTCCTGGCGTCTTGTACCTCAGTATGCTTGTAGTTAGATACAGACAGAAAATTCACAGATGATTTCCCTCTGATAATATTATTTCTGCTGTTGAAAACAACCACCCTTTCTTGCCCTGTGTAGTAAGTGTAAAAACCCTCCAAGTGTTGGGGATGTCTGTTTTTGATATTTTTAAAAGTGTTTAACTATAAAAGATCTTTTCATCTGTGCCCTAGAAAAAGTTTACCATTCAGTCTATCCTGACATGCCTTGGCTCTTCAAAGACTCAGTGGAGCTCATGCTGTGCGGAGCGGGACAAGCAGGAGCCGCTCCCTGAGAGACGCCCGTCTCTCCCAGCCTCGTGCAGCACCAGCTTCCATTTAGAGAAACGCAGAGGAGCCCGCAGTTTCAGCCTTTCAGGGAAGGCACTAAAGCACTGCTTGGGAATTAAGTACGCACATCAATCAAGCTGATAAGTCTTATACCCAGTTAATACATAATAAAATATTAACAAAGTCAAATCAAATGAGTTTTTAGTTTAGCTATATAAGTGGAAAGCAATTTTGAGGTCTGTTGCATAAAGAATTCCAGTTCCGTGGTAGAGTAGCAAATAAATGGGATCAGGGGCGGGTGACAAGAGGGGAGATAGATAAATCACCCATTATTATCTCATTGCCATCAGCCGTGGTTCTTTAAGGCCAGCACAGTGGCTTTTATCAGGTTTCCTAACAGTTGGATTTTAAGATCTGCTTTAAGAAATAAACTTGTATTAATATCAGTGAATAAATTGGAAGGATCGGTCCTGTGCTGTGAGCAATTTGTAGTAAATAACAGTAAGGGCCTGTAATAGTCCAGTATTGGTTTTTACTTAATAAAATATTTAATCACAAATATCTGAATTCTGCATCTCCCGCAGGAAGGCATTTTCATGCCCACCGACAAGAATAATTTAGCAGTTTCATAGTTGAGCGCTTAATTACTCATAATTGTGAAGGGTAAGATGTGATGAATTCTTCCTCGATGGATACTAAATATTTTAACTAAGTAGATGACTTAAAGTAAATTAAGCTAGTGAGATCATTTATTACATTGGTTAAAAGCAGTTTAAAAAATATATCATGTCCTGCCTTCCGTTAGGTGATAATATGTGTGTGACTGTTCTGCTCTGTGACTACAGGCTTTTCTGTCAGGATGTGTGGTAGGTTTTTGGGGGCGGGGGTTGGTGGGGGAGCATTAAGAAGTTGGTGGGGTTTTTTGGATTTGTTTTGCTATGTTTTTCCCGAGTCACCAATGGAAATCTTTAGCTATCCATAGAGTTTGGTTATCAAATTAATGGGAAAACTCTTTGTGCCCTTTTGTTTGGTATGAGGACATTTGTCCTGTGTCAGGACAGAGAAAGAGATTTGGCAGGAAAGGCTGTCCCTTCCCCCTTGTTGGCTCAGCCATGCCACACCACACACAGACAGACAACGTCGCGCTGGTGTGTTCTTCCGGCAAGATGGCCTGATTTGCAAAGTAACGTCAGCAGCAGTCAGAAGGTAGAACAAACAGGGAAATGTACGCGCAGAAAGTATTTGTAAAATGCTGTACTGTAAATTTCTGAATCAGAAAGCAGCTCACATTTTGGAGGAGAAGAAACGGGGAGTCGGGTATTTCAGGAGCCAGTTGAGTACGTCTCTGCAGCGGTGGTTGCGTCGGGTTGCAGAGGGCTCCAGGGCCTCCTGCTTACCGTTAGGGAAGGTTGCGACAACTTGTCTCATTAAGTTAGGCTTCTTCCCTTGAGTGTCTTATTTAGCTTTACTTCTCTTAATTCTTTCCCTGGTGATTTGGGTAAAGTGAAACCACTAAAGGTAAAAGGTTGAAGCAATCCCAAATTTAATAATCTATCACCTTTCTTTAGTGTATTTGAGTGTAATTCCCAGCAGTTCTTAGCGAATTCATTAGAAGACAGCAAGTCATTAAAAGTTAATAAGAAACTCTTTGTTTCTGTGGATGTGAATAAAACCACTCTGTAAGTCTGACATTCTTTTCCAGTCACAAAAGCCTTGCTTTTAGCCAGTTTCCATTTTCTCGGTCTCTCTAGGTTGCTCTTGGATGGGGCACCGCTGATAGCGATCCACAAAGCCCGGTATTACAAGAGGAAAGATGGCTTAGCCCTGGGGCCTGGCCCGTTCGTGACTGCTCTGGAGTATGCCACAGACACCAAAGCCACCGTAGTGGGGAAACCAGAGAAAACATTCTTTTTGGAAGCCCTGCGAGGCACTGGCTGTGACCCCGAGGAGGCCGTCATGATAGGAGACGTAAGTAGCAGAGCCCGGGAGACGCCCCGAGCCTGCCGGCCACGTTGGGAAGAGCCGGCCTCAAAGCGCCTCTTCGAAACCCAAGCAGACTCTGCTGCTGACGGTAGCAGGTGGTAATAAGTAGCTGCCTGAAAAACAGGCTTTCCGGGAGATGTTTAGTGGCATTCTTCTAAAGAACTGAAATTTTGATTATTTATGACATTCTCTATAGTGTGATGAGATATATATAATTTAAGATATCGTTAAATACAAGTCAATCAAAAGCTTTATGTATCTTTTTAAAAAAACTTTTACAGAAATTTGGATTTTTCAAATATTACTTATGTGGGAAACAGCCCATACCCAAAGAATTCTACCCGTATTGATTTTTTTCTCGGTATATGCTCTATGGAAGAATTTCCCAATCAGTGTGCCACAAATAGCTCAAAGGTATCGATTGCCTCAGCCCTTTGAGTGGCGGGTCTGAACCCGGGCGGTTGGAGGCCCATAGCTGGTGACCTCTGGCCGTGAGTGCCCTGTCAGTTTACCCTGGTGCACTGGGGAGGTGCTTTCTGCGAGTGCCATGAGGGAGAAGGAGCTAGAAAGCACACTGCCTTGTGGTAAGTAGGTGGCAAGGATTATATTTCACTTTTAAATAATAACATGTTAGGCTGGAAGGGACCATCAAGATTGTCTGGTCCAAAGCTCATTTAATGGACTGGGAAACTGAAGCCGGGAGAGGTAAATCTCACTGCCTAAAGTTTCATAGCCCATTAGTGCATAGCTGGAGGTAGAACTTGAGGCTCTGGACTCCCTCCAAGACAAACTGTAGATCCCTTGCTTTCTTAACTTGTGATGGTGCAAATGTGTCACGGGCCACCCGATATCCTCTTCCACTTCTATATATATTTATTCATGTTACACTGAATGGGAGAGTCATCAAACTTGATACTGTTCTGAGAAGCCATCTTTTCAGTCACCTTATTCTTCTTGGCAGGCCTTCAGCTGGCTTTCCTAGGTAGGCGTGCGTCTGAAGAAGAGGCTCTCTGAGCCTGGAGACTCCACAGCTCTTTATCCTGGGAGATGCTGTTTGCAGATGGGCGGGGGGCGGGCAGGAAGGGCACGTGGTGGCAGCTTCGTGCAGGGTCATTTCTTGGCCCAGAGAGTGGCAGTTTCTCCCCTCCCTTTCCTCGTCGCCTTCTCCCCACCTCCCTTCCTCCTTCTCCTTTCCTCTGCCTTCACTGCTTCCACAGGGCGAGTTGAGCTGCAACAGAAAAGGTTTTAAGTGAGACTTTGAATGAATTTTGACATTCTAAAACTCATTTCCAAGGGCTGTTACTGAATAGTATTAATGACTTTAACAGAAAAAAAATAAAAATGCTTTCTTCAGGCATGGTCTGAATGAATCCTGCTAATAGACAGGAGCTAGCAGGATTGATTTTCTTGATGTTTCTTCCGGTCCTTGGATGTTATTACCTTGAATTTATCATTACAATCAACCGAGTATATTCATCCCCAACTTGAATAAGAATTGAAGAGAGGACCTCCTTTTTTTAAATCCTCACCAAAGGACTTCTTTTTTTTTTTTTTCACTGCTTTCAGAGAGAGTGAGGGGGGACAGGGGGGTGGAGAGAAAGAGGAGGGGAGAGAAAAAGGAGGGGGAGAAAGACAGAGAAATATCGATGTGAGAGAGGAACATCAGTCGGTTGCCTCCTGTATGTGCCCAGTCCCGAAACCTTTTGAGTTAACAGGACCACGCTCCAGCCTGCTGAGCCACCTGGCCAGGACGAGGGCCTCCTCTCCTGACTACTTATGTCAGACAGTGCCACAGTCTGTTCAGGCATGCTGATTTGACTTGATTGCACCTGGTAGGGCTGTCAGATGGAGGTAAGAATAATATATTACCTGGGCAGGAGAAAAGCCATCTTCTGAATCTAGTTCATTCACTGTCTGCTGTTGGATCATTCACCTTATGGGTAGACCCCTTTTTTCCATGATCTGTTTTAAGAGGAGATCGATGGACATGTGGCAAAACTTGAAGAACTATGACTGCTCTTTGTGTTTGGTCACTAGAAATACTACCTTTGTACATCTCCCACCACTGTGACCCTTCCCTTTCCAAATGGTATGTTCCCTCACACTATTACATGTGGATTGATCTGTTTTTATATCTTCCTGGCTTTCATTTTAAGATAAAACCATGAGGTCCTGACCAGGTGACTCAGTTGGTTAGAGTGTCATCCTGTACACCGCAAGGTTGGTGGTTCGATTCCCAATCAGGGCACATACCTAGGTCCCTGGTCGGGGCACATATGGAAGGCAACCAACTGATGTTTCTCTCTCAAGTCAATAAACATATCCTTGGGTGAGGATTTTAAAAAAAAAGTATCTCTTTTAAAAAAAGGATAAAATCATGGGGTTACAGTTGGCCATCCAGCCTAATAAGTTAAATCATTAGGTAGGGTTTTATTGTCAAGTTCACTGAAGACCTTGTACTGAGTGCTTTCTTTGTGCTTTTCTAGGATTGCCGGGATGACGTTGGCGGGGCTCAGAATGTGGGCATGCTGGGCATCTTAGTAAAAACTGGTATGTATCTTCTATGTAAGCCTTCTCTGAAACAGGATGGTAGAATACGCAGTTGCTTGCAGAAAAGTTTTTCAGAAATGCCAAAGTTCCCTGGGTGCTTTAAGTCTTTTTCTGCCACAAAGCAAAAACAAAATGGTCTTAGTATTACAGGGGAAGCAGTCAGCGTGGGAGGGCCCGTGCTGTACAATACTAGGAAGATAGGAGTTCAGAGGTATTTGCGTACTTAGCCAGAGATAGCCATACACAGTTGACAGTTAGCATTTACATGATGTTCTAGGTACACAGAGACCACATTGGAATGGGCCAAAGCCCATTGATCGTGGTGCCCTATAAAAACATCTTTTCTTTTTGTGCCAGCCACAAGATGCAGCGGATCTCCTTAGGAACTGAGCAGCTAAGTGATCTGATACTTTGTGTTAATGTTTGTACTTTTTATTTTTATTTGTTTTCAATATAATTTTTAATTTAATTTTTTCTTTTTTAAGTGAATTTATTCGGGTGACATAGGTTAATAAAATTATATGGATTTCAGGTGTACAGTTAATACCTCGTCTGTATAAGTTATTGTGTGTTCACCCATGTGTGCAACTTCTAAAACACACAAAAAATGTTCTCATCTTTTCACTTACTAGTTTAGGAACTATTTTCTGTACTACCATTAGTTATACTCTTTGTGGTTCCTCAAATAAATTTAAAGAGAAGCAAAGAACTTAATGGGGAGGACGCAGCTAATCCTGTATTCTGACTACAGTGGACTCGTTAAATATCTGGAGTCCTGGCCTCAGCTTGGCACTGACTAGCTGTGTGAGGCTCTGGTTAACGTCCTTCACCTCTTTGGGTCCTTTAAAAACGATGGGGTTGGACAGGTCACTTCTAGTTCTCACGGTACAGTGTATGATTTTGTGCAATTTTCTTATATGCATTGTTAGTTTTAAAAGTTCTTTCAAGGTAAGAAAAGAACAGGCATGAGAGCCATGTGTGGGGTCGAATACTGTTGCGTTGGGAACTTAATGAGCCTGTCCACACATAATGAAAATGTCCCCCACCCTCACCCTGCCCCCAGATGGTACCTGCTGAGCTTGGAACTAATAGCACACATTTAAGGATGAGAGCCAGAAATTCAAGAGTTGTCATTGGGCACTTATAAATGAAATGGCAGATAAATGGTTTCATAGATGGCTCTGTGAGCTCATTTGCCTGGTGTCATGTAATGGTAGTGGAACTATTTAATAGGCTGTTCGTAAAAGGGAAGATGTAAACAAAGTCACAGAACAGCTGCTACTTGGAAATTATTTCAAAAAGTACATTTACTTATGACTATGATTTTTGTTCAAAAAAAATGTGGTTGCATAAAAGCTATGTTGAACTAAAGAATAGAAACAAGAAAATGGAACTGTAGCTACAGTTGAATAAGAAGTGACTGGCAAGACCCTTGTGAACA
This sequence comes from Phyllostomus discolor, assembly GCF_004126475.2. NCBI lineage: Eukaryota > Metazoa > Chordata > Mammalia > Chiroptera > Phyllostomidae > Phyllostomus > Phyllostomus discolor. Next base: position 19,220,886 of record NC_040911.2, read on the forward strand.
TGGAAACACAGTCTCCTTCTGCCTGGGGCTTGGGGGGAGCCACTGGAGCTTTCAGGTGACACCAGCCACTCAGGAATTAATGTGTTTTTTTTCTCAGATTTCTGTCCCAATGATCTCCACCTTTTCAGGAGCATTATTGCCCTTTACTCTAAGCAAAGAGGAAGTATCAGAAAAGTCAAGAAAAATAGCCACACTGATGATTCCTCCCTATATCTTAATTTTTAAATTCCTGCCATTCGCCATTTTTTCCTAGTTCTTAAAAAAATCCTCAGATAACTATTTTTCCTCTTGTTTATTATTCGCATGAACATTTCCTTTCTTTAGCTTACGTAATTAAGGGTGTACACTAAGCATCATCAGAGCTGGTCCTGTGCCAGTGTCTGTAGGCCCGGTTCCCCCCGCTGGTCTCCATTGGCGCCACCTTCTTTTCTGACTGGCACTTGGTTGTGATCAGCCTATCACACAGGCATCCAGGCAGTCTTCAAAGTGCCAGCAGCGTAACACAGTCAAATCCGGAAAGAATAACTGGTAAAGCTGCTAAGTCCAGCTCATCAGAACCGTCCCATTGGAACTGTCCATCTCTGGTCCAAAAAATCCTAAGTCAGCCCAGTATCTGCAATCGTGCAGGAAAGTGGACTTCACTAGTAAATTTGAACTCAGTGCATTTAAACAAGTATGAGGTTTCCCAATGTTGAAAATTATCATGAAGAATTTAACTTATTCAGCCCTGGCTGGGGTGGCTCAGTGGATTGAGTGCTATCCTGTGAATCAAAAGGTGGTCGATTGGATTCCTAGTCTGGGGCACTTGCCTGGTTTGCAAGCCAGGTCCCCAGTAGGGGGCGTGTGAGAGGCAACCACACATTGATGTTTCCCTCTTTCCAGCCCTTCTCCTCTCTAAAAATAAATGAAAAAAATCTTTAAAAAGAATTTAACTTATTCAGTAATAAGTGCTTTTGTGTATATAGTTGAGCAACTTTGCTTTTTTAAAAAAGATTCTATTTATTTTTAGAAAGAGGGGAGGGGAGGGAGAAAGAGAGGGAAAGAAACATTGATGTGAGAGAAAAACATCAATAGGTTGCCTCTCGTACACACCCCGACCAGGGACTGAACCTGCCACCCAGGCATGGGGCCCTGACCAGTATTTGAACCTGTGACCTTTTGCTTTGCCGTCCAGTGCCCAACCAACTGAGCTACATTGGTGAAGCAGTTTTATTTCTTAATGAGTAGCACATTGTAGGTGCTCAATATACATTTGCTTAATGATTTGTTAATGAAGATTTTTGACACGTCCTAACTAGAATTTCTGTTGAGCATGTAAAAAACTCACCTAGAAAAGATGGGATTACTCTTTCTCTAATCTCATAAACATGAGCTTCCCCTATGCTCCCTCCATTCATCATTTATCCATCCAGGAAAGCACAGACTGCCACAGTGAATGAGCCGGGCATGGGTGAGGGTGGTCTGCTCTGTTCACTCAGCCAGCATTGTGGAGCATCCGCTGTATGCCGGACACAGTGCGAGGTGCCAGAGCTATCACACGTGTGTAAGCCACCATGTCTTTGTACTTTGTAGAAATCCCACTTGCTGGGCCAGATTATGCAGGAGCATTCTGCAAGTCCTTATCAACATGGCTAAGAAACTTGACTTTCACACATTTGCCCTTAGACCACTGGATGCAGGGATTTGATGACAGAGGAATAGTTGATTAACTTACCTATGAGACCAAATAGAAACCTTGCGAAGGAGTTAATACTTCAAGGGACTTATGCTTGAAACAAAAAACTAGCAGTGGTTTGCTGCGTGGACCGTATGTGGACAGGTACCTTGAGGATGCTAAGGTAGATGAGGTACGTGTCTGTACACATGTACGTTTCATGCGGGCTCCTGTCCTGTAGGAGTTCACAGTCAGCGAGGCAAGAAGCATCTGCACCACAATGCAAAGGTGCGGAGCGGGGGATTTTTGGGCTTTGTGTCTGCTGGGCAAAGCCTCTTAAAAGGGGAGATAGTTGCAGAAAACAGAGGGAGTTGTAGAAAATGGTGGGTCTCTTTTAGGGGGAGCTGCATTTAGGCAGAGAATACTGGAAAATGCAGAAAAATAATTAGCGCCGCAGAAAAAGGGCTGAGAGAGCAAGGAGAAGGGGACTTGCGGGGGCAGCCAGAGCGGGGCAGTTGGCCCCTTCCTCAAGGCCTGCCTGAGGCAGGGTTCTGCAGTTCTTTCCTTCCTTCCTTCTTTCCTTCCATTCTTAAAAAAGAAGATTGAGGAATGCTCACACTGTGCTAGTCATTTTGTCGGTGTGGGGGGTACATTGGGGAATACAACAGGCCTGGCCCCCACTCTGAGAGAACTTAATAGTCTTAGGTGTGAGACAAACATTTAACAAAACTATGTGTATATATATAATTACAAATTGTTATCGTTGTTGTGGAGGCAAAAAAAAAAAAAAACAGATGTTCTAAGAGACAGTAACAGGGAGAGGGTCTAATGTGAATCGGAACCTGGAGTCTGACCTGAAGGAGGAGGGTGGGAGTCAGGCGAGAAGAGTGTTCCAGGCAAAGGGGACTGTCAGGTCCTCGGAAGAGCCCGGTGCAGTCTGGGACTGCAGTCTGTGAAGGGCACACCCGCTGAAGTTGGAGGGGTGCTGGGGCCAGATGTCAGAGGGCCTGCGAGGCAACAGTGGGGAGTTGAGGTTCTTCCTGAGAGGTACTGGGACCCATGAAGGGTGTTTGAAGGGAGACCAGCATTGTCTGCTTTACACGTGTGAAAGCTCCCTGTGACCACTGTGTGTGATGGTTCCTCGGCTGTGCTGGGGAGTTCAGCTGTGGGCCTTGAAAGCCAGAGTCTGGGGAGAGGCAGGTGGTGTCCTGCCCCTTGGTGCCCTGCCATGCACGTGGCACATTCTGCCTGGCCCCGGCCTGTGAGCATCCATCACTCTGTCCCTCCCCACACCAGGCACTGCCATATGCCAGGTTGACGGGGTTCCTGATAGCAGCATTTACCCTCGGGAGCTGACAAGGCCTCTGCCCTGTGGGGCCCGGCTTCCATTTAAAAGCATTGATTTACTCAGCATTTCTCTCCTTAGGGCTGGAGGGGGTAGAAAATGATTTCATCAGCTGTGGAGATCTGAAGGCACCCTTATCTGTCAGGTGACCCTTTACCTAGCTTGTCCATTATGATAGGCTACAGGGCCTAGGGAAATGCTCGATGGGATATCTCTTTGAATTTCTTCATTGCATCCTGAAGCCTCAGTAAAAGATACTTTGGGAGATATGGAGCCTCTGATTCTCTAGTAATCATAAGGGCGGTTCTGTGGTGGCCTAGGTGTCCACGGGGTGTGGTCACTGTGACACTCCAGCAGTAGCTTTGTTCACCTGCTCTACTTTCATTTCAGGTAAATACCGAGCAACAGATGAAGAAAAAATTAACCCACCTCCTTACTTAACTTGTGAGAGTTTCCCTCATGCTGTGGACCACATTCTGCAGCATCTGCTGTGAACCATTATGTGAACCAGAAGCAACCTGAAACGCAGCTTTTCATCGTCTGGAATGAATCCCTCCCCAACTCGGTGGCAGCACAGGCAGACACACCCCTCAGCGCAGAGGGGGTGCGGCCCTCTCTTATTGTGCGTTAATTAGAAAGAAAGGTATTGAATTGCAGCCAGCCACTAGGCCTTGCTTATCCCTCTTGTTTTATTTTGTAAAAGAAGATGAGACCCAGAGAAAGGGGAAGCTGAGATTTTATGCCATTCTTTTTAAAATATTCATCAGATTAGCAGGGCTGGGAGGGAGAACCTACTGCAGGCAGTCCTGTTCTCCACTGTCTCCTGGCCTGTGAACTGGGAGGGCGGGTTCAGGTTGGGAATAAAGCGGACCGGTGCGTTAGGTGGTAGTTTAATACTGAGTTCAGCTGTGAAACCTGTCAGAAGCGCCACGTAGAGTATGTGTCAGAAGAAGCAAAATAAATTGTCCTTTAGCCCAAGCGAGTGAGTGAGTTTGCTGTAACGGATGTTGAGAACTAGATTATGTGCTGTGCTATTCCCAGCACGGATGACTTCTTTTTCTCTTCATTAGCCAGAGATGACTAATTTAAATTTAGAACCTGATTTTAATTTAAAATAATATTTCCATTAATAACCTATTCATTGCAGATACCTATTATACTGTGTAACAGTTGTTTTGGAAATTTTATGTAAAATTAAAACTATCAGTATTTTACAGATGTTTTAATTAGACATTGTTATTAACAGGAACAGTGCAGAAACTAAAATCAAGCCTTTAATGTCTTACAGACCATGCATTTTTGAAGTTAGTGTCCACCAGGGTCCTATTAACTGTACATTTGCAAGATTTCATTATTTTTGCCTATGACACTATGGGAAAAATCTTTTAGAAGCTATTGGGACAGATTCAGGCTTTTATGTACTTGGTTACTACAGCTGTAAAATGAAATCTCGTCTGGTTGCATGGATTATTCTTATGTTAAACCCACCAAAATGAAGGGGACTAAGTAGGTAATGATTTTCCTAGTGCATTTGCATACTGTGATAATCCTGGGCCTTTGCAATTGTTTTACAGGACTCTTGGGCATTGAATTATTAGCATGTAATTGTACATCATTGTAGTGTTCACCTTATTGAAGCACACACTGATGTTAATGAGCTTCGGGTTTTGATGCTTGTTTAGAGATCAGCTCGGCCTTAGGTGGGGGGAGCAAAGCTGAGTAAATGGCAGCTCCTCTCCTTTTGGTGGTTTGGCAAGCACTCTGTTCTTGTTTGTGCCAATGCTCCAACTCGGTCCTTAAACGTCCTCGAGTGGAAAAGATAGATGTGACAGGGCCACCACCCCAGATCAGAAGGCGAGTGGAGTGGCAGAGAGCATAGATTTGGGAGCCTGAGCAGCAAGCACATGGCTAACTCTGTGACCCTGGGCAAGCTAGTCTCTCATGCTCCCTTTCCCTTATCTGTAAAGTAGAGATAATGATCGTGCCCACTACCTCGGCTCGTTGTGGGGGCTGAATGCATGATTCGCATACTGAGTACTTAGAACAGAATCAAGCAAATGCTAGTTATTAGTCATGGGGGAGAGGTAGCAGGCGTGTCCACATTTAACAATCCGGAAAGAGTTGGTAGAAATCACCTCTGTAGTTTGTTCAATGGGGAAAGTCTTCCTGAGAGTTTTAAAAGAGAGAGAAAGAGGGATTCTAGTGCATTGAGACTCCCTCAGAGCAAAGCCGAAGCCACGCACAGAGAAGAGCTCAGCGTGCAGGTAGAGAGTGCTGCGTGGTGCCTGGTGGGTAGGCCACGTTCAACTTTGGCCTGTTAGCTGGGCTCCTGGGTCAGTGATTCTTTCTTTGCTAGTGGCTCTGTGCTACGTGCCAGGCTAGGAAACAAGCATGCAGGAAAGGGATTGAGCCTTTAGGAGCCTTACTGCTTGAGGAGCCGAGGAGAGCACACAAGACTTGATGAAGCTGAACACTCCATCCCTCCTCCTCGATGCCGCCCTGGCTGCAAGGTGGAAGGAGGAGGTGTTCACTCCCTCAAGCCCGTGCAGCACTCGTTAGATCACATGTGGGGCTTCACACGTCTCCTTTCCCCACCAGGCAGGGCTGTTGTCTCGTTTTTAAAAATACCTGCTACAACACAGATAGTTACTGAACCAACTCAGATGGTTACTGGACCAATAAAAAACTAGCTGTAAATATTATAGGAATTTAATGCTAGAAGGTATAGCTGGGGGGGGGGGGGAATAAGATTCATTTTAGACTTGTTGCCATGGGGAAGCCCCCTTAGACACTTGGAAATAATGGATCTGATGTTGTGGAGACAGGTTAGCGCTGAAGCAAAGAAGTAGGCGTCACCGATGGTCAGGAATTAAACAGAGTGACAGGAATGGGTGAGATCACTTGAGCGTAACATCCAGCCAAGAAAAATGGCTTCTCTGCTCTCCTCCATTCTGGTTTGGCCCTGTGGGCCATTAAAATCTCAGTTTGATATTTTATTGATTTAGCAAACATTATATAGGGCTTGCTGACCACCTGTCCACAGTAAGGTTCATGAGGATAAATAAAAATCTTGGTTTAGATCCAGGTTAATATAAACGTACCCGGCTCAGCTGGGTGGTCTTACCTTGGGCCTCATGAAGGAGATTTTAAATCTAAACTATCTAAAGGATTTTATTTTCCATCCCTGCCATTTAAAGGGCTACCTAGTGGTACTAACCTCAAGGACAGTGTTTGCATCAAGTTTACTGTAATACTGCCCTGGGCCGAGAAAAGGGACCAAGTCACAGCTTAGGACTAGAAAGGGTGTTTGAGAATACCCGTCGTCAGGAGATGTTACTGAGTATCTGCCGCGAGCTAGGTGCTGGCTAGGTGCAGAGGAGGACGGAGCGCCGGACCAGCAGAGGGGACTCGTGGTGGTTGTGCCCACTGCCTTCAGGCCTCCACAGTCAGCTGGCTGTGCAGTAGCTCTGGCTACCTGCCTACCATCCTACATCTGTCAGAGCTGATTGTAACGTCTAGGGAAAGAAGGGGAGCTCCCCCTAAGTGACAGCTCCATCAAATACCTGTGCAGTGATGGGCTGTCAGAAATTCCCTTGGGACCTGTCCCTTCATTTCACACTTAACTATCACAGTAGTGTGTTGGACAGGTAAGTCAAAAACAGGGCTGTGTTTAATTGGCTTTGGAGGAGTCTTTGTTCCTGTCTCATGAACTGGGAAATTTGGGGTATCTATAATGGACAATTTTAAAAATCGCACTAATCTGTTTCACTGGAAACTGCCTCAAGCAGTGGAATCCCTTTTTCATATGCAGTTGTTTGCACAGAGCCGTTTTGCATTGTTGGGTTTCTGTGGCATAAATCACAGAAGTCTTTTTCAGCATAAATGCATGGGCCTTTGCTGACTCCGTAGAACGCCAGCCGTCAAGGGCTGCTACCCCAAAGCATGCTGCTGTCTTTAAGAGGCAGGCAGAGCAAGGTGCCCGAGCCCTGGAAAGTATCATAATTTAAACTGCGTATCTGTTAAAACCAAACGATTTTGAGTACCTTACTTTTTTCAGTGCTCACCTTCACATCATACACAGCACCTGTCTGCTTCACTGGCTGATGTGTCTGAGAAGATCAAACCATTAGTTGCCCACTGTGGGTAAATCGCTGCAGAAGAGAGAGCAGAGTGTAGCTCCAGGTCCTTAGAGGCATATCTTCTAGCTGGTAAACTGATGCATATAAAAATAAATCTAATGGGCCACAGGGCACTGACAAGTTCCAGACGGTTGTGTAAGTCCTCTCAGAGAAGAGGTCATGTGCAATGAGCTAAGTAAGCACTTTGGCCTGTGCCATTTTAAAGAATGTTTCATTCATTTAATAGCAGTGAAGAAAGTATCACAACCATGGTGTTAACATGTGAGTAGGGCATACAGATGAAACATACAACTTAGTACAACAGAGATACTGATAAGTGATGAAGAGGAGGAAAGCCTGTAAGAGTGAGGGGTTATTTCAGATGAGATGAAGTGTGGGAACAAGCCAGAATTGTAGAGGCAGATAGTTAATCTTATTGCCAAGATCTGACTCGGGTATCTCGAGTGCAGATCAGTTACTGGTTTTCCTGGGAAGAGAGGAAGATCTGGCAGTGTTAGGTCCAGATTCCCACATTCAGCTGGGGCCCAGTCACTGCTGTGTCATTCCAGTAGTTTTGGCTCTCCCCCTTCCCCCAGTCCCCACCTCTTCCTTGTCTGACACCCAGCTGACTTCACTCAGGTGTTACTGTGTTCCAGGGTCCTAAAGGAATCTGAGTTGTGAGCTCTGCTTTAGAAGAAAGTACCACATGTTGGGTTAGGTTAAATTTTCCTCCAGTAACTAACAGGCCAGTGTCCTATAGCCCTATAAACTTAGATAGGCTTTTAATCTTCTTAAAGAAAAAACATACAGACTCTATAAACAGTAGATTCATCATGTATGTTCTCTCTTTCTCAAAGCCCCACTAAAATAAGGAAAGGAATAAAGAAAGTATAAATCCACAAGGACAGGCCACAAGAGAATGGTAGAGGAGACACATGAGGGAGAGGGCACATAAGTTTGGAAGGTGGTGAGTGGATAAAGTGTTGCTCACTAAAACCAGTGCAAAGAAAAGAAGCAAAATTCATCCTGAAGAGCCACCTCAGAGACTCAAGGTTGGGAGATACGAGGTGGAGAGGAAGCCAAGGAGGAGGCAGGGCTGACAAGCAAGGAAACAGTACCAGCAAACAAGATGGGTGGAGCCCCAGACTCTCCCACCCTGAGCAGCCAGATGAGCACAGGCAGCCCAGACAGGAGAATGGAGGTTTATTTTCTGATCAAGTAAAACCATGATAGTTAAGGGCTTGGGGACAGTGGGCATGGTGGTGGATGCAGGGCTGACCATGGGAATTGGGTACACGTCTGCTTATACCACGTGGTCCTCAGTTCCCTTCCCCTTAAAAGGCCAGCACCAGAGAGCATGGAGATGGAACTGAAAATGTATCTGATATGTCGCCATTTGGAAAACAATACTGATGGCGAGCTGACAGATCTGATGATGTGTTGGAGAAGAAAAAAAGGGTACTCAGAAAACTAAGCAAATGAAAAGCAGGTGGCGGGGGGTGGGGGTAGTTGTCAAGGAAAGACAAAACTCACCAGAAGAGAAAATGTAACCCTGATTCACGAGTTGGCTCTGCAGTGAACAACGTACAGTTCTCATTGGAACACAGTTCACCGTTAATGTGAAATCATAGCATAACTAGTGGTGATAGGGAAAGATGTGTTAGTGTGGTAGGGACAGGGCAGGGATGAAAGCTACATTTTATTTCATCTAAAGCAAGAAATTTTAATGTATAAGACTGATTTTTAAAAAACCACTAGAATAAAGCATGACCTAAAATTATATGTGCATAATTATTTGGAGACAGACTTTGCAAAGGAAAGAGGAGAGAAGGATGGAATATGTGATTGAACCAAGGTGAAAGTATTACAAGGATGAACTTGGAGATTTAGTCCTAAAAGGCGTGGGGGAAGGAAGTGGAGATAAGTACACACAGGCTGTGTGGGGGGCGGGGTTGGACGCAGAGGATCACATGTATTTACTGTGAGGGATGGCGAAACCACTCTTAACCTGGACTGGAGTCAGGAACGGGCAGTAAGCTACACAGGCCCAGATGTGTTCTTTCAAAGGATGTTGGCCACAGGACTGTCTCCTGACCCCTCACCTGTTCACTGGTAACTACACGTGAAGTGCAAACTCACCTACTTCCCAACAGCAAATGAACAACAGTGGAAGTTCCATCTAATTGGGATTTTATAACATCAGAAAGGATGGTGGCAGCCACAAGCAAATGGACTAACAGCACAAGAAGTGTCAGCTGGCAGCCTGACTGGGAAAGTAACCCAAAGGCACAGAAAGCAGATGTTAGACATTGAACAGCACAGCATTCTGGGTCCATGTAGTCAGAGGCCTATTCATCTAGGTATCTGTAGAGCAGCAGAGTATAATGCCTAATGATCACGGAGTTGTTCAGCATATCCTAAGATAAAATAATCTTTGTTGATTTCAAACTTGTTATATAAGGTATGTTTTAAAATTGACTGCATTTTTCCATGACTACCTTTTAAGAGGCATTTGAGAATATTTCGCTCAAAATAATACACCCCAAATGCTTTGTTTTTGTTTAAAAGGGTAAAGTCCCTTGGACTATTTAGCTATCCAAGATGTCCTGTTTCCTGGAGGTTTCTCTTTGGAGGAGGAGCCTGCCTCGCAGAGATGAGGAACACCAGGCAGGGAAGAGAAAAGAGGGACTCACTGTGGATAAGTTCCAGTTGGGAATAGGGATGATGTAGCCAGATTTATCAGGAGTTGAAAGTAGACGCTTCTCAGAGTGTGGGTTTCTGAGGGAAATGCTTCTAGCTGTTTATAACCCGTAGGAGATATGGAGGAACCTAAGGGCAGGGAATACTCGGCATGACTGTTCTAGAAGCTCGGGTACTCCCTTCTAAGCTTTGGATCCAATGAAGTGCTGTGGTTATAGAAAGAGAAGGGCAGTGCATATGAGATGTCAAGAATCAAAAAATGTTGTTAGGGCCCTGGCCAATGTGGCTCGGTTGGAGCATCATCCCATAACTGAAGGGTTGTGGGTTCGATTCCCGGTCAGGGCACGTAGCTAGGTTGTGTGTTCAGTCCCTGGTCCAGGCTCATGTGATCCTGGGTCTGGGCATGTACAGGAGGTAACCAATTGATGCTTCTCTCTCACATCGATGTTTCTCTCCCTCTGTCCCTTCCCCTCTCTCTAAAAGCAATGAAAAATGTCCTCAGGTGTGGATAAAAAAAAATTATATTAGGGGTCAGAACTCAAAACTCTCAAACTGGTAGCTAGTGCTGGTGATGTGCTAGTCACCGCTGCTGTTAGCACTAGACAAAAAAAACAGTCACCTCCGGAGGTGGAGAGGCACTTCTGAGTGAGGCTAGTGTGGTAGGGGTTTGCTGCTGATACAACTGGTTGTGGTCAGAATTAGGGAGAGCTGACGAGATTCAGAATATCGTCAAAAGAAAGAGCCTCTACACTTCCTCCCCACTCCCACCCGTAGCCACCCTTGAACTGTCAGCAGGTCAGATGGTCTGTCAAGCTTAGCGTCTACCTGGCTCCCCCACCCACAAGCATTCTGCGCACTCCGGCACAGTTTTCCTAACTACATCTTTTCCTTTAAAATGAAGATACCAGTCGTAAGTGAGGAACACCGCAAGAAATTGTTCATCAAAACTTTATGGAGTCCATTTGCAAGAAAACTCCACTGCGTGACCTAATAGCACACATACCTGTCATTGAAATCTTTAATAGTTTGCTGACATCAATATGAAACATTAATGAAAATATCTCAAACTTCCAGAGCAATATAGTTGTCCAAAATAATTCAGTCTTCAGGAATAATTTTTGTTTCATTCCAATCATTATGTTCTTCCACTTTCGCTAATCAACCAGAAGGCCCCTGCGGCTGCCTTTGTGGCCAGGTCAGAGGAAATGGGATTTCAAACAGACTCGAACTCACTTTGCCAGGCTGAGTATTTCTGAGTCAGATTCTTTGCTGAAGGCTTGGTGTGAGCTAATACGTCCAAGAAGTCGGCAGTGGTCACTGTGTCCAGCTGGATCCCAGGTAAATCGCTGCTCTCTGGATAGAAACAACAGTAAACAGCACAACGATCGACCTTGGGGGGATCAATGCTCCTGAAATGCTAATAGGCCCTCCTTCAAGGCGATGCATAATGCAGCATTGTTAATGGTTGATGCAGAAAAGGCAAGGCTAAAGAGGGCTCGAGAAAAAATTCTTTAATGCACAACTCAGCCCTTGAAGCCCAGACAAAAATATGTGACTTAAATGTATCATCAAAGTTTTATTTAATATTTATATAGTCCCGCAGTGGATCCGGCCTAACATCATAGTGTGTCAGAGAAATAAAAGCCTGAGCCCTGAGGATCTTATCATCTTGGGGGAGAGTTGGTCCAGAACAGAGCACCAAAGGAACAGGTTGCGTGCAGGCAGGACGATTCGACCAAGATCCTGAGCAAACGTGGAGCCACCAAGATCAGGCGTAAGGCTCCATCTGCTGGTGAAAGTTGGATTTTTTTAAGCCAAATTTCCCTCCCAACGCTCCTTTACAGCGATCCCACCTTTACCTGACTGGTGATTTTCAAGCGCGTTGAAGATCTTCCTCACAGGCCTCATAGCTGCCTCCCTGCAGACCAGCTTAATGTCCGAGCCCGAGTAGCCCTCAGTCTCCTGAAACAGCCCAAACCAGCCCCTGGTCAGCAGACAGGACGCTGGTGGTGATTACGTCCTTATGAGCAGGACCCAGGGTCAGAGCGCCTATTTGGTTTCTGTATCTGGCCCGCATGGACACTACACAAAGGTTCCCAGGTAGATAATGCTTGGGGGCATTAAACAACTTCCTAACTCCATCCAAATACACATGATAAGGTGTTGGTGGAGGACTAGACCACCCACGTTAGCCTAATGGTGCCCCCGTGCCAAATCCAAGGATGATCAAATTTAGCAGACGCTTTGTTTTTTGTAAATAAGACCAAAGCTGCCTTTGAGGAACCTCAGCGAGCATCAAGTTTGAATGTGTACTCAGAGGAGGCAACGACAGCAGAGACGGTGAGGGCAACAGACATGTACCTAGAGCGTTCGCATTTATGAAAAACTTTCATTTAATCATCACAGCAATTCCTTGCAGTGTACCGGTTACCCATTTACAGACAAAGTAGCTGAGGTTCAGAGAGTAGGTGATTCCCCTGACGTCACACAGCTAGTAACATGATGGCAGGGCCAGGATTTGACCATCGTTTCTCCAGGTCTAAACCCTATGCTATTCCCACTATACTGTCTTGTTTCTCTGCTTGAATATTTCCAAGTGGCAGAGAGCTTCCTCATTCTTTCATAAAAAAGAGGCCAGTTGCATTGATGGGGAGCTTGGGTCTTTTCTAAGTGACTCAAGGAAGAGGCTGGGAACAGCTCGGGAGAAGATCCCGCCTACGACTGTCCTGTGGTGGCTGCTTGGCCTCCAGATGCCTCTCCCCGGGCAGCTTACTTGGCTCAGCACGCCATAGTCCAGCTCCGTGCGCAGCTCCAGGGCTCTGCTCTTGCTCACCGGGGGCAGCCAGTGGTGGATCATGGCCTGCCTGGCCTCCTGGCTGGGGAGATCGACCAGAATCCTCTTCTCCAGGCGGCGCAGCATGGCACAGTCCAGCTCCCTGAAATCAGGGCCGAAACAGAGGAACTGATTGGGACAGGAAACTTATTTCCTTGGCAGCAAGTACAGTTCAAGAAGGATTTTGCACTGCAGGAAGCAATTCTGCATTTTCACTGTCACTCTACATGTACGCCTGAATGGATAGGACGATTGTTTAATGTTGTTTGGGAGGAAGAATTGGTTTTAAAAAGAATAAGAAAGAAAATACATCCTAAAAATAGTTTATATAAAGGTCATTTTAAGTGACTTAATTTGGGGGACAAGAATGTAACAACCAAACAAGGAGCAGTTTCATTGCAGTTGTAACATGAATTATTCAAGCTGATCCTGCCAGTGAGTAAATTACTCCTGACAATAATTCAGGCACTCTGGGAAGTTCATTAATTCTTCCAAAACTCTCACACATCCTGGAGCGAATGAGCATCTCACTCCATTGCTCCGGTGAACTCAGCCAGTGCCCCTTCCACGGCGCCCAGTGCAACGCGGCTCTTCGGCACACTCGCCACGCTCCTCCCTAAAACACCACCAGGCCAGGTTCGTGCAGTTTTGCATCTGCAGGCCACTCCCCTAAATTTCTTAATATAAACTGTTCCAACAAGTAGCATAAAACAATGAATATCCATATACCTACCACCTCGATTCAACAACAGTTAACATTTTGCAGTATCTGCTTCCTATCTATTTATCTAGCTAAATTATTCCCAAGTAAATTACATCATGAAATCCCACCCTTAAATGCTTTTTCTGGGATTCCCCCAGCCCCTGCCCTGAAAAAACCATTGTCTTACATAGCCGCAATGCCACTGTGGCACCTGACAGAATTAACATTGGGGGCATGAGATGTCTGGTGGTCATTCTGTATTAAAATCTCTCCAGCCATGTCAAAAGCATCAATAGTTTTTCCAACCAAAATCTAGTCAAGGATCATGCACTACATATGGCCGTGTCTTCTTAAATTGCATAAGGGACCAGCCTCCCTGCCCTAGCTCCTTTTTGAAAGGAGGAAGCTCCTTATAGAATGTCCCACATTCTCAATTTGCTTGATGTTTTCTTCATGGAATCATGTAACTGGTTCCTCTAGCCCATGTTCTGTAAGATTGGAAGTTAGATCAAAAAGCTTAATTATTAGAATCAGGATAAACATTTTTGGCAAGTATATTCGTAGATGACAGTGTGTTCATATTTATTATATTGGGATCCACCATCAGTGATGCGGTGTTTAATTCCTGGGATCGTCTGGCAAAAGTGTATCTCTCCACTGTAAAAGAAACCTCTGCAAGTAGTAAGTATCCTATGTACAATACTTTGACGCTGTGTGAATACTTCTTTCCCCAACCCCTTTCCACTAGTGGTTTCAGCATCTGTTAATGGTCTTTGAATCGATTTTTCATGAGAGTGATATAAAACGGTGATTCAAATTTTTAAAATTCTAAATGTATTATTTGGAATTATTATTTAATATAAAGCTTTCCCTCATTTACTAGAGCTCTTCGGTTACCCTGAATTATCATTCCTATTATCAATAATATATCATTTTGAGGGTAAGTCTGCAAACTCTTTATTTGTTAGAATTTCAAGTTCCCACAAGGACAGATACCATTTGTTTGCCTTCCAAGCACAGAAATTCGGAAGTGCCTTGGTGCCCATCCAGTTTAACCATTAAAGAAGACTAATGATGATAACAGGGTCACCATATATTTCTCTCTCATAAAAACACTGAGAATATCCAAAACATCCTTCCATTTTTTCCACTGTCCTGAATCTAGGTCATGATATTTCCTTTTAGAATGAAGAAGAGAAACACTCTTCCAGGAACCCATCTGAATTCTACACTGGAGTGACTAGATTTCTTTGAAGGTTGTGTCTTCGTTCCCTGTTGTTCTCCCAATCCTGAGCTTCGGGTCCACAGTCCTGGGCAGCAGCCACAGTTACCTGTTTCTTATCAGCCTCGCCCCATGGAAACTCACCTCACATCAGGGACTCGGCCACCTCCTCCCAACCTCGACAGCAACATTAATACTCAAGGCGCAGGGTCAAGGAAACTTGGCAGAATTCTAAGAGACTTTTTTCATATTTGAATATTAATAAAAGGTAATATTTAAATAACACTCACTAGATGGTAGGCACTGTTTTAAGCATTTTGCAGCTATTAATTCACTCAGTTCTCATGACAACCCTATGAGGTAGATCCTATCTCCATTTTAAAATGAGGAAACTGAGGCACGGAGGTTGAGTAGCTGGTTTGAGGTCGGAAAGGTAGTGACCCATGGCACTGAATTTGAACCCAAAGAGTGAGACCAGGGAGCCCACGCCCCAGTCACTGCCTGCTGCCTGCACAGGCACTGCCAGGTTCACTCCCGAGGCACGTCAGGGCGAACTCTCAGAACCGGGGGAACAAAGGGAGGATCATAAAAGCTTCCGGAGAGAAGGATACAGATTATGCACAGAGGATTAAAAAGAAGACATCTTATCAGCAACATGCGATATTAAAAGGAGATAAAGCAATGCCTTCAACATTCTGAGGAAAAATCTCAGTTGAACTATTAATAAGTCGGTAGACAAAATAAAGGTATTTTCAACATGCAAAACCTAAAATATTTTACCTCCCATATGTCCTCATCAGGAGAGTACTGGAGGACAGGAAGGAGACAGTAAACCAAACCAAAGGGCCACGTGGGATCCGAGAAACTGAAAGTCTGACGCAGATAGAGAAGGAACTCCCCAGGACGATGAGGTGAGGCCCCAGGGTCCCCTCTCCACACTGGGGGAAGAGGACAGTGGTTCCGTCTGGAGGTGGTGAGAAGGCTCCAGAAGACGTGTCTCCAAGAAGGTGAAACTGGCCGAGTACCTGGGCATGTCTGAATGAGTCCAGAGGTGATTTACACAGCAGAGAGAGGTGGCTCAATTAGCGGGAAGGGAAGGCGCGATGCGTGGGGGGCAGGAAAGGAGAAAGGGCTGGGGAAGATCTTTTAATAGAGAAAAGAAACACACTCATATTTTAGGAATTAGTTCATTTCAGCAATTTAACCACCTGTCCAGTGCACTGTCACTACCAAGTCTCCAATATCCAGACATGAATAAGACACACTCCTACTTATCAGTAAATAAAGGCAAGAACAGGGAGGTTTTGGGCTTGAAGTGCAGGAGAGTTGGTCCCATAAACATCAAAGACAAGACTTGAGATCAGACTGAAAATCAGGAAGGGAGAGTGAGAAAGCTGGGGAAAATGGCAGAGCTTTGGTGACCGATTGCCACATTTTCCCATGGCCTGTCCCTGGACGAGTCGCCCCCGCCTGAAGAGGCAGGAGAGTGCAGAGGGAAGGCGCTGCAGGGGCGCCTTCTGCTCGGTCTCCCCGATCCGTCCACAGTGACTTCATGCAGAGGGAGGTGGGAAAACAATCCCTCGCTATCGATGTCTGTATTGATCAGCTAATGCCCTAAAGCAAGAGATTTACCTCAAAACTGCCTGTGGGCACAAAATAAGTGCAACTCTCTGACAGCAGGGCGTGATGAATGCACTTTTAATGACATCAATAATAATATAATCGTACAAGGGAGGAAACAAAGGACAAATGGAATGTACCCAGGAATCATTCTTTATGCCAATATATTTATATGAAAAAATTTAACTTGTCGCAGCCAGAAAACTCTCCCTTCAGCTCTTACACTTTGATTTTTGACTAGTTATTTTGGTTTCATTATTCTGGTTGTCTGGGACTTCCGTCACCTCAAAGGGCAAAAGCAACCAATGAGTGACGTGTGAGATACAGAGACGGTTGACAGACCTCGGGCCCGGCCACTGAACCCACGCCCGCTGGCCACCTGGACAGTGTGCGTGGGTTCTACGGCCTTGCCGCTGAGCATGTGGGCTCTGGCGCCAAACCTTCCTCAGCCCCTTAGTTTGTCTTCCTGCTAAGCCACATTCTTCCTGGGACAGAGAACATTCCAAATTTTACAGACTTTGGAAACCTAACATAATTCTAGTTCATTCATTCAATAGGTCAAACTATCAGCATGATCGGAGAAAAGCAAGGTTTTGTAAGCAAAGTCTCCGTGGTACATCCACAGCCAACAAGAAGTGCGTGGCCATGGCAGTCCTCGAAGAGCCGGCGAAGGAGCTGTAGTACTCCTTGGTAGATGGCAGGGAGCCGATGAACAAAGCACTGAGGTCACCTCCTTTCCCACAGCGAGCCCTGCATAAGCTGGCTTCCCCCTACATTTCCCGCTGGGGCCAGCTTCACCCTAGAGCCCAGGGGATGCGTGGAGCTTTTGTGGACAGTATGGGGGTTACGTCTGCTGAGCTGTGCCGTCACATGCATACACTCTAGAGGAATATCGTACCAGAGGGGAGTGGATTCCTGTGGGAAGAAGTAGTTTACCTAGGCATATTTCCACTCATTCTCAGTGCAGCAATCTCTTCAATTTTATGTCTTCTAAATATTAGTATTTGGGGTGTTTTTTTTTAAATCCAGAATTTGGTCATACCAGGTGTCTGATTTTTAAGAGGGATAATGAAATTTCTAGCCCTTTTGCAAATAGCAAGGAAAAGGTGAGTTTCAACATGCTTCACACATACAATTTTCACACCTTATTTGCACCAACCACCATCGAGTTCAATAGATATCTAAAGAGGGCATTTGCCTTAATGGCCCTGTTCAGCATTTTATTTCCCTCCAGATTCCTAGGTGTGAGTTTTTGAATACTCAGTGATGGAGGTGGGTCAGGTTAGCCCTCATTGTGCTCACTAAACACTTCTGACGTGACTGTTACTTTAAGCGATGATAGTAACAATGCAACACGCCTTATCCTTCTCATCGCTCACGTACACATCCAGCGACTCAGATGAGCTGTTACTTCTCGCCGCCTTCTTGTCCTCCCTGTGATGCTATAGATCAGGGAAGGGGCTCCTTGGAGGGGAAGCGCGGAATAGACAAAGATGCCGCATGCCATCTCGCCGCTGAGAAGGGAGAAGACGATGAGCCCCTTTGAGACAGACTGGATTTGTCTGGGGAAAATGGTAAGTTAGCGAGCAGCGGAGGGTAGCCTAGTGCCCTGGAATGTACTGTAGACGAGAACTACCACTGCCTGGCCATGAAGAGTTTCTTCAGGAGTTTTAGGGCTGGGCTCTTACGTAGCTTGATATGATTTAGTTATTCCCCCCAGAGGGACAGACTGCTTGAATACGATACATTTATTCCTTCACGTAAGACTCTGAAGCCAGTATAAAAGTCTGTTCCGATATTCTTGATAAAAATACACCACTCCCTCAGAGAAGAACTTGGGCAATATGTAGCAAGGAACTTAAAAAAAAAAATCTATACCTTTTGATACAGTAATTCCTCTTCTAGAAATCTGTTCTAAAGTGATAACCAGATTTTTATCAAAGATTGTTTTCAAGGATGTTTGTTTCAGTGTTATTTATGACAGAGAAAAGTTGGGAGCATTGTGTATGTTCAACAATATCCAATTTTTGAGGATTATTTAATGGCGCTGGAAATGTTCTCAAGGAAAGCAGGACACTAGCGGGAATATAAAATGTACAACCTCGGGAATATAGAGGGAAATGTGGCCATCTCTACTATAATTTCACGCACATTAACCCTTGACCCAAAAATTCTACTTCCAGGAACCTACCCCAAAGACACACTAAGTGTATCTTTGCAAAAACACAAAGTGGCATATGCACAACATTACTCACTGCAGCACTATTTGTAATGGCAAAGGAGTGGGAATAACCCAAATGCCCACAATTAGGTTACTGGGATGGATGGCCACATGCACTAAATGGCACATACGTAGATATAAAGAAAGGAAGGAAGACTTTTCTGTATTTATTCGGGAAGATTTCCAGAATGTTTTATTAAGAAAAAATCAATATGCAGAACAATTTATATAATATGTTTTCTTTTCTGTAAGTAAACCAAGGTCAGTTAGTCTTAGAGTTCTTAAAAAAACAAAACAAAAACATCGAGAGTTTAGCTGTGGAGCGTGTGACAATTTATATCTATATGATGTCTGTCAATTCCTACTGGTACTCCAGTGAGTCTCAACCAGGGGGTGACTTTGCCCACCACCAGGGACATCTGGCCATGTCTGGAGACATATATTGGTCATCACACTGGGTGGTGGTGCTACTGGCTCTGGTGGGGAGAGGCCAGGGGTGCTGCTCAGCATCACGCAGTGCCTAGGACAGCCCCCAGACAAAGAGTTATATGGCTCAAAATGTCAGTAGTGCTGAGGTTGGGAAATCTGAACTAGCTTTTCCTTCTTAGTTAGGCCAAATCTGTACTATTTTCCTCATCAAAATGCTACAGTCATGATGCCCTGGCTGGCATGGCTCAGTGGACTGAGTGCTGCTGGCCTGCGAAGCAAGGGGTCAGTGGTTTGATTCCCAGTCAGAGCACATGCCTGGGTTGCAGGCCAGGTCCCCAGCAGGGGGCGTGTGACTGACAATCACACATTGATGTTTCCCCCCTCTCTCTTCCTTCCCTTCTAA
Organism: Phyllostomus discolor; assembly: GCF_004126475.2. Lineage (NCBI taxonomy): Eukaryota > Metazoa > Chordata > Mammalia > Chiroptera > Phyllostomidae > Phyllostomus > Phyllostomus discolor. Next base: position 19,240,134 of record NC_040911.2, read on the forward strand.
AAGTAAATAAATAAAATATTTTTTAAAAAATGTTATAGTTATGATAGTATTGGTTTTATTACAGAGAAAAACATATCCACACAAATGTAAAATGGATTTACATATTAGGAAAAATGAATATTAATTATATTAAAATTGTTAAGAACTAAGTTTTTCACAATTAAGAATACATAGAATATAAAATCAAAGAATTTAACTAAAAACTTTGTACTCTTAAATTTTAATGGGAAATATTAGTATAAAACCATTATTTGCCTCTTTTGAAAACCATGTACTATGGTGTATACCTGAAACTAATACAAAATAATATTGAATGTAAACTATAATTGAAATTAAAAAAAAATTTTTGAAACCCTCCCCACCCCCAAAAAACAATATAGGGGATATTCCAGTCATTAAATGGGATGCAGTGTTAATGGATATGATTACTGTTGTTATGCTTCACAATTTACATACATGATATACTTACATGTATCAAATGTTTCCTAATTAAAATTTTTACATAATTAAACAATAAGAATTTGAAAGAATAGGCACCCAACTAGTAAGAGTGGTTATCCTGAAGGCTGGGGAGAGGCTTATGGGGGACTTTTATTTTCTATTTTATATAATCTAATCATTTAAATCCTTCAAAGTAAACCAGTTACAGTTTGTATTTGGAAAAACAAAAGGCCAGTAAGGTTTAAAGCCAGAAAGAAAGAAAGCTAAAAATTAAACCATTGACTCGGCGACCCATCTGGAAAGACGCAGAGGGCGGTCTGTCCACCAGGGCCCGAGGGGGAGGGGGGAAGCACCGACCGGACTGAGGCGGGGGACCTCATCAGAGAGCTTCCTGCCTCTGGCCCCTCGGGAGCCACACTGCCCGTGTTGTGTGCAAGGGATTAAATATTTTTGTAAAACAATGCATGTCTAGCTCTGTCCAGTCAACAGGCCAAGAAGTAATGACAATCCGGTAGCAAGGAGCACCCTTAGCTATGGGACTGTGACTCTCTAAATAGCACTTCCCACTAACGGGACCAGGGCTCTGCGAATCAATGGCGAATCCCCGGGCTGGACAGAATGCACACGTGGGACTTAGGTCATCTTGTGCAAACAACAAAGAAGCCTGACCTTACTCACACCTAACAGCAGGAAGACTAAGAAATGGAACCCCAAATTCCACTTAGGGTAAAGTGACTGTTGGGAGGCCATGATCAGTCTCTGCCACACCAGTGTGGGGACAGACAGTTTAGCCCCTGGATCTGTGCGGTGCAGTATGGTAGCCATCAGCCACGTGTGGCTGCCGGACCCCTGAAATCTGGCTAGCCACATCGAAATGTGCCATAAGTATAAACATACACTGGATCTCAAAGGCTTACTGTGAAAAAAAAATAAAGTAATATCACAATATTTTATATTAATTACATGTTGAATTGGTAATATTTTAAATCTATTGGGTAAAATATGTTACTAAAGTGAATTTTATGTTTCTTTTTATATTTTTAATGTAGTTACTAGAAAATTTTCAAGGGTATTGTGCCTCACGTTATATTTCTATTCAACAGCACTGCTGTAGAATAACCAGTGACAGTGCCTTCTGAGTGCCTCCAGGCGTAGGAAGGGAGGACAGACACGGGAAGCTGAGCGAGAGCAGAAGGAGAGAAAGGGGCAAACACCTTCAAAGGGGAAAGAGGGGAGAGAGGACGGAAGGGGCGAGGGAGGAGGCGGGAAGGCAGGCAGGCAGACCTGACTCATCACTACAGAACAGGAGAAAATATCTACACATTATATATCTGACAAGGGACATGAACATACATAAAAGAAAATATATAAAACAAATCTTATAACTCAGTAATGAAAATACAAACTTGAAAATGGACAAAGGGTTTTGAAAAGATGTTTCTCCCAAGAAGATACGCGCTTGACCAACAAGTGCATGGAAAGATGCTCAGTATCACTAGTCATCAGAGAAATGCAAATCAAAACTAGTAAGATACCACTTCTCATCACTAGAATGGCTATAATCAACAATATAATAATAAAGGCTGATGAGAATGTGGAGAAACTAGAACCTTCACCCGTTGCTGGCAGGAATGTTAAATGGTGCAGCACTTTGGAAAACGGTTTTGCAGCTCCTTAAATAATGAAACATAGAGTTACCATGATAATTCCACCTGTTATGAGAATAGGCAAATTTATAGAAACAGAAGGTAGATCACTGGTTGCCTAGTGCTGTGGGGGTGGAGGGGGGCAGGTGATTGCCAATGGGATAGGGTTTCTTTGGTGGGTAAAGAAAAATGTTCTAAAGCTGATTATGGTGATGGTTGTACGACTATATAAATAGTTAAAACCATTGAACTGGACACTTTTGAATTGTGTGTGAGTTATATCTCCACAAAGGTTTTAAAAAACTGATGGAGCTATACCTGACAAGTCAGTAGATCCGGGTGGAGGTGTGGGAAGAGAAGGGAGTGAGAGGGAAAGAGAGAAACACTCATTAGTTAGCAGTGGATGTCGCTAGGGCACCAACTCATGACTCTAAAAATCAAAGAGAAAGAATCTGGCTTTTCCAGTACAGACTATATTTCAGAGTAACCAAATAACCCTATTGGATGAGTGAAAATTCTATTATAGAGAATAATCCCAGCTGTCAATTAGAAGGAATGATAGACTCACAACCCTTGTGAGTCTTGTGAAATAAGTGATTCAGGCAAAGATCATCAGTAGATGCTAAAAACCATTGATAGGTATAGGAGACCATTCTGCATGGCATGGGCCCAGCTCCCACTCAGAAAGGCCAGTAGAAAGCAAGGTCTGATGCACAGGACCCACACCCACGGATAGGTTCTCCCATGGGGAATCAGGCCTACATTATACTTGGACCGCTTTGAGACTTGCTTTTTGCTAAAACTCCCTCACCCTGAATTGAGGCAGCAAGTGCTTACTGTAACTCCCTAAAGTCTGTGCTAAGCCTCCTAAGGATGGAGTATGACCAGTTCAACCACTTTTCCCCTTGGTCTGCAACATCCTTCTCTTTGAAGTAATTAGCAACATTCTTTCCTTTGTTTTCTGTAAAAGGTAACCACCTAAAGTGAACCTGTGCATAGTAAATGAGGACCATCTTCAATGTAATGTACCCATAAAAGCAATAAAAGCTGGTCAAGGCAAGGTTCAACACGCTCTCCTCTTGAGAAAGTGGCTGTGCTGTCCCTTTTCCTCCACAGGACTTTGGAGGTCCATGTGCATTTGTCTCATATCTCATCCACAATTTCTCGGATCCCACAAGCCAGGATCCACATCAGATAGGTAGGAACTGTACACCTGACTCCACTGACCTATCTTGGCATCACTCAAAGCCAGACAATGGCACATTCCCTACCTCTCCATAGATGCAATGCAATGTGATGTAGGCAGCATCACCTATGAAACATGTTTGCCAAAAATTACATTGATTCTGAATCTAATCCATCTAACTTTTAGTCCAGAGTGATTATAGGGGTAAGGAAGAGAAACTAAATGCTACCATGGGGATACAATGAGCCAAATCCAGAAAGTTGAGACATTCTGCCTGGCAACTTCCCTGGCAGTCAAGTTAGTGGCAAGTGGGGAGAGGGCGGAAGGAGGGAGTCTGTCTGTTCTATATTAAAAGAGAGTTAAAAGAACAACCAATTACGAAATGCAAACCTTGTTTGGATACCAGCTCAGTGAATCAGTTGTAAAAATACATTTTTGGAATATTGTGGGAAATCTAAATATAAACTATTACAAGATATTAAGGAAATAGTACTAATTTTGTTGGGGTTAATGATGGCATTGTGCTAATGTAAAAAAAAATGTCTTTATTTTTAAAAGATGTGTACTGAAGTATACCAGAGGGCACCCCCAAGAAAACAGAATTATCTTCTGGAGGGCGGGCTCCTTGTGGTACAGGCTTCCCCCACCAGGTGAGTGTTCCAGGAACCCATCCATATCAGTGTACCAGCTGGTGTTGTGGTGAGAAGCTGCGTTTGGCTTCAGTGCATTTTTTTTCAAGACTCTTTCTGCACATTTGCCAATTTCATGATGGGTGATTTATGAGTGCACCTGCCCACACTGTGCTGAGTGTTCAGCAGTTTTTGACCAAAGTGGCATGACCCACGTTCACCACCCTCCCTATTCAGATCTCATCCTGAGCAAGCTTTTTGTTTCCCTGAGGATAAAAAAAGTCCTCAAAGGGAAACGTTTTGTCAATGTGGAAAAGGTGAAACAAAAAATGGCATAAGCACTAAAAGGCGCCAAAATTGATGAGTTCAAAAACTGCCTTGAGCAGTCTCAGTAGGTGCATTACATGAAATGGAGAGGACTTGGAAGGTGACTGAAGTTTAGGCATGTAAGAATAAATACACAATTTTTATAAATAAATTCTGGGTTTTTTTTGTGTCCCCCCTCATGTTATGTGAGAAATAACAATCTGGATATAATTTAATATATTTCAACCAAAAGAAGGGTAAGGCAGGAATAGATGAAATCCACCTGGCAAGATTGTTAGTTACTAAAACTGGGAAATGGTGAGTTCATTGTACTGTTTTGTCTTCTTTAGTGTTTAGAGTTCTTCATAATAAAATGTTTCTTTAAATCCCAGCCGTGCTCAGGGATATATGAGTTAGAATATATTGGTTCCAAGGTGCATTGTAGCAAAGCAATCTGTGATATAGAAGAACCCAAGCTTAAAAGCATGTGTATATTTGCCATTTGACATTTTGGGGGGGATCTTTAATTTGATTTTTGATTGTTTGCTAGTTGCTGCATCTTGTTCTCCTCCCCCTCCTTCTGCTGCTTATTCTGCCTCTCTGAGCCATTTTATTTGGGGCTTACCCAAAACTGGTCACCTTAGGGAAACTGTGGCAGCACAATAACTTTCTCAACAAAGTCCTTGATGTCACTGGGAGTACAGGGTTCTCTGTTCCTCCAGAAAACGTGTAGGTCTCTCTGGGGGCACAGACCTTCCAAGAGCCACAAATGAACTGACTGTTACCATACAACACCCCCTGAGACACAAGTAGAATGTTGTGATCAACCATGTTTCAAATGGATGAAGGAACACAGGGTCGTTCTCAGAAGGATTCTGCAGTCACATTTAAATGACACACCTCTGTTTGGACCGCACCTTAATATTGTCTATAAATAACTTTACCTTCAAAATGTAAGCGGCCGATCACCTTAGCATGTTAGAGAACATCTTATGGATTTGAGGGGAGGTCGAACCAGGTTTAAATTGTGAGCACACTGAGAATAACAGATCACACAGGAACGCCATGCTCTCTTCTCAGTGACCCCTGCTTTGGGAGCCCGGGCGGTCAGCATGCACTACAGAAGTTTCATGTCTGGTGTGGAAGCAGAACCGGAAGGACATACGGAAGGACAGGGGTGACATAAGAGCATCACAAGTTCGAGCTCTGTTGCAAATTTGCTGTTGACTTTGGGCGGATTGACCTCTCTTGACCTTGGCACCCCTCTGTCCTGTGTTTCACCTGCATGTCAGAAGACATGATGTAGGTGAGACCATTCTTGGAACTGTGAAGAGAATATAATAATTTTTAAAATATGCTCTCCACGTAAATATTGTCTTTCCCTAGTCAACATCTCTTACTCTCCAACTCCACTTCCAGGATTGTTCTTAAACCACTCTGGGATACAGCTTGAATAAAATACTCCGGGAGTAGATTGTATTTTTAATTAGAGATTATTTAGCTTCCTATTTACTGTGCAACATTAAAGAGAAGATTTTCCTTCTAACTTAAAAAAAAGTTTAATTTTAATACTGTTAAAAACATACTATTTCTGAAATACCTTTGAGTCCTGGAGATTTTAGCATTCTATAGTTCTCTGCCAAAGTGCTGTTTAAACACAGTAGATAAATTGTCTTTAAACTCAAAGTGTTCATTTTAAATATTGTCAGTGGTCGCCCTGGTCTGTGTTCCTTCTGTTAGGGTGGATTCTTTCACGGTACACATAGCAAGGATTGAGGACTTGAACAGGAAAGCCTTCGAATTAATCCTTCGGGGCAGGAACCAAACCACCAGGCGTTGCCTGAAGGTTGCCTGAACATAATACTCTCATCTGTACTCAGTGGCTCATGAAAATGCATTCAAAATATACTCTCAAAATCTCCTACCAGGGCAGGTTAGACGCTGCTAAGACGAACACGAGATCTTCAGAGCGGGCCAGCCCGTCCATCTGCACCAGTAGCTCTGTCTTCATCCGAAGGCTCCCTTCGTGCTCTCCCCTGGACAGAGACAAGCAGGTGAGGTTCTCCCGGGGCAGAGCCTTCGCCTCCGCCTCCGGGACAAGGGACAAGGGCAGCGCTGGTGACTGTGGGGCGGGTTTTCGTCTGACAGCTAACCCTTTCCCTGCCTCGTTCTCAGGAGCCACGCCTACTAGAGATGGAGAAAACAAGCCACTTGGTATTATTTTCCCAAAGAGAGTAATAGAGTAAATGAATACAATGACGACATTGCAAGAAAAACCGATGCTCGGCAACGAACTAGAAGATGACCAGAAGCAGAGGGGGCCACTGGGAAATGAAACGCCGCGCGGCTCTGTCCACCCGCGGTACTGTTGGCCCTTTCGCAAACGGCGTAATTGAGAACAATCCTTTTCATTTAGATCGCAGGCATAAAACAACTTTCATGGGAAGTACTTCTTTTAGTATGGTGTATGGATATAAACTGTCCAAAAAGCGATCCACTGTTCATCTGGATCAGTCTCACTCTCTTTGAACAAGAGCTGAGACACGGCCGTGGGACCTGCGCTTTGCCTGCGCAGCCGCTGGAGGCAGATGCACCCTCCGAGCTCCCTGTTGCCGCCAAAAACCTCCTGCAAGACGGAGCCCACTGCCGGAACTGAACACCTAGGGGCTCCGAACACCGGCCCGCTGGCAGGCCCTCTTCCTCTTCACTTCCACAGATGGACACAAAAGGACACATGAATGGCTGACTCGGACAACGGGACATCCAGCTGCTCGTCCCTGCATGTGTGTGGTGGCCACCCACATCAGGTACATGGTTTTTAAGGAACTGTGCTATCTAACCACCTGTGCTAAGAGAGGGGTCTCACAGTGCAGTTGCATATTTATTCAGCATTTGCTCCCAATTATTATTCTTTTAACATGATAGGACCCCAGATGTCTTCCAAGCGCCTGCCCTGATTCCCTGACAAGTTGAAGGTTCTAGTTTTAGAGTTTAAGTTCCAGACAGGGAAACAGACATTCAGTGCAAAACTGGGGCACAGTGAAGGGTAGTGTGGGGAGGGTTCCCAGATGAGCTCCGTCACAGCCTGGGGACCTGGGATGGAGGCTGACAAAGCGAATGGTCAGGAGGGTTAGGCAGACCGGGTGGCCAGCGGCTCTGCGGAGGGAATGACCACGAGGGTGGTTGGTCTGGGGCCCCTGGCCTGGCACCTGTGCCGTTCCCGGCGCCCGTCAGGCCCCGTATGGAGAGGCCGAGTGCCCCAGCCCGGGCCTGGCAGCACCCGTTAAGCCTTGAAATCATCCCAATTCAATCAATGGCAAGAGTCCCATGGACCTTAATGGTTGGTTTTTCCTGCTGGGAAAATGGTTTTCAATAAGTAAAATTTCATGAATTATATTCTGGTTATACTTTCAACAACCTAATTATTTGCTTTTTATTACTATTAGTTCTGCCTTGGTGATAGACCCTTAGAGGCCATTCATAAGTGTGGTTCTATTGAGATTTCCCAGAGACCTGTGGTTTTCCAACCAGAGGAGCCAAGCTTCCTAAAAAGTTTCAGAGAAAATTACCTCTGATCAAGACAGAAAGGGTGGGGCTGGGCGAAAAAAGTGAAGGGATTAAGCACAAAAAAAAAACCCTCATCAACACAGATGATGGGAGGATGGTTGCCAGAGGGGTGGGTGAGGTAGAAGAGGGTATGGGGGGTGCACAAACGGTGATGGAAGGACACATGAAAAAAAGAGAGGCATTTTTAGCGCGCGCACACACACACACACACACACACACACACAGCAGCTCATTACAGCCTGAGAAGTGAACTAGAAATGAACAGTCTTTCCTGCTGGGGACATTAGCAGACACTTAATCGTTAGAAATAACACACGTGGCACATTTAAATCCAAACATGCTGAGTCACAACCTGTTGTCACAGAGAAGCAGTGGCTTCCCTGGCCTCGCACACCTCGTCAAGGACTGCCCCTCCTGGGACCTGGCTCTTTGCCGCCCCGGGCCCCACAGGCAGCCCCTCTGGCTCCAGAGGAGGTGGTCAGGGGCGGCTATTTTAAGCCGGCAGGACTGTTATGCTGTGGCAGCCTGGGACTGTGGGCCTGGGGGGTCTTCGGTCCTGAAAACCACTCTGTGGGGAAGGGGGGAAGGGAGGATGACATTTCCTCCGGTGATAAAAACTACTTAAATCAGCTATTCAGTTAACAGGATCTAATTTAAAGGCCTTTCCGCGTGTCTGCAGAAAATTTGTGGGCTTATTAATAGGCTCATTCTGCTGGTAAATGTCGATGGGCTTCCGACCATCAAACACACTTACAAGAGGGGAGAAGTGATGACCAAAAAAACCCTGTCTGTTACCCAGGAGCCGTGCCTCTCTGGCTCATCACCGACTCCAGCTCGTCCAGGAAGATGGTGGAGGGGGCGTGATAGCGAGCAAGTTCAAACAGCACCTGGGTGGGAGAAAAGCAACCACATGTTCAAATTCATATGTTTAAAGTCCTCAGATGCTCCCAGAGAGTGCATTAACCATTTCATTTGGAGGAAGTTGAATCACACTATAATATTAACCATTTATGCTGCACTCTGCTATTTCACTAACGACTTTATGATCATCACAGTTTTTTTCTCCTATAGAATATCCTGTGGGGTTGGAGGGTCCAATTATTTCCATGTATCACTTGATAAAATTGCAGCCAGAGTAAGTGGTCATCTCAAAGTTACTAATCTTAAATAACAGAGCTTAAGATAAAACTCAGTTCCTGAGCTTTTAGTCTGTTGGCTAATCCCTGAGACCCTGCCAGTGACGTGTTTCGTAGGGACACAAGAGCCTGGGAACACATAAAATCAATTGATAATTTTAAACCTTGACGGACGATGAGAGGGGCATGCTCAGGGGGAAGAATGGCTGGGAAAGGGTAGAGTTCCGGTCATGGGTAAAAAAGACTTTTTTTACCCAAAGGATTTTGCCCCTTTCTGCTCCCCAAGTTACTCCACAAGGTCCCCAAACCACCCCAACACCGCAGCAGACTCAGGTACTTGAAGGCAATTAATTCCCAGTTGAATAAAATGTTCTATTCCAGAATAAAATGTTATAGACTGAACACAAACAGGAAAGCAGGCAGTAAAAAACAGCCATATAAAATCAAAGTAAAGCGCTCTAAAGGGAGATGTGGCGGTGATGAAAAGAGTATAAAAAACTAAACCTTTATTTTCTCTAACCCTGAAACTGATCTCCTGAGCACCATATACAATTCTTCACTGGCTGATCGGAGAAAGCAGCAGAGATTTAGAAAAGAATAGAGATTCTTTAATAGGTGGGGGGTGGGGGTGGTTATTCTCCATGCCACTCAGCACGAGCAAAGCATCAAGGAACAAATGTGAAGGGAAGGACTTCAGAAAAGCCAGGTTGAGGTTTTCACGGGTGGTAGTGAGTCATCCCTTTCAGGTCTCCCTGGCACCGAAGGGAAAACTGCTCGTGTGTGCCGTGCATCCATGCTTGTGCCCCAGTGTTTCCCTTACAGAGTCCTGTTCTGTTTGGCCACGGCAACTGGCTCAGCCTGACGAGCTGAGAGAACAGTGTCAACACTGGGACACTCATCACACATGCCTTTAAAGCACAGTAGAGGCCACCTCGTGAGATGTAAGTAACTTGTTCTCCTCGTCGCAAAAAATATGCCCAAATATAAGGTTGATTATAATGGCAACAACCTTCCCAGTGAAAAATGGAATATTAGAACCATGCATGTTTCTAAGGAGCTCACTAAGGCAAAGAGAGACCAAGGAGTAAGACAAGACCAAACATCCACGTGGAAGGAGAACCGCATCTGGAACCTGTGTCTCCTCTGTATAGACCACGTCACTGCACTTTCCACTGCCAGAGAGTGTATGGAATTCTGGGTAAGTGCTCTGAAAGCATTAGTCTAAAATTTTCAGAAGTACTTGGAGGAAGTTAAATCATACATTTGGGGGGGTGTCGGAAGATGTAAGCACCAACAGGTGTGTGCATTTGCTAAAGAGACCGCTCCACTATTCAATAGCATCAACTCCTAAGAGGCATGAACATTAGGAGGGAGGGAGCAACATAACCCATAAATAACTCTTAACTGGAATAGACAGAGAAGCAAATGGTGGGAACGCTTCTTTGATTTAGGGGAAGGTCCTGAAGGGCTATCTTTACCTGAAAGCTTCATAGTAAGGAGCCTGATAGCATGACCAAACTTTGCAGGTGAAGATGTTTTGAAGAGCTCAGAAAATAAAGTAGCTTCGGAAAGGGGAGAAGGTGAGATCCTTCAAGGTTAGCAAGGGTTATCTGTTTGCCTCTTCAATTATTTTTTAAAATATCCAAAATAAAAATGCATTTCAGAGAAAAAAGAAACACCAATTCTTCTAAACCTATCAAAAGAAGCCCAAATTTACTCAGAATGAAAGAAATGCATATTTGAGCACTGAAGTATTCCTTTCACTGTCAGATTGACAAAGGTTCAAAATCTGGGTCGTACACAGTGTTGGCCAGGGTGTGGGGAAGCAAGCACACTCACCATCGGTGGGAGCGTCAGCTGGGGCCGTGCTGTCGGCAGGCAGCCAAATCAGGAATGTCATTCCCTCCGGCCCAGCAGTCCTGCTTCAGAGACATCGTCCCACATGACTACGTATGCAGAGTCGCGTGTATAACAAGACTGTTCACCATAGCGTTGTTCATAATAACAAGAGACTAGAAACAACCTAAATGTCCATCAAGAAAAGACTGATTGACTCCATTTTGGGACACTCCTATGCAATGAAATGCCACTCAGACATATAAAAGAACACATTCTGTCTATCTGTAATAGCGTGGTCCAATGTTCAAGTGAGAAAAACCCTGCCAGGTATAGAAGGCTATGAGTAGCATGCTCCTACCTGTGTTTAAAAAGGAAGAGAGATATACATACAGTTGTGGATGTTAACATAGATATAAATAAATTTTTATGAGGAAATTTATATATATATATATATATATATATATATAGAACATTTTACTTATGTCTATGTTAACATATAGATATGTTTATGTTATAGTAATAGTTGCTTCTGGGGAGAAGGCTTAGGGGTCTATATCCCCTTTTGTACTTTTTTGCAAAACGATTAGTTACTTTTTAAATGTAGTATAAAGTAAGGGGAGCTGTCATTTCTTCACTCTCAGAATTCTAACAAACTAATCCTGAGGCAGGAGAAAACTTTAGTTAAAGAAAATGCTCACAGAGAAGGAAGAGTTCTGGCTATTCACCGCCAAAGAAGGAAACCCATTTAGTTTTAGTCTCTGTTGAGAATACTCATAAAATGTCTGAGTTTCTTCTTCTGTCCAGGCAGGTCCTGCCCAGGGGACATAATGCAACCTTTCTCTGAGCACCCGGCAGTGTCTTGTGCCCGGAGTTCTTGACAGCCCTTTTCATGACGGGAGGTGGATCTAATCCGATCCTGACGCCATTCTGTAAGAGTGTTGTTCCTCACTCACAGAAATGGAACTTTGAAAAAAAAAAGTCTTCAGGTTGATGAGGATTCTAATTAGTTAGATTTCAGTTTATTAAAATCCAGCTAATTAGAATCACAAGGAACCCACGGTTTTAGGATCAGCTAAATTCAAGTCTCATCTTTGGAAATGATGAGTTAGATTCAAGATGAATAATAAGAAACAGAATATGTCAACATAGGTTTCTATGAATTAGTCTTGAAGGAGTAATAATAATTTATAAAACATACACATCTGAAACAATTTGAGAACAGTATCAAAGTAGTAAATAATAGGTTGCTTTACAACAAACAACAAGTGTTGGAGAGGTTGTGAAGAAAAGGGGACCCTAGTGCACTGTTGGTGGGAATGCAGACTGGTACAACCACTATGGAAAGCAGTATGGAACTTCCTCAGAAAACTAAAAATGGATCTGCCTTTTGACCCAGCAATTCCACTGTTGGCACTATATCCTAAGAACCCTGAAACACCAATCCAAAAGAACCTTTGCACCCCGATGTTCATAGCAGCACAATTTACAATAACTAAGTGCTGGAAGCAACCTAGATGCCCATCAGTAAATGAATGGATCAAAAAACCATGGTACATTTACACAATGGAATTCTGTGCAGCAGAAAGAAAGAAGGAGCTCCTACCCTTTGCAACAGCATGGATGGAGCTGAAGAGCATTATGCTAAGCGAAATAAGCCAGGCAGTGAAAGACAAATACCATATGATCTCACCTTTAACAGGAACCTAAACAACAAAACAAAGAAACAAGCAAAATATAACCAAAGACACTGAAATAGAGGACAGGCTGACAGTGACCAGAGGGGAGAGGGGAGGGAATTTCAGGGGAGAATGGGAAGGGTTCACAGGAACAAGTATAAAGGACACATGGACAAAAACTAGGCGGGGGGTGGAAATGGGAGGGAGGTGGGGAGGGATGGGTGGGTGGGTTGGGATGGGAATAAAGGACAGAAAAATGTACTTGAACAATGTTTAAAATAAAATTTAAAAAAATAATAGGTTGCTTTAGGTAAATCAATCCTTTAAAAAATTCTATTATGCCTTCCAACAAAGCCATAATATTTTGAAAATGAATCACTCAAGGAAATATAATTTAAGGATAATATTTTAATTTCTTTTCAGAAAATATGTGATATTTGTATTCACTTAGTATTGATTACTTTTGGTCATTCTACAAAGTGCAATAGTTTAACAGGACTTTTGAGAAGGACCCAACTTACACTGAGGCATAAATCGTAAACAGGTATTCTCAAAAGGTAAAACTTTATCATGTAAAATATATCATAAACTATGAATGAGATATTGTAAAGATGGAAACAATCTCTTAAGGAAAGTAAAAAAAGATCCTACAGGCTATGAACACTATTGAGGAAGGTTGATCAGAGCATCTGAATGAATAATTAGGTTTTAAGTTTCTTGATTCTTCCATTGAGTACCTAATACAGGGACTAGCATGCAGTAGTAGCCTCTCAGAAAATGTTAACTGAATATACTGCACATGCTTAATAATAAATGCTTCTTGAATGAAGGAAAATATAGGCCACTTCAGAGACCATTCTTTTCCAGCTTTCATTCCTAAGTTGCGTGAATCACAAAAGGGCTGTTGGTCAAATTCCCAAAGGAAGGGAGATCATGTTTTGCTGATGGGAGCATAATTAATATGTGCATATAATAGTCAGTCTATCTTCTGGGCTTTAGGTAATTAAGATCCAGGATAAGTTCTAACATATGTGTCACTTAAAAACAAGTTAAGTTGTACCATCTTGTACCATTATATTCTGCTGGAGTTTATTCTGAAAAAACGAAATCGAGTATTTCTGTATCGATGAGACAAACTAGTGGTTAGGAAAGAGGGGAGGGGCTGGGGGCAGGTAAAATAGAAGGGAATTAAGAGGTACAAAATTCCAGTTATAAAATAAATAAGTCATAGGGACATACTAGACAGCATAAGGAAGACAGTCGATAATATTGTAATAACTTTGGTGATAAATGGTAACTAGACTTACTGTGGGGATTATTCCGTAATATGTATAAATATCAAATCACTATAATGTACACCTGAAACTATGAGATATTTACTGTATGTCAACTATACATTAAAAAAAAAAGAATTCCTACCCGAACAAGTTTTTCTGAATCCCCTCTCCATTTGCTGACAATGGTTGATGCAGAAATGTTAAAGAAGGTTGTTTTGCATTCTGTGGCCACAGCTTTGGCCAGTAAAGTCTTTCCAGTACCTAGAAACACACGTGGAGAAAGTATGAGTGGCATTTGAACTTCCTTTGTCTGCTTACCAACAGAAGTCAGTGTCACGAGCCAAAAAAGGAGGAAGTTGCTCAGTGCTCGTTTGCCCCATCCCAATGTGAGGACAGATGGAGCAACTCATCCTCTGCGTGCGCACTTCATACCAAGACCAAACCAGAAGGCTCTGTTTACCTGGAGGGCCGTAGAGCAGTAGTCCTTTCCAGGGAGAGAGAATGCCTGTAAACAGCTGTGGATACTGTGGGAACAAGGAGCAGTCATGAGGTTTGGTATCAGCACGTCAGTCACGCCCGTGTCACAGGCAAGCTAGTGAAGTTGGAGTCAGCACAGCAGAGCTCTGGAAGCCTGGGCTTCCTTTTACTAAGGCTGGCTGCATATGTATACACATATATGTATCTTAGATATCCCCACTTTACTTTCATACTTCATAGGAATGCACGGCTTAATATGTATGGCTTTTTAAAAGAGCAACTTCTTTTAAGGAAAAGAAAGGCATGTGTAGGTACTTTTCCTCTCCATTACAATAGTTATTTCTTACACGCATAGCATTATTTCTGCCACATACCCCCCCCCAAGTTCTATATGCAGAACATTTGGCAATCTTTGAAGACCTAGCAGGTGGGAACTTTAAGAGAAGCACTAGAACCAATAAATACAGGTGTACAAAGTCTGTCTAGAAGGTAGCCAGCTATGTAATATGAAAAATAAAGACATTTATTGAAGAAGATACAGGATACAAGAAACACTGCACATAGAACAATGATGCCATACCCCTTCAAAGCAGGCCCCTTGGGACTTCACACAGTTGTCCCAACTGCCCTCAGCTGCCCCATTGTGTTTTCCTGAATCTCACTGATGGTCTGAAATCTCTTCCCTTTCAGAGGTGATTTTAGTTTTGGGAAAAGCTAGAAGTCACGGAGTGCCAAATCTGGGCTATAGCAGGGCTGAGTCACCTGGGTGATTTGACATTTCGAAAAAAAACTCTGCATGAGACATGATGCATGAGCAGGCGCATTGTCATGATGAAGCTACTAATCACCAGATAGGCCTTCTGAATCATATGAATAGTTTCCAAAGAGAGACGTTCAAGTTTCACTCAAAATTTAATGCAGACTTGTTGCTCTACTCACTCAGTCATTCTGAATGCGATGGCCACGCAGTGCACATGCTCATTCAGTGGTGTCTATGGCCCCCACTGACTAGTACAGTGAAGCTGTCATTGTCACACATAAGCATTTCAGTCCTCTCTCCTTGTCTGCCAGGTTTCATCGGTGCCATGAAAAACCATCCTCGTTACATTAACAATGGATGGAATTTTTTCAGACAGACCTCGTATGTGAAGAAAGCACAAAACTATGGTGAAGGCTGATTTAGAAGCTGGGAACAGTCAGTGCTGAGTGCACTGACATTATGAGACACTAGCTCTAAACAACACATGCATGGACTTCAGTGAATCTCTCCCATTAGTTCCAGTTCAAACAATCTAGATGCAGGGGTGTCCAGCTCGTAGCCTGCATGCCACATGAGGCCCAGGATAGCTATGAATGCGACCCAACACAAAATTGTAAAGTTACTTAAAACATTATGAGATGTTTTTATTATTACATGTCATAATGTATTTAATGTGTGGCAAGACAACACTTCTTCTTCCAGTGTGGCCCAGAGATGCCAAGTTGGACACCTCTGATACACCATGGGTAGGGTTGGTAGGGAACAACCCGAAGGAAAGACAATGGTAAAATTAGAGCTAGCTATCAGTATCTTGCAGATGCTAATGCCAAATCTCTAATATACAGAGCTTGTAATACCATGGAGATAACACATCCAGAGAGTTTCATGAGATGTTCTATCCTTTCCAGAAGTCTTGTACTACAGGGCCACTCAGAGGATGTGGTGAATAAACTACTAATTCTGAACACCAGTATATTTCTTATTCACCTATCTTAACACAAGGAAAAAAGGGGGGAAAACACAATCCAAGTTTATTGATTTTTGTCTCATTAGAATAGAAGCATCCAAAAATCAGGAGCTATATGAGTTCCGCGATAAAAATGGGTTATTCCATACATTTATAATCCCAACTGCGTAAGATTACAAAAAAAATGGCCATAAGTTATTTGCAGCTCCATCCACCAAGAAGGAGAGTATATTTCTCCACCACCTGAATCTGGATTTGCCCTCGTGATTTTGGCCAATGGCAAATCTCAAGGACATTAGCAAATATAAGAAAAAGCTTGACAATATAATACTAATTAATATGAGGAATGTAAGAAGAGACATGGAAAATACTCATGGATTGGGACCTGCCTGCCCTTCCTTGCTTCTGTCTGGGAACCCTCTGCCACCATGTGAATGAACAGGATTTGGCTGGCCTGCTGGAGGATGCGAGGTACAAGGAGAGAGGTCTCAGCTGCCCTGTTTATCCCACCTTTCTGAGCCTCTCCATCTTTTCCAACCACCGTGCCTCATGCCCCAGACACGTGAATGAGGCTAGCCAGTATCGTCTGGAAGAGAGAGGAGCTAGCCCAGCTGAGCCCTGTCCAAAGTGCCTACCCACAGAACTGCAAGCAAATAAATGATTGTTGTTTCAAAGGCACTACATTTTGGGGAGGTTTGTTAACCAAACGTGGAGAGTCTTGTTTACCGTTTCTCTTCTTGTTCAATGAGCCACTCGGCACAAAGACTTGCCAGGAGCAAGCAATGCTAGCTTTACTGGCCAGTGGCCTGGAAGGGGCTGTCTAGTCTTTACAGCAGCCAAAGCAAAGCCCCAGATGCTGGGGGTTTGTATGTGTGTGTGAGGGAAGGTAGATCTATGAAAGCAAGTGAGCGGCCCTGTCCGACCGGAAGTTTTTCTGCTATAGTATATTTTTAGGGCGGCAGACTAATTTGAACCAGTCTCTAGGAACTGACAAACTATATATTTGGAGTTAATATTACCACTTAGAGCAGACACCTACCTTGAACCCACATGTAACATTTCCAACTGCCTAGAATGGACTGGGCCTTGGTACTCCAGTATGGACAAAGAATTGTGACATGGGCAGAAGTTTAACTTACGGACAGAAAATCATCCTGTGCTTCTCTCCCTGCTGGGTGTATGACATACAGCTTGTCCAGGGGGTAATGAACAGAAATAACCCCCAAGAGGCTTCCCATCCTTACCCTTATAGGATACACAACAGCTTCTTTGACTAACTGCTTGGCTGCATCGAGTCCAATAATGTCATTCCACTTTATGTTTGGATTATGGAGATAAATGTCCTGCAATGCACATTTGATCATTTTGTTAAAACTAATGTTTCCCTCCACAGCTGTAATAAACACAGGAGCCACAGAATACTTGACTTACAATAGGACATAAACAGCTGGTGATAAAAAAATTTTTATGTTTGATATATGTATATATGCACATTGTCATTTTGCATTGGTTCATCAAAGGGATACCGTAAGAATATCCAATGATTTTCCCTGAGATATTGATAATATAATATGGTACTTTTAGGGGAAAAAAGAAGCTCCTAACGATGCAGCTTTTTTTTATACCTGTCTTCAGTCAATAGCGAAGCGTGCTGATTTATGACCGTAATCAAAGAAACTACAGAATATGCCCTCAAATTACATTAGCTTTTACTGCAAAATATAGTTCCTAGCCAGTGCCTGGACTCTCTCTTGCTCCTTGATCTCGTAAACACTTTCTTAATTTGTTGCATGAAGAGATAATGCTCCTCTGAAACCAATTTCTCTTTTTCCCTAGTGATTGCTCCCTCCTTCCATCAAGAGCAATTGCTTCTACAAAATTCAGGGAAGCCAACAACCAAGCAAAAGTGAGTTTCCCCCTTTTGTGAAGAGCCCTGTGGCAACCACCTGGGGTAATCAATTAAGGTAGCTGTTACTGATAACTCATTTACAGTTTCCAAACTGCAATTTCACAAGACGCCTCAAAACTGTCACTCAGGGGCCTTTCTCAGTAGGAGCTGTTTCAGGCAAACTGAATATCCAGGGTGTTACAGTTTTTCAAAAAGCCTCTTTTCCAAAGTCATTCTGATGACTACAGAACAATCTGGAAACTATTTTTATACTTACTTAATTTTTAAATAAGTAATACATGCACACATTTAAAAATATAAAAATCCATGTTTAAAATGCTGGTGAGATATCGTGCTCCAACTCCTGACCTCCATCCTCCCGGTTCCCTTCACCCACAAGTGATGGCTTTATTAGAGATGCTATTTATACAGGAGATTTGGGTCATGCCTAATATGCATGATCCTCTTCTGGAGGGAGCGAAAGAGAAGGGTCTCAGTCTTCCAAGATCTTGGGAGAAACCACCATGTCTTTAAAGCCTGGATCCGCATGTCCACCAGCCACTCACAGATAACAGCAGTATTTCTTGCCCCCTTCTAATGCTGACATTGAGTTCCACATGGTAGTGCTCAGCTTCCCAATGAGAAGGTTTTCCCTGCGGGAATCGAACCTTACCCACCAGTACTCAACAGGGCAGCCTCGTGAAGTGGTGCGCTCCCTGTCACTGTGAGCATTCGAGCAGCGGCTGGAGGGCCGCCTCCCACGGTACCATCGAAAGGATTCCAGACAGAATCATTTCAGGCCACTTCCATTCTCCAACTCTAGCATCACTAGTCATGCTATCCTTTTGCAGAAATAGTAATGAGACTATTGATTTCTGTGGCCATGAAAAATATTTTTCTCTGCTTTCTTATGCATCCCAGTTACCACAACCTGGCTCAATCCCTCATCCTCTCTCTCAGTTATTAACTTCAGAGCTGGTCTCCCTATCTCCATTTCTCTAATGTCTACCCACCGCACTGTCATGAGAGCAAGCTATCTAAAAGCACATTTGAATATCCCATTTTCAATGGACACCTTAGAAAGATTCCACACCTCCTACAGGCAGGTTCCTGGCCCTGGGCCCTGTTCACTGCACCCTTACTCCAGAACCCTGGCCTCTCTCTCCAGCCCCATTTCCCAGCACTCCTTGCATCTTACTTGCATCTTACTTGACTCATTAGAAATACTGCACAATTGATACAGTTTCACAGGTGTTACCTTTGCCCAGAATGCCCCCACCATCCGTCTTACACTCTTTTTCCTGTGGTTATTTCCTGGATATCTTCTTCCCTGACACTTTCCCTTCCCTCTGACACAAACGCTCCACCTTTACGCTCTCAAAGTCCACCTTGCCCGTGGGACAGGAAACTCTTGCACCAGGACCGTGTTGATGGGCTCACCGTTGTGTTCCAGCCCATGGCACACGCTGGCACATAGTGAGCACATGGTGAAGAACTGCTGGACTGAAAGAGAGGTCTGGGAACCCTAAACCACTCAGTCACTGAGCAGTTTTTTGCATCATTTTAAACATTTGTCTGAGCTTGCCTAGATTTCAGTCTTTCCTGAAATACAACATTGTTAGAAATTAGAAAGTCTCCATAACTCAGGAACCCCTTCTGTTCCCAAGGAACTTGCCCAAAGTCTCATAGCCAGAAAGCAGAGGATCTAGACATCAAACCCGGGTCAACCAATTCCAGACCCTGTGTCGTGAACCAGAAGACTTTCCTGCCTTAGATTCGGGCAGAGCGGGGTGAGGGCAGCGTTCAAAAGTCAGTAGCCTGGATGGTAAGCTCTTTCCCCTTAATCCTGCTTCTCACGGAAATTTCCACTTATGAAATCATCAGATTACTGACATCTTTCTTCCTAGGCTTTGACTATTTAAACAAGAGCCAGACAGGCTCTTTCTTTCTCTAAAATGCTTTTCTTTCCTTAACTCTTGGCTCAGCTTAAAACCTTTCACCTGTCCCTTACTTTCCAACTCCTTTTCCCTTTTGTTTTCTTGGCCTCTATAGTGAGATGGTGGGCTTTTTCTATTGTAATTTTATGATTCCATAATTTATTTATCATGCATTATTGTGCCTCTGAACAATATGACAGCCTTTGCAAGTAGGGGCACTTTATAAATAAATGATCATATTTATTGGTATTAATAAAAGAAGCCACCCATGATGCTCCAGGAGCCCCAGTGCACCTCCGTGAGTTTGTGAATTGAATATCAGACCTTACCCGGCTCACCACCGCGGCCAGTTCTCGCATCTCACTGTTCATGCCGATAAAGGCACTCAGAGGCTTCAGCAGTCGCTCCTGGCAATGGGAACACAGAACCTCTCGTTACAATATTGCCTGGTGATTTGGGAAGGAAAACAGGGCATGGATCACAGTGACACAAATGGTGGCAGCCTGCTGTGACCTTCTGACCCTCCTCAAGGCTTCCCTGGACCTAAAATTGTATTTTTAAGTTATTCTGGATTTGGGCCGTTTACAAGATGAATGTTACATTTTAGCCACTTACTGAGGGGTCTGGGTTACAGTCGAAGCTGTTCAAGCCAAGTTTGCTGGTGGTTCCTTTGATGACATCTGTGAGCAGCCCTCGGAAGTCAATGATTTGGCCCTGAAAGGGAGTAATGGTTATTTACACCATTAAAACGTGAGGAAAGACTATCTTTCATAGCTCGGCTTCATTAAACCAAGACACATTTATGTTCCGTGATGGGCAGGGCAAACTTAAAGTGAGGCTTTAAAAAGCACCTGCACTAGTAATGAACAAGGTAATTTCCTAAGGTTGGGGCACTCTAGAATAAAAAACAAGTTGTAAATAAATTCTTTAGAATGGAGTTGGTTTGAATAGAAATCCACAAGTGTTTTTCAGTTCCTGACACGTGCCACTGGCTTCCTTCCACGTCTGTGTCCCCTGTGCTGTCTCCTCCTTCGGAAACATCCCCCACGCAGGGAGAACGTGCGGGCACACGAGTGATGACAGTTCCTGTTTCCTGCCATGGGCCGTCAGCACTCAGCAGAGTACCTGGTGCAAAACAGGCGTGCGAGGTACCCTGTGAAGATTATTTCCAATTCTTTTCTTTTTAATTTAAAAATTTTTCTATTGCAGTTTACATTCAATATTATCTCATATTAATTAGTGGTTAGACAATCATATAATTTACAAAGGGTTCCCCCTGATATCTCCAGTACCTACCTGATGCCATACATAGTTATTACAATATTATCGTCTATATTTCCTATTGTGTACTTTCCATCCCCATGACAGTTTCGTAACTACCAATCTGTACTTTTGGTGATTTCTGATTCTATTAACACCTCTGCTAACCAGGCATGGTGTCCTCATTTCATAGATGTGGAGGTAAGGCCAGGGAAGTTAAGTGATCTGCCCAGGGCCACACAGCTAACAGGTGACTTCAGGCCAGGATTCAAACTCAGATCCCTGTCTCCCACCCTCCTTCCAACACCCCCTTGTCTCCCCTCGAGGAAGAAGGAAGAAGGAAGGATGTGTGGGAGAACAAATGACAGTAACTGTAGCTGGCGCTCATTGAGTGTTTACTGTGTGTTGGGCACCCTACTAGGCCCTCCATTCATGATGACATTTAAAGCGCCCTGCCCTCTGATGATTTCCATTTTACAGAGATGAGAGATGAGGCTTGGAGAGATTAAACAACTTGAGCAAGGTTACACGGCTGGGAAGGTCTGAGCTGTGCTTTGAACCTGGGCAAGCTGACTCCAAAGCCATGAATTACCTTGAAGAGCAATACGCCTAGGAAATTTGCAAGGGGAACCGGGGAATCCTGAAGCCAAGGGCCCTAACGTGGCAGTGAGAGACACATTTTGGAGATCAGCCCCCTGGCCCTACACCCTCACTTAGCTTATGAACATTTGAAATGCTAGGGAGAAAATCATGTACATTTTACCCTGAGGACATTTCTGCTGAAAGAGAATTTATAGCCAGACTCTTTCAAAGGTTAAGTGCTGGGTTAAATCGTCCTTTCCTTATGACCTGATCAGAAACATCCATTCATATGAACTTGAGACATTCAGGAGAGAAACCAATGCCATAAAACTGCTGGGCACAAGACTGCCTGAAAATACAATGACAGCTGTACAGGTGAACAGGAGGATATTTCTCCGTGGGAGGCACTGATTCCAATGGTAGTATCTCCCGCAATCACTCATACAGTTGAGGCCCTGACAAGAAGCCAGTTCAGGCCAATGAGATGGCACCCTTGCTTTCCAAGGAGATGCTGCCAGCTTCCCCTCCAAACACAAACAACCCCGAGTTGGGTTTGGTGGAGAAGAGTCGGCCAGGTGTAAGCCCACAGTCCTGGAGTTTGAGAATGTGACCAAAGAAGGACAGATGACTCTTAAAGAAATACGACCCAGAAATTACAATCAGGAGGTGTGTTGGTGTTGATGCTGCTTTTCATTTCCAACTGACATGTTTTACCTACCTTTTGCCTGTATCCACTCAACTGGATCTTTTCTTTCTTTCTTTTTAAAGATTTTATTTATTTATTTTTTTAGAGAGGGAAGGGAGGGAGAAAGAGAGAGAGAGAGAGAAACATCAATGTGTGGTTGTTGGGGGCGGTGGCCTGCATCCCAGGCATGTGCCCTGACTGGGAGTTGAACCTGTGACACCTTGGTTCGCAGCCCATGCTCAATCCACTGAGCTACGCCAGCCAGGGCTCAACCGGGTCTTTTCTGTTTCAGAAATTATGATTTACAAGTCAGGACATGAGGTTCATCATGAAAGAGGTGGAATATCTATCAAGGACAAGATCAGCTGTCTGGTAACAGAGGTTTCGTGGTTCCCTGGGAATTACAATGTTCCAGCTGAAGCCAGACCTCCGAGGAGGAGAGAGGTGATGCTACTAATCAACAACCAGTGATGGGGCAGGAATGAATGAGCATGCGGCCACAGCTTCTTAAATAATGTAAAACAGTCATGCCCATGTTTATTATTTTAATCACAAAAGGCTTAAACTGCAAGGAACATCGGAAGCCATCCCTCCAAACCCCTGAACTTACAGAGGAGGAAACTTAGAGATGGGGCAGTTCATTCAAGTTCATTCATCCAGAAGGAAGATTCAGACCAGAACCCCCAGGGTTTGAATCCTCACAGCCACTTCCCACTTCAACTCACAGCCGACCTACGATCATTACATATTAACTTTTCTGTTAGGCAAAAATAATGCTTTTATTTTCATTTTTAAAAGATTTTATTTATTTATTTTTAGAGAGGGAAGGGAGGGAGAAAGAGAGAGAGAAACATCAATGTGCAGTTGCTGGGGGCCATGGCCTGCAACCCAGGCATGTGCCCTGACTGGGAATCGAACCTGCGACACTTTGGTTTGCAACCTGAGCTCAATCCACTGCGCTATGCCAGCCAGGGCTTATTTTCACTTTTAAAATGGAAAATAAAATTCCCCTTTTGGTGTCAGGTGTATGAGTTCCACTTACTTTGTGGGGATGGACGTTTTCTTCTCTGCCACCTCTGTTGATTCCTGATATGCTTAAGCCAAAGTCAGTGGTCTCCGTGCAAGCATTACTCACAACCTCCTAAAGAAAGGGGAAGACAGGCCGAAGTCAGCTATGGAAGGCAACACAGAGACACTGGTTGTAGCTGCCTGTCCCATCATGCTGAATCAAATGCTGGAGGTCAGCTCTGTACATGGGAAACCCAGTGTGTAATTTGGCCACTTCTATGTAGCCCCAAGAGGAATTAATTATCTGCCTATGCCATGGAAGGAGCTGGCCTTGGAAACCAGAGGCTCCGAGCAGCTTTTCCAGTGGAAGAAACAGTTGGGTCTCATCCATCACCACTCGCTGGCTTGCCTTTTCTCCCATGACCAGGGGCGTTTGTGGCCAGGGGTGGCCGAGTTTGGAGAGGCAGCAGAGTCAGCCAGCTCCTGTGGGATTTATCCTGCTGCTCCTCCACTTCTCTTCTGCCTGGGTCGGACTGCAATGGCCAGGCCAGCCCACCTCTTTGAGGGTGAGACGCTCCTTTTGACCAACTTTGACCAACTGGGTTTTGTGATTATTTCTTTCTATCCCACCAGACATCTTTGATGTTGATTCTGTTTCACAATTTCTATCAGTTTTCTTTCCTTGGAAACCTGGTATGATTTGTTTTGAACCAGGAGGTTCTCTGCACGGATCTCCTGAGTCAGGAGCTGCTGGTTTTACCTGCCTGCTGGGCTCTCTCTTCCTGTTGCCCATCTCCTCCCCAAGGAAGCCCAGTGTGGGGGTCTGAGGTAAAATAACCATGTGCATTTTGGAAAAACCCAGCAGGAGATTCTGAGACTCTGAAGCTCAGCCACACACAGGACTACCACTGGCCTATCTTTAGGAACCCAGGAATGTGCTTCAGGACAGGAAGACCTGCCAACTACAGTGACCTGGGAAGGGAGGACCGAACTCTTCAACAACCAGGGCGTCCTGCTATGGCTGGGCCCAGGACTCACCCTGCAAGGCCTGTTACCCAGCACAGCCTGGAGGACAGGCTGAGGGAGAAAGGAGCCATCCTACACATATTGAGAAAATTAGGAAGACTAGGGATTTGCCTGTGGTTTTAATCTAGCAAATTGGAAGAAAATGTGCAATTTAATGAAATCATCCAGCAATTTTAAAAACGTAGGTCCTCAAATAAATTAATTTTTAAAATGTGACTCTTTTCTTGGAGCTAGTTCTCAATCACCTGCGATTTTACCAACACCAAGCAAAGCGTTCCCAACCTGTTTAGGGTGTTCCTTATGGAGGGGTTTGGCTTCCCCTGGCTTCCCCACTGTGGTTTTGGACCGTGGCCTCAGCTGACTGATCTTGGGAAGATTTTCACAATTGTCACTCATCACCCTAGGGGAGGAAACAAAGACCGTGAAGGAAACCATTCTAACCACTTAGTTTGAGGTAACTAAATGATTTGTGGTACGAGCTTAAGGCGAGTTCTTGAAAGATTGGCGGGTGCACCGCAATGAGGCCCTTCTGTGTGCACCACCCCCACCCCCCGTGCTGCCCATCCAAGCCCTCACTCACTCAGTCCCTCCATTGGGATCCTCCCAGACCAGGCTAGAGGGCCCACCTCCTCCTGGAGGCCCCCCAACTCACTCTCTTCACTTCCCTTTCATGCCCCCTGGCTCCAGCCATTCTGTAAATAGCTTTATTTTCCCAAGAACACATTGCTTTACAAACATCCTTCCGTTGTTTCTTTTCACCTTTTTTAAAGAGCAGCACTCAGACCAGAGAAAGGTACAGGAGAGGAAGGAATCTTCCACTCAAATTAATGAGCATTAGGAAGCCCAGGAATGGTAATGGGGAACATACAATGTGGAAGGAAGGATGGAAGGGAGGGAGGGAGGGAAGGAGGGAGGGAGGGAGGGAGGGAGGAAGGAAGGAAGGAAGGAAGGAAGGAAGGAAGGGAGGGAGGGAGGGAGGGAGGGAGGGAGGGAGGAAGCCAACCCAAGGATTTGTCCATGGCTTCATCCAGTATGCAGGGTGCGGCCCTGCCTACTTGAAATACCTCCCATCACGTTGTGTACAATAAACAGCAAAAGGGGCCCTGGCTGGGTGGCTCAGTTGATTGGAGCATCATCCCATACACCAGAAAGGTTGCGGGTTTGATCCCTAGTCAGAGCACATGGGGAGGCAACTGATTGATCAATGTTTCGCTCACATATCTCTCTCTCTCTCTCTCTCTCTCTCTTCCCCACTTCTCTCTCTCCCCCTCCCTTTTCTCTTTCTAAAAATCAATAAACATATCCTCAAGTGAAGATTAAAAAAATATCAAAAGGTGCCCGTGGAAGAAAAACCACCTTACCTCATCTCTGTTGTCACAGACCACTCATATTTGTAAAACAACTGTTCACCAGAATCATGCGCTTCGGGCACAACAATGTGAGAACAGTGGCTAACCGTGGCGGAGGTGAGAGGCGCTGGCTGGGAAGGGGCCCTGCTGTTGGGCCGCCAGTGCGTTCGGCCGTGTGGACGTTACACATAAATACAGAGAGGACTTGCGTGGGAGCGGACCATGAATGCCCAAATCATCAGTTCTTTGGTTCTCTCCGTTTTCTTGTCCTTACATGTGAGATGCATTTGCAGGGGGAATTTCTAGAATTTTTCTCCCCACTTTCAACTCCATTCCTTTGTGCGAAGGAAGAAGTTATTCATGCCTGATATGTATGCATAGCTATTTCGCCAGCAAGACCATCCGCACCAACACCACCAATGTTCGAACATGGTGGCCCAGTGTCGGCCTGTGGGGACAAATGTCATGAGAGGTGACCAACTGCCAGTTTCTCAGGGTGTCTGGCTTTCATTTGTAAATTAAGAATAAGAACGGCTGTCCCTCAGGCCTTTTCCTGGCACAACAATGAAATATCTATGAAATGAACACCAAATATTTACTAGTGCAAACCCTTGTGAACAGCATTAATTTAAATGAATAGAATACACACACACACACACACACACACACACACACAGAGTTAAATTTGCATCAACACCCATGTAAGGCTCTCAGGGGCCTGGGAGTCTATTTTCCCATTGTGATTTCCTACTGGAGGCAGCTGACTCACACATTTGCTTTCACACAACCAAACCAAGTGCACTAATGTGCAGTTCAGTTCCAATCAGCTCTAACAATGGTAAAATTCTTCCTAACATGGAACCAAATTCACCCACGTTAACTCCAGTCACCCACAAGTCCTAGGTGTGCCCCATGGAATTTGCAAAGAAAGTTCCAATCTGTCTTTGGAGAGGAAGACAGCCACTGCCTCGCTTTAGGGACCATCGCCACCGCAAGTTTTCTGTTCTTCAAGCTAGACACTCTCAGGTGCTCCTCCAGTCACTCCCAAGCTCATCTGGCTTCCAGATTCTTACTCCTCCTGGTCACCTTCCCTTTACCCGCTGCCTCTGACCAGAGTGGAGTCACCTCCTCCTTTCTGGACACTATTTCTATTGACGAGACCCGAGGCCGCGCTGGCAGTCACACCACACTGTGGGCTCGCACTGCGTCTGCAGTTCACTCAGATTCCTGGGTTTCTGCCTTTATAGTAGGGGGGCTGTTTGTTGTGGATCTGTGGTTACAGCGTAAACCATACTTCATTAAATTTCCTCTTACTATTTTGGGCCCATCTCCCAAGCAATCGGGATCTTTTGGCATTCTAATGCTGTCATCTGTCACATTAAAGAACCTTTCGTCCTTTGGGTTAGCTAATTTGTCAGCAAATCTCTAAACAGGGAGCTTGCTCTCTGGTGTGAGATGCAAGAATTGGAAAAAGGCACTTCCACTTGTTAATAGCCAGTCTCATGACACAACCTCTCATTTCAACAACTATCTTTGAGTGTAAAATTGTAGACAAGCACCATTTATTATTTTCCTAGTTATCCTTCCTGACTCCAGCCACATGCTATCCAACCTTCATGTTTATTGATTCAAACATCTACTCAGAGAAGAGCTGGAGGAACCCCCAGCCACCACACTCTATCCCCAAAGGGAAGCTAAGTGCTCCAATGACATTTGCTCACAGAATGTTCTGCCAGGTAAGAAATGCTGAGCAAATTCCAAGCATGAACGTGTGGCTGAAAAAGAATCAGAATGCAAATGTGTTCCCCAAAGTTGACCTCACAAAATGCTCCTCGCTGATTTTATTCACAAGTAGTTATTTGTTACCAGAGTCTGACTAGCTTTATGGAAATTATAAGTAAAAGAATACCACTGGTCAAGACAATGAAACCGCTCCTAAGGGATAGCACGGAGCGAGGGCAGCCTTGGGCACAGTGTTCCTACTGTACCGTCATGATGTATGTGGGGCCCATGGCCACTTCATAAGCGATGCCAATCAGCCCTGGGAGGTGTCTGCTTTTTCCTTCTTACGCTGTAGACCAGGGGCTGGAGTCCCGAGAGCAGGGAACGTAGCAGGGCACATGGACCTCATACCTCCTGAAGGCCTACTGAGTTGCTTGTGATTATAATCTAAGTTTTCTTCAACTGTGTTCTAAGATTTAAAGAAATTTAGTTCCCTGACTGAATGGCTGCAGGGCCCCTATTGGAACCCCACTTTGACCTTCCCCTGAGGTCAGGGCCTTGTTATAACAGCAGAAATCTACAGGCCTTCGTGCCCCAAAGCTATGCCATGCTGGGCAGCCGTGCCCTGGCACTGACCATCTCTGAAGAGGCTCCGACAATGGGTGTGGGTCCAGAGTGGGAAGAAGGGGACACGGAGGACATGGAGATAAGGGTGGTGGGGCCTCTTGTCTACCGAGAATGGTCAGGAGACAGAGGGGCTCCATCCGATGCTTCAAGTCCCAGGTGAGACTTGGATTTGAGAAGCTAGAGAAAGGAATGTAAGGTGAGTGTCAGAAAAGGAGGAGAAAAGAAAGACCCGACTCTCTTTGTACAGGTCGGGACATGGGTGAGAACAAGAAACTCAGGGATGATTTAAAAAGGGGAAATAATATTGCTTGGACGTGCACCATGTGCTGGGCACTCACTATGCGTCAGAAACCTGCTCCTAGCTTGTCAGAAGTAGGGCCTGGAAGTGAACCCAGGCCCTTTTATCTCTGAGGCCCGTCCTTTACACACCACGGAGCCTAGAGAGACAGAGCGGGTGGATGCGATTATTTGCCGTAAAACCAGCACAACTGCAGACATTGGCCTATGTCCTGGACATCTGTGGCATGAGGGGAACGCGTGGCTGGGCCCACCACAGTCACACGACCAGAGCCTGGCGTTGCTGGTGGACAGTCAGGGAGCCACACTGCAGCATCTTCCAGAAAGGGTCCCACCAGCTCCTAGAGCTGAGTTGATCAAGGTGAATTACCATTCACTTTACCTTCTGGCCTTCCCTCCACTTCTTGGTGGTAAATCACTTTCTGCTGTGGCAAAACAGATATTGGGAGACAAGGAAAGAATTTAATTTTTAAGAGAAAGTGATTTCTCAGGTACGTTAGTCGTTTTACATGGTTTTTAGGTTTATGCTACAGCCTTTCGGAATTTAGAGAATCTAAGCTACTCTTATTAGAGAGAAGCGACATGACTAGTGAAGAGAAAGAAGCCCCGGCTTCCCAAACATTTCCTCGGATATTAAATCTCTCGGAGACCATGGACCTAATGACAACTCCAATATGGGCTAGCTTCGGAGGTACCATTTCACTAGGTTTTTACGAATTGACAACATTTTGCTGTGGTCTGTGGGCTCCAGGCTGACTCCATGAGTCTGGCAGGGGACGCTCATCAGTCGCACTCTGCCGGTTCACCTAACATAAAGACGTAGTGCCCTATCCCAGGAGAATGCATTGCCAAGCTCGATCCGAACTAGCAATTTAGGAATAGGATCGTGTAAATAAGAGTTCTGGTGATCCAGTGGCTACGAGTCAGTGATTTCTTTGCCCAGACCCAGATCCACCAGCCAAGGACTCCGAGCTCTGAGCCCTGCACTGGAAGGGGGCTCAGATAACACCTCTCTCTCTCGGACCCCTTCCAGCCCTGAGATTCAGCCCTGGCTATTTTTAATTGACGTTCCTCTTGGTTTCCTGGTCCCCACATGAAATGTTAAAGTCTGTGGCTTAACAAGTGCCTTGCAAACAGGACAATGATCTCCCTCGGTTTATAATTACTTCCCCCACTTACAGACTTCTAAGCCAACATTATTACAAAACATAGGGCCCTTACTTTAGATCTTTCCTCCAGCCAGCCTCCTTGACTGCTAACCTATGCTGGGTCTTTGCAAAATATTGATCATTATCTGGATTGATGGCTTTCAAAAGCATTTCATTATCTATACATGAGCTATTAGCTTCACCAATACTCATTTTCATGGTATTTTCAAGATAGATAATAGGTCTTCCTAACAAGAAAAGAGTCTTCTGTCATTTATCCTCTTCTAACAGCTCTTTCCATCTCTAAAGAAATGACAGTAATGTTGGTCTCCTAAAGAGTACCTGTAAAGCGTGTGATTGTCTAACCACTATGCTGCACACCTGAAACCAATACAAAATAATATCGCCTGTAAACCGGAACTGAGAAAAAAGTACTTGTGATACAACGGGATTTGGCTTTCATGATGCTAAAGCACACGTTCCTCAAACACGTGCCAGTGTGACTAAAGGAATGGCCATGTCCAGAGGGTCACGTTTACGTTGTCCGCACTGGGCCTGAGAGAAGCTGCAGGATCTTTCTGGTCTACTCTCTCAGCGCAGCATGAGAGGCGCCTTCTACCTGGGAGTCACATGAAGAAATGCTAATCTCAAAGATGAGATCAAGTTTTATTTCTACAAAATAGCCATGTACCTGTGTCTGATGCCTTTTTGACAATTTTGGGGTATTTCTGAAATTTTATAAAATAATAGCTCTCATACTCCATCAAAATAGTTTCAAGGTCAACGTTGTCGCAAACTTCAAAGCGTCGTAACCCCAGCTTAGTTTCTTGATCCAAAGCATTAGCTGCATCGATATATCTGGCCGTTTCACAGAAGAAAAAAACAAAAATAAAAAAATTAACTCTGGGTAGAATGAATAAAAATAAACAGGCATTAAAAGCCCCAAGTTGTCATTGCTTAAGATGTTTTTGTAAATGCTTAGTCACATAAGTAACTCAATTAAGAAAATGTCTTGTGATTCACCTTTACTCGTTTGTAGCCAAAGGTGAGTATTTGCCCAACATGATTACCTCTTTATTTGTGTTAGGTAACATGTGGCATTTGACAAAACCCAATTCAGCCCCAACAGGCAAGACTTGCCATCGTTGAGGCAATTCACAAGAATATGTCACGAGCCCTGAAGGAAATTCCAATGACATGTTGATCAGCGTCACCGAGGAAATTTAGTGTGAGAGGACGTCAACCGGTTGGATGCATTATTTCTGGTACATTTTTCATCAGTCACACACGACTACTTCTGGGTGTAAGTAGTCCCTTCACCGTGGATTCTTCACTGTCATTTTTAACTGTGCAGTTGTAAAGCTGCCCAACTTAAGCAGTCTTAGCAATAAAAACAAAACAAGCGCCTTGCCTCACAATTCCCTGAAAATGGAAAGACCCTCCAGGTCTTCACCTTAGTTCTTAACTTCTTTTTATGAGCAAGAACGCTCTCCTGGAAACTGGACACAAGTGCAAATGTGCACAGATTCATATTCAGTTTCAGGGGTTTATCCAAGGAGCTCAGACTGAGAGTTCCCGCTACGGGCTAGAGCTCTTTCTGTTTGACTTGAACCTGGAAGGCAGAAGGAGAACACTTGTTTGTTTTTAATGCCCTCTTCCCTGCCCCAGTTCAGGCCAGCTGGAAGACTGAACTTCCTTAAAGGATGTTGCCATGAGTATTTCCAGCGACCCTGTTGACTTTTAAGAACTTGGAAACTTCAACTGGCCATAGTCAGTGAGCCTCACACTCACTGATGGCTCGCCAGGCTTCTACGTCCCCATTTTACGCAGGGGAGAACTAGATCCATTTTCCATTAATAGCTTTTGTTTAGTGTGAAGTAATATATACTAATTTAAGAAAAAAACTAGAAAATACAGATAAGTCAAAAGAAAATTTCACTACTCAGAGGTAATGCCTGTTAACATTTTCTTTACCTTTCCAAACATTTTTAATGACTAAATACACATATACTTACATATATGCACTTGCGAAGCAAAAAAATAAAGGGAAGATGGAGACATATACTATAGATTGCTCGTAGTCGTTACTGACATCACAGTATATTCGAAACTCCAGGATCATAGAATTTTGACTTAAAAAATTTATTGTAGATGATGGCAGGTCCCGTGTTTCCTAGGCTAACTGATCAGGGGAACAAAACTGCTTCTATGTGTTCCTCTTGCACTACTTGAGCTTGAACAAGGTCTGAACTTGATAGGGTTGGCCGGAGCCACTGGAGGTTCTTAACCAGCAGAGGGACAGGACAGGACTTCAGAAAGAGGGGTGAGCTGCAATGAGCACGACACGGTGGCATGAGAGGCGGGGAGGCTGTAAGTCCCAAGGGAAGGCACGTGTACTGTCGCAAGGACCCGTGTCCATGACCCTCCACTGTCTGATCTCGCCAGCTCTCCCTCATGCACTTGAGCTCCACTCTTTGTTCCCCGGACCGTTGGAGTCAGGCAGTGCCCCTTCCTCTGTGCCCTGCCTAGAGTGTCCTTGTGCATCACGTCTGTCTGTTGCTATTCTTCTCATCTTTCATTGTATGTCAACTGTGACTGAACATCAAAAATTATTTTTTTAAAAAATGACCAGCTCACATCATCTCCTCTACAAAGCTTTCTCTGATTGTTTATTCCAAACCACAATAATCTACCCTCTTTGCTGAACTCTTAGTATTGTGTTAAAGGCAGGTCTATTTTAAGGACATAATGTGTCCTTAAAGTTACCTATACTGTAGTTCACTTTTCATCTTGATAATCCACTCCTAAGTCCCTTTCTCAGCAGGTGTCAGGGAAAATTCTCCACGCTCAGTAGAGTTTTCATGGATTCGAGATGAAAGGGGCCATCTCATGGCAGAAAGGGGGAATGCATGCTTTGCTAACACGCAGCAAGCTCTTTAGACCAGAACAGGTAGTTGGCCAAATTCCCTGTCCAATCCCCCACACTGCCAGTTATGGATGGGCATTGCACAGAAAAGGGCTGAGCATAGGTCATTCAGGTCAATGCAATGTCTTTATTTTGCAGGAAGAAAACTTGAGGATTAAGAGTGCTATTTCTGTGAGCATAGCCAGCGCTGGGACCCCGGGAAGCTCACCTGAAAAGCCTACGCTATCTTCAAACCTGAATGGGAAAAGGTGTGTATCCCATGAACTGGGTAGTTTTGTGAATACAGTTTTCAAGTGCACAATGTGAAAAATATCTAAGCAAATGAGGCCATAAAAGTGTGTGTCTAGGTTGCTGGGGGAGGGGGAGGGGCAGGTAGAGCACAGGGGATTTTTAGGGCAGTGATGCTATCCTGTATGATGCTGCAGCGGTGGGTACTTGGCATTATGCATTTGTCAAAACTCATAGAACTGTACAACGCCAGACTGAACCCTGATGTGAACTGTGGACTTCAGCTTGTAATAATAATATACCAATGCACAGTACCGGTCCATCAGTTGTAACAAACGTACCACAGAATGCAAGACGCCAGTAACAGGGGAGACTGGGCAGGGCTGGGGGCTGCCAGCATATGGTAACTCTCTGTACTTTCTGCTCAATTTTTCTATAAATATTAAACCACTCTTTTTTTAAAAATGCAGTCTATTAATTGTTTTTAAAAGGGTGCATCTGGAAAAGCAGAGGTCAGAAACAGAGAAGAATCATATCTAAATATATGTAATATAACATACCCTTCTTGTGTTAAATAATGCAAAATCAAAATAAGAAGATTTTTTCGCCGTGCTTCCGTCCTCATCTCGCACTGTGAACAAAAGGGACAATTTAGGTGGGAGGGCAATGAGAGCACAACATTCCTCGTATCACAAGAAACCCCTGAAGGTAGGAGTACCCTGTCAGAACCAAGAAGCGCGACTTAAAGGCTGGACGGCAGTTTGACATTTCTCAGGATGTAGGGTTGTTTTCCATTGCTATTTTCTTCCTAGACCTGACTACTTAATTGTAAACTGAAGGTACCGTGATTTAAACCAGGATTGCACTTTACTAGTTAACTTCTTGCTGCCAAGGTAATTGGCATTGTATTGCCCATAACTGGGAAGCAAGAAATACACCTAGTGTGATTCGGACCAGACTAGGGAAAGTGATAAAGATCAACTCTGAGCCAGAAATCAGCTCTGACGTCACAGGTACTTACCTGCTGATGCATCTTAAATTTTCTCGAGTCCCACCCAGCCCCTGTGCGAAGGTGGAGGTGAGTTCCAGTAAACCTTGCAGGGGCGGCTGCACAGCCAGGCATTGGGGACAGAGGAGCAGAGGCCACAAAAGGGAAGTTCCTGCATAATAACACCCTTATTCAAACTAGATGAGGGTGTTATTATTTGTACATTTATTCACAGTCTTAATACACTGCATTTAGTTATCTGGTATCTCAAATTTCCCTGAAACATATTCATTGAATACTTTCAATAGTATTTCCCTTATTTGAGAACAACTTACATAACATCTTTTTCTAAGGACAACACAGGTAAGAACTGGATAAAGGCAAAAACGTGCCCCTGAGTGCCCCAAGCTATGCCGTGAAATCTATGTACAAACACACACTCATGACACACATCAACATTTTTCAAGGCATTCATACCAAGCTTTCTATAAATCAAATAGTACTGTAATTTTTCTTTGTATGTTGGTTTTTAATTGAACAGTAGTGAAATATGTAAAACAAACTTGACCATTGTAACCGTTTTCTAGTGTACAGTTTAGACAGGGGCACTGTTGCGCAGCCAGCCCTGCCTTCTGTCTTCGGAGCTCCTTCCTCTTCCCCGACTGAAACCCGGTGTTCCCGCCGCGGTAACCCCCGGTCTTTGCCCCCAGCAACCACCACTCTGCTCTCTGTCTCTGCGAACCAGCCTGTTCCGGGCACCTCGTGTAAGTGGGCTCCTAGATATTTGTCCTCCTGTGTTGCTTTATTTCACTCAGCATGTCATCGAAGTCCATTCATGTGGCAGTGTGTGTCAAAATTTTCTTCTCTTTTAAGGCTGACTAATGTCACACTATAAATTTTTAAAGAAAATGGTAGTCTGTCCAGCGCTACTACCCACCCACCCTCCTCATTCCCTAGAGGCAATGCCTGTAATTACTTTAGCTGTTTCTCCCAATATTCACCTCCATGTTTCTAAATATATGACTGTTTCATGACAAATGAAGATTAGACATGGACTGTTCACTCCCTGTTAAGGCAGACGAGGAACAGGCTGTTTCACACACCTCTCAGCCTCCCCTCCCTGGCAGCTCTGTCAGTGTCTGGTGCCTAGATTGCTGGGGCCATGGAAACAATGTTCTCTGCCGAGTGCAAAAGTACTATGGTTACTTTTCCATTTATGTACAACGTTATTTTTTGGTAATGAATAATTACCTCATTTTAAAAATCTGGCTACTTTCCTATGTACCTATTGCTAACGTTCAAACACCAGCACACCTCTAAAGACCCGTTATATCCCAGTCCTTTTCATGAAACACACCAGACGGCGTGTCAGTTACACTCCCCCTCCCCTTCCCACTCCATTCCGGACTGCTGGCCCCTGCGATGGGCGCCCATCAGGGCACTTCCCTTGACACTTCTCCTGCGGCATTGGCCGCCCTAGAAATGCAATCTTCTCCTTTCCTGGTTCCTCCCTTGGTTTAGTAGCACACATCCTCTTGAATAAAAATACATGGAGATGAATGTGGCTGAGCATTCGTGTGCCTGAAAATGTCTTTATTCTACTTTAAACTTGATAGTTTGAGAGGGCATTACATTGCCATTCTATTCCTGATTCTATGCATGTGTTAATGTCTTTTCTTCCTGGGAAGCTTTTAGGATCTTATTTTTAACTTTGGTGTTCTGAAATTATACAACTTCCTTGGCTCAGGTCTTCTCCCATTCACTGTGCTGGCCATTGTCAAGTTAGACCATCCAATGCTTCTGTTCTTAGAAAATTTCTTTGATAAATGACTCCCCTGTTTTTTCTGGTTTATTTTTAAGAACTTTTACTAATTGAATGGGGGATGTTCCAGATCCATCTTTTTAAGATTCTCCCTCCCCCACCCAGTGTTCCATTTCCTTGTCTCTTATGTCCATTTTCTGGGCAATTTCCTTGGCCTTGCCTTTGAACCATATACAGAAGATTTATTTAGACAATAATATTTTTTAATTTCCAAGAGTTTCTTCTTATCCTCTGATTGTCCCTTTTCCACAACAAATTGTTCTTGTTTTTTGAATGCACTATTATGATAAAAAGTCATAATGAAGAGGTTCAATTATCATCAATATTTGCTGTTTAAGTTGGCAGGTAAAGTATTTTAAAGGTATCCATCCAAAATGGATTTTTTTCTTGAAGGGATAAGCTTTTATTCAGATTGCTAGAAAATACAGCAAATAAAGCAATTTGTGGTTCAAAGAGCTTGTGAATGAAGCATAGTAAGTACCACTAGTTCAGCCAAAATTTATGGTGTGTTTCTGCCACTCAAACAGTAGTTACTGCTTTTTTAAAAAACATGTATCTGCATTTTATCTATCACACTTGTTGTTGTTTGTCAGTTAAATGTTTTGCTTTGAATTAAGTTGAAAATACAGAGTGGGGAAAAAGCAGGTTTACAGTTGTGAGTATGCAAAACAGTTTATTCTTGTATTAGTATTTATAAAGTATTGTGTTATTTTCCATATGACCAACTGTAAGCTTACTTCTGCTCCACCCCATAAATAAACCAGGGCTCTCTAAGAGAAAAGAAAATGTATAATAATTCTTGAAGTAATAAGATGGATAACATGAAAAGTAGTGACTTAGACTGGGATAAATATTTATAAAAGACACATCTGATAAAGGACTGTTATCCGAAATACACAAAGAGCTCTTAAAACTCAATAAGAAAACAACCAACCCAATGAAAGATGGGCAAAAGACATAAACAGACACCTCACAAAAGAAGATATACAGGTGCCAACTAAACACATGAAAAAATGCTCAACATCCTGTGTCATTAGGGAATGGCAAATTGAAACAACAAGGTCCCACTACACACCAATCGCAATGGTGAAAAACCAGGGTGCTGACAACATCAAGTGCTGGTGAGAATGCAGAGCATCCATTGCTGGTGGAAATACAAAATGGTACAGTCACTTGGGAGGACAATTTGCTGGTTTCTTACAAAACTGAACATTCTCTTAACATAGGACCTGGCAAGTACACCCCATGGTACTTGCCCAAATGAGTTTGTATGTGTAGAGAGAAACCTGCACACTGATAAATAAACGGTGGTACATCTATACAATAGAATAGTAATCAGTGCTAAAAAGAAATGATCTATCAAGCCATAAAAAGACATGGAGGAAACATAGATGCATATTACAAGTGAAAGAAGCCAACTGGAAAAGGCTACGTACTGTATGATTCCAACTACACGACATGCTGGAAAACGCAAAACTTTGAAGACAATAAAAAAACCAATGGTGACCAGAGTTTAGGGGGGTTGGAGGGAGGCAGAGCGCAGAGGATTTTAGGTGGTTCTATTGTATATGACACTCCTCTAATGGTGATAACACATCATTATACATTTGTGAAAATCCATAGAATGTACAACAGGAAACGTGAACTCTGATGTAAACTGTGGACTTTGGGGATTATGAGTGTCAGTGTAGGTTTACCTGGTGC
The DNA here is from genome assembly GCF_004126475.2 of Phyllostomus discolor. Taxonomy (NCBI): domain Eukaryota; kingdom Metazoa; phylum Chordata; class Mammalia; order Chiroptera; family Phyllostomidae; genus Phyllostomus; species Phyllostomus discolor. The sequence goes on from NC_040911.2 coordinate 19,277,238, forward strand.
AGAATGTTCATACTGGGGAAGCGTGTGCATGTGAGGGGGCTGGGGGCACATGGGAATCCTGTGTGTTTTCTTCTTTTTTCTTATTATTTTTTGTATTTTATTTAGTCTTTATTTAATTTTTTCCCGTTACCTTTTAGTCCTCTTATACCTCCCTACCCCCAGCAGTCACCCTGTTGTCCATGTCCATGAGTCATTTTTCCTTTTTGCTCAATCCCTCCACCCCTGCCCTCCCTACCCCAGCTGTCATCCCACTCTCCATCTGTGAGTCTGTCCCCATTTTCCTTGTTTGCTCAGTTTGTTCATTAGATTCTTCATATGAGTGAAATCACATGGTATTTGCCTTTTGTCTGACTGGCTTATTTCACTTAGCATGATGTTCTCCAGGTCCATCCATACTGCCACAAAGGGTATGATTTTCTTCTTTTTTTATGGCCAAGTATTACAGAATCCTATGTACTTTCTGATCAATTTTGCTGTGAACCTAAAACTTCTCTAAAAAATAATGTATCTTCTTTAAAATAGTGACCGATTTCTAAACAAATATGTCAGACCTAATATATTTAAATGGAACCACACTTCAGAGCAGGCACCTCGGCAAGCCATGCTCTTATTCCATGGCTCAACACATTTCTGAAATTCCTCTAATTAAATTGCCTTCAATGTAGATAAATGACCATAGTCTTACTTTAGCCCGCATTCACAAAAATAGTATGTGACCAATGTACAAAGTTGGGACAATGCATAAAGGCATAAGAAAGAACCAAAACATTTTAGTCACACGCTTTCAATCTTCTTACAAAAGACGCTTCTTGTGTGTTTTGATAATGTGTCATTTTCTTTTTTCTTAAAAACACTTTGCAAATACAAGGTGGGCAAAAGCAGGTTTATTGAGGACAACAAAGGACTCTGTGCCAACGTGTGTTTGAGTATAGCAAGCAGACCACGAGAACGTGCAAATGAGGAAGGCTGGCAACCGAAGCACTTAAGAGATTGTATCTAAGTGCTCTGCGCCACCATGACACTTTTCCGAGTTAATAAAGCAGTGGTAATAGTCACAACATATCAACAACTGTCAACCTACTTTTGCCCAGCCCTGTATTTTTCCACGTCATTTAAAGTTTTTCTAAAATATGATTTCTAATAACTGCAGAGAATGAACCATAAGTTAATCAACTCTCTGCTGTTGGATAATCCTGCTGTTGTTGTTACTTGAAGTTATTCAATTTAAAAACATACTTTATTAACAGATTTGACTGTTTCCAAAATCCAAATTCATCCTCAAGGGCAACAGATAACATTAGGAGAGCTTTAAAAGTGTGTAACGGGCTGTTCTTAAATAATGACGTTGGGTACTTTTCAGTCTCTGTCCTTGAACAGACCCCATCAGTCAAGGAGGGTTAACAAACCAAAGAGCAAATTACCAAGCAGAGATTATCACAAAGCAATTACAGTAATCTTCTTTGCTATTCTCATTTGCTATTATAAAATATATAATACATACAGAAGAGTATAGGAAACCTCCATTTATTTTGAATAATAACAATAACGAATGCCACCCTGGTTAAGCCCCAGAGCACCCTTAGCATCTTAGAAACTCCCTCTTGTGTTCCTTTCAGGTGTTTTCCCCTCCCTCCCGCCAGAGGTAACTACCTTTTATGTTAATTACTCCTTTTTTCTTTATGGATTTACCAACTATGTCTGTATCTTAAAAACATATTGTTTAGTTGTCATATTTTTGAACTTTATATGAATGGAATATGCATTTATTTTATGTGACTACTTTAGTTCCGCAGTATGTCATTTCCCCAGTGAAAGTTCACATCAGCCCTGGCTGGCGAGGCTCAGTGGGTTGAGTGCCACCCTGCGAACCGAAAGGTCGCTGATGCGATTCCCGGTGAGGGCACACGCCTGGGTTGCAGGCCATGTCCCCAGTTGGGGGCGTGCAAGAGGCAACCAGTTGTTTCTCTCATACATCAGTGTTTCTCTCCCTGTCCTTTCCCCTCCCTTCCCTTCCTTTTAAAAATAAATAAAATCTTTTCTTAAAAGTTCATATCAAAGGAAAGCCTTAGTTAGGTATGATCTAGCTATTTTATAAAATCTTCCCTTAAAATATCTTCTTCCACTGACTTTTAGTCTGTGGCATTTCAGTGCCATACAAGGTTGCTGTCTCATATCCCTCAAGGTAACTAACTTTCCCCTTTCCCAGTAAACAAGTATCCTTATGCATTTCTCCTCCCCCCCCCCCATACTCAGTATGCCGCCCAGTGCTAAGTAGAGTCTGGCATTTCTTGAAAGGTTCATTAGATGACTGTTTGTTTGTTCTTGAAATACAGGTCATGAAATAATTAATGGGGTACAATCAGCAATAGAATTATCACAGAATGCAAACAGGTAAGAAGGCTTACTATTGCTTCATGGAGTTGTGTGCAATTTGATCATATGTTTGGGTCCTGGATCTCAACCTAAGACGTCTTCATTAATTGAGCACAATCAAAAAGTTTGAAAGCTACTGTAAAAATGACATTATCCTGATATTAAGACATCCAACACTGGCAGTTTTCATTTATCTTTCTGAAGATGTTGATGCAACAACTCTTCCTTGGTGAAGGCCTTTCTAATTTGTGTCCATAAAGTTTTTTGCCTCTTTTTTTTTAATTCTTGGTAGTTTGATTTGCCTCGCCTATAGCGCCATCTAGTGTATCAGGAGGGGAAGCCGTTCATGAAATTTAGGGAGTTCCAAGTATTAATTCCATAATAAAGATGACAGTCATTATAAAATTCAGTCCAAATCAAGTCTGCAAAATAAAAATATAACCTCATACTAAACAAGCAGTAATAACATTGATGGTATATGTTTTTAAATGTACAAATTCTCAAACTCATGCTTGGAGTTTCCATTCAGAATTTCGGGAGTCTAGAAGGTACCTGGAGATCATTGAGTGCCAGGAACCTGAGATCTAGAAAAGGTAAGAGATTTGCTCAAAAGCCTGTAAAGAGTAGGAAGCAGAACCCAAATCTTCTAGTTCCTGGGCCCAATGCTCTTCTCTCCATCAGTTTCTCCCCCGTACGAACCCCTCCTCATCAGTATCTACTCCCGCCCTGCATTCACTCCAGACCAGAGAGAAGCTGCTATTTTAATTCACCAAAAATTAAACTTTGCCAAATTTGCCAAAATCAATCAACTATGGTTACATCTTTTAAAAAAAACTTATGACAGCAAAGTGAAGAGAAATAAAGGTTTTTTTAAAAATTAGGCAGCATTGAATGAGTTAAACACCAAACACTCTGATGGCAAAAAAAAACAAAAACAAAAACAAAACAGTGCTACTATGCCCTGTCTGGTGTGGTTCAATGAATTGAGTGCTGGCCTGTGAACCCAAAGGTCTCCAGTTCTATTCCCAGCCTAAGGCACATGCCTGGGTTGCAGACTAGGTCCCCAGTTGGGGGCGTGTGAGAAGCAACCAATTGATGTTCCTCTCCCTATCTTTCTCCCTCCCTTCCCTTCTCTCTAAAAGCAAATAAATAAGATCTTTTTAAAAAAAAATCAGTGACAATGTGAACAAAAAAAAAAACCTGTGTATACACAAAGGCAGAGAAACCTGAGAGTCTTATTGTCCACTACCCAAAGGTACAACGTTAGATTTCACAGCAACTCTCACAAATCTTGAGCTGAAACATTTAGCAGAATTATCTTCTTCAAGTTCCTTTTAGAATTCCTGGAGAGTCTTTCTTTGGTGGTTTTTGTTTTTTTTGTTTTTTTGGTTTTTGGTTTTTTGGAGAGAGGAGAAGGGAGGGAGAAAACATCCATATGAAAGAGAAACATGTTTGTTGCCCCGAGAGAGAAACATCTATCAGTTGCTTCTCCTATATACCCTTGCAACCCAGGCAGGTGCCCTGACCGAGAATCGAACCTGTGACCTTTCCCTTTGCAAGATGATACCCGACTAACTGAGCCACACCAGTAAGGCACTGGAGAGTTGTTTGAACAGTGAACCACCAACCTAGTAATCTCACAATGGACCAGGATGGGAAGGCAAAGCTCTAATTCTTGGAATGAAGAGATCTCTGGACCCTAAGCTGATCTGAGCAATGTTAACCATATTCTTCAAAGAATATAAATAACCTGTCAGAGAGGCTTATGCAGGGTGGCAATTACCTTCCTAGAAAATGGTAGCTGCCCCAACTTCGGTCATGAGTCTTCCAGGATTTTTTTGGCTAGAATCACAGTTTGGCAAATAGTCAAATGGCAGATGATGAAAACTGAGGGACATCCTTTGGCCCAGTGATTTAGAATTCTGTTTGGTAATGAGGCTACTTCAAGAACGGCTTTCTTACCATGCAGACTGTGAGACAGCGTGTACTCGGGGTCTCCGGGCCTTGAAATAATAATGAGACTTTTTCTGTGAGACAAGCTTGATGGGAAGCCAGAATTTAATAAGAAAAGAGAGATCACAAAACACACTTTACAGATACCTAGTGTTAAATATTTAAGATGTGCTATTACTTGAAATGTAGAATGTGGTCTTGTAAATTTGTTAATTAAAAGTGTAAAGTTTGCCAGATCTGTAACATCTTTCTACTTATGCCACTCAAATTAGCACAGAAAATTATCAGCTATATTAAAAAACTAAGAATGGGCCACCAACAAATGGTCAATTTAAACTGTAAAGATGGTGTCCCCCTGAAATGGACACAATTAGATGCTCAATTAATTTCTGCCTACCAAAGAAAGAAAGCCCAGAAGTGAACATTTACCAAGGTATCTCATTTGTCTCTGCTTCAATAATCTGTCTGTTTTCTTCTTCCTTCATTTCCTTTGTGGGCTATTGTGCAACAAAAATGCCTCCATTATCAGATTCAAAATTGAATCCTATGATACTGTAGCCTGAGGAAAAGGAAGCATTGAATATCACTCCTAGTTTTAGACCCAGAAGATATTTAGGAAATGTTACTGTATATACACCACATGCAACATTAGTGCTTTTAATTTCTTTTTTACGGGTGCAATGGAGATTAATTTGCATGAGCTCATTTCAATTTCTGTAATAAGATCCAAATTTTGCATTAAGCTTTCCATCTCAAAAGCAAACAGTTAAAAAGGACACATTTCTTCTTTCAAATGTTTTTATTATAGTTCTATTTTACAGTCCCTGCATCTAATATTCACTTAAAAGCTTGAATATATATACCCGTAGGTTCTAATTTGTTTTTTGTTTGTTTCCTGATTACCTCCTGTTTCTACCAGGAAACTTCCTAAGTTTTAAATGCTGCGTAACTTGAAAAAGCACTAGAACTATCAAAAGGAATACCTGAGGATCCAGGAAGGCGTTTATTGTACTTAATGCAAAGTTAGGACTGGTCAGCTATGCTCAGCAACAATGTTCCACGAAGAGGGGCATTTGTTGTTGATTCCGAGTAGGAACTGGTTATAGAATTTGAAATTTCAGAGAAGTATAAATCCACAGAAACACGGGGGACTTTCCTTTCTATGCCATGCTCACACATGCACCTTTCCAGGTGCAGCAGAGCGGCACGTTGCAGAGGTCAGACTGCCATCACAGCAAGTCAATGTCACAGTCTCCTGATGGCCTCAGTACCGCCTGCCAGGTTAAGTGAAAGGGATTAACGTAAATCCATGGAGTCTGCAGAACCAACTTTCAGTTCACCAGGGAGGGGAAGCAAATGAGGCCTCAAAAAAGAAATCAGACAAATGAGAAAGAGAGAGATTCTACAGAACAATTTTCATGATTTCTGAAAAAGTCAGTGTCATTAAAAATAAAATTAAAATAAAATAAAAATAGTGATCATAGGGGCTGAGAAAAGATGTGCTAATTCAAAGAAACTTAAGGGATGCAAAAACCAGATACAATGCATGACCCTGGATTGGATGCTGGTTAGAGAACAAGTTGGTTAAAGAATGGCATTTATGATACGACTTCGTTTGGATGAAACAATACATGTGTGTGCATGTGTGTGTGTGTGCACACAGGGAAAGGGTTTGGTAGAATACATCAAATATACACCAGGGTTCACCCCTGGTTAGCATCTCAGGGTGTCTGGGCTGTGGGCATGTGGTGTTTTCGTTTTACTTACTGTGTTTTTTATATCCTTTCCTTAAAATTGATTTGTGACTCTGAGTAATCATGCAATATTAAAACCACCAACTGATGCTGCTGAGGATATTGAAAACAATGATAACTTTCAGGAAATCTCAGACTGCATAAATTCTCTAAGACTTGGGATATCTGTAAAACCCAGGATGACGGAGGAAATACAGACTGCTCCATAAATAATGTTAATACAACTGGAAAATCTGAGGGGAAAGTTGAACAAAGGTATACCTATAGAATTGTTTGAGAGATCAAAAACCTTACGTGTAAAATATCAAGGAAGAGCAGCCACTGAGCCTCCTGATTTGGGCAAAGCGGGCAGGCCAGGTGCGTTCCTGGAGATCTGGTCAGGATCTCATCAGAGCCCCGGAGTTAGTGCCGACAAAGAATCTGACCAGATCTTCCCTAATCAACAGGCCACAGTCAGTGCTGACAGTCAGTGCTGACAGTGTCAGTTAACGCTGTGAAGTTGTTCTTTGGGGTTGTAATCATGGTAGTGATGAAACTGAGTCCTTACGGGGTGAGACTGAGCCCCCTCAAGGACCCCTGGAGTGTCCAGGGCTGATCTGAGCCAGGCCCTACTTCTGATGGTCGGAGAAAATGGCCCTTCTTCGTTCATTCATTCCAGAAGAACTGATTGGATGCCACAGTCAGACACTGCTCTGCGGGCAAACGGGTGCAGGGCCTCTCAGTGCCCTCGCGGGGCTGTTGTTTGACTTCAGACAGACCCCCTTCTCGCTCTAGGCTTCCACTCCTCACCCCCTTCAGAAGAGTGCTTCGCACAGCGGGCCCTAAACTTAAATCCCAGCCCCCCACTCTTCCTGTTGCATGGTCTGCATATGCGAAATAACTTGGTACCCCAGGCTTCAGCACGCCTGGCTCCGCCCCCGAGCCTTAGAAGCTGCAGATTTCAGGAGAGGAGACCCCCGCCCCAGGCCATTGCCATTCTGGCGGAGACCGGGTCCAGACAGTCGTCTGCCCAAGCACAAGCATATGAGGAGTCTTGCCAAGGACTCGGTGGCCCAGTGCAAGAAGTTGGTTCCGGTGGAAGGAAACACCGGGCCTGACGAAAGGGCCTCGGAAGTGAGCGAGTCCGGGAGGGCTTGTCATTCCTCTCCAGGAGGAGGAGATAGATGCAGGGAGGCCGCGGAGCATCCCGCGGGCCTTCGCGCTGCTCCGAGCTCCGGAGGCCCCAGCGGCCCCTGCAAGGGCCCCACCTTCGCGAGGGGAGAGACCGGGCACTCCACGGGATAGGGCTCTTCTGGCGTCCGGTCCCCAACAGATGTCTGGGGACCCTTGCAGGCATGCCAGCAGCCTGAGGACAGCCAGGTCGCAGCCTCGGAATGGACGGACAAGAGCTCGGCAAGGACAACGCCTGGGGGCACCCCAGCGGAGAGGGGCTGTGAATCAAAGGGGGGAGCACCCGCCTTCCCACAAGGGCATCCACTGTGCGGGTGCCAAGGGACAGGAGAAGCCCTCCTCTTCGATCAGCCAGAGGTCACACCAGGTCTTCGGCAAAGAGGAACACCCTGGGCCTCCCCCCCCCCCCCCCCCCCCCCCCCCGCCGCCCCTAGAAGGTGCCACGGAGGAATCAACCTCCCGTGGTGCCAAGAATCGAAAGGAGAGAGAGGGCTGCAGCTTCCAGAAGTTTTCACCACCCTCGGAGGTGGCTCTGGACAACCTGCTGGAAAAGCGAAGGTGTGACAACTCAGAGAAAACCCATCCGACAAAGGCAAGGTGTCTACACAGCTTAGACCCCGCAGAGGCGGCAGGGGTCCTGCTGTCCAAGGTGGGAGGGAAGGCTGCAAACAACCTCAAGACTCCGGAAGAGAAAGTCAGGACGCCTCACTTGGGTCGGAAGCCAGCGGGTTCCCTCCCCGTTGTGGAGCGGGCAGATGTGGAGGAGGAATTCCAGCCCCCGCCGTGGCTTTTGAGGCATATCTCACCTAGGACCAGGCCCGCGGAAAGAAAAAGAAGAGTATGAAGACTCCAACCACTGCACTTGAAGGGAAAAGACTTAATAAAAAGGATTCTAAAAGCGCTAGTGAAACCTTGGACTTGGTGCAGGAATTACCTAAGACAAGCACAGACAAGCCACAGCCATCTGGAGCCAGCAGGACCAGGCTCAAAAATGTCCCCACTGGTGGGTCACCTTTGTTCCCAGACCTCCCAGTCAGTTACCATCCACTTTCTGCCTTTGAATTAATGTCCTCCTTCCAACGGAAATAAAGAGCGCTGTCTTCACTGCAGGAAGAGGGAGAAGCTGCGTCTACCAGGCTCAGAATGAACTCGAAAATGCAGGTGTTCTCTGGTTCCAAGTGGGCCTGCCTCTGCAAAATGATGACTTTGCGCCAGCAGTGTATCCAGGGCCTTAGAAACAGCATCAACTTACTCTTTCGAGTGGGAGGAGTCCCGTATTCTGTTCTGGAACCCATTTTGGAGAGTTGTACACCTGATCAACTAGAGAAATACAATCATGTACTAGCTGAAGAAACAGACCAATCATGGAAAATGCATCGGCAGCACAACTTTAAGAAAGAAAGGCTGAAAGAAGATGAGTCATGGCGGGAGATGTACCTGCAGCTTCAGAATGCCCAAGGGCAGCGGACAAGAGCACTGATACTGAAGGTCAGGTCTGCACGTGCCAATGAGCCCAAGGGCCAACAAGCAAAATGGTCCTTTTCAGCTAGTTTGAAAGAGGAGCAGTGGCTGTCCAGGAAGAAGTCAAGGTCATGCCAGCCCTACTATACCCCACAACAAGTGGCCATGCTCCCTCTAACATCCCTAGGAGGCCGGCTTCTGACTGCATGAGCACCACCAGTGCCCACTTGGCGCCGGCAGTCAGCAGCAGCAGCAGCAGCAGGAAGCCTGCAAAGTAGATTGCCCCAATGACAGCCAAGATGGTTAAAGATATCAAGAACAGATTCTCCCGACAATGAACGGAGGACTGGCCTTGGAGATGGAATTTTGAAGGAGGAATGCAAGGATGGTGAGGGTGAGGGAATGGCACTTCCATAGGAGACCAGAATCTTTAGCTTCATGGAAACTTTTGGACTCCGACACCTGTAGTTTTCAAGTGTTGCACCTATGAACCTTTGTGCCATAGCAATGGGGAGTGTGTGTGTGCGCCCGTGTGTGTAAACACCACACAAAGAAAAGGATCCGGATGGTTACATGGATAGATGCTAAGGTTCAGCCTTAGTGTATCTGGGTGGTGGCAATGTGGTGTGCCTACTCTATTTATTATGTTTGTTACCTATCATTTCTTTCCACTTGATGTATTACTCTGTAACTAATCATGCATTATGTGAACTGCCGATGTACAGTACTGAGAATATTGGTCACAATCATTTCTGTCAGGAATTCTCAGATCTGATAAATCCCAAGACTTAGGATATCTGTAAAATCCGGAATTAGAGGGTAAATATAGACTGCTCAACTCCATATGGAGTTGAGCAACCTGACTCTGAGTTTCTAGGTGTTGTACCTGTGAGTCCACATGCCACAGCCACTGCCTGCCTGCCTCGAGAGCGTGTATGTATACGTGCACAGAATCAGGTCTGGAAGGATATGTGGATATGTACTATGGCTCAATTGTGTATGCACATAATCGCACATGTACAAACTCTTTGATATAGCAATTTCGATTATAGGATTTTTATTCTCCAGATATACCTGTGTGTTGTGTGTGTACTCACTGATGCACACACACAATCCTGGCATTTGAAGTCACTTTTTCCCAAGGACATTCACCTGCCTCTAAGAGGCTAAGATGCTGAGTAGTGCATTTGAAAAATCTCAAGGCACTACAGGTACAAAAGTTGGAGTCCAGGACCCAGCAGGATAGGGGACCCTGTAGGGGACCATAGGTAAAACCTATAAAGGGCTCAGTCCTTGGAATAAGGAGAGAAGAGAAGTTAAGTTGCCCAATTAAGTTTCCCATTCTCTATGGCCCAGAAAAAAATCTTAGTTTCTGAAATTGGATGGAGATATTCCTGAATTACTAGTACCCTGCCGTAGGCACAAGGTAGAAGCAAACCTAAATCGCCTCTACTGGAAGATAACATCCCCCTTAATCTCAAATTATTTATAAAAACAAATTATCAGCTACACCACTCTGCATAGTCTAAGATAAGAACAACATAATGAGAAACATCAATAATAATGACAATTGAAACATTCACATGGGACTCAAGATATTGGAACTATCAGACACAGACTTGAGAAAAACTATGTTCACCAATACCATTTACAACAGCATATAAAAATCGAATAGGAACAAATTTAACAAAAGATGTTTAAGACTTTTGTGAGCTAAATTGTGTCCAATTCATACACTGAAGCTCTAACCCTGAATACCTTGGAAGGTCAAAACTAGGACTTTTAGGAGGTGGTCACATTAAAACGAGACAGTTAGAGTGGGCCGTAAGGGCCTTAATCCACTCTGACTGTCCTCATAAGAGGAAATTTGGACACACAAAGAGACACCAGGGATGTTCTCCAACACAGGGAAGATCATATGATGAACGACACAGCAAGAAAGTGGCCATTTGCAAACCAAGGAGAGGAGCCTCAGAAGAAACCAAACCTGCTAACACCTTGATCTTGGGCTTCGAACTTCCAGAACTGACAGAAAATAAATTTCTGTTGCTTAAGCCAACCAGTCAGATATTTTGTTATGGCAGCCCCAGCAAGCTAATACAAACTCTGTTAAAAATGACAAAATATAACTAAGAGAAATTAAAGAAGATACAGTGTTTATGACTGGGAAAATCAATATTGTTAAGATGTTAATTCTCCTGTAAATGGATCTATAGATTCAATGCAATCTTAACAAAAGCTCAGCAGGCCATTGTCAATAAACTGAAAATCTGATTCTCAAATTTATTGAAAATTTAGAATAACCAAGATAGCATGGACAAAGCTGAGTCAAAGGATTTGCGCTAACAATTTTCAAGGCTTAACATAAAGCCACAATAATTAAGAGTTTGATGTTGGCATGTAGACAGGTAAGTATATCAGTGCAACAGAACAGAGAATTCAGGAATAGGCCTACAAATACATGGTAATTTGATTTGTTTACAAAGTTGCCTGTGTAATTCAAAATTTTTAAAAAGGTGTTAGAGCGACTAGATTACCCTCATCCCAAGAAAATTAAGCTTAACCCCCACTTCACATCAAACACACAAATTAATTGAAGATAGCAATCTTAAATGTCAATGTACCTAATAACATGGCATCAAAATAAATAAAGCAAAAATTGACAAAAGCAACAGGAGAAAGAGACAAAGAGTACAATCACAGTGAGAGAATTGTATATGCCTTCCTCAGGAATTGATAGAACAAGAAAAATATGTGAGATATAAAAGATTTGAACAGCACAATTAATAAACTTATCCATACACTGAGCCATAAAACAATTCTCAACAAATGTCAGAGGACTAAAATCACTTAGAATATTATTCTATGAACACTATGTAATTAAACTAGAAGACAGTGTCAAAAAGATGACATTAGGCTTCCTATGTACAAGCAATACATTTCTAAATCCTTACGTGTCGGAGAAAAATCCCAGTAGAAATTAGAAAATATTTGGAATTGAATGGAAATGGTACATATTAAAACATGAGAATCAGGCAAAGTAGTGATTGGAAGGAAATTTAAATTCTTAAATGCATTTGTTAAAAGTGAAAAAAAGGTAAGCTATTAATGAGTTAAGCAACCATCTTAAGAAATTAGAAAAAGAATAATAAAATAAACCCAAAGAAAGCAGAAGGATGGAAATAATAATTTTAAGAATGTAAACCCTGGCTGGTGTGGCTCAATAGGTCCAGTGTCACCCTTCAAACAGAAAAAACACCAGTGAAACTCCTGGTCAGGCCACGTGCCTGGGTTGTGGCTTCCATTCCCAGTCGTGCACGTGCAAGAGGCACCAATTGATGTTTTTCTCTCACATCGATCGATGTTTCTCTCCTCTTTCTCCCTCCCTTCCCCTTTCTGTAGAGTCAATTTAAAAAAGAAGAATGTAAACATGAAATAGAAATCAAACTTGCAATAGACAGGGTCAACAAAGTAAAAGTTGGTTCTTTGAAAGGACTAAGAAAATTGATAAGCCGTTGGCAAGACTGATGAATAAAAAAGAGAGAGAAGGCACAAACAATGTCAATAATAAAAATAGTAGATGGTTACAGATTGTGTACATATTTGTATAAAATAATAGGATATTATTAAAATTATGCCCATAAATTTGAAATTTTAGATGAGATGGATAAGTTCCAAGAAAACTCTATACCAAATGGACACCAAGAAGAAAGTTTAAAGTCTCAATAGTCCCACTGAAATGAACTTGAATCCATTGGCTGATTTTTGTGCTGGTTCTGTCATATTTTCTTGTTTCTTGTGACCGATAGTGATTTTTTTTATTGAATTCTAGTCTTTGTGAAAAAGTCTGGATTTCACTGTCTTCTTTTTAAGTGTGTTGAGTTTTACTTTAGCAGATAGTTTCGTTATTTGTAGGTAAGTCTGATCCTATCAAGGCTTATTTTTAAGCTTTGTTAGGAAAGATATAACTAAAGTAACCTTTATTCTAGGGCTGGCATAGCTTACTCTTGATGCATAGCCTTCCCAAAATTTCTAAATCTTGTCCCACAAGATTTTTCCACTCAGGTTGTTTGGAATTCAATGTCTCCCCATGTTATGTGAGCACGAGTAACTGTTGAGCCTATAGAAATTGGTCTTTCCCTAAGTTTCTGTATATATGCACAGGAGCAATTCGTTTGCAAATTTCCTTCTCTCTGGTCTTCTTCACTCCCAATTCTAACCACCTGAGTCTTCCAAACTCAACTCTGTCCCATCTGCTGTACTCTGCTTACATACTCCCTCCTGTGCCAGAACCCAGTAACTGCTTCCAGGCCCTCTCTCGTGATCACATTGTCTGAAAACAGACTGGTTACTTGTGTGTGTGTGTGTGTGTGTGTGTGTAGTCCAGTTTTCTAGCTGCATATGGCAGGATTACTAGTCTGGTACCAGCTACTCTATCACATTTGAAAGCAGAAGGCTATATCAATTTTTCATCTTTTTTAAAGATTTTATTTATTTATTTTTAGAGAGATGGGAAGGGAGGGAAAGATCGACCAGTTGGCTCTTGCATACCCCCAACGGGGGACCTGCCCCATTCCAGGCATGTGCCCTGACTGGGAATCGAACCTGCAACCTTTTGGAATGCAGGCCAGCACTCAATCCACTAAGCCACACCAGCCTAGGCTATATCAACTTCTTAAAATGTTTTCACCTTGGCTGATGTGGCTCAGTGGACTGAGAGCTGGCCTATGAACTGGAAGGTTGTTGGTTCATTTCCCAGTCAGGGCACATGCCTGGGTTGCAAGCCAGGTCCCCGGCTTGGGGTGTGAGAGGTAACAGATCATCGATCAATGTATCTATCACACATTGATATTTCTGTCCCTCTCTATTTCCCTCCCTTCCCCCCTCTCTAAAAGTAAATAAATAAAATCTTTAACAAATGTTTTCAAGATTTATCTGGGTGGTGAGATACATACTTTTTTGTATTTAAAAATAAAACCTAATGTTATTTTTTCAAAATAAAGACTGTTTCTAACCCAAAACATCAAATATACAAATTCATTTCTATATATTCTCAGTGAGTGGTTAAAGAAGGAACAACTCTCCAAGAGTAGCAATGTGACGTTAGCAGAGGGTCCCAGGTTTTCCGATCCATCTACCTGTCTTGTCCAAGTGCAGGAAGAATGTGGTTCAAGAGCAGCCCCAGCATTTTAAAAGATATCCACAGGCCTGCAGCCGTGGTCAGCCCCGAAGTGGTTAATCTTCCTGACGGAGGAGCACAGCACTTAAAACATGAGTTACTTAAAATTCAGCTTAGGTTTATGGTGATTTAGAATTTGTTTAATTAGTATTTAGAACTGCACATTGTTTATAGCTATTGGTATTTCAATAGATGCTTAAATGTTTGAACATTTAAAGTTTAATAAGCCTTAGTTATTTGAAGAAAAACATTGATGTAATTAAATTTTCAATTACTCAGTTGTTTTGTAGGGGTCCATGCAATTAATAAAAGCTAAGACATTTAATGACACTCATTTAAAAACCTAGTCAACCACTTAATTAATTAACTAACACTTATAATAGGTATTTTTAAATATAAAAATTTCACATAGGCAGTCACAAGTTTTGAAAAGTATGTATAATGATACATGAGCATAAATGCAAGTAACTTTGTTTCAGGATTAAATGTGTGTACACATGAAAGTGTGGATCAATTATGACTTTCCCAATACCATTCCTATGCATTGATACCAATTACTGTTTGTTTTAATTGTGTGGTCAAATTGAAAACATTGAAGCAATTGTTCCTCGGAGCTTCGTTGCCCTTAGCACATTCTAGAGCATTTTACATGCAAGTTGGAAAAAAGAAAGTAGCGGGGGTTTTTCAGATTGAATATACTCTTATTTTAATTAAACACTAAATTTAAGGTGGAATAGGAGAGAATTCCCCATTCCCAGATCTTGGCTATGCAAAGATCAGCAGTAGCATCTGTATTCCACAGGAGCTTATGATACACATCCCTCCTCTGCCCGCCACCTCCCCGGAACTACTGGATCAGAATCTGAATTTTCAGAACATCCCAGTGTTTAGTATGCGCATAAAAGACTGAGAAGCGCTGTTAAAGCACGATCAGTTTCCCAGTCAGAAATAAAAGTTGCCAGTCTACTTGGGTGGGGGTGGGAACCAAAAAGGAAAAAGCCCATCATGATTTCCGAAGATGAAGGTGGTGTGGTGATCTCTACACATGGCATAAAGCAGGGGCACTTTATCAAGTTTGGGAAGCAGGCTGACCAAAAAAGGCAAATTGAGGTCCTACAGAACAAGAACTTAAGGAGCAGAGAAAGGGAGGCTCATCAAATAGGCCAAAAAGTAAAGTAGAACACTAGGAGACTGTAGTATGAAAACCAAGAGAGAAGGCATTGCATAAGGATAATTAAGTGTTGAGCCCTGGCTGGTGTGGCTCAGTGGGTGGAACACTGGCCTGTGAACTGAAAAGTCACCAGTTCAGTTCCTGGTGAGGGCATGTGGCTGGGTTGTGTGGGCCAGGTAACCGATTGATGATTCTCTCCCTCTCTTTCTCCTTACCTTCCCCTCTCTCTAAAAACAAAAATCAGTGTTGATACTTCCATTTATGGATATGTGAGAACACCAGCAGCAAGATGTGTTTTGTTTACTTACTAGGTCATAAGTTTATTATAAAAGAATACGATTCAGGAAAAGCCAGAGAGAAGCGATACATAGGGTAAGGCCAGAAAGGATGTGTATAAGAAAAAAATTAATGGAACTGGGAAGCCTCTCGTGAGCTTCACCATAGGGAGAGGAGTTTCACAGTTCCTTCAGAAAGTTTAGGAAGGAAGTGGCATCAAGTATATAAAAAACTAAGTCTGAATTCTGATTTGAGCAATTAGGTGGATGGTGGTTTCACACTCTCAGATGGAGGAATAATGAAAAGGAAAGGTATAAGTTTTAGACAGGAAGGTTAAAAGTTAAAAGACAGCAAGTACGGCCCTTGCTGGTGTGGCTCAGTAGACTGAGTGCCAGCCTGAGAAACAAAAGGTTGCTGGTTTGATTCCCAGTCAGGGCACGTGTCTCATTTACGGGCCAGGTCCCCAGTTGGGGGCATGTGAGAGGCAACCAACTGTTTCTCTTGCACATCGATGTTTCTCTCCCTAACTTTCTCTCTTCCTTACCCTCTCTCTGAAAATAAATAAATAAAATCTTCAAAAAAATAAATTAAATCTTTAAGTTAGGTATTGAACAAATTAAGATGCAGATACTTGAGATATCCTACTAGATTTGCCAGGTAATCAACTGATTCACTGTCCTCTCTGTATCCTCTGTATCCCATCTGGGACAGCACATGGGTTTGGGGCTCAGCAACTAAGTCCATCCTAGAGTCAGTTTGGGGAATTCTTGGCATATAGATAGCATTGAAAGTCATGAAAATGCATGAGACCATTTAGGGAAGTGGTTTTCAAACCTGGGCTGTGTGTTTACAGTGCAACTTTCAAGACCCCGTCCCAAAGTGTTTCTGATTCAGTAAGTCCGAGTGAGGTCCAGGGAGCCAGCCTAAGAGGTTCTGATGCTCAGTTAGAATGGGCTTAAGTACAATCCAAAACTGAGGAAGTAGCGGCAGAAAACATAGCCAACCCTCTCCTGAGGTTGAAGAGAGAGAGGTTGTTATTGTTGCTGGGGAGGAGAAGGATGTGAGATCAAACGGAATGTGATATTTTTTGTATTATTAGTTTTAGGTTTTTGTGTGTTTTCTAGCTGGGAAACACTAGACCAGTGGTTTATAACACTGGCTACACGTTGTAATCACCTGCTGAGCTTTCAAAAACAAAAACCACAATCAATGCACAGGTTCCATCCCAAACCAGTAAATCAGAATCTCTGGAGGTGGGGCCCAGATAGCAGAAATATTTTTTACTTTAATTTAATTTACTCTATCCTTACCTACCCCCGCGCCCCCCCCCCCCCCGCAAGCATTGATTTTCTTCTCCAGTGCCTGGCATAGCGTATGTCCTCAGTTCACATTCGTTGCTGTAACAAGTATTGCTGGCTAGTTAGCAGATGATACAGACAAAAGGAAACCACTGTACATGTTGTGAACTTCATACAATCTTCGTGTGAAAAAGAGTACAGTCCAATTACCTTACTTTCAAATGGGGGAACTGAAGCCCGAAAGGGGAATTCCTAAAGTCCCTCGGACTTGGTAGTGGCGAATCAGCACCAGAACCCAGTACCCCAACTCGTAAGTCACACTGTCCAGCCTTTCAACAACCTGCATTTTGACCACTCCCCAAACCCACTCACCTATCAAGATTCAGCTTGTCTACATGACCTCCCCCGCGACACCCCATTTCGTCAGTCACAAACCAACTGTGCCTTGTCTTTCATCAAACCCGTTGGCACTCCCAAACCTGCCTCTGTCCCAGACTCAGCAGCACCTTGTGATAACCGCAAGCCCGGCCCCCGGACTTTACCAATGAGACCTAGAGGCCGCCTTGCGCTTGCGCCACTCTGGCGGTGGACTCTGTCACCATAGCAACCGAGGACACACATCGGCCAGCAGCAACAAGGGGAGAGGAGTTCCTGATGAGAGTTATTTTTTTAATGTGCTTTCCTTACCGCTTCCCGTGCCTGGTGCGTGACTTTTAGGGTCTGGTAAGAAAGCTCCATCAGACACTGTGTTAGGGCCGGAGAGAAGGGAGAAGAGAAGCCACTTGCTGATCGACCGGTAAGTACGCCCAAGAAAGGCAGCTCGGGGAAACTTGACGCTTAACTAGCCCGCCCCCTTCAGGATTGGCCAGAGCCTGGACAAATTAGCCAATCCTTGGGCACAGATGGATTCTTTGTCCTGCCGATCAATATTAAAATTAGCATGTCTAATCCAGAGCGTTTGCACGACACTGACCAATCAAGAGACCTAGGGGGGATGATTGGCAGGACTTGGGGGGGGGGTTGCAATTGTTTAGGTTCTCTTAATTCTATCTCTAAAATGCAAATTAATTCCGGTTTATGTGCCATAGAATTTGTTATTGATTTCGGCAGTTGTTGAGGCCTTAATAATCCAATGCTTATATTCCCAAGACTGTACTTTTGACATCTCTTCTCTAGGCCTCCCTTTCCTGCCCCATTATGGTAAAGGTTTGAGGTTCCTGCTTTACTTTGAAATTGCCTATACGTGGTCCATTTAGGCTGAAAAATGCTGTGGACTTGTTGTTGTTGTTGTTGTTGTTGTTAGGAGTATTCTGGGATGCAGACTGTGCATCAAATCTTCCCTTCTCCTCCAATTCCTTCTACATCAGACCTACTCTCATTAGAAGTGGGCAAGTATGGACTTTACATTTTTCTCTGCTCCATTTTCCTCATATATTAACCACTCTGTCTTCAATGGCTTTCCCTTCTGCCTCTCTTGCTGTGTATCCTACCCTAAACCATTCCTTCTTCATTATCTTCAGCCTTCATTGCCCATTCTTTCCCCTCAGTATACAAAAATATTCAGGTCTTCTCAATCTAAAAAAAAAAGCTCTCATAATTGTTGAGTTGAATCTCCTCTCTCCCACTCACTTCAAGCTTTCCAAAAGGACTAGCTCTCCTGCCTTCACTCACTTCCCATTCCTTATTCTGCCCGTACTCCTTTGAAGCTGTTCTTGCTAAAGTCACCGATAACTTCCTAATTAGGGAATCCAATTATAGATTTTTTTCACTCTTTATCTTATTTAAACTTAGCACCATTTGAAATGTTGACCATTCTCTTATTAGTAATAATAGCTATAATTTATTAAACACCTATAGCACCAGATAATGTACTATGTGATTTATGTGATTATCTAACGTAATCCTAACACCCCATGAAGAAGCTATTAATACTCCCAGTTTACAGTTGTAAAAACAGACTCATTCTATTGCTAATGTGATTTTCAGAAAGTTAAAAACATGACTGATATGAATGGATATATGTTGATGATTTTACCTAACTCACTAAGGGAGCCAGTGAGATGGCAAAGCTGGTTTCAAGAACATTTTTGAGGAACCGGGTATTTATAGGCATTTTAAGGAAACAATGTTAAAATAAAATTGCTAGGTTAGATACAAAACTGGTTAAAATTCTACGGGGCAATCAAACCATACTTGTGAAATTTTCTTTTGTGATGGACATAGATACATTTCTCTACTTTTGGCCATTTACATTTAATTTTAATGAATTAAATTAAATTAAGGTAAAAACCCAGGTCCTCAGTCAGACTAGCCATATTTCAAGTATTCAATTGTCTCCTGTAGCTAGTGGCTGATACACTGGAGAACACAGCTACAGAACATCTCTATCATCAGAGAGAGTCCTACTGCATAGCTCTAGTCCCCTTAACCGTTGCTCACGCATAACAGTGAAAGGACATGTTGTGTACTCTGTTTTGCCTTATTTGCAAATTTAATATAATTTTTTTCTGAAGACTGTCCTTCACATGACCGCTGACGTTCAAACTTTTCTAACCAAGACTCACATTAAGGAACAATTTTTGGTCAACTAATATTTGACAGGGGAGCCAAGAATACTGTCTTTAATGTGTTGTTGGAAAACTGGTTATTCACATGCAGAAGAATGAGATTGGACCCCTCTCTTACATTACTCACAAAAATGTTTTTAAAGATTTTTTATTTATTTATTTTTAGAGAGGGAAGGGAGGGAGAAAGAGAGAGAGAGAGAAACATTAATGTGTGGTTGCTGTGGGCCGTGGCCTGCAACCCAGGCATGTGCCCTGACTGGGAATCGAACCTGCGACACTTTGATTCACAGCCCGAGCTCAATCCATTGAGCTATACCAGCCAGGATCACTCACAAAAATTAACTTGAAATGGATTAAGGACTTAAATGTAAGACCTGAAACTGAAAAATTCATAGAAGAAAACATAGGGAAAAAGCTCAATAGTCTTGACAATGATTTTTTTTTAATATGGCACCAAAAACAGAAGCAACAAAAGCTAAAAACCAGTAAGTGGAACTACGTCCAATGAAAAAGCTTCTGCACAAAAAAAGAAATGATCAACGAAATGAAAAGACAACTTACAGAATGGAAGAAAATATTTGCAAACCATCTTTCTGATAAAGGGCTAGTATCCAAAATATTGAAGGAATTCCTATGTGTTAAATCCAATTTTAAAATGGGCAGAGGACTTGAATAGACATTTTTCCAGGGAAGGCATACGAATGGCCAAGAAGTACATGAAAAGCTACTCAGCATCACTAATCATAAGGTAAATGTGAATCAAAACCACAAGATGTCACCTCACACCTGTTGGGATGGCTATTACTGAGAAGACAAGAGAAAACAAGTGTGGATGAGGGAACCCTTGTGTAACTATTGGTAAGCATGAAGATTAGTGCAGCCACCGTGGAATTTTCTTGAAATAAGGTAAAAATAGAACTACCATATCATTCTGCAATTCCATTTCTGGAAATATATCAGAAAGAAGAAAAATCATTGTTTCAAAGAGGAATCTGCACCCCCACTTTCAAAGCTGCATTATTTGTAATAGCCAAGGCATGGAAACAGCCTGAGAGTACAAATGATTATGGAACTACGTTTTTAAAGTGCTAAAAGAAAAAAATATCATCAACTTAGAATTCTATATCCAGTGAAAATACTCTTCAGAAATTAAGGTGACTTTAAGAGGGCGACGGCTAGGAGTTAGGAGGTCAGAAAGAGGCTACGGAAGTCACCTGGATGAGAAATAATAGGATGGGGACAATGAGGACTGAGACAGGAGACTCTCAGATGAGATCTTTAGGGATCACCTGACCACTGAGTTACTCCTAGAGTTAGTTTTCTAGAAGAGAGATCTTATCACACTACTACCTGCAGAACCCTGTGTTGTGGCCCAGAACATCTAAATTCCTTGTCTTCACGTGTATGTCCCTCCCAATTTCATCTCACCTGGTCTTAAAATTAGTCTTAATTAAAGCCAACACTTTAAAAAGAAAAAAAACAAAAGCAAAAGCATGAGCTTTTCATTTAAGAAAGGAACTCTATTTTTCTCACTGAAATTCTCTGCCAGCAGAAGGGGCTAGGGCAGGGTTCCTCAAACCTGGCGCTATTGACATTTTAGGCTAGATAATTCTCTGTTGTAGGGAAACTGCATTCTAGGATATTTAGTGGCATCCCTGCCCTCTCCACTAGCTACCAGAAAATAACCAAATTGTGACAACCAAAAATGACTCCAGACATTGCCAAATGCTAAATGTCCCACAAGGAGTAAAACTGCCCCTAAATTAAAACCACTTTTTAATAATGATAAAAAAAGCCCACCATGCTTATTTAGTTTGACATACCCTTTGATCTTAAGAGAAACATGTCAAGCCCTGGCTGGTGTTGCTCAGAGGACTGAGTGAGGGCCTGTGAATGGAAAGGTCACTGGGTCAATTTGCAGTCAGAGCACATGCCTGGGTTGCCAGCCAGGTCCCCAGCTGGGGATGTGTGAGAGGCCACGGGTCAATGTATCTCTCATGCATTGATGTTTCTCTCCCTCTCTTTCCCTCTCCCTTCCCCTCTCTGTAAAAGTAAGTAAAATCTTTTTTTTTTAGATTTTATTTATTTATCTTTTAGAGAGGGAAGGGAGGGAGAAAGAGAGAGAGAGAGGAAACATCAATGTGCGGTTGCTGGGGGCTGTGGCCTGCAACCCAGGCATGTGCCCTGACTGGGAATCGAACCTGCGACACTTTGGTTCGCAGCCCGTGCTCAATCCACTGAGCTATGCCAGCCAGGGGTAGTAAAATCTTTTTTAAAAAAAGAGTCCTGGCTGGTGTGGCTCAGTGGTTGAGTGCCAGCCTATGAACCAAGAGGTCGCTGGTTCAATTCCCAGGCAGGGCACATGCCTGGGTTGTAGTCCACATCTCCAGCTGGGGGCATGCAAGAGGCAACCGATCAATGTATCTCTCCCACATCGATGTTTGTTTCCCTCTCTTTCTCCCTCCCTCCCCCAGCTAAAGAGAAAGATGTCAAAAGAAAACTAGGACATATACATAAGCATACATGCCCACCCCCAAACCAGATAACATCATCATCATCATCATCATCATTATCATCATCATCATCGTGGAGGCAAAATTCCACTAAACAGGTAAATTTATCTTTACTCTGGAAGGTATCTCCAAGTCCTCTTCCTCTCAAGGCCACTTGGGTTTTCAGATTAGCAGCTCTTCCTAACCAGCCCCTGAGCCTTGTTTTTTCTTTTCCATGCTCTTTAACATGGGTGTGTTTTTCAGCATGTCAGACAAGATTGCGAAGTGGATCTCACTGCCGTGGACGTACAGCTGTTCCAGCTGTACCGCTCTGCATCTCTGTGATGGACTGCGACGTTTGACATCTGGCAGTTCCTGTTGTCCGTTTCATGAGCTTCCCACCACACACCTTGCAGTTCCTGTTGTCTGTTTCATGAGCCTCCCATCATACACCTGGCTGGTGTTCATCTCACATTCACGAAGTGGCCCCTTTGCTGGTGCTGTGGGGACTCCAGGGACTGAAGGCATGAGGTGAGCAAAGGCAGGCTTGGTGCTTCCAGAATGGATTTTTAAACTGTATCAACTTATTGTTTGCCAAACTATTCATTCCAAAAAAAAAAAAAAAACCCTTATTAATTCCTACAGAGAAAGCAAAATCTCCCCTCTAAGAATTTTTATTCGCCCTCTTTTCGTAAAACACATTATAATTTCTTAATGCTTGAGTTTTAGATCATCGTTTAAATCATTAGCAAAGTACTGAAACTGCATCTGCCGTGAACACTAATGATGCTTCCAAGCTTACCACTGTTTCTCAAGGCACATTATTTTCCAAGGTATTGAAAAACAGAGCCCAAACTTGGAGAGAACAAGTTATTCCACTTTTTTTTTCTCCTACAGCAAGGATGTTTTAGACAGTGAATTCTAAGTGTTTTTTAGTCATAAACTTTTTGTTTACTGATTACTCTCTTCAAATTATACATTAATCCACTAGTCCTTATCCCTTTCTCTCTGATAGCTCCTCCCTAAGTAAACCTTCTGGAATGCTGTATTCACAACGTTACTTAAATGTCAACCACCTTCACCCTGACCACTGTGGTTTAGTATATTGAGTGCTGGCCTGCCAGTGAAAAGGTCACCGTTTCCATTCCCAGTCAGGGCACATGCCTGGCTTGTGGGCCAGGTCCCCAGCTGGGGGCATTCAAGAGGCACCTGACTGGTGTATCTGCCACACGTTGATGCTTCTCTCCCTGTCTTTCTCCCTCCCTGCCCCTCTCTCTAAAAATAAATAAATAAAACCTTTAAAACAAAATTGTCAACCATCTTTCGCAGAGCTGTTCGAGGCATGCAAGAGTGAGGGGGAGTTTTTGAGAATGACCAGGAATGTGCCTGCCTTACTGCAAACCCCAGGGCAGTCAACGATAAGTCATCTCTAAATATATATTGTAAAACCCCCCTTTCTATGTTCCTAAAAAATGTATCTTGTCATTCTTTAACAACTGCCAACTCCGTCACTGGAAAAAGTTTAAATCTCAATGGGAAGAGAAAGAGTTTTAATCATACAGACATTCCGTCTTGGTATAAATCTCTCTCTGCCAACAATTGTTGATACGTAAGAATAGCCTTCTTTGGAGTTGATCCAAAAACAAGTGAAATCTGGTTTTTGCCCCATCACTGTTTTCAGTGTCAGTTTCTAATTCACCAGAAATGGTATCAAAATGTTTGCACTGCCTTCCTAACTTCATCTCCCCAACAGTCCTCTTACTGCCCTTCCTTGCAGCCACACATAGCAGTTCAGAGCCCCTTTAAGAGTTAGCCAGGCCAGGACTGGAATCGTGACTGCTCTGTGACTTTAGGAAAGGTATTGGGCCTAATTAGGCCTTGTCTTCTCACCTGTAAAATGGAAACAGTGACACATCTCACATTGTTGCATGGGAAAGACTATCTTAGGTTTCCTTGATGAGGGGATTGTTTGCTTTTTTTTTATTTTAGGAGAATGAATAGTCAACAAAACAGAAATCTATCCATATTAATTTAAAACTGAAGGAAGTGGATTTTATATCCTTCAAAGATAGTTGGTAGCTTGTGTCATTCAGCCAAGGAAACATTGAACAGCAAGGTTCAGGCAGGACAGTGCCCGTGCAGCAGCTTCAAGGACCTCTGCAGCTGCCCCTTCACTCAAAAACGGCCTGCCTTTAACGTGACTCATCTTCAAACTTCCTTGGCCTGCCCATCTTGCAGCACGAATTCTCAAAACACAGAATCTAACTGCTTCCCCCTGGCTAACAGATGTGCTTTCCTCAGCCAGCATTCCAACCAAATCCAATCAGTTACGTCTAGGGAGGAGGCTCCCATGACACAAATAGGATTGTGGGGACTCCGAGCAGAGCAGGGCAGACACACCGCCCCCAAAAGTATATGGTTGCAGTGCTTAGAGACGCCTGGACGTAAAGAGCACTTAAGTGTGTCTTAGCTATTGTTATTGTTGATAGAGTACTGTGAATTTTCAACCTCCATATATTTTATTACACCATTTTTTTAACCACTGAAATGTTATTCCTCCCTTTTTGTTTTGTTTTGTTTTTGTTTTTGTTTTTTTTTTTAGAGAGAGAGAGGGGCAGAGAGGGAGGAAAAGAATAAGAGAAGCATTGATGTGTAAGAGAAACATCCACCGGTAACCAGTTGCCTCTCATACGCCCCCAACCAGGACCTGGCCAGCACCCAGGCTTGTGCCCTGGCCGGGGAATGGAACTGGCAACCTTTCGTTTCTCAGGCAGGTGCTCAGTCCACTGAGCCACACCAGCCCTTTTGAACGAAAATGAAATTATTCACTTATTCATTCAGAAAATATTTATTTCATATTTAATGTGAGTCAAACAATGTTCTTGGCAGTGGGGACATAGTAGAGAACAGGTCCTGCTTCCTTGGGACTTATATTCTAGTGAGGGCTGGGGACTGCAGGAGTAACTTCTCATATACCATAAAGTAATATAATTTGAGGCAGTGAGAAATTCCAAAGGAAAGCAATCAGTATGAGGAGATAAGTAATGATGGTGTGGGGAAGAAGAAGGGCTAAATATGGGCAATAAAACAAGGGCCTGTGGACTGTGATAAGGAATTTGATTTTGATTTTGATATTTTTAAAGATTTTATTTATTTATTTTTAGAGAGAGGGGAAGGGAGGGAGAAAGAGAGGGAGAGAAACATCAATGTGTGGTTGCCTCTCAGGCGCCCCCTACTGGGGACTTGGTCCACAACCCAGGCATGTGCCCTGACTGGGAATTAAACCAGTGACCCTTTGGTTCACAGGCTGGTGCTCACTCCACTGAGCCATACCAGCCAGGGCTGATTTTTATTTTTAGAATGATGTAAACCCATTGAAAGGTTTTGAGTGGGTGGGTGGTGAGGTCAAATTTATATTTATAAGATATCATTCTGACTGTTTCATAGAGAATAGTTGCAGTGGAACAAGATAGAAAGCAAGAAAATAAAGCTAGAGACTACTGCAGTCAGCCAGCACAATGATGGCAGTAGCGATGAAGTAGAGAAGAATGATCATATTTAGGATGTATTTGGTGTTTTATTATGAAATCTTTCAAACACACAAATACAGAGAATAATAAATTGGTATAGCCAATTTCTGATGCTGTCATAACGCAGCATCTTGCCATGTTTGCATCAGATTTTTTTTGAAGAAAGGAAACTTTATAAACATATAAATATAGTCAGGTCCTCCAGAATAGCCCACAGGTCCCACTTCTTTCTCCTCAGAGGTAGCCCTGTTCTGCTTTTCATATTCATCATTCACAGGTGTTTTTGAACTTCCATCACATACATATATACCCATAAAGGTACAGCATTATTTTAGAGTTTTGAAAAATTTATACAAAGGGTGTATACATTTTTTCAACTTGATTTTTTTCAGATAACATTGATTTGGGGATTTGTCCATGTTTTTATACATAGCTCTAGCTTATTCGTTTTTTTCTTATTCTATACATAGCATTCTTTTGCAGGCACATACCACAATGCATATATCCACTCTCTTCTTGATGGACAACATAAGTTGTCCAAACAATGATGTAATAAATATCCCCATACATAACTTGTAATGCACGTGTACATGAATGAGGGTTTCTCTGGGTTAGTGTTTCTTAACCTTTTTCAGGTCATAACACATGAAGAAAATGATAAAATGTTTGTGGCATGTTAATAAACTGGAGGGGATTTACAAACAGCTCTGCAGCTTGTTGGAAAAGCTCACCATAAATTATAAGAAAAAAATGGGACACTAAAGTACTAAGATAAATAAAAACTATTAAATCTGTATAAAACTTCCAAATACAACATGTCAAAAGTTTTAGTGAAAAGCTTGAGAGCACTTCTACAGATGTTTGAAACAGCTATACTTCTTAATTAAGACATTTTAATGACAATGTCTTCAAATTCTTTGGATACAATTAACAAGAAATTTTACGTTTACAATTGTTCAAAAGTTGAAGTTTCTTTTTAAAATCTAATATCCATTCCTTTTCTGTCATTAAAAATATAATTTTTAAATTAAAAAACGATTTTATGTATTTATTTTAAGAGAAGGGAAGGGAGGAAGAGAGGGAAAGAAACATCGATGTGTGGTTGCCTCTCATGCGCCTCCTACTGGGGACCTGGCTCACAACCCAGGCATGTGCCCTGACTGGGAATCGAATGGGCAGCCCTATGGTTTTCAGGCTGGCACTCAATCCACCAAGCCACAGAAGCCAGTGCTAGAAGGGCAGTTCTTAATTCTCCAAAATATGGTGATTTTTAAAAAGTTACTTATTATTGATTTTTAGCTTAATTGTGCACAGAATATAGTTGATACAATTTCAGCCCTTTAAAATTTGTTGAAACTCAACAAAAAAACAACAAACAACTGATTAGAAATTGGGTAGAAGATTTAAATAGAGATTTTTCTAAAGAATATATACAAATCCAAATAACCACATGAAAAGATGTTCAGCATCCCTAGTCATTAAGGAAATGCAAATCAAAACCATGAGATATCACCTAGCACCCAAACAGGACAGCTACAATTAAAACCAGAAAATACTGAGTGTTGATGAGGATGTGAAGTAATTGAAAGCCTTGTGCACTGCTAGTGGGACTGTGAAACAATGCAGTCACTTTGGAAAACACTATGGCAGTTCCTCAAAAAATTAAAAACAGAATCATCATATGATCCAACAATTCCATTTCTGGATATATATCCCAAAGAATTGAAAGCAGTGTCTTGAAGAGATATCTGTACACCTGTGTCCATGGTAGCATTATTCACAGTAGCTAAAAGTGGGAAGCAACCTGCTATGGACTGACTGTCTGTGCCCCTTCCAGACTTGAACGTTGAAGCCCTAAATATCCAGTGTGATGGCATTTGGAGATGGGGTATTTGGGATGTAATTGTGTTTAGCTGAGGTCATGAGGGTAGAAGCCCTGTCACGGCATTAATGTCCTTTTAAGAAGATGAGACGAGAGCTCCCTTTCTTCACCATGTTAAGATACAAGAAAGTGGCCTTCTGCAAATGAGGAAGCAGGCCCCCAGCAGATACCAAATCTGCTGGCATCTTGATCTTGGACTCCCCAACCTCCAGAACTGCAAGAAATAAGTATCTGTTGTTTAAGCCACTCAGTCTGTTATTGTAGTAGTCCAAACTAATTAATACATCATTTCAATGTTCAATGACAGATAAATGAATAACAAGTATGCTATGTACATACAATGGAATACTATTCAGCCTTAAAAAGGAAGAGAATTCCATCACATTCTACAACATGAATGAACTTTGAAGACATTATGCTAATGGAAATGAACCTTTACTAGGGTAATGAACTATATGAGGTACGTAGTCAAATGCATGGTTGCCAGGGCCTGGGAAAGGGAAAGAACAGGATATTATTGATTAATGACTAAAATTTCAGTTGTGATGGATCTGCAACAATGTGATTATACTTAATGCCACTGAACTATACAGTTAAAAATAAGTAGGGTGGGCCCTGACCAGTGTGGATCAGTTGGTTGGAGCATCGTCCTGTAAACTGAAAGGCGGTTGGTTCAATTTCCATTCCCAGTCAGGGCAGATGCATAGGTTGTGGATTTGGTCCCCACCTGGGGCAGGTGCGAGAGGCAACGGACTCTCAATGTTTCTCTCTCATGTGATTGTTTCTCTTCCTCTCTCTCTCCTCCTTTTCCCTCTCTCTAAAATCAATAAGCATGTCCTTGGGTGAGAATAAAAAAAATAATTAAGATGGCAAAGATGGTAATGATAAGATGATTTTGTTATGTGTATTTCATCACAATCTTAAAATTTGTTGAGACTTGTGCTGTTGTCAGTGTATTTTCAATTTTTTGTAAATGTTCCACATGTGCCTGAAATAACACATTTTCTGCACATTATTTACATTCATTGGGTCAAGTTTGTTAATTATGTCGTTCTAAAACTCTGTACGGATCTTTATTTTTTGTTTGCCTTTTATATCAATTACTGAGATAAGTGTGGTAAAATGCTCCCCTATATTTGTCAATTTCATTTCTCATTGTAGTTCTGCATGACACATTTAGGCCATGTCATTTGGTGTATACATATTTTAAATTGCTTTATTTTACTGGTAAATTTAACTCAGAAAAGTTCCCAAGTATGGCATCCTCATCAGATATTTATATAGTTCATTTTTATTTCTGTTCCAAAGGCAATTTACTAATCAGAGGTCATTTTTATCTATTATGTTTCCAGGTGAAAAGAGCTAAAAAGTTAACTGAAGTTCAAGTTCTCATGCAGAATGGGGAAAGGTTTTGTTACCCTTTACCAATGGTACTTTTTATTAGTCTGGAAAATCTCGAACTTTATCCTTTCACATATTACTTCTACCTTATTCTGTTTCTTTCCTGTTTTGTGAAGACTCCAATTAAACATTTATTACACCTTTTCAACATTATCTTCTATCTCTCAAATGTATGTCTCTAATATTTTCTTATATATTTTCCATCTTTTTGTTTTTCCATGTGTCATTCTGAATAGCCTTCTAACATATGTTCTGGTTATTAATTCTTGCTTAAATAGTGTGCAATGTGCTATTAAACTTATCAATTGAGTTCTTAAACTTCTCAATTCTAGAGTTTCTATTAGATTATTTTTTCAAAAATTTTTGGAAATTTTTTAATGTAAGCATGTTTTTAAAAAAATTTTTAAGTGTATTTTGTTGATTATGCTATTACAGGTGTCCCACTTTTTCCTGCTTTGCCCCCCTCCACCTTGTACCCCCCTTCTGTCCAGCAGTCCTCCCACTTAGTTCATGTCCATGGGCTGTATGTGTAGGTTCTTTGGCTTCTCCATTTCCTAAACCATTCTTAACATCTGTCTGTCTGTTTTATTCCTACCAATTATGCTTCTTAATCTCTGCACCATTTCCCCCATTCTCTCCCTTCCCCCTCCCAGCTGGTAAACCTCCAAATGATCTCCATACCTATGATTCTGTTCCTGTTCTTGTTGTTTGCTTAGTTTGTGTGTTTTTTTAAATTTTTGTTTATTTTAATTTTTAAAAATATATTTTATTGATTATGCTATTACAGTTGTCCCATTTCCCCTCTTTATTCCCCTCCACCCTGTACGCCCCCTCCCACCCACATTCCCCCCCTTTAGTTCATGTCCATGGGTCATACATATAAGTTCTTTGGCTTCTACATTTCCTATACTACTCTTACCCTCCCCTGTGTATTTTCTACCTACCATTTATGCTACTTATTCTCTGTACCTTTTCCCCCTCTCTTCTCCTCCCACTCCCCTGATGATAACCCTCTGTGTGATCTCCATTTCTGTGGTTCTGTTCCTGTTCTGTTTAGTTAGTTTGTTTTTGTTTTAGGTGTGGTTGTTAATAACGGTGAGTTTGCTGTCATTTTACTGTTCATATTTTTAATCTTCTTTTTCCTAGATAAATCCCTTTAATATTTTGTATAATAAGGGCTTGGTGATGATGAACTCCTTTAAATTGACCTTATCTGGGAAGCACTTTATCTGCTTTTCCATTCTAAACAAAAGCTTTGCTGGACAGAGTAATTTTGGATGTAGGTCCTTGCCTTTCAGGACTTGGAATGCTTCTTTCCAGCCCCTCCTTGCCTGCAAGGTTGCTTTTGGGAAATCAGCTGACAGTCTTATGAGAATTTCTTTGTAGGTAACTGTCTCCTTTCCTCATGCTGCTTCTAAGATTCTCTCCTTATCTTTAATCTTGGGTAATGTAATTATGATGTGCCTTGGTGTGTTCCTCCTTGGATCCAACTTCTTTGGGACCCTCTGAGCTTCCTGGACTTCCTGGAAGTCTCTTTCCTTTGCCAGATTGGGGAAGCTCTTCATTATTTGTTTAAATAAGTTTTCTTTCTTTTTTTATTTGCTTTGCTTTTTTATCTTTTTATTTTTTATTTTTATTTAATTGTTGTTCAAGTACAGTTTTCTGTCTTTTATTCCCATCCCAGCCAACCCCCCCAGCAGCCCTCCCCATCTCCCTCCCATTTCCACCCCCCCCTAGTTTTTGTCCATGTGTCCTTTATACTTGTTCCTGTGAACCCTTCCCCTTTTCCCCTGAAATTCCCTCCCCTCTCCCTTCTGGTCAGCCTGTTTTCTTTTTTTTTTATAATTTTTTAAAAGATTTTATTTATTTATTTATTTTAGAGAGGGAAGGGAGGGGGAGAGAGAGAGAGAGAGAGAGAGAGAGAGAGAGAGAGAGAGAGAGAGGGAAACATCAATGTGCGGTTGCTGGGGGTTATGGCCTGCAACCCAGGAATGTACCCTGGCTGGGAATCGAACCTGGGACACTTTGGTTCCCAGCCCGTGCTCAATCCACTGAGCTATGCCAGCCAGGGCCTCTGTTTTCTATTTCAGTGTCTTTGGTTATATTTTGCTTGTTTGCTTTTTTTTGTTGTTTAAATAAGTTTTCAATTTGTTGCTCTTCTTCTTCTCCTTCTGGTACTCCTATGATTCGGATGTCGGAACGTTTAAAGATGTCCTGGAGGTTCCTAAGCCTCTCCTCATTTTTTTGAGTTCTTGTTTCTTCATTCTTTTCTGGTTGAATGTTTCTTTCTTCCTTCTGGTCCACACCAATCATTGATATGAGTCCCAGTTTCCATCCCATCTCTGTTGGTTCCCTGTACATTTCCCTGTATTTCACTTAGCATAGCCTTCATTTTTCATCTAATTTGAGACCATATTCAACCAATTCTGTGAGCATACTGATTACCAGTGTTTTGAACTGTGCATCTGAAAGGTTGGCTATCTCTTCATCACTTAGTTATATTTTTCCTGGAGTTTTGATCTGTTCTTTCCTTTGGGTCTTTTGTTTGTTTGTTTGTTTGTTTGTTTCAGTGCACCTGTTATGTAGTAAGGGGCGGAGCCTTAGGTGTTCACAGGGCGGAGCAAACCACTTTGTTGTGATGCTGTATGTGGGGGAGGGGGTTTGAGAGGGAACAGTGTCACTTGCTCCACTCTCTGCCCAATTTCAGTCGCTTTCCACATTACCCACAAGCAAATTGGGTCCTTCTGATGCTGATTCCTGGGTGGGTGGGTTTGTGTACATTCTAGGACCATGTGGGTCTCTCCAATGAACTCTCCTGTGAGGCTAGGAGTTTCTCCTGTTGCTGCCTCAACCCCCACAGGTGTTTTCAATAGGAGGTTTGAGGCTTTATTTCCCCACGCTGGGACCCTGGGTTTCGAGGTCTGTCTTGCTCTCCAGTTGTTCCTCCCGGTTTATTTTCACACGAATGTGGGATCACCCAGTTCACTAGCCACTGTCTTGCCAGGTCCTCCAGCTGCCGCCTTGACGAGAGTCCTCTCCATCTGGCTGCCTGTTTCTGCCCCTCCTACTGGTCTGGATGGATATTTCTTCTTTAACTCCTTGGTTGTTGGACTTCCATACAGTTTGATTTCCTGTCAGTTCTGGTTATTTTTTGTTTTTAAGTTGTTGTTGCCTTTCTTTTGGTTGTGCCAGGAGGCAGAGTGTGTCTACCTATGCCTCCATCTTGGCCAGAAGTCTAGTGTAAGCATGTTTTTTTGCAGTATTTTTCTGATTTCTGACTTCATGCTGGTTGTTTTATTTGGAAAATTATCTGCAGGATAATGTGAGGTTGGGAGTGATGATACCTTCCTCTGGAGAGAGTTTTTGTTTGACTCTGCCCAGTGCCTGTGGAGTGCCCCTCTAGGACCTGTTCACTCAGTATTTAAGGCTTGAAGTTTCCTGATTACTGTAAAACCTGATTGCAATTTGTAGAAGTGCTGGTTTACTTCTGGTTTGTCTTTACCCTATGGGGTCTTATATTAAATATGGGGAGTATTTATTAGACTTTCCATCTTCTTTGGCACTAGATTTAGATTTACTCCTCTCTTGCTCATCAATTCTTCAGAAATCATAGTTGAGTTTACAGATTTTACTTTTGTATTGTCAGCTGCCTTCAGGACAGATGTTTGGTTTAACTACCTGGAAGACTGCCTTCTAAGATTTGGCTAGATAAGTCTTTATATTAGGTATTTGCTTCTGTTTTTCTAAATCCAGATTTTTTTTCAGTTATTCTCAGTGAGTTAGACCAAATTACTGAGTTGCTTAATATGTATGCTAGCATTGCTGGGGTAAGATCTGTTTATAAATTAGAGAGAAAAACTAATTTTTGTCTGGGTTTAACATGAAAGTTATAGTAGCATTTTAAAATAATAAGAGAATGTTCCTTCATTTTTTAATTCTTTGTAGTATTAAAAATTAGGTCATTGGTTGTTCTGGTGGGAGGTTTGACTCGGAAGGAGCAGGAGTGAACTTTCTGGAGTATTGGAAGTGTTCTGCATCTTGACAAGCATTTTTCAAAACTAATTGAAGAGTTTACTTAAGATATGAGGATTTTCCCTGGCTGGCGTAGCTCAGTGGATTGAGCACGGGCTGGGAACCAAAGTGTCCCAGGTTCGATTCCCAGCCAGGGTACATTCCTGGGTTGCAGGCCATAACCCCCAGCAACCGCACATTGATGTTTCTCTTTCTCTATCTCCCTCCCTTCCCTCTCTAAAAATAATAAAAAAAAAAAGATATGAGGATTTCACTATATGTAAATTATGCCATAATAAAATTTTATTTAAATATTAAAAATTATTGAATCTAATTGGAATGTATACAGATGTTCATTGTGTGTTCAACGTTTTTTATTTTAAATGATTTTATTTTTTATTTTTAGAGAGAGGGGGAGGGAGGGAGAAAGAAGGGAGGGAAACATCAGTCGGTTGCCTCTTGTACATGCCCCAACCACGGACTGAACCCACAACCCTGGCATGTGCCCTGACCAGGACTTGAACTGACGACCCTTCCCTTTGTGGGAGGGGGCCCAAGCAACTGAGCCACACTGCCTGAGGCCACTTTGAACTTTTCTTTAAAACATTGAAAATTTCAGAATAAAAATTTGGGGACATAAACTTAAAAGTTAAATTTATCAGTTTCCTTGATATTAGTTTCGTTAAAGGTTAAGCCAAACACTGTCAGCAAAGTGTAAAGGAGTGAAGAAATATGATTAAAATAGATGTGTGTTTGGCGAAAGAGGAAAGGTGACTTGAAATTATCTAGGAGGATTGAATTTGGTTACAGGCAGAGAGAAAAATCAGTGGAAAGGAAAAGAGAGATGATGAGTTCAAGGAAAACTGATGGGTTCAGAGGTAGGAAGGGAAAGGATTAATGAGACAGGTGCTTGGAACTAAACTCAATATTCCATGTATGGTCAACTAGGTTGAATACTCTTCTGAACATATTAGGACATATTCCTAGGGTTATATGAGTGCTTCCTAATACCTTTTATGGTGTGTTCAACAGCTATTTAGATAGAATAAAAAATATTATCTATCCCTTTATAAGCTTACAAAGTATACTCATAGACCTTATCTCATTTACCCCTCCAACAACCTGAGATAAGGAATAATCAGTCCTGCTTTATAGATTAGAAAAGTTAGGTTGCAACTTTGCTAAAGTTATACAGCTAACAAGTAAGAAAGCTACTCCTGAGACTTTTAACTCCATTGTAATCAGAGGATGCTTTAATTATAGTACCTTTTTTTTAATTGGAGCAGATTAAGGTGGTGACCCAACCAGATAATTGCCTATAACCTCAATCCATAAAACACATTTTATCATTGAAAATGATATAGAAGAGAAAATAGCACTTAATGGAATTCCCCTGGGGAAACAGTTCTGTGTGTGGCTGGAATGATACTTTGGTGTGCAGCCCGTACTGGTGGGGAGATAACGGTTATGCCACATTATCAGGAGAGTAGATCCTTATAAGTACAGATTTCTTTCTGATGAGCAGGATATGCTACAAACTTAGACCGGGGCTGAACTGTTCAAGACAGTAAAAAAAGAGGCATTCTTTCTATCCTTTACCATCACACATTCCTTTAAAGAAAGAGTGAATCAATATTAAGGAGTATAGTTTAGAGAAGATGCCAAATTAATAATTTGGCCTGGGGAGAAAAGATAGCATCCAGAATTATTTTGGTAGCAAGTCATAGAAAACCCATTTCAAACGATCTAAGAGTAAAGGAAAGGAATTGGTTCAAGAAAACAAAAATAAAATGGGTGTTGAAGTTAATTTTGATTTTTTTGTTGTTGTTGTTATCGATTACTGCCCATGAGATGGGTTGGTCCTCAGGCTGGACCCGTTATTGCATAACAGCTACATCATTCCACATTCTAGAAAGTCTCCTCAACTCTAATCAGTGAATAAATGTCCCACACATTTATTGGCCTACTTGGGGCAAGGGCCTACATTTGATCTAACTGGCAAAGCCTGGAAGTGCCCTGTAGTTGTTGGATTTAAGGTAGAGTTCCTATCTAATCGCCACGGCAAGGAGGACATTAGTTATTACTGGCACAGGCCAATCTGGGGCAGCCTAGAACTCTTTGCAGTCAAACCTATCCAACTGTACAATGAACCCTAAAAACAAGTCTGTGCAGCCTTGCTTCCCCTCGTTTTGTATTAGTTAGTGCTGGTTCCTGCAAGATCCTTGGCCGAAAGGCTTATTGTATTCTATTCATCTATTTCCCCAAAGCTCCTGGCCCACAGTGGCCTTCACTTAATGTCTGTTGAATAATGTTAAACTGTACTGAGGTGTAAACCAAGGCCTAAGGAGAATAAGCTCAGATCAAGTATAAGCCAAGGTAGATCACCAAGTTAAGGGTGTAGAGCCAGAATTAGAGTCTACTCTAGATAATACTGTTCATTCATTGCTTTATTCATCAAACAAATATGAGACCAACCATTTGGCAGCATTTATCAGTCATTACAGTCTAGTGGGTTAAACACTTGTTTAAGATAAAAACTTAATCCCTGGCTGGTGTGGCTCAGTGGATTGAGTACTGGCCTGCAAACCTAAAGGTCACTTTTTTAAGATAAAAACTTAATCCCTGGCTGGTGTGGCTCAGTGGATAGAGTACTGGCCTGCAAACCTAAAGGTCACTTTTTTAAGATAAAAACTTAATCCCTGGCTGGTGTGGCTCAGTGGATTGAGTACTGGCTTGTAAACCTAAAGGCCCCAGTTGGGGCACATGCCTGGTTTGTAGGCCAGGTCCCTGGTTGGGGGCATGCGAGAGGCATCTGACCGATGTTTCTTTGCCTTCCTTCCCCCTTCTTTCCCCTCTCCCTAAAAATAACTAAATAAATCTTTTTTTAAAAAGATAAAACTTAAAAAATATTAATTATATATCTAATAATCACACAGATACCTACATAATTACCATGGAGAAATATTATAAAGGAAAAGTTCAGGTCCTGATGGGGGATTCAAGAGTTGGAAAATTTTAGCTTAGGTAGTAGCTAATAAGCTTAGTAATCAACGCATGTAAAAAGCTATTGTTCCAGGAACTGAAGGTATGATACACCTCGACTCCAGGAGACCATAAACAGTTCTACCTTTGTGCCTCAAGTAATCAAGAAGGTATCTGAGCCATGGTACTCCAGATGAAGACCACCCGCCCAGGACACAGATGACAGAATGCTGGGGTTTTTATCTGATTAACTTTTCCCCAGGAATTCCAAACCCTTCGCCTACACTTTTCTTCTCCTTATAAAAGGGTAGGTTTCAAATGGAATTTAAGATGGTCTGTTAGAATACATAAGCCGCCATCTTCTCAGATCGCCAGCCATCTGAATAAAGCACCCATAAGATTCAATCCGTCTCTGCTTACTGCTTGTGGTAGTGACAGGACAGCACGAACCAACGAATGAGCGGGGTCTTTGGGTTTCAGTCCCTTGAGCAGAGAGAGGGATTTGAATTAAAGCAGAGCATCTGGGTTTAGGAAGGTCTTTCTGAAGAAGTGATACTTAAACTGAGACCTGAAAGATGAGCAGGTGTTTGTGAGGGGAAGGGAAAGAGTGGGAAGTTATTCTGGGCCCAGAAATCAACATTCAGAGGTCTGAAAACCTGGTGGTGGTGGGGGGAGGTGGGCACTGGAGGAACCTGAAAGCAGTGTATTGTCGGTGGAGTGAGGAGTGGGAAGACGCAGCAGGTAGGAACCATATTAATCAGCGACTCGTAAAATATGTTTAGTGTTTTAAAGTCTTTCGTGGGAGAAGTCCGTCCGCCTCTTCAAGGAAATCTGAACCTTGTACTTGGTCCAGCGAATTTTCTGACCAGCTGGAGTCAGCACCTTCTCTCAGCCTTTATCAGTAACTCAGGGATGCTCTCAAGCTTCCTTCCATCTTCTCTGCCCTTGTCACTTCATGCTTTCCTGGTTATTAGATTTCCCTGACCCCTTGACTTTTTATCAGCACCCTTCTGAAGGCTTTTATTTCACTTCTCCCCCAGCATCCCTCACCCCTAAGCCTTCTCAGCTCCACTGTCCATGACACTCAGTCTCCATTCAAAGTCAGAATCAGCCAGGTTAGTATGGAGGATGCGGGTGGAAAAGGGGTGACATACTAAGCCTGACAAACTGGGGGGAGGGGGCCTGGCTTGTGAGCCTTACAAACTCAGAGACTTAAAGCAACCACATAAGATGGTCTGAAATTAAACTTAACTAAAAGGGGAGTCATTGCAGATAGTCCTGTCCTAGGCCGGTATCTTTCTTTGATAAGGTCAATTTTACCTTAACTGACCCTATTTAGTCTTTTTGCATCTACAGTAACATATATTTAGAACGTCAGAGTAATTTCCTTTCTCCAGACCCCTTGAGGACACAATCTCCCATCTTAGCAGGAGACTCAGAAACCCTCATTGTTATTGTTATGTGTTGTTAACTGCTGTCTTGTACCCTCCTATGTAAAAGAAGTGTGTATTCATTTTACTTTTTATCCAATCCCAGAGATTTCCCTGTTTTGCTTTCTCCTGACTTCCTAATCACTCACCAATGGATTTCATGCTACACCCTTCCGCCCTTCCCCTTCCGTCTTATCCTTTGATTCTAAAGTATAAAAACAAGAAACGGGCATCCTCCGGAGCATTTTCTCAGTCCATTGAGATTTTTGATTTCCACGGTTGCCATGAGGCTGAAATAAACTCTTAAGAATTCTTACAGGTCTGGACATTTCTTAGGTCGACAAGGATATTAGCAATCCAGAGGTCCCACCAATCCTGCGTCATTAGATGGTAAGAGCAGCTAACCCAACACCTATATTTAGATTGTTCCGACACAACTACTCTGGGGGGATGGTTTTATTTGCGGCTGCTTCCTCCGTCACAGCCACCAAGGGGAGAGGTACCCTAAGAATATCCCCGAAATGTTTCGCTGAGGAGTTCCGGCCAGTTCTTCCTGTCTGCTGCTCCCTAGGGCCAAGCCCGCCTTCAGGCCCACAGGTAACCGTGTAGTAGGGTGGGCGGTAGGGGTCAGGCCCGGCCCGTGTGGAAGGGTGAGGCGGGAGGCGCCGCGCAGAGCCGAGGAGAGTGGGGCGACAGATCCTGGGGCTGGAAGGCGTCTGGGTGACGGGCAGGCTAAGGGAGACCGGAGAGCGAGAGCCGGAAGACGCGGAGGGAAAGTGGCGGGCTGGGTGGGCGGGGGGGCACCAGGTGGGCGGAGCCGCGATCGGGGGGCGGGGCTTCCATGCGGGTCACGTGACGGGCTGGTGGCGACGGCGGTGGCGGCCGCGGCGGTCTTCAGCGGCGCCCAGTGCAGGATGGTGCTGGCGGCGGCGGCGGTGGCCCTGGTGGCGGCGGCGTCGTTTGGCGCAGCGGGAGGGGTGCTGTGGCGAAAGCGGCGCCCGCGGGCGGTATAAATGGCGGATTTCGAGGAGTTGAGGGTAAGCTGGTGGCGCGGGAATGGAGAGTGGAGGCCGCGGGGAGGGGTGGGGAAGGGGAGGTGGGAACCGCAACGTCGCCCGGGCGCCACCTTCTCAGTACCTCGGGGACCGTTTGCGGAGCCCCGAGTCCCGGCCGTCTCCGGTCTCCGACCAGGCGCCGGGGTCATCGGAGGGGAGAGAGGCTGCGGAGGGCCTGGGCGCGGGGGTGAGCGGCTGGGCAGTCCTGCCAGCTCCGCAACCTGACGCGGGGGCCGGGGCGTCCTCAGGAGGGGGAGGACACGACTTCTCCGTTATTTTAAGGGCCGGGGTGGAAAGCAGAATTTGCTTTTCATTTTCGCGCGGGGGTGTCAGTGTTGATGGGCGATTCAGAAGTCCACATGCTACTCACTTGGTGGGGGACTGTTTTCTGAAACGTGAAGTTGGGTTTAGGAATTCTTTTCTTTCCCCCTTTATTGCTGATGCTCCGGTTAGTCAGAATGTGTCACAAGAAGGGGCCCTTCCACCAGTGCTTTCTCAAAATCTTGGAGAGAAACGTGGTTTTTGGGGGAGCCCTCCTTCAACATTCGGCCTTTAACCTTGATGTTTCTATAATGCCATGGTAAGAAATCCGCAAAGTCCGTGTTGTCATGAGGTTTGTTTGTACACTTGGCTTGCTCTTGAGGAAAAACATATTTCCTCCTAGTCTTAGAACCATATCACCACTTTATTGTTGATGCTTTTGTATAGTAGAGGGCTCAAATGGGGTGTGCTGGGGGTAGAATGGAACGGATATTTTTTCCCCGGGCTGATAACATAAAAAACTGCAATAAACGAGGCGGATACATTTTTTATTGGCTTGCTGACTTGCTGGCGACGTTAACTTGAATACTTAAGGACGGAAACTCCAGTTTTAAAACAAAGTACAGATGATGTGACACTTGAAATTAAGTTAACTGCCAACCTTTTGCTTAACATAGTCGTATGAGTTAGGGTTACTTGAAATAAGAAGGGAAAGAAATCCGGTAAAAGGTTCAGTTTATGTATATTTATTATTATTTTGGCGAGGGATCAAGTCGGGAAATGCTGTTGGCTGGTTACTTGGCTGTTAACGGTGGACATCAGCAAAAGAATGTATTGGTGATTCTGATCTAAAGAGAGATGGTTATAGTTTGCACAATGCCTGCCATTTTCTCTCCTGCTGTTTCAAAAAGAATTAATTCCCAGTAAAGAGAAAAGTACATTAATGAATTTATGCCCTGTACTAGTTTATACAGAGAATGAGGATAGTAGGTAAAAGGTGTTAATAATGATAAAGTATTAGGCGTACTTATACTTACAGCCCCAGGTGTAGCACTTTCCACCTGTGGATATTTTGAGGCACCCAGGCCTGAGCCTCACTTGTGTGAATTCATGCATTAGGTTTAGGATGGGAAGAAAAGGCTGACGTTGAAGTTAAATTTATTTTTACCTGCAGTATTGCCTTTTTGTATATAACAGATACATACAACTTCTAACTTTTTGGTGATGAAAACTTTTCTTAGTCTTAAACTTTTATAAATGTTGGTCAAAGCTCAATAAAAAGAATTTATTTACTGGTATAGAACAGAAGGGATGGTCAGCGCTTAGGTTGGAGTAAAACTAGAAACTGCAAGTGGTTGGAAACCAAAGAAGCTTTTCTCCTCTCTCTTACCCGCCTCTCATTTCTTTTGTGGGTCAGCTTCATCATCTCTTTCTGTAAATCACTTGTCTTTGCTTCTCCCTGCATTTGATCATAGTAGTGGGTTGAGGGAAAGGAAGAGGCGAATTCTGTGTGAAGGGAAATTGTGGGCTGAACAGTCTAAGATGATTATAATAATGTGTCACGTATTAGAAGCTTCTATGGTGCTGGAGAAGAAATTATTCAGTTCAT
Source organism: Phyllostomus discolor (assembly GCF_004126475.2). Lineage (NCBI taxonomy): Eukaryota > Metazoa > Chordata > Mammalia > Chiroptera > Phyllostomidae > Phyllostomus > Phyllostomus discolor. The sequence goes on from NC_040911.2 coordinate 19,317,093, forward strand.
CAGTTGCTTATTTACAGCACTTAAATTGGAAAGAGCTTGTGGATTAACTAGTTGTGAATTAACCTCAGACAGGCTCAAGGATAAGAACTGATGGCTTGGACTTCCGTTTACTGTCACCCTGCTTTCTAGTCTGTAGTAGAGCCAAGCACAGAGGTCGGGGAGAGGCAGAATAGTTGGGGTTCTGAGGTCCCTCATCTGTTTTTCAGTCAGAGTGCCTTTTTTACCCTTGTCTTTCTCCTTGAGTTGCATAATTTTATGCTGGTGTTGCCCTTCAGCTGTCCTTAAAGGAGGCCCCTGCAGCAGTTTAACCTGGTTAATCCACTCTCCCTACTTCTCTCTACTGGAAGTGTAGGGGTACTGGGTGAACTAGTGAAATAAGATTTTTTGTGAAGAATTTCTCTTCCGTATCCTCATGCCCTTTTGTGCATTGAGAGTTTATTATCTCGGTGTGTGTCAAAAGGAGATTGAATGTGTGTAAGTTTCTGGATGTGTTATTTGGGCTAGTTAGTGGAAGAGCCAGTGATTATAACTTTCTTAATAGATACTGGCAAACCAGACACAGAAAATCTTTTATACTGTGACGGTTAAGAAATTTTATGACATATTTTCTGTCCAGAAGGCTTGCAGTATTTAGTTCCTTAAGCCTGGCAGAACTGGCCACCTGGTAGCTTCAGGTGCTGTTGGGTTGCAGATGGAGAATGGGAAGTTAAGAGGGATTTGTGGTTAGAGGTTCTTATTCTTCTTACCCCCCACCCCCCACCCAGCAACTGTTGACAAGAAATAGTCTAATAGATATTAATAGATGCAATAGAATATACCATATGATTCAAGGCTAATAGTGGTATTAAAAGATAAACTGAGGCATTAACGTTTTAGGGATTTATTTGAGCAAAAAATCAGTTTGGATTGGGCGGCACCAAACCAGAAGTGGTTAGGAGTATTCAGTTGATAGGAGCTGGGGAAAGACTTAGAAGAGGCAGAAGCAAAGTAAGGAAATTATTGACTGGGTGTAGCTTAAACCCTAGTTGGCTTAGATTTTGGTTTGTTTACATAGGCACCACAGCATTAGAGTCACCTTAGTCTAATGCCCTCAATCGTTTAATTAATTTAACAATTTCTCCCCCTTTAGTCATTATGTCATACATGAGAGTTCAACTAGAAACTTGGTATTAACACTGCTTAGGCACCATCAGAATTAAATTGCTCTGGTCTCATTGTGAGACTCAGATTATGATGTCATACATGGAAGAATTGCTTTAGCTGTTTGTTGTTAATCTTGTTTGTTTCTGGGTAGCGATGAGAGTATGAGATGGTCTTTTTTAACCAGGCTAGAAGACAGGCTTTCTGAGGCGTCAGTTCTGGAATACCTACCGTCTGAGTTGTGGAGGGTTTGACCATCTGTAGGAGGTTTGCAGAAGGCTTCCTTTACCTGGTGAAAAGATACTTTGGTGTAATGCGTTAAAGCTTTACAGTATTTAGTCATGTCAGAATTTAGAGTACAAGGACACATGGTTTTTATCATAAAGGCATAGTCTTGTTACTATTTCATAAAGTGTTAATTTATGCTTTTGTATAGATAGATATTGGTCTAATTGCTATCTAAACCAATGGTAGAACTTTTGGCCATAGCAGTCCAGTGGATTCTGTTAATTTAGGTACCATTTGTCCATTGGACTCCTTAGGTGACTAAGGACAGTAAAGACCATGGCAATACCATTGTATCAGCAATGCTGTATTTAATTTCATAATAGATACTGGTAATCATCCAGTGAAATGAGTTCCTCTGTTACTAGAGATTTCTTTGGGGATACTCCATAAAGGAAATATTTTCTAAAAGTTTCTTAGCCACAGTTGTGACGTCAGCCTTCTGTATGGAAAGGCTTTAATCCATCCTGAGAACATACAGACAATTAGTTACAAGAACATACTGGTAACCCATTGTGGGAGGCAGTTGAATGAAAACCATTCGTAAGTGTTCAAATGGCCTGAGTAGGACACCAGTGGGAATGGCCTTCCCAGGGTTATGGTCTTGAAAAATCAAACATTCGCCATAAACCAAATTTGCGACCTTGGATCAGTCATCCCACCCATACTTTTTCATACTTTGGATCATTTTATCTGTGCCATGGTGGGTTGCTGAATGTAGTGCTTTTAGTAATGGCATTTTTAAGGACAGGAAGAACCAGGTGCCTGTCTGGGTCCTCAGTGAGTACTTGTTTAATATTAAATTTACACCCTTGTTGGTCTCAACGTTGTTACTCTAGCTTGGGTGCCTGATTTTGTGTGTGTGTTTTTTTTAATTATTATGGTTTTTAATCCTTACCCAAGGACATGCTTATTGATTTTAGAGCAAGGGCAAGGGAGGGAGAGAAACATAGATGTGAGAAACACAACTGGTTGCCTGTCTTACCTGTCCTGACTGGGACCCACTGTTCAACCTAAGCATGTGTCCTGATTGGGAATCGAACCCGTGACCTTTGGGTTTATGGGACAATGCTCCAACCAACTGAGCCATACTAGCCAGGGCCTGATTTTGTCTTTTATATAAATTATTATAAATAATTTAGTTAGAGTCAGTCCTGTGGAGTTTATTCAAGTCGCATATTGGAACAATTTAGTTCTAGCTAGTGTAGCATCTGATTCAGGTTCAGAAAATCAGAACTCTGGTTCTGTTTTTCTAGTATGAGCTTCAATTTTAATAATTGCAGTTCAGCTAGGCAGTACAATGACAGAGCAGTTCATTTACTTGGGGCCCATTTTTTATTGGGTTTTCACTAGAGTAAGGAACCCTTTCTGTTTCTTAAACATACCAACGTCATATCTGCTATCAGTATAAATGTGTACTGATTTTCCATTGGCTAGCTAACAAGCTAAAGTGAGGCCTTGTTCTGCTGGTTGAGCATTGCTATAGCATATAGTGCTTGATATTTCCCTTCTGCATTAATAACATAGGACCCAGGGATGAAGAGTATTAAATCTGGGCTTTCCAGTGATGTGTTTTGCAAATGAGTGCAAGGGCTTAGTAACCGTGACACCATATCTACACAATTATGGTAAGCTGTGCCATTGTCATGCAAGGATAACAGGGTTGAGCAAGTTGCAGTGCCTAAGATGGAGTTTAGAAGGTGAAAGGAAAGGATCTTTTAAGATGTTAGTCTACTTGATGTTGAGACTGGAGCTTGATAGACTGAACAGCATGAGGTACTTAAGTAGAAGTCATATCCTAAAATCCCAGATTCACCAATTCAACTGCTGTGACTACTGCTTTCAGTTTGGATATGTTCTGATTACTGGATCTAATTGTTAGTATAATTTGGGAGCCCTAGGGTGGGAGTTTGTTGTAGGGCTAATTTTAGTTGGCCAAAGGTCTGCTCATGGTTTTCTTCCCAGGGCAAGGGGTCTGGAATTGAGTTCCTTGTAAGTTCTATGGAGGAATTGTGATCAGAAAAAAATTTGGAATCTGAGATCCACAATATTCTGCAAATCCAAGGAAACTCACTAACTGTCATTTACATGGAGGTCTGGGGAAGTTTTGGTTACTAGTGTTTATTCTTCCAGGTGAGAGGGAAATAGGCCTTCTGCAGGCAAATCATGTCCGAAGTTGTGAACCTTGTTTGAGAATTGGAGTTTTTCCTTGGAGGCCTTATGCCTTTACAAACTAATTGCTTTTAATAGAATGAATTGAATGTATTTCCAAATGTCCCTTGTAGAGGAACATAAAAATAAGTCATGTACATATTGAATGAGTGTAGAGTTTTTAGGGAACTGTAAAGTTGCCAGATCATGATATAAAACCTGAGAAAAATAGGACGTGGCTTCAGTGTGCCCTGTGGCATTACAGTCTAGGCATACATGCAGTTAGTTTTTCTAAGTGAAGGTAAATACATACTGATTCTCCTTGTCAACTGGGATGCTAAAGAAATAGCAGAGCAAAGATCTGCCACTGTGACCATTTTGAGTCTGGAGGTACATTAGATAACAAGGTATTTGGAACTACAGGGAACCTTGGTGTCACAGTTTTATTAATCACATGGAGCAAATCCCCAGCTTCATCCATTTGGGTTTCAATGGGTAAGATCAGAGTGTTAAAGGAACTAGTGCATGGAATTGTAAGTCCTTGCTTAATTAAGTCTTCTACAGTTGGTGAGAGCCGTAGGATAGCTTCTGGTTTTAGTGGATATTGAGGGGAGTTAGGCAGGGGTTTAGAATGATCTTTTTGGATTTTTATGGGTTTGGAATTCTTAATTTTACCCTTGTAAGAAGCCCATAGGCATTTAGGTTTTGAGAGAAGGGGGTTTCCAGACTTTGTCAATTTTGTCAGTTTCTGCGTCCAGAGCTGCAGAGTACTCAGGTTCAGGAGAGTTAAGAAATTCGGAGATCATCTCTTCTTCTGAGTTAAATTTTATGTGACTCCTCAGTTTAGAAAGCAAATCTTGTTCAGTTTTATTGGAGCAGAGTAATAGAGAAGGAAAGTATGTTTCCCCAAAATGGCCCTAGTGTGATCTGAACTGGTTTAGACCTAGGTACCCTTTGTTATTTTTTTAATGGATTATTTCATTACAGTTGTCCCAGTTTTTCCTCCTTTGTTCCCCTCTACCCAGCATTCCCCACTCCTTCCAGTGACCCCCCTCCTTTGTTCATGTCCATGAGTCATGCATATAAGTTCTTTGGCAACTCCATTTCCTGTACTTGCTTTTAACATCCCTCTGCCTATTCTGTAACTACCAATCTGTACTTCTTAATACCTTCACTTTTTCTCCCATTCTCCCAGACATTCCTCCTCACTGACCAGCATCCCAGTGTTCTTCATATCTGTGATTCTGTTTCTGTTCTGCTTGTTTGCTTAGTGGTTTTTTTTAGATTCAGTTGATGATAGTTATGTACTTACTGCCATTTTAATGATCATAGTTTTAAGTCTGTGCAACATTTCACATAATAATGGTTTGGTGATGATGAACTTCTTTAGCTTTACCTTGTCTGGGAAGCACTTTATATGTGCTTCAATTCTAAATGATAGCTTTGCTGGATGGAGTAATCTAGGTTGTAGGTCCTTGCTTTTCATACTTTGAATACTTTTTGCCAGTCCCTTCTAACCTGCAAAGTTTCTTTTGAGAAATCGGCTGACAGTTGTATGGGAATCTTTTGTAGGTAACTAACTGCTTTTCTCTTGCTGCTTTAAGATTCTCTCTTAATTTAAAGATGGTCTGTTAGGGTATGAACCCACCATCTTCTCAGATTACTGGCCATCTGAATAAAGCGCCCATAAAGATTAAAAAAATTCTCTCTTAATCTGTAACCTTTGGCATTTTAATTGTTACGTGTCATGGAGTGGGTCTCTTTGCATCTGTGTTGTTTGGGACTCTGTGCTTCCTGGACTTGTATGTGTATTTCCTTCACCACATTAGGGAAGTTTTCTTTCAAATAGTTTTTCATTTCTTGCTCTTTCTCTCCTTCTGGCAAATGTTGGAACACATGAAGTTGTCCCAGAGGCTGCTTATACCATCCTCGTTTCTTGGATTTTTTTTTCCTTCTTGTTGTTCTGATTGGTTGTTTTTTTGCTTCCTTTTGTTCCCAGTAACTGGTTTGATTCTTGGCTTCATCCTGTCTACTGTTATTTCCCTGTAAATTGTTCCTTATTTCAATTGGTGAATCCTTTGTTTCTACCTGGATCTTTTTTATGCTGTTAAATTCCTCAGTAATTTCCTTAGCATCCTTATAACTAGTGTTTCGAACTCTGTATCTGATGGATTGCATCTCTTCCTTTTGTTTAGTTCTTTTTCTGGAGTTTTGATCCATTCTTTCATTTGGGCCACATTTCTTTGTCTCTGCATTTTGTCAGCCTCCCGACACAGGAACCTTTTGAATTTGGTTAGAAACTCCCACTACAGAATATTATCTTGACTCTTAGAGATTGGCTATTTTATGAAAGTAGATAAAGTAGCTCTGGTATCCATCAATGTGGTACGGAATTCTTTATTAATTTTTATCTTAGTTTTGCCTTGCTCATTTAGAGGTATCATGGGGAGCAACTTTTCCAAAAGATCCCTCAGAGCCCCATTAATGATTATTATTTTTGTAATCAAATTTCTAAAGACCTTGTGATGTAGGAACAGTCTGGTGAAAAGTGGAAGTCCATTAAATGATGGGTTCAGTAGGGGCATTCCCTTTTCCAGTGCTTTGGTTATTTACAGTAAAGGCAGACATTTCAGGCACAGTATTCCTGAGTAGAGGCCCTCTAGTTCTGACTGAAATGTGTATGTGGAGGTTGAGCTGTCTATGGGCTTTAAATTTTTTACCTTGCTACAAAGTTTTTTTCAAATTACTCGGTCAACTCAGCAAGAGGAGCAGCTTCCCAGCCCAGCTTCTGTCTCTTTATTAGGCTACTACCTAGTTTGGACTGGAGCCTACCAATGAAGAAGAAAGTCAGGGCTTTTTCTGTGCTTGTGTTTAATGAAGAAAGCCCAGAATGTTTCACAGAGTGTTTCCAATCTGTGTTTATAGTCTGAAAATGGTTCATCTTTTTTTGTCGGAAGATTGAATGATAGACCAATAAGTCTTTTGAAGAATACCTTCTTCAAGTAGGTACTTTCAAGTAGGTCTTGGGCTATTTTTCTGTCGTGTTTTTTGGGCTATCCCTGGCAGAGCGACTAGTACGTGGATCTTTAACGTTGCTCTTGGGACCTTCCCATGTGGCCAGGTCCTAATGTTACAATGGATAAATTGGTAGATATCTGGGAGTTCTGGATTGTAAATTCCAATTAGAATTCTAAATTCCTTAGAAAGTTTTTGAGGATTCTCTTTAGGGATTGGAAATCTCTGGTGATGGCCCTAAGTTCAGTCTTTGACCATGGAGAAGCTTGTTTATTCCAAGCTCAGTGGAGGACTTCACTTTATTAAATTTTTTTTTTCTAAATCCTCACTCTAGAATATGTTTTTCTTGATTTTGGCTGGGGGAGGAGGGGAATATTGATGGAGAAGCATCCTGTAGGGCCTCACTTTAAAAGGTATTTGTTTAATCTCTACCTCACTCATCTTCAGAGTGAAAAGGCAATTGAGGGATTAGTAGGTTAAGAAGTAAGTTAGGGACAGGGTAAAGTGAAGACCAGTCCCAGCAGCCAGGGTCTAGTTAGTCATCTTGTTGCTTAAGTTTCCATTTGCCTTTTGTAAAGAATCTTTAGAGCAGTAATTTTTAATTCATTTTAGTTTCTTTGACGCTTCTGCATACCAATAAAAATACATTTCATTGTTTTGGGGAAATTCAGGACCCTTTTGTCTACAGCCATCTCATAATGGTGAGCTCATCTTGGTTAAACATTTCCCTACTGTGGCCACTCTAAATTCAGGATTACTTTTGGTAGGTTTACCCACTGATTCCAGAAATCACAGGTTGGCCCTGGCCAGGGTAGCACAGTTGTTTCGAGTGTCGTTCCAGTATGCCAAAGGTTGCAGGTTCGATCCCCAGTCAGGGCATGTGCGAATCAACCATTGTATGCATAAATAAGTGGAACAACAAATTGATGTTTTCTCTTTCTTTTCTTTTTACCCTTCCCCCCTTCTGTTCTCTCTAAATTCAATACATAATTTTTAAAAAACAGAAAGAAACGCACAGTTCTGACCCAATAATTTTATACATACAAATTAGCCAGGGGTCCCAGATGGAGAATCACCAGATTGTGTGGACTCAGAGATACCCCTTTTTTTTCTTCCCAAGGCATGCGCTGAATCCAGTCCATCTTAAGCTGGATCCTGTCCAACCCTAGACCAGTCTAGTTTCTTTTAATTCTGCCAACCCAAGACCCAGTCATTGAGACAGAAATATAAATTTGAGCGAACTCATTAAATACAAAAACTGTGGAGCTCAGATTTGAGAGGCACTTACCTGTGACTTCCATCTGCATCAGGTAACCAGTGGATTCACTAGGCTCAGTGGTACCTTCACAAGATTGCTTGTTGCTTTTGGGAGTTGTTGTTGGGGGGGTCTCCTCTGGGTCTTGCATCTGATGACACCAGAAGTGTTAAAAGATAAAACTAAGGCATATAAACATTTTAGGAATTTGAGCAAAACTCGATGTGAATTGGGTAGCACCAAACTGGAAGTGGTTAGAAGCTGGAAAAAAAAACTTTTATAGAGAAAAGGTGAAAACAAAGTGAGGAAATTATTGCCAGGCTATAGCTTAAACCCTAGTTGGCTGTTTGTGATTGTTGTCCTTAGGCTTTGCTTTCATAGCCGGGAGGTAATCAGAGGCTTAGATAAGGCTAATAGTGGTATTAAAAGATAAACTGAGGGCATTAACGTTTTAGGGATTTATTTGAGCAAAAAAATCAGTTTGGATTGGGCGGCACCAAACCAGAAGTGGTTAGGAGTATTCAGTTGATAGGAGCTGGGGAAAGACTTAGAAGAGCAGAAGCAAGTAGGAAATTATTGACTGGGTGTAGTTTAAACCCTAGTTGGCTTAGATTTTGGTTTGTTTACATAGGCACCACAGCATTAGAGTCACCTTATCTGAAAATACTGTTTTCGATCTTTGGTGGTCAGAATCATAGATGTAAGGATATGAAGGGCCACGTGTATTTTTTAAAATAAATCCATATGTAAGTTGACCTGTACAGTTCAAACCTGTGTTATTCAAGGATCAACTGTATTTAAATTAAAATGAAGTAGATAATTCCTAATAGTTAACCAGATGTTCTTACTCTATCATAGACACTTCGACATTTGTTTGCTCCTTAGGCTGTACCCCTACCTTGATAAACATGAATACCTTTTCTGTTAATACTAACATTTTTCCTAAGTATAAACATTCTTCAAATGTTTCTCTTTTCTTAGCATTTTGTCTTTGTTTTTCTGGATTGGGATCTTAATCTTTTTAAACAGTTTTTTAAATTGAGATGTAATTTATATACCATAAAATTCAGCCTTTTAAAGTATTCCAGTTCAGTGATTTGGTCTCTTCACAAAGTTGTGCAACCACCACCACATCTGATTCCAGAACATTTTCATTATCCTAAAGAAACCCGGTAACCTGTTAGCAGTGACTCCCTGTACCCTGCTTTTCCCCAGCCCTCAGTTTTCACTAATCTACATTTCTGTCTCTTTGGGATTTGCCTGTTCTGCACATTCATAGAAATAGAATGATACACATGGCCTTTGTGTCTGGCTTCTTTCATTTAACACAGCCTTTCCAGGGTTCTTCATGTTGTAGCATGTATCAGTGCTTTATTCCTTTTTATGGCCAAGTAATATTCCACAGCAGTTTATTTATCCATTGAGAATTTATGTGCATTGGGTTGCTCGTACTTTTTAATACTAATCAGTATGAATTGCATCTGTAAAGGTATAAATTTTGTGTGGACATAATATCTTTATCTCTCCTCACCCATGGACGTTTTTTCATTGCTGTTAGAGAAGAGGTGGGGGAGAGAGAAACATCTATTTGTCGTCTTCTCGTATGTGCCCTGACTGGGAATGGAAGACCTTTGGTCTGCGGGCTGACTCTCCAACAACTGAGCTATACTGGTCAGGACTTTATATTTTTATTTTTTAATTTTTAATTTTTATTTATTGATTTTAGAGGGGGGGGAGAAGGGAGAAAACAGAGACAGAGACATTGATTTGTTGTTTCACTTATTTATGCATTCCTTAACTGATTCCTGTATGTGCCCTGACTGGGGATGGAACCCATAACCTTGGTGTATTGGGATGATAATGTAACCAACTGAGCTGCCTGGCCAGGGCTGGACACATGTTTTTAATTCTCTTAGGTAGTTATCTAGGAGTGGTATTCTAGGTCATGTGGTAGCTTTATGTGTAAGTTTTGAGGAACTCCAGTACTGTTTTCTAAAACTGCTGCAGCCATTTTAAATTCCTACCAGCAGTATGTAAAGGCTCTTAAGTTTTCACATCTCTTGGATTGCATGGTGTGGAGCGGTATCTCATTGTGGTTTGATTTGCACTTCCCTGATGATTAATGATATTGAGCATCTTTTTTTATATGCTTATTGGCCATTTGTATATCTTTAGAGAAATGTCTGTTCACGCCTTTTGCCCATTTTAAAATTGTTTTTTTAATTAATTTTAAGTTCTTTATTCTAGATGCACATTCTTTATCAGATATATGTTTTGCACGTGTTTTTCTTCCTTTTTTTGGACTGTCTCTTCACTTTCTTGATAGTGTATTTTGAAGCTCAGAAGTTTTAAATTTTGATGAAGTTTATCTCCTTTTCCTTTTGTTGCTTTGATGTCAAATCTAAGAAACCATGCCTAACCCAGTCATAAAGATTTATGTCTGTTTCCATCTAAGGGGTTATATTTATAATTTTAGCTTTTACATTAGGTGTTTGATCCATTTTGAGTTAACTTTTGTTTACAGTGTGAGGTAGGGATTAGTTTTCCTAGCACTGCTTTTTTTTTTTTTTTTTTTTTTTTTAAAGACAATTCTTTTCTCATTGAGTTGTCTTGACAATTTGTGTTTATCAAGGTACCTTAACAGAAGGAATTGGAAAGGCAATTGAAGTAAAAGTGTTATGTGGAATCAGCTGGTATCATAGACCAAAATATTTTCTATGAATGTTCATTTTGAACCCCTAGTAATGTGCCTTTTCTAGACTTTTTTGAAAAATGGTTTTTTGGTTTTTTGGTTTGTTTTGTTTACTCTGCAGAGAAAAATATAAACCTAACAGACATTCAGAGCTCTCCATTTGTTTATCCATATAGGTCAGTAATAGCAGATCTTTATTATGTCACAGAATATATATGTATTTTTTGGTAATTGCATGAATATTGACGTTATCATATTGAACAAGTTTTAATAACACTTTGTATTCTCTTATTTTTACTTCTCATTTTTTAAAACTTTGAGCAATCCTTGTGTAGTCAGTGCAGAAAAATCCCAAAAGTAAAGTCCTTTCCTCCCCACTAAGTCCACTCCTCATATAAGCACCTTAAACTGCTTTTGTTGTTTAAAAAATTTTAGGTCAATTCCAAAACTCAAAAATACCAACATATCTTTCTGTATTTTGATTTTTCTTTCACCTCTAAACAGCATTTATTGCTTGACTTTCTAGTAGATATAAAATTTAGGTCATTATGGTTTTCCACTTTGTTTCTAATTCTGCTCTTACATTTTTGTTCTATTCTAGTATTGATTATTCTTAACTTTTATAATGGTTAAATTTCTGTTTCTAGCCTATCAGTTTTCGACAATAACTCTTCATTTCTGAACACTTAACACCCATATATTTTTCACATTTTTCTTTGTTTCTCCTACCTCCACACTTCCTTCAGCCTTAATTTTCTATTTCATTGTCAAGATTTTATATGACTGTGTGTAACTCTTCTATACTTCTCTGTGCTTCTAAAGGAGATTCTAGAAATCAAGTACTAATAACCAGCCTTTGTAATATGAGTATTAGTCACTGTAGAACTAAGTAGTTGTGTGGAACTGTAGAGGAAATTCTGTTACTAAACCTGTGCCCCTTAAGGAGAAATGTAATAAGCTCCTGCTTGGTGAGGAGAGCTCATGGATATTATTTTTAAAATTTGCTATTATGATGTGTTTTTATCTTGTAGCCATTTAGTTTTTCTTGAAGATAGACTTTCTGGAGCTCTCAACTTTTCTAATTTGGGGCAGCTTGCTTTCTAGATGTGCTAATACACATCTGGTTTAACCTTTCTTCCTTCTGGTCCACACCATTGATTTGAGTCCCAGTTTCCTTCCCATCACTGTTGGTTCCCATGTAAATTTTCCTTTATTTCCCTTAGTGTAGCCTTCATTTTTCATCTAATTTGCGACCATATTCACACCAATTCTGTGAGCATACTGATTTACCAGTGTTTTGAACTGTACATCTGAAAGGCTGGCTATCTCGTTGTTGCTTAGTTGTGTTTTTTTTCTGGAGCTTTGATCTGTTCTTTAAATTTGGGTCATTTTTTTTGTCTGGGCGTGCCTGTTCTGTAGTAAGGTGAGGGTCAACCCACGTCACAGCGTTGTGATGCTGTATGTGGGGGAGGGCCTGAGGCGGAACAATGGCATTTGCTGTGCTCTCAACCTTGCTTTCAGTCACTTCCCAGCTTCCCACAAGCAAACTGGGTCCTTCTCGTGCTGATTCCCATGTGGTGGGCTTGTGTATGTTCTAGGACCCGTGGGTCTCTCCAGGGAATTCTCCTGTGAGGCTGGGAGTCTCTCCCACTGCCTCAACGCCCACAGGTGTTTTCAGTCAGAGGCTTGAGGCTTTATTTCCCAATGCTGGGACCCCCAGGTTGCATGGTCCATCTTGCTCCCCAGTTGTTCCTCCCAGTTTATCTGCACACCAATGTGGGACCACCCAGTCCACTAGCTGCCGCCTCACTGGGTCCGCCAGCCAGCCATCACCTTGCCAAGAGTCCTCTCTGCCTGGCTGCCCCTCCTACCCGTCTGGATGAATGTGTCAGTCTTTAACTCCTTGGTTGTTGGACTTCCATACAGTTTGACTTTCTGTCAGTTCTGGTTGTTTTTTGTTTTTAAATTTTTGTTGTCCTTCCTTTGGTTGTGCCAGGAGGCACAGTATGTCTACCTACACCTCCATCTTGGCGGGAAGTCTTCCATGTCATTTTTTTTATTCCATTTTTATTTTACTGGAATATAATCATGAGTATTGTTTTAGGAAGGGTATGCTGGTGATAAACTTTGTAATTTTTGAATGTTTGAAAATGGCTTGCCTTTGTTTCTGATTAAAAGTTTAGATATAGAATTTTAACTTGGTACTACAATTTTTCCCTCTGAATTTTGAAAGCTCTGCTCCTGCAGTTTAAAGCACCAGTGTTGCTAATAGAGGTCCATTACAAATCTGGTGGTTTTCCTTTGTAGTAACCTCTTTTACAGTCTTTATGGTGATCACTCTTTACCTTTGGTCTGTTAAATGGGTTTAGTTGTAGGCTTTCCATTCCTTCTTGTGGGCTCTTTTTTAGTTCTAAGACTCTCTAGGTCTAGGAAATTATCTTCTATGATAATTTCTTCCCTCCTTTCTGTTTTCTCTCAAACTCTTGACAGGTAAATGTTGAACTCTCAAATTGAAGCTTTATTTGTTTATTACACTCTGGAAGAGTTCCTTGACTTTGTCTTTGAACTTTTCTGTAGTGCTTATTTCAGTAATTAAGTTTTTAATTTATAAGAGTTTTATCCTCCCTCAGTTCCCCCACCCCCATTCCCTACTTTCTTTCTGAGTATCGTGCATGTTGTAGTTTATTCATTCCCTTCTGCTAGCAAAATAATAGAATTGCAGCTACTCCATGTCCTTTCTTGTCTACTCTTTCAATTTTAGACATTTTGGTGAATATTTAGTGGTTTTAATTTGTTTTCCCATATTCCCCTAATAAACAATGATATTAAGCCCCTTTTAATATACTTATTGGCCATTTGGATAGCTTTTGTGATGTGACTTGCCAAGTTTTTTGCCCATTTCTATATTGGGCCATCTTTTTCATACTTATTTGTATGAGTTCATAATATGTCCCAGATACCAATTCTTACAGGTTGTATTTTGTAAGTAACTTCTCATTTCCCCAGCCCTATAAGCCCATTCAGAGTTCTGCTTGACTTCTCAACCTATCTATTGCCCTTTTCCCATTGGCAAATATCTCTAGGAGAAAAGAGGCATCCAGTGTTCTAGGCTTCCCTTCTTTGTACAGTTCTTGGCCTCTTGGGCCCTTGCTGCCTTTGTAGTACTTTGTACCTTCAAAGAGTTATAGTTTTTAGTTTTTCACAGGGAGGATTGGTTTGAAACAGTCTAGCCAGTCATTAGGAGATGGGGAAGTAGGCCAAGTCCTCCTGTGTTGTAGTTCTTCAAGGAGCTTCTTATCTGTTAGCTTCTCCATATAATTTTAAAGTCATCTTTTGAAGTTATGTAGATACACACACAGAGCCTATTGGGATTTTGAAAGGAAATGCATTGGAGAAAATTAACTTTTTGGTACTTTTTAAAATTTATTTAGGTCTTTTACAATGTCTCCCAATAAAGTTTTATAATTTTCTTCAATAAACTATTGCAGATACTTCATTAGATTTATTTCTAGGTACCTTATGTTTGTATCAAATCATAAATGGTATTTTTAGATAATTATATTTTCTATCTTATTGGTCTGTAGAAGTAAAATTTGACTTTGTATAACAATCTTGCTATACTCCTATGATAAATTTATTATAGAATTCTTTTGGATTTTCTGTGTTGACAGAATAATGACCTCTTTGTTTCCTCCTTTCTGATTCTTATGCTTTTTCTTTCTTTCTTTTTTTTCTTGTCTTAATGTGCTGGCTAGGATCTCCAGTACAATGTTGAATAGAAGCGGTGATGGGGCATCCTGATCTTGTTCCTGATTTTAAAGGAAATGCTTTCAAAGTTTCACAGTTAAGTATGATGCTTGCTGTAGGTTTATTGTAGATAATCTTTTCAGGTTAAGGACGTTCCTTTCTATTACTTGTTTGCTAATTTAAAAAAATGGATTTTGAATTTTATCAGAAGCCTTTTCTGCATCTTTTGAGAGGATCATGTTTTTACTCTGTAACCTATTTTTTTTTCTGTAATCTGTTAACATGGTGAAATACATTGATTGATTTTCTAATATTTAAGTCAGCTTTATGTTTCTAGTATAAAGTCAACCCTGATCTCTTCTTTTTTATTAGACTCAGTTTGAAGATAATTCAGGATTTCTGCCTCTAATAATGTGTAGTAATTGACTTACAGTTTAAAATACATATACTTTTCCTCTTCTGCAGGAGTTGATGTAAGATTAGAATGATCTGTTTTTAAGTGTTTGGTATAACTCCCTTGTAAAATTGTTACTTGTGTTTTCTTTGTGGGACACTCCTTAACCATTGTTTCAATTGCTTTGGTTGTAGGATTATTCTATTTTCAATTTTCAAAGTGGTTTTAATGGTTATATTTTTATAGAAAGTTGTTTATTTCATCTGTGTTCTTGAATTTATGACATTAATTTGTTAATCTCCAAATTCGTAGTAACTGTAGTTAATGTCCCTTTTATCTTTTTTAAAAAAGCCTTCTTTTCCTTGATCAGTGTTGAAAGCTAAAAAGCTTGCCAAGTTTTAAAGACTTCAAAGAATCACTTTTTTTATCTTACATGCTCTTAAATGTGTCCTTCCCCATTTTATTAATTTCTGCTCGTTTTTCCTTATACTTTCTTTGGGTTTATTTCTATTCTTTATCTGATTTCTTAAGTTGGACACCTTGCTTATTCTCCAAAATTTTATATAGGCATTTAAGATCGGGAGTTTCAATGTACTGCTTTTCCCGCATCACACAAGTTTTGATGTGCATTATTTTCACTTGTGAATACTTTTTTCTTCTGTGAATTCTTTTATCATTTATTTAAAAGTTTTATATTCAAACATAGAGGAGTTTCTTTAGTTTTTGATGTGTTGTGATGAGGCAACATGATTTGTGTATCAGTCCTTTGGAACGTATTTAAACTGTGTTGTCAGTTTTATAATTTTTGTTTGTATTTGAACAGAACGTATACTTTCTAAGTGTTGATGTGAAAATTTATATATATCCAGTGGTTGGGGTCGTTAAATCTTTTGTCAAGTCATATACATCTTTATGTATGTGAGAGCAGTGTATTAATCTTTTTTTTTTAGATTTTATTTATTTTTAGGGAGAGGAGAAAGTGTGAAAGCGAGGGAGAGAAACATGATGTGTGAGAGAAACAGCAATCAGTTGCCTCTCTCATGCCCCCAACTGAGGACTTGGCCCACAACCCAGGCATATGCTCTGACTGGGAATTGAACCAGCTACCTTTCAGGCCACAGGCCAGTGCTCAGTCCACACCAGCCAGGGCTGAGAGCAGAGTATGTTAATCTTTTACTAGAGTGTTTTTTTCTGTGTAGTTCTGTCCATTTTTATTTTTTTCCTTCTTATGTTTTAGAAAGTAAAGTTTTTATTCACTCTCCAAGAAAGGAGAGGGGGGCATGGTGTGGAGAGATAATCTAGCCCAATTTTTAAAGTATACTTTAAATCGTTACTAGTACATGAACATTTAACTTTATTTTATTTTCCTGTTGAATTGAGAAACTTTTACTCTGTATATCTAGGCATACTTTTTGTATTATATACTACTGTTTGATATTACTGTACTCATACTGGTTTTGGGGGGGGGTCAGCTAATTTTGCTGATTTTTAAAATTCTCCCTTCCCCTATATTTTTGTGTTTTTATTTTAGTTTTATCTCTTGTGAATATCAGGTTATTGAATTTAAGAAAATCTGCCTACTAATGTTTGTAATTTTAAATCAAACTTTTTATTAAACTGTCAATTTGTTCACAGTTGTAAGAGATAACGCAGAGACATCCTGTGTACTCTTTACTCAGTTTCCCCAATGGTAACATCTTGCAAAACAGTATAGTATCACAACTGGGATGTTGACATTGACACAGTCAAGAAACAGAACATTTCATCAACATAAGGACCCCTCATATACCGTATTTTTCGGACTATAAGATGCAACCCCCCAATTTGGGAGGAAAATGGGGGTATGTCTTATAGTCCAACTGTAGCTTACCTGGTCTGCTGTGGGGTAGGGGGCGGCAGCCTGTGTTATTTGTGTTATTAAATATTTTACCCCAGTTTTTTGCTTCAAAATTTTTTTTTCCTATTTTCCTCTAAAACCTAGGTGCATCTTATGGTCTGGTGCATCTTACAGTCCCAAAAATACGTTAGTCCTTTTTATAGCCATACCCACTTCCTTCTCTCCCCTCAATCTCGGGGACCCACTCATCTGTTCTTTATTTCTGTGATTTTGTCTTTTCAAGAATGTTATATAAATGGAATGATGTAGTATGGCACCTTTTCAGTTAGTTTTTTTTTCCACTCATAATTTTCTGAAAATTTATTCATGTTATTACCTGTATTAGTAGTTCATCTACGCAGTTTATTGCTGAGTAGATTTCATAGTATGGATTTGTTTAACCATTTACCTGTTGAAGGCATCTAGGTTGTTTACAGTTTTTGGTGATTACAAATACAGGTGCTATAAAGATTTGTGCATAGGTTTTTTTGTGAACATAAGTTTTAATTTCTCTGGGGTAAATGCCCAGAAGTGCAGTTACTGGATTGTGTGGTTGTTGTATATATAGTTTTCTAAGAACGTGCCCAACTTTCCCAGAGTGGCTGTACCATTTTAAATTCCTACCAGCAATGTATGGAGTGATCCAGTTTCTCTGCATTCTTGTCAGCATTTGGTGTTATCACTGTTTTTTATTTTAGCCATTCTGGCATGTATATTTAGTGAGGTTTTATTTTGCACTTCCCTAATGGCTAATGATACTGAAGATATTTTGATGTTCTTATTTTTCATCTCTAATATCCCACTGATGAACTGTCCCTTCATGTCTTCTGTCCTTTTTCTAATTGGATTTTTTTGTTGTTGAGTTTTGAGAGTTCTATGTATATTGTCTCTACTAGTCCTTTGTTGGATATGTGATTTGTAAATATTTTCTCCAACCCTGTTACTTGTTCTTTAATCTTTTTAATAGGGTATTGCAGAACAGAAGTTTTTAATTTTGGTGAAGTCCAATGTAACATTTTTCCATTTTTGGATTTTGTATTGGAGCATCAAGCCTGAGAACTCTTTGCCTGAAGATTTTATTCTGTGTGTTTTTTTCCTAAAAGTTTTTTTATAACTTTCTTCTAACATTTAAGTCTCATCTGCTTAGAATTCATTTTTGTATAAAATGTGAGGCTGATGTACAGGTTCGTTTTTTTTCTTGTCTGTGAATGTGCAGTTATCCCAGCACCATTTGTTGAAAGTTTATTTTTCTTCCATTGAGTTACATTGGTACATGTGTCAGACTATTTGGGCCTGTTGATGTAGGTCTATTTCTGGCTTCTTTATTCTGTTCCATTGACTTATGTGTCTGCTAATACCACAAAACCTTTTTTAAAAGAATTTAATTTTATTGGGGTGACACTGGTTAATAAAATTATATAGGTTTCAGGTGTACAGTTTTGTAATATGTCATCTGTCTGTTGTATTGTGTGTTCACCATGCTAGGTTAAGTCTCCTTCCATCACTATTTCCACAGCCCCCCACCCCCCCAACAAAATCTTGATTACTGAGCTAAGGTGTGAAATGATGTAGACCGATCCTCTCTCTATTCATTTTCAAAATTGTTTTAGCTCTTTTGTTTCCATATAAATTTTAGAATAACCTCATCTATACCCATAAAAAGTCTTGATGGGGTTTGGGTAGGGATGTGTTAAATCTATGTATGTGTTTAGGGAAGATTGTTGTTATTATCTTATTTAGTATTCCAATCTATGAACAGTCTGTTTAGGACTTCTTTCATTAGCGTTTTGTAGTTTTCAGAATACAAGTCCTGTGCATGTTTTCTTATGTTTTAAAACATATGTATTTTCATTTTCTTTGGAGTGAATATAAATGGTACTGTGTTTTAAACTTGTTTCCTCATATTCTTTGTTAGTGTCTAGAGATGTGATTGGTATTTGCATGTTGTTCTTGTATCTCGAGACCTTGCTGAACTCAGTTACTAGTTTTAGTTGTTTCGTAGATTCCTTGGGATCTGCAAATACAGGTAGTTTTATTTTTTTTTCCAACTATATGCCTTCTATTTCCTTTTCTCGTCTTTTCCCACCAGCATAGAACTTCCAGCACTATGCTGATGGAGAGTGGTGAGAGTAGACATCTTTGTCTCATTCTCAGTCTTACAGGGAAGCATTCAGTGTTTCACCATTAATTATCTTAGCTATGGGTTTTTCTTTTTTTCTCATTTTAGGTGGTTTTCTATTCATTTTAGAATAGATAAGTTCAACTATCAAGTTGAAGTTATCTGTTCTTATTTTTTAGAGAATTTTTATCTTGAGTGGGTGTCGACTTTGTCCAATGCTTTTTCGGCATTGATATGGTCATGTGATTTTCTTTTTTAGCTATTAATAAGGTGTACTACATTGACTTCAAACATTGTACCAGCTGTGCTTTCTCCCATACTCGTGAAGTTTTCATGCATTTTCTCTTGAAGTTTTAATACATGTATAGAAGTCTAAAATTACTATCTTTTCCTTTCTCCTCTGTAGCATACTTTAAATTGCTCACCACTCTGTGAACTTGTATGCATGCCATTGTTGCCCAGCATTTTTGTTCTACCTTTTCCTAGTCTCACAAATTTGAGGCTATTGTTTTATTTATTTATTTTTTAAAATATTTTATTTATTTTTAGCAAAAGGGAGGGAGAAAGAGAGGGAGAGAAACATCAATGTGTAGTTGCCAACTGGGGAACCTGGCATGCAACCCAGGCATGTGCCCTGACTGGTAATCAAACTGGTGACCCTTTGGTTCCAGGCCAGCACTCAAGCCAGGGCTGATAGTATTGTTTTATACAGTAAATGTTTCTTTAGGCTAATTACCTCCTTCAGTCAGATTTGTCATTTTATTTGCCCATCATTCTTCCTCTAGGACGCTCTCTGTTCAGTAGACATTGGCTTTTTACTTTACCCTAATGTGTTGATGTGGTTGCTTCTCACATGCCTTATACTGGGGACCTGGCCTGCAACCCTGCAACCCAGGCATGTGCCCTAACTGGGAATCAAACCAGCAACAGCAACCCTTTGGCTCAAGGCCTAACCTGTGCACTGAGCTACACCAGCCAGGGGCATTCTCAGGACTTTCGTACTTGCTCTGTCCTGTGCCTTGGAATGCTTTTCCTCCAATATCCGTTGGATGCTTTCCTATTCATACTTCAGTTACTTAGTTTCCTTCTCAGCAAGACCTTTACTGTTTTAAATTGCAAATCCTCTCTCCCTGTTTTCATTTCCTCCTTTGTTTTTGTCCATTCTGTTCATCACCACATGCCCTATTATATGTTTTATTTAGTAACATATGTTCCTTAGTCCTTATTTCTAGTCTTCCTGATATCTGCCAGGTGTGAGGTGACACTTTTTTTTTTTGTCGTTGGGTTCTTTATCTATTTTGGATATTAACTTCTTATCAGATATATGATTTGCAAATATCTTCTCTCATTCAGTAGGTTGCCTTTCATTTTGTTGATGGTTTCCTTTACTCTGCAAAAGCTTTATAGTCTGATTTTGTCTCACTTGGATTTATTTGGCTTTTGTTGCTTTTGGTGTCAGAGTCAAAAAATCATCTCCAAGACCTATATTATGGAGCTTATCACTGCCTGTGTTTTCTTCTAGTATTTTTATGGTTTCAGGTCTTACATTCAAGCCTTTAATCCATGCTGAGTTAATTTTTGTGTATGGTGTAAGATGGTGTTTCAGTTGCATTATTTTGAGTATGGCTCTCCAGTTTTCCCAGCACCATTTATTGAAGAGACCATCCTTTCCCCGTGGTATTCTTGCTCTTTTGTTGTAAAATAATTGACCATACATGTGTGGGCTTATTTTGGGGCTGTAGTCTCTTTCACTTATCTGTCTGTTTTTATGTCAGTATATTACTGTTTTGCTTACTGTATAAATTTGTAAAATAGTTTGAAATCAGGGAGTATGATGCCTCCAGTTTTGTTCTTTGTTCTCAAGATTGCATTGACTATTTGGTGTCACCACAGACAATTTAAGGGAAATCCTATATATTGTATAATTTTATCTATAAATATTTCAGCATGTGATTACAAAAATGGAGATAATCCTAATCAAGTTATTTATTAAATTTGTTAAACTAGTTTTACTTTACTAGAATAAACTATACTTGGGTACATCAAGGGCTTTTGTGTCAACTGGAAATGCTAATATGTTACCAAAAAAGAAACTCCTATGGTACCTATTAGGAAATGAGAAAGACCAGACCCCCTGTTTCATCAGGATTTGCTTCAAGTTTTGGCTGGATGAGTGGACTCCCTGCTGAAGTCTGAGAAACCGAAATTTGCCTATTTAAAAAATACTGTTCTGTGTTCAACAGACTTTTCCATGTTTATCTTCTAACATGTATTGAATATTCTGACTTTTATTCTGTTGAACAGTTTAAGTAACAGAATTCCATCTTTTCCTTCAAGGCTTAGTAGAATTTGTTGATTAAGCTGTCTTATCTGGGAAGATGCTTTTGTAAGTGAGGGGGCAAAGATAATATACCTCTCAAATCAGATTGAGTAATTTATATTTTTCTAGGAAATAAGTTATCTCTAAGTTACTGTAGTTGCATGTGCTATTTTCTGTTTAAGGAAATTTGCTTAGTATTTGTGGTCTTTATATTACTTTTCTTCTCAAAAGTGTTTTTCCCCCTTTTGGGGGCCAGACTTTTGTGTTTTTTGCTTTCTGGTTCATGTTTTATTTTTAATGCTTCGTTCTTTCTGAGGGTGTGTGTTTATTTTGTTGTTATAGTCAGTCTTCTGTATCCGGGGTTCCACATCTGTGAGGAGGGAGGGCTGACTTAAGGGACGTGAGCATCTGTGGACTTTGGTAATACGCAGGGGGTGGAGGCATCGAGAAACCAATCCTCTGCAGATAACAAGGGACCGGCTTACATTTTTTGCTTTTTGAACTCACTAAATTTATTTTCAATCTTGTATAATAATAAAAGCATTTAGGGAGATGCTCTCCCAAGCTTTGGCTTATTTTATAGATTTTGAAATGTAGTATTCTCTCTTGTTTCTCTTAATATTCAATTTTGATTTCTCGAGCTGGGGAGTAATGTTAATCAGTGTCTTGTAAAAGAGAGATCCACATAAGGTCACAAGTAAAAGGTGATTCAGTTAAAGGGAATAGGTGGTTTTACCGGAATGCAGGGCCAGGAACTAGGTAGGGACTGCTCAGGAAATTGGTAGTAGTTACATATTGGAGAATGTTTCTAAATTTCACAGTTTCTCTTATGGTATCAGCTTGGTCATTTCTTTTTATTACATGGTGGTTTTTCTTTATCCATCCCTGCTTATACGTGAAAATATAGAAAGTTTTAATGTTGCTGTTGGGATAGGCGATATTAATAATGTGGTTTAGCAGTTCCCTACAGTATTTACTCTCCCTGTTCCTCATTATACACGATAGTAGGTGGAGGATCTACAAAGTTAGTGTTGGTCTTTACTGTGACATCCAAGCTACAAGGCTTCCTCAAATTCTGGGTTATTTTTAACCATTTCCATCTCACGTTTAAGAGTTGAAGAGCAGCCTCTGGAAAATACTTTTACTCATGATGATCACTTTTAACTGTCATGTTTACTTGTTTGATGAGTTGTTTTCTAAATGTAGCACTTTCAACTTTCCTTCGTGCCTATATCTAATATTCCAATTATATAATGTCCCAAGTTTCAAATTTTTTATAATTTTGTGTTAAATTTGATAAGTAAAGTTGATTTAAAGTCCTAGTCTTAATTTACATTGGCTTTTCTTTAGAAATCCGGATTATGTATATTTTTTAAATATCAGATGCCAATATATTTTTCTATAGTTCATAGAATTTCCTTAAAGGCAAGCAGTTGAGATTATTTCCCTGTGTAGAGCACATTAGCAATCATAACTGAAGATTAGAGGCAGACTTTGGGAGGAAGCAGGATGGATTGGATAAAATGCACTTAAAAAATTGGAGAACAAGAGCTGAAATTAATTCTTGCTGGTACTCCTAGCAGGCTCACTGCACCTGGTGATGGCTGGGTCAAAAAAATGATAACTATGACTTTAGGAAGAAATGGGTTCCAGTGAGGTTTGCTGAGAAATACATTCATAGATTTTGACTTAGTAAGCTCCTTAGGGACTATCTTAATAGTAAATTCTAAGTAAAGGACAATTTTTGGTTTTGTTTGTTTTGAAATAGAAATTGATGGCCAAAGGGATGAAGTGACTTTCCCAAGTTGTCCTGAGTCTTGATGCTAGGACTTGATGTACTGATGGCTGCTGTCAAGTTTTCCACAGGACCCCAGTGACTCTCAAAACTACCACCTTTGGGAGGGCAGGCAGTGCTTTCTCTTTTGGAGCCTTTTGCACAGTGTCCTGTTTGCTTTTGTTTCCTTTGCCCCTCCCCAAACTAGGGAATTTCTTTTTTGCACAGAATCTTTGGATTCCATATTTATAGTTCTAAGCTTTTATATTTTTCATCCCTTTTGTTTGTATACTTACAATAGCGAATAGAGCTATTTGCACTAGCATTCTTTGCCAGATAAATTTATTACTGGAAATAAGTGAAATGAGACCTCCCAGAAATTCCTTTCTGCGAGCCAAGCTTAGAGTGACTTTGTGTTGCTTCCGTCATTTCTATAAGGCAGGTTTTCTTAAAATGAAGAATATCTGAAAATAACTGGAACAAGGGAAGCAAAGTAGTGAATTCCAAGTTAGTTTGATTTCTTTAGAAGTAATCACAGATACCTTGTTTCTGTATGACTGTCTTTGTTGGTGGTAGTGTTTTCCATGATTTAATGTTGCTTATATGCACCGTAATATGAGCAAACTTCAGTTGAAAAATTTATTAGGATTGGGGACTTTTGGGAGGATGCATTACATTTCTTGCTTGGGAAGACACTTCTGAAAAGCTATCATAGTCCTTGTTATGTAACCTTGAGTAAACTGTTACAGGTGTGTCATGAGATAGGCCAAGAATTTTCTTGTTTTCCCTCTTTTTTTTTAATCTTGTCCATAACATAGGGGTAAGATAAAATCATCATTAACACATGGAGGAAATGAAATGAGTTCAAGTGTAATGACCAAGGCACTATGATATATGTTGCTATGTGAGAGTGATTTAGAGCTGCACCATCCAGTGTGGTAGCTACTAGCCAAGTGTGGCTCTTAAGCACTTGAAATGTGCTTAGTCCAAAATGAAATGTGCTCTGGGTGGAAAATACACACTGGATATTGCAAAGTCAGTATGGAAAAAAAATCTCATTGACACTTTTTAAAAATCTTGATTTTTTAAAATTATATTGATTACCTGTTTAAATTTAAGTAATACTTTTGATATACTGTATTGGGTTAAATGAAGCATCTTATCAGAATTAAATTGTTTTACTTTAATGTGACTACAGTAGAAGACTTAGAATTATGTATGTGGTTCCTACTTCTGTTAGTCTGTGCTGATCAAGTGTATAAAGAATGGTTGGTAGGATTACAACTTAATAATTCTTTTACCTGTACAATATGAAATATAGAGACATATGAAGTAGAATTACAAGTTTGCTACGGCTTTAATATACAGCTATATTTGATATGTTTAAATTTGTTTGCAGTTCAGAAAACTAGCAGCTATTCCTGACAACTACTTAAAAGTTCAGAAGAGTTTTAAACAATTGCTTCTGGGCCATCAGTGAGACTTACCTGCCAGGTTGAGAAGGAGTCCCAGGTAGCTGTGGAGTGTGCTGCACTGAGAAGAGGTGGGGGGCAGTTTTCCTTAGGGTCAATCTCTAAAAGGGCGTTTGGTCAGCTGCTCTTTCTGGTTAGATGGTGCACGTGTGTACAAGTAAACCTGACCTACACATGGGTCACTTCTGTGTTCAGGATTGACTGAAAATCACTGAGTAGGTGGATTCATGAAGCAGTGAGTGGCTAAAAGTATATACTAAGCTTTGTTGAATAAATAAATGGTAAGATCTGAAGCAGGAACTGCCTCTAACTTTCATTTTGCACTCAAGAGCAAGTCAATAGAGAGTGACTTGGAAGGAATCTTATCCTTTGAGATTTATGATGACTCATTTCTTTGCTCTTGACACTTAACTGAGAACTTCAGTTCTAGAAGTTTGACTACTAAATAAGGTGTATAGATTTTTAGCTTTAATTTTAACAAGTACTATTTTCTTGTCTGTTCCTTCATTTTGAGTTGGTAAAAATTAATTGGGTTTTGGATCACAAATTCGTCTTGATTTTTGTAGATTTAATGCTTAGCATCAGAAATTATGCATATAGTGTAAAAATCTAATTGGTCAGTTGATAATGTGCATTTGTAGGGCTTAGTTTTAAAGGAACATTTTCATTGGTTATAAATTTCATAGTCATAAAGCATCTACAAGTTTTCACTTGAGCATAAAGGAAAACAATAGTCTAACAAAATTGAGGATATCAAAACATTATTAATATCATAACTTGAGTGTTATTTGGTGGGGTGGGGCTAGCAGCGTATACTGGGACAATTCTAAACTGTATGTGGAAATACTGGTTACTAGCACATGCCAACTGATTGAATGCTGAAAAAATAAGATTTTGTAGTACATTTTAAATACGGTTTTTATATACTTGGTGACTATTGGTTTACTTTTTTTTCTCTCCTTTTAGAATATGGTTTCTAGTTTTAGGGTTTCTGAACTACAAGTGTTACTAGGCTTTGCTGGACGGAATAAAAGTGGACGTAAGCATGACCTCCTGATGAGGGCGTTGCATTTACTGAAGAGCGGCTGTAGCCCTGCGGTTCAGATTAAAATCCGAGAATTGTATAGACGCCGATACCCACGGACTCTTGAAGGACTTACTGATTTATCCACAATCAAATCATCGGTTTTCAGTTTGGATGGTAGCTCATCACCTGTAGAACCTGACTTGCCTGTGGCTGGAATCCACACGTTGCCTTCCACTTCAGTTACACCTCATTCACCGTCCTCCCCTGTAGGTTCTGTGTTGCTTCAAGATACTAAACCCACGTTTGAGATGCAGCAGCCATCTCCCCCAATTCCTCCTGTCCATCCTGATGTACAGTTAAAAAACTTGCCCTTTTATGATGTTCTTGATGTTCTCATCAAGCCCACGAGTTTAGGTAAGTGTTAGACAAATCCATTTCTTCCGGACAACGAATAAAGCAAGAGGCCTTCAACTGTTAATGATTTGCTGCTCAGAAAATTTAATAAATTTTATCATATTGTTTAAAGTTCATACATGTGTCTTTAACACCTTTTTACCTAGGTTGATTGACTTCTGTTGTGTAACTGCATAATTTCTTACTGCCTAATGAAATTATATACAGAGATATTTGGATTTATTGATGAAGTAAATTGTTTGAAAAATGGTATTCCATAGTTAATCTGGCAGATTATTTTCTTCTCCATCCTTTGTGTAGCATTATATTACAGTACATCTTGGTTGCACCAGGAGGGAATTTCAAGAGGCAGAGCTGGATAATGGGGGTCAACATGGCCTGATTGGTTCGCAGGCCAAGGAGGCAATGCCTTTTCCAGGCCCTTTCTCCTTGCTTTGTTTTTATTTAACAATACTGAGATAGGCAGGTAGAGCAGTGCATTATATCTCTTCATTACATTCATTCTGAAATAAGAATTCTTTGTTTATTCACATTTTATTATTTGTGTGAAGTCCTGTGAGTAGCATTATTGCATGAAAGAGTAAGGACACTTTACTCTTGATAACATATCGATTGCTAAATTAGTTTCCAGAAGAGCTGTACTAGTTTAAATTACACAAAGTGAAAGAATGTTTCTCAGTGCACTTAATGTCCTTCCTCTGTTAAGTGTTATTAAAAACATATCTTTGTGATTTTGATGGATAAAGAAGACTCATGTCTCTCTTAGATTTTGAATTTCTAAAATTAGTAGGAGCAAACACTGTAAATGTTTATTATTCACTTGCCTTTTAAAAATTTTTATTTCCACCTTTAATCCTTTTTTATACAGCTTCATTTATCTACTTAAAATATTTCTATAATTAATTTTATTTTTCCCTTTGTCATGGTTTTTGGTTTTTACCAGTGCACAGTATCATGGCTTATATGTGTTTCTTTCTTAGCAATTAATTGTAAATTTCTTTTTTTCTTTTTTCTTTTTTTTAAGATTTTCTTTATGTTTAGAGTGAGGGGCAGGGGCGGAGAAAGAGAGGGAGAGACACATGGATGTGTGAGAGACATCAGTCAGTTGCCTCTTGCACGCCCACCTCTGGGGACCTGGCCCAGAACCAAGGCACGTGCCCTGACAGGGAATTGAACCAATGACCTTTCAGTTCGCAGCTGGTACTCAGTCCACTGAGCCGCACCAGCCAGGTTGCAAGTTTATTTTGTATGTATTTTGAGAAAGATTCAGACTAGTGATATGCTTGGCTGATCCTACCTTATGGGACTCCTCTGGAGTATAGTCAGGGTGAGGACTGAGAAGATGAGGGCCTGTGGGGTCGTGGTCACAATGGAAGGTGTTTCAGAAACAGGGTTGAATGCCTGGACAAATGACGGGAGACGAGATGCAGCAGTGCGTCTGCTCTGCTTACTAGCATCTGTGGTGTACCAAGTGGTAAACTCGGGACAGGTTTCCTGCTTTTCTTGCCTTACTTTCCTGCTTCGTTCAGAAATAGAAATATTTTTGCTTTTGTATATTGATTCTTCATAGAGTTTCTCTTTCATTAACTTCAATACAATTAAAGGTAGTAGGCTTTTTATAAGTTTTTAAAATAAAACTTTTGTATCTCATTTGGCTTACATAAAATAATGCCAGATACATATAACCTCAGGCCTTACAATTACCCCTAAGCTAAAAACTGTATTTCCTAGGAGCCCTGCCTTATCATTGTTTTTATAAACATTACAAACTGATTCTTGTTTAAAACGAAGCTTAAACATTTCATTATTCTGTCTTCTACACGAATGAGAAAAAATAATTTTCTTAATATACTTAGTCTTATTATGTCTGATTGATAAAACAGTGATCTAAGAAATGGTCTTTTAGACTTTGAGGTAGAAAGTTAAAAAATCAGCATAGGTACCATATAGGCTGCCAAATAAAAGTTGAAAAAATTTAATACTTTCCAGTAAAGACCTTCAGCTAAAATTTTTTGAGTCACATGCCTAAGGCAATATAATATGGCATGGTTTTATGATGTTGAAAATACTTATAAAAAAAATTCCTGGAGCTCTGACTGGCATGTCTCAGTTGGTTTGGGTGTCATCTCACTGAGCAAAAGGATGTGGGTTCGATTCCTGGTCACAGCACATGCCTGGGTGGCAGGTTTGGTCCTCTGTTGACGTGCATACAAGAGGCAACTAAATTGATGTTTCATTCACGCATTGATGTTTCTCTCTTTTTCTTCCTCCCTTCCCCTCTCTAAAAAGAAATAAATAAAATACATGTCTTTTTAATTCTGGGAAAATTTATTTATTTGGACACTCCTCTGAAGAAACCTGTTCACATTTGGGAGCTGAGAAATAACAGTCTTCGGGAGTCAAAAGAGATATCAAATCCAAATTTCAAAGGATGTATTTTTGACAATTGCAAGCCAGTTTTTTATTTTATATGCAGTTGATTAGATGATTTCTAAGCCATCAACATACTATTGAGTAGGAATTGACAAAATGTGAGAGACTGGAAGAGCCATGGTAGAAAAAACAAAGAGGTGCCCTGGCTGGCCTAGCTCAGTGGATTGAGCGCGGGCTGCGAACCAAAGTGTCGCAGGTTCGATTCCCAGTCAGGGCACATGCCTGGGTTGCAGGCCACCGCCCCCAGCAACCGCACATTGATGTTTCTCTCCCTCTCTCTCTTTCTCCCTCCCTTCCCTCTCTAAAAATTAAATAAATAAAATCTTTTAAAAAAAAGAAAAAGAAAAAACAAAGAGGTAAAAAATGTCATTCCTGAATATCTTAGGATATTGAAACCAAAAGCCCTTTACTATTAAAAGAATTGCTGTTACAGCATGACACATATATTGATGCTGACCACTCCCTTGGACCCCCTCCCCCCCAAAAGAACAAAAAACCCAACATGGTGAGTATATTCAGTTTAAGAAGATACATTATTATATATTTTGCAGTTTGGAATTATTTTTATTCAAAATGATTGAAATAAAAATATTTTAGCATTTAAAATGACAGACCAGCCCTGGCTGGTATGGCTTAGTGGATTGAGTACCGACCTGTGAACCAAAGAGTTGCCAGTTGGATTCACAGTCTGGGCACATGCCGGGGTTGTGTGCTCCAGGCCAGGTCCCCATTTGGGGGAGTGTGAGAGGCAACCACACACTGATGTTTTTCTCCAACTCTTTCTCCCTCCCTCTAAAAATAAATAAGTAAAATCTTTTAAAAAATGAAAATGTCAGACTGGCATCTAAAATACCTAAGTATACACAACACTAAGTGGAGTTCTCTATACCTATGATGATACTGTGACAAACGGAAAATCCCTAATCTAAAAACAAACTAACCCAAATCTTTTTTCTCTTCAATAGCTGTTCTGATGTCCAGGCAGTCTTTCTCTTCTCAGTTTTTTTTCTAAAATATTTTTTATTGATTATGCTATTACAGTTGTCCCATTTCCCTCCCTTTATTCCCCTCTGCCCTGCACACCCCCTCCCAACCACATTCTCCCCTTTAGTTCATATTCATTGGTCATACATATAAATTCTTTGGCTTCTACATTTCCTATATTACTCTTAACGCCCCCCCCCCATCTATTTTCTACCTACTCTTTATGCTACTTATTCTCTGTACCTTCCCCCGTCACACTCCCCTGTTGATAACCCTCCATATGATCTCCATTTCTGTGGTTC
This sequence comes from Phyllostomus discolor, assembly GCF_004126475.2. NCBI lineage: Eukaryota > Metazoa > Chordata > Mammalia > Chiroptera > Phyllostomidae > Phyllostomus > Phyllostomus discolor. Next base: position 19,346,493 of record NC_040911.2, read on the forward strand.
TGTTCCTGTTCTAGTTGTTTGCTTAGTTTGCTTTTGTTTTTTTTTAGGTTTGGTTGTTAATAGCTGTGAGTTTGTTGTCATTTTACTGTTCATATTTTTTATCTTTTTCTTAGATCTAAGTCCCTTTAACATTTCATATAATAAGGGCTGGGTGATGATGAACTCCTTTAACTTGACCCTAACTAACTCGCTGGGTCCTCCTGCTGCTGCCTTGCTGCAAGTACCCTCTGCCCCTCCTGCCCCTCCTACCGGTCTGGATGAATGTGTCTTCTTTAACTCCTTGGTTGTCGGACTTCCATACAGTTTGATTTTCTGTCAGTTCTGGTTGTTTCTTGTTTTTAAATTTGTTGTTGTGCTTCTTTTAGTTCAAGGAAGCACAGTGTGTCTACCTATACTCCATCTTGGCCCGAAGAAAATCTCATAATGTTTTAAGTAAATTTATAATTTTGTGTTGGGCTCCATTCATAGTCATCCTAGGCTGCGTGCGGCCTGCGGGCCGTAGGTGGGACAACCCTGCAGGGGGGTTAAGTGTTTTTTGCAAGAGTCCCAGGTGGTTGTTAAGCTCAGGCAAGTTGGGTAGATAATGTTATATCTTTATGGTTTTTTCTCCTGTCTTTTAGTTTCATTACTTTTGCTTTAAAGTTACAAAGTTATGTTTTTAAGGAAATTATAAGAAGAAAAACAGCATATTTTTCTTTTACCACTTATTTACCATTTGTGATGGTTTTCATTTAGTATAATATTTTAAATTCTGATCATTTCCTTTTACGTTTCTTGTAGTCTATGTCTGTTTTCAACAAATTGTCTTGACTTTTGTTTATATAAAAGTCCTTATTTCCACCCTGTTTTTGAAGGGTATTGAATTTTCAGTTGCCAGTTTCTTACACCTTGAAGATAACTTCTTGCCTATGTTGTTTCTGATGAGATGTCAGCCTTTATTTGTATTGTTCCCTCGTACAAATGGTTTGGTTTTTCTCTGAGTGCTTTCAGGATTTTATAGTCATCATTGCTTTTCAGTCGTTTGGTTGTGATGTGATTAATTAGGTTTTTTTTTTGTATTTATTTTGCTTGGGGTTTGATCTGTAAGGGTTTTGCTCACTCTTCCATCAAAGTTATGGGATAGTCTTCCGTTATTCCTCTAAGTTTTTAAAACTTTTACTTACTTTAAATTTTTATGCCCCATTTTCTCCTTCTGGAATTCTGTTTGTACGTGTGTTGGACTGTTTGAGGTTTCTGGCTGGAGAAACTGGGTGCTCCTACCATTAAGTAAGATTGAAAATGTAGTATGTTTACATATAATCTCCAAATATAGTTTATTAAATTTGACAGTTAAGAAGTCATTGGTGATAGAAAGTAGAAAGTGGAATCTGTACCGGAAAGAACTGAGGAGTAAACAGGAATTGGAAAGGTAGAAAGACACTACTGCAGTTCTGTGTGTGTGTTTTACGCCCCATAGTCATGTTTATGCCTTAGAGTTTTGTTTCATTTTTAGGCATTCATTAAAAACAACCTGCCTCTCTTAGCTCTGTTTTTATATGTCCTAGGAGGGTACAAGGCACTCCGTGACATGATTTCTAGGAGCATAATTGTACAATAAATTACCTATGGTTGTTACAGGTGCTAATATGCTTGGATTTGTTCTTTTAATATTATCTTTTTCTCCCTTTCCAGTTCAAAGCAGTATTCAACGATTTCAAGAGAAGTTTTTTATTTTTGCTCTGACTCCTCAACAAGTTAGAGAGATATGCATATCCAGGTAAGAGGAATGTTTGGAATATATTTCTCCGTGAGTATCTGTGTATTGGTCTGCTAAGGCTGCTGTAACAGAGGACCACAAACTGGGTGGCTTAAAGAGCAGCAGTTTATTTTCTCACACTTTTGGAGGCTTGACGACTAAGGTTAAGATGTTGGCAGATTTGCTTTCTCCTGAAGCCGCTCCCACTCTTGGTGGATCAGTTGGTTAGAGTGTCATCCTGATACACCTAGGTTGCAGGTTTGATCCCCAGTCAGGGCACATACAAGAATCAACCAATGAATACCTAAATAAGTGGAACAACAAATTGATGTTTCTCTCTCCCTTCTCTTCTGCTCTTTCTCTAAACTCAATTTTAAAAAATTGTACAATGATTAGTCCAAAAAGTCCAGTATTCAAATAATATGGGGTTCAGAAAAAAAAGAGAAAATTGAGAGGAGGAAATGACCAAAGTAGTAAAATGAATGTAGGTTCATGTAGTTTATGTCCATCAAGAACAAGGTATTGAGTGAGTTTTTGTAAATTAGAAGTACTTTCAATCTTGGGAATAAATAATAAGCTAGCTAACAACAAGTAAATAGAATAACTTAAATAGTATAATGTATGTCCAAAACTGTATCATTAACCTAAGTTTTGATATTCAGGGATTGATGCAGACTCCAGCGGGCTGGAGTCTGTGTTGTGAGTGAGGTAAACAAAGTCACGTGGACTACCGAGTCCTATGGAGAAAAAGGGACGGCATGGCCACTCTCCAAAGGGGAGAGTGCCTCAACCCTCGACTGGATAGGCTTTTATTGCTTTCCAGTCTAATTACATCAAAGAAGGTTCTCATTATTTCTAGATTTAGTGAAGTGATTACTTCTTAAAGATAACAAAAAAAGAAAAAATGTTGCAAGTGCAAGGGAATGATAAAAATGATTGATTTGGTTACATTTTGTCTTTGGGATGTCTTAGCACAGACTTTAGGGAGTTGCTTCAGAGATACACATCAAACTTCTGCCGTCTTAACTCAGGGTGAGGGAGTTTTAGCAGAAGCAGGTCTCATAGCAGCCCAGGTACAATGCAGGCCTGATTCCCCACGGGAAAGCCGATCTGCACGCCTGGCTCCTGTGTGCCGCCTCACGTTTGATCGGCTTTCCAGATCCATGCCGGGCTACATTTGCCGTTGCCGTGCTGATCGGTTCCCTATAGGGGGTTATCCCTTGCTTGAAATCAGCATTTATTAAGTGTTTTATTAGGTACAAAGAACTATATTATGTGATATGACCCCTTTCTAAAAGTTGCTTACAGTCTTGTTAGTGAACCAGCTTATGTACATAAAATGATCATTGGCATTGCGAGGTGTATATGAAAAGAGTGAATTCAGTAAGGACAAATGAGAGCTGATTTACAGGAGTAGACTACTTTTAACTTTGGGGGTCTGGGAAAACTTTATTAGAATTTTGGGTGGGCCTTTGAAGGAAGGAGATTATTTACATTAAGTAGATTTAAAGATACAGACTTCAAGATACATTTTTAAACTTTTTTTTTGAAGTTTTAACTTCGTGGATGTATTAACTAACCAACAAATGAATGACTAAAATTTAAATAATTAATTTCAGGATACACTTTTAATCATGTTCTGGAGATGGATGGTATCACCTTAATGGGAATGTATTTAATGCTGCAGAACCATACACTTAAAAATGGTTAACATGATAAATTTTTTAATGTATATTTAACCACCAACATTTTTTAAAGTAATAATAAAAGTAAATAATTCTCCCTCCAAAGAAAACAAAATAAAACACATATACACATGTTTATATAAATCCCAACCTTTTCAGAGTTCTAATAAAATAGTAAAACATCTTTCTAAGTGGAAGTAAAATGTTGATACCTATTACTGTGCTTTCAATAATTACCAACATTTTGGTAGTCTCTATGTGACCTACTCTCCATATTTTTTCCTGCAATATTTTAAAGCAAATCACAGACATCATATGATTTCACCCACAGATACCTTAAAATGCATTTCTTATTAATTGTTAACACAATCACACTAAAAATTAATAATTCCTTAATATAAAACCGTGTCTAGCCTATATTCAAATTTTCTGAGTTGTTTCAGTATTTAAACATTTAAATGTGTATTACTTTGGACTTTCAAGATATTTTTTTGATGAAGGCTATGAAAAGTGAAAAAAAGGAAACTATACAGGGAACCAACAGTGATGGGAAGGAAACCAGGATTCTATGATGTGGATTAGAAGGAAGAAAGAAATATTCAACAGAACAGAATGAAGAAACAAGAATTCAAAAAAATGAGGAGAGGTTTGGGAACCTCCAGGACAACTTCAAATGTTCCAACATCTGAATCATAGGGGTGCCAGAAGGAGAAGAGGTAGAGCAAGAGATTGAAAACTTACTTGAAAAAATAATGAAGGAGAACTTTTCCAATCTGGTGAAGAAAATAGACTTCTAGGAAGTTCAGGAAGCTCAGAGAGTCCCAAAGAAGGTGGACCCAAGGAGGAACACGCCAAGGCACATCATAATTACATTACCTAAGATTAAAGATAAGGAGAAAATCTTAAAAGCATCAAGACAAAAGGAGACAGTTACCTACAAAGGAGTTCCCATAAGACTGTCAGCTGATTTCTCAAAAGAGACCTTGCAGGCAAGAAGGGGCTGGAAAGAGATATTCCAAGTCATGAAAGGCAAGAACCTATATCCAAGATAACTCTATCCAGCAAAGCTATCATTTAGAATGGAAGGGCAGATAAAGTGCTTCTTGGATAAGGTCAAGTTAAAGGAGTTCCTCATCACTAAGCCCTTATTATATGAAATATTAAAGGGACTTATCTAAGAAAAAGAAGATTATCTAAATTGTGAATAGTAAAATGACAATAAACTCTAAACTATCAACAAGTGAGCCTTAAAAAAAAACAACAAATTAAGCTACAACTAGAACAGGGACAGAAATGGAGATCACATGGAGGCTTATCAGTGGTAAGGGGAGGGGGGAATTGGAGGGAAAGGTACAGGGAATATGTAGTATAAGTAGTAGGTGCAAAATAGGGGGAAGTTAAGAATAGTATAAGAAATGTAGAAGCCAAAGAACTTACATGTACAACCCATGGACATGACCTGGGGGTAGTGGGGAATAAAGGGGGGAAAATGGGACTGGTATAATAGCATAATCAATAAAATATATTAAAAAAAAACAAATAAGAAATTAAAAGGTTCATAAACTTTAAAAAAAGATTTTTTTACTTTAATAACAGATTTACAGAAAGATTGTAAAAACTATATATATATATTCTTTACCTAGCTTTCTTTAATATTAACATTTTGCATAACCACACTGTAATTATCAAAACCAAGAAATCAACCTGGGTAAAATACTGTTACCTAAATAACAAACTTCATTCAGATTTTACCAGTTTTTCTGCCATTGAATTTCTGTTCTTGGATTCAATTTGGGGCCCTAGATCACATTTAATTGGGTCATTTTTAGTTTCTTTCAATCTGTGACAGTTTTTTAGTTTTTCCTTGTCTTCCATAACTGTTGGTACTTTTGAAGAATATGACTCAGGTATTTGTACATGTCCCTCAGTTTGGGTTGTCTTCTGTGTTGTCATGATTAGGTTGAGATTAGGCATTTTTGGAAGAATACCCCAAGTTACAACCCCTTCTCAGTGTGTCATTGGGCTGCATAATATTGATACATCTTATTTTTGGTAATGTTAACCTTGATCATTTGGATAAGGTATTGGGTAAGATTTTTGCACTGTAAAATTGCTGTTTTTTCTTTGTTATTAAAAAATACCTTGGAAATACTTGGAGACTAGGCACATATTGTTTCTTTTTGAGTAGGATTCACAGCTCTTCACATATTCTTTCTTCCTACTCTGCTTTAAGGGCCAATTCCAGTCTTACCTCTTCTGGAATGCCTTTCCCCATTTCCCCATTTCCCCAAACACATCCTTTGTCTTTCATTGTACTGTGTACTATATTCTGTGAAAACGTAGTTGCATTTATTTGACTACTTACATTTATGAACTTCTTAATGAAAACAACATCTCTTAGTCATTTTTATATTTCAGAAGCCTGTCACAGTGCCTGGCATACAGTCAGTGCCTGCTTTGTATCTGATAAATGAGGTCAACATATGCAAGTTCCCACAACTGTGAAACTGGCAGAACATGAATGTCAGAAGATGCTTAGGCATTACTCATAGTGTTTGTGAAGATAATTAGCCCATTGCGTTTCCCAGTTTGATAATTTCTCTTACTGGAACAAAGTATAAATCCTTAGTGAGCTACTAAAAAGTATTTATAACATGCTTCCATCTCTGTCACTATATTCATGTTTTTGTCATTTCTCTTTTTTTCACTTCTGTTCCCTGACCTAACAAGATTCTGCTGTGTAGGTCTGGTTGATCCTCAGCCTTTCCTTTGGATGAGAAGCACTGCACTAGTGAAGCCACTGTGACTGATAAAAGCACGTCTCCTTTGAGTAGAAATAAGCAGAACAACTACTGTACAAATCCTGTTTTCCAGTTTTTTGGACACTGATTACTGCCTTAAACTTTTGAGACAGAATTAAATTTTTCTGGAGCACTTGCTTTTCATAATTTTTTTTGTACTTAGCACATTTTACTTTAGTTGTGTATATCTGTTAACTACTGGCATTATAAGACTTCTAAGAACAAAACCAAAAATGTGTTACTAGCCTTTGAAGTCCCTGCAGCCAGACTGAAATATTTCTTGATTTGAATGAGTGGAATGAATAATGGGTTACTCATAAGAGCTCTGTGTTGTCTAGGATATAGGGATGTTTTGAATAGACATTTTACAAGGGTGGGGACCACCACTGGCAAGGGAGACAGAGGAGAGTTACTAAGAGTAGCCAGCTGCTTGCACAATCTTAATATCTAGGCACTTTATGTGGATTATTAACACATTTAACCATCACAGACTTCATGAGGTAGGTGCAGTGATTTTCCATCTTTAACAGATGTAGAGACTAAGGAACAGAAAGGTTAAATATCCCTGACCTTTGTGGTTCAGTTTGTTGGGCATTGCCCACAACGCAAAAGTTTGCCTGTTCGATTTCCAGTCAGGGCACCTGCCCGGATCTCAGATTCAGTCCTGGGTCAAAGTGTGTACAAGAGCCACAGCTCAATATTTCTCTCCTTCTCTTCCTCCTTCCCTTCCCTTCCCTTCCCTTCCCTTCCCTTCCCTTCCCTTCCCTTCCCTTCCCTTCCCTTCCCCCTCTCTAAAAGTAAATATGTGTGTATATATATACACACACACATATACATATATACACACACACACATATATATTTTTTTTTTAAGAGAAAGGCCCTGGCTCGTGTGGCTCAGTGGATTGAGCACAGGCCTTCAGGCCAAAGGGTTGTTGGTTTGATTCTCAGTTGGGGCACATGCCTGGGTTGTGGGCCGAGGTCCCCAGTGAGGGGGTGCATGAGAGGCAACCACACATTGATGTTTCTCTCCCTCTCTTTCTCCCTCCCTTCCCCTCTGTCTAAAAATAAATAAAATCTTTAAAAAGAAAAAGGTTAAGTAATTTGTCCAAGGTCACATAGTGTGAGGCTGTAGAACTCAAGCTGGTCCCTATTGTGCTTTCCTGCCTCCCAGTGAACGTAGAGAACTGGAAACCGTGAGAATGGCCCAGCCAGAGCAAGATGACTAATCTCTAATGATACTGTCTCTGAAAAGTCCAAGACTTATGGTAATGGCTGAGGACATTACTACTTAAATTGTTCATAGGTGCCACCTGGGGATCTTGTTGAAATGCATATTTTAATTTTGTAGATCTGGAGTGGGGCCTGAGATTCTGCATTTCTAGCAAGCTTCCAAAGAGTAACTTGTGGATTCCATTTTGAATGGCAAGGATATGGAAGGTGTCACTGCCAAAGATATTTTATAGGGGACTCTGTTAGGTTCTCGTGTAGAAATTCTAAGAGGTTCTGTGTCCTTAATTGGATATGTAATTATGAATTTGCCGTGGTATAGAGTAGCACTTGTCAACCCTTTTCATCTCGTGGCACACATAAACTCATTACTAAAATTATGCAGCACACTGAAAAAATACATTTTTTGCCAATTTTACTAAAAAAAGATAGGTATAATTTTGATTGATTTCCAAAAAAATAAGTTACCTACCTTTTTTGCTCCAAAGTGACTTAAAACATCAGGGCCTGTACTTGTATATAAGGGTTTCTGGCACCAAGAATTAACCAATCAGATGCAACCTTATTATGCAAATGATCAGTAAGATGCACCTGTTGTATGATCTATATATTTATGGTTCAAGACAGGGCATTCACCACGGACGGCTATTGTGGCTATTGTCATTTTTTAATTTGACAATCTAAGGGAAAAGAGGTCAGTGCCCCTGACTTGTATCATCAGATATTGACTCGAATCGTCAGATATTGCATGTATTAGAAATTCTTGTGGCACCCAGTTGAAAATCGCTGGTGTAGAGATATTGAGACTCCAGGCACCAGTTCTTTATCCTGGTTCCATGTTAGATTCACCCGAGTAGCTGTAGAAACTATTGGTGGTCAGACTGTACCCCACACCAATAGGAATATCTGCTCAGTGGGCCTTTGTATTTAAAAAAATTAGCAAGTGATTAGAATTCTTAGCCAAGATTGAGAACCACTTATAAGCAAACTAATTTATTAGTCTCTTTTAGAACCTAGGGGGCTCCTCTTCCTGCTAACCAATTCTGTTGTGTATTGGGATGCATAATGCATTGTGAAAGTTTCTGTGAAGTGAAAATACCCTAAAGTTACTACCATAAAGACATGATTAAATGTTAAATGAGGGTTATCACCTCAGTGTCTTGATTAAGGCTTGTGCTATTGGTATGCTAGTGTTCATCTTTTAAGAACTAAGAATAAAAATACTAAGGTTGGGTTTTTTTTGTTGTGAGGTTTTTGTTTGTTTGTTTGTGTTTTGCTTGTTTTTTGGCAAGAGTGTTCCTGTGAATTCTCATTGTGCTTTCTTAACCCGATTTCTTTCTCTTTTCAACAGGGATTTTTTGCCGGGTGGTAGGAGAGATTATACAGTTCAAGTTCAGCTGAGGTGAGTTTGAAATTTTCTGTTGCTTTAATACCACTTGCTAATAACTCTGTGCATATAGTCAGGAATTTGTAAATATATAATCATGTTTGAGTATACTGTTTAAGAATACTTGCTTTTTCCTTCTGTAATGCAGACTTTGCTTGGCAGAGACCAGTTGCCCTCAAGAGGATAACTATCCCAATAGTCTATGTATAAAAGTAAATGGGAAGCTCTTTCCTTTGCCTGTAAGTTGCTTTTTATTCACCAGGAGGTGGGGTCGGGGAGGTAAAGACTGGTTGTGAGTAAATGAATTATTGGTTAGATGATGGGTATATGGGAGCTCATTACACTTTTCTGTCTTTTTGTATATGTTTGAAATTTTTCAATAGTAAAAACTTAAAAGACATCTTTGAGGGAGTTGGGAAACTGGAATATAAACTTATAAATTAGAAAATTTTTAAAAATTAGGGTTAATTTTGTAAAGTTGTGATAGTTTTTAAAGGTCTTAATAAAAAAAGCTATAAAGGTATCTCTGAGTCAAATGGCATATCTAGAACTTGCATCTGAATACTTGGGGGCAAAGCCAAAAGTGTGTGAGGTATGTATTTGGGTGTGAGCTGATGGTGGGGCCAGAAGTGACCAAAGCACAGTTAGCAGCATGTTAATTATTGAAGCCAGGTGGTGAGTACTTACTGTTCTCTCTGCTTTTGTTTATGAAAATTTTTAATAATATAAAGCAAAAAAGTAAATCTGTTGGTATTAAAGTAGTAGTATTAAAAGTAGTATTAAAGTAGTAGTAACTTTTGTCAGAAATCAGTGTAACTGAAATTAGACAAGATCCTGTATCTGTTTTGGAGGAAATACTTAATTGTCTACAGAGAATTAAATCTAACTTCTTTCTTATGGTTGTAGGGCTATGCACCACCACCTAAAAACGGGATTGAACAGAAGCGCCCTGGACGCCCTTTGAATATTACGTCTTTAGTGAGGTTATCTTCAGCTGTGCCAAATCAGATTTCCATTTCCTGGGCATCAGAAATCGGAAAGGTAAAGATTCTGTCCTCCGGGCAGCATGAAAGGAATCCCACTAGGAGTTGATTTATTCCTGTTTTTTCTTAGGCTACTAGCTCCAGTTTGTTTTGTTTTCTGACTGTAATTTCTAAAAAGCAGTAATCTCCAGTTCAGGGGTGGAGGTGTGGAGATTCTTAAGATTAAAAACTTTAAGGTTTCCTGAGTATCATCTCTTGACTTTCCTGAGAAATAAGTATAATTACAATATTTCTTAAGGTAGTGCATGATTTAATCATAATTGTGTTTAAATAGCATGTTAAGAAACTGGAAAGTTGGGGTGATGTTATGTATTTATGAATAGGAAAAAAGAAACTTTATTTAGCTTTGGGAAAAATAGCTAAATCATGTTGTGATGAGAAGTAATCTGTTCCAACATTTATATAAATAGCTGATACCTTAGATAACATGTGGGCATCTCCTGAGAGCATTTACTTAGAATTGTATCATTTCCTCTAACCTTTTGGTTGATGAACTGGTTTTCTGCTGATTCTTAAAGTGCATGATCTCAGGTATGAGGTACTGGTTAGTACAAGGGATTTTTAGATTAGAACTTTTGTTCATTTGCTTGGGGGGGGAGGTATAAGGGAACTAAATAGCAATGGAAAAAATATAATAAAGATTATATAAAACACAAAGAACCAAAAAAATTTTTTTAAAAACTACTTGTTTATATAACTGAAATAATAGAATGACAAAAATTTCAGTTAATTTCTGAACATAAACTTTAGTGTTGCTATTTTATAAGAGAAAAAAATACTATTTTCCATTTCATGGATAGAGAAGTTGAGTCAATACATTTGTAGCAAGAATATTTTTGTTTTAGAACCAGTGTAATTACAGAACTTAGACATAAAGTACAGTATTTTTGTATTAATTTTTGGACTATAAAGATATTATTCTCTTTAGTGATTGTTTTGAGCTCTCATTTTTGAATTTTTACTATAACTTACCGTCCTAGGGCACTGATTTCTAATATTTTCCATTTGCATGAACCGAATGTGCAGTGGTAAATCATTGCAGTGGTAAAGGATTCAGAAAATCTTGGTTTAGTGCCAAGTTGGTCATTGTTTGATTTTGGCAAAGTTGCTTATATCCATGAGGCCTACTTAGTATAAAGAATGAGTAAAGTCTTGACAATGGGTTTTATGTAAAATGTGAGGGACATTAAATGAGTAGGGATTAATGCTTTAAAGCTTAGTGAGAGGAGTTTGAACAGAACAGTATATATTTTTGAAAATTTATTAAGTTTCTGATTTTTGAGTAAATAATTGTAGACATTGAAGACCTGGTAGCTTTTTTCTCTTTGCCACACAATGGGAATAGTATTTTTCCTTGTAATTAAAATAATTAATTGACTTAAATCCACACACTAATTTGCATATTCAGATTTAAAAAAGACTTTCAGGACATTTAAAATAATTGGTTTGGCAACTACTTAAAAGTATTTTATTGTAGAGTTAAACATTTTTGTTTTAATTTATTGATTTTAGAGAGAGGGCGGAAGGGGTGGGGAGGGAGAGAGAGAGACATCAATTTGTTATTCCACTTTTTTATACATTCATTGGTTGATTCTTGTATGTGCCCTGACCGGGGATTGAACCTGCTACCTTGATGTATGCGAATGATGCTCTAACCAACTGAGCTACCTGGCCAGGGTCTGCTTATTATAGAATTGATTGAATTTGTATATTTAACGAAATGGTAAGATGTTAGCATTTTGGTATAAAATTATATGTCACCCCTTTATAGCTCTATAAATAGCTGATGAAGGTTCCTTTGTGCCAGATCGAAGAGGTTTGGGACTGTATGCTTATGTTCCAGCCTTGTCGTTTTGGTTGTTTTTTATCATTTCTTCACGTGTCTTACATACTGCAGTAGGTACCCCTTTCCTAGTAAAATGTCCATTTCAAAACAGGAGTTAATTTGTCAGTTTCTTTCAAAAGAAAGTTGATTTGGGGTTTATTTAAGTGATTGTTCAAGGTCATAAAATAAGTGATCTCTTATGCCAGAATCAGAACTCTGGATTTGAAGTGTTAATTCAGACCACTGATGTTGAATGTTCTGTAGTGGAACCCATTTTTCAATGAAAATACTGTAAAAAGCTTATTACATAAAAACAACAGTTTAATCAGAAATTGGCATGGAAGGGTAGGTACATTCTCATTCATACCACGATGGTTCCTAGGATAGCAATTTTGCTAAATTAGAAAACAGTTTGAAAGCTACTGATCTAAGCTATGTTATCTTTCACATGGATGTTTTAAAGTAGTGAGTGAGAAATACCTTTAATATGATTGAGCTATCTTTCCTAAAGGAACTGAGTTGATTTTGTTCCCTTAGCAGTCACTGACCTTCCTATGGAACTTATTTTGAATGTTATGTTTAGAAACCAGAGGTTCTTAGACAAGTATTTTATGTAAATGGACTATTATCTCTCATTTTTAATACAGATTATCTTTCTTTGTAGAATTACTCCATGTCTGTATATCTTGTACGACAGCTCACATCAGCCATGTTATTACAGAGATTAAAAATGAAAGGTATTAGAAACCCTGATCATTCCAGAGCACTAAGTAAGTAATGTTTGTAAGACTGAGCATATGAGATGCTTTAATGAAAAAAAGCCTCACATATATGTATCAATATAGGAAGAATTTAAGGATAATTATTAGAAACCTAAAATGAATATTGAATTAAAAATTCTCTTAAGAACATAGCCGTATATATTGGAAGAACCCTTCTCTTAGAAACTACTCTGAAGAGGATCAATTTCAAGTCCCAACTAGTCTCATTTGGGGCCTTCTTATGAGAACTTACTTAAATAAACATCAGGTTTATGGTAGTTTTGAGTATTGATCTATATACATTGGCTTGAGAATAGGAATGCAAGTTTTCAAAACTTCCAGTGTTTAATAGGATGTACATTTAAAAAAATTTTTTTTTTAAGATTTTATTTATTTTTTAGAGAGGGGAGGGAGGGAGGGAGGGAGAGAGAGGTTGCTGGGGGCCGTGCCCTGCAACCGAGGCATGTGCCCTGACTGGAAATCGAACCTGCGATGCTTTGGTTCGCAGCCCGCGCTCAATCCACTGAGCTCTGCCAGCCAGGGCTAAAAAAATTCTAAACAATAAAAAACTCTTTCTTTTTGCTAAAGTTAAGTTGATGTCCACCAATAGTATTTGCCTTCTGAGATGTTTTATTTTGTTCTTTCTTTTATAATGTACAATAATAGGTAGAGAAAAATGCCTTACTCAAACTGTAAATACTTCAGTAGCTAAATTTAATTAAACAAGACATTTTTCTGAAAAAGAAAATGTTCTTCCCCTGATTACCTCCCATACCACTGAATGAACCAGAAAGGAAGAAAGGTTGAAAGGGGAGCCAAGTAGGGCTTTTGAAATGGTATTTTGTTTTTTCTAACTCAGACCATTTCTAATCTCCTCAGGCAGCACATTATTGATCTTCTTGCCTAAACCTGGAAGCTCTTGAAGTTAAGGAAGTGCTTTCCTACTTTTTCTTGCCCCATTCCACTGTGTCCGGTTCCAGTCCCGTTCTCCCTACAATGGTTTTGAGAATTAGGCATCCAAAGGGAATGCATGTATTTATTAGTTTCCATATGCAGTTATCTGGTGAATGAAATCACAGGCACATTATCACATCCATATTATTTTTTAGTTGTCAAAGGAAGTATAAGACTATTTTATCTCTCTGTTTACAAACTTAGAAATTGTTGCAACCAACCAGTACTTCCTAATAAAAACTGTCGTGAATGTGTGTTAAAATAGCATTGAAGCTTAGAGTAACTGCTATTTTCCAAGTTCTTTTCCTAATTGTTTTGTTTTTAAATCTTAAATAGTTTCCTGTTTAGAAACTCTTCTTACCTGCAACTTTAGTTTAAAATTTCAATTAAATATGTGATACAGAGTTTGTAAGTTTGGAATTCTTTAACCTAATACTGGAAGTATGATTGTGTTTTCAATACATTAATACTTAACGTTTTGTTTATTTTTTTTTGTTTTTGTAGTTTGTTCTGTTCAAACTGTTTGAGAAACTTTAAGATGATATATATTTCTATAACTCTGTTCACATGTCACAATTAATTTTAAAAACGTGTATTATTATTTTTTCTTTTTTTAAAGTTAAAGAAAAACTTACTGCAGATCCTGATAGTGAAATTGCTACAACTAGCCTTCGGGTATCCTTGATGTGCCCTGTAAGTAAAGCAACAAAATGTTCTGGGATGTTTTACTATTTATAACTTAATACTTTTCCTAGAAAAGAAAGTGTGATAATGACTTTGATAGAATTCTTAAATTTCGTCATTTTTCCACTTGAGGAATCTTCATGATTAAGCATTATAATTCCAAAGAAAGGCAGTGACCAAAGAATAGCCCTGAAAGGATATTACTGGGTTGGTCAAAAAGTTGGTTTCTTCCCCCATAAGATGGCTCTAGTAGCGCTTAGTTGTCTTTGATGTCATTTGAAACAACTTCGTTAGGTTGTATTGTGACAGCTGTCAAATCAGCGTTCATTTTTTAAAACTTAATCAAAATTGGTGAATTTTTGTGTAACCATTTTAATATTGAAGATAGAAGGAAATATGCAACTTCTTAGCATATTATGCTTTATTTTTTCAACAAAGGTAAAAAACACCACTGAAACATGAAGATAGATTTGTTTAGTGTATGGAAGAGTCCTGTGACTGATCGAATGTGTCAAAACTGGTTTGTGAAGTTGCACACTGGAAATTTCTCACAGACAATGCTTTATGGTGGGTAGACCAGCTGAAGTTGATAGCAATCAAATCAAGACAGTGAGAACAATCAACATTATACCATGTGAGAGATAGCTGACATACTCCAGATATCCAGATCAATAACCTTATTAGTGAACATGAAAAATGTGTCTTTTATGGAAAAAACTGAACAGTCTTCTTGGCCAACCCAGTAATATTGAAGAGGAAAGAGAACTTTAGGTTCAGAATAATGTGTTATAGTTAATGCTGTAAATAAACTACAGCTAATAATAAGGATATAGAGAAAGTTGCTCCTTTTATCAAAATAAAATTGCTAGGACCTAATAAAATGCTAATTGATGGTTCTGCTTTAATTGAGGTAGAATGTGTGAGTGTATGAAATGTCTTTTTTTTTTAAGATTGTATTAATTTATTTTTAGAGAACGGAGAAGGGAGGGAGAAAGAGAGGGAGAGAAACATTGATGTGTGAAAGAAACATTGATTGGTTGCCTGAGGACCTGGCTCACCATCTGGGCATGCGCCCTGACCAGGAATTGAATCGGCAGCCACCTTTTGGTTTTGGGGGTGACATCCAACCCAGTGAGCCACACCAGTCAGAGCAAGAGATGCCTTAATTCATTTGTAATGTACTTCTAAATTGCACAGTAGTTTTTATTTTATATCTCTTAATATAGGGACTATGGGGAGAATTAGTCAGCAAGTTAGATCCTCGTGTGTGCTTGGTACTGAGCTAATTGTCAGAGAAAATACTGGAGACTTGATGAAAAGTTTTTAGAAAGTTACTAGTCTAGTTTGAGAGAGAAAACAAACTCACATGAAAAATCAGAAGACAGGACTTACCACATATAGTTGTGCTATTGAAGTACGAAAGGAGAGATGGGAAAGGGCAGGAATAGTGGGTGGAGGCTTCTTTAAAATCAGTACTGTTGGAGGGGACCTGCCTGTATGAAAGGGACTTTATTTGGAATCAGGAATTTGTAATGTAGTATAGGGGACATTTGGTGATCAGTCACCATTGTGAGAAATAAGCAGAGTGGGGCAAAAGTAGGTTTATACTTGTTTGTGAGGATGCAAAACACAGTTTATTCTTGTATTATTAATGTATCATTTTCCATACAAACAACTGTAAGCCTACTTTTGCCCCCCCCCCGTACTTTTTTTTTTTAATGGAGAAAGAATTATTTTAGAGAAAGGAATAATTTGTCAAGTTCCTGTTAGGTGCTCCTTGTTTAACTGCCTTAGCAAAATGTGTGTGGGAGTTGTTTTCAGTTTGCAGATGAGGAACAGAGACTGAACGATTGGGTAACCCAGGTCACACAGTAGTAACTAGGAGAACAAGGACAAACATTTTGGTCTTCTGACATCATTCTGGCTCTCTTAACACTATACCGCATTGTCCCTTTGGGCTAACATAAAAAGTCCCTGATTACATGTCCACTGTTCCACCACCCTGGAAAGCAGTGTTTGTGTATATCTTTCTTCTGAAGCTTTCTTTTTTAATCATTAACTGAAATAACTTACCTTTATTGAAAAGGGAGAGAATTACATGAAATTGGGATTGCTTAGAAATTGCAAACCTATAGTTATAAAACCCAGAGAGAATAAGGTCTGTAGTTCCAGCAATGGAGGACATTACTGCCCTGATGGGGGGAGGGGGCAGAGGCCTTATGGGCATGTGTTTGGACCCAGGACCTTCTCTACTCCAGCTTTCTGCAAACCTTCAAGCTTACATTCTGATCCATCATGTCATATCCTTCTTATCAGTTATGGTATCTTCATGTGGTGGTAGCTTTTATTGTACTGATATATGTGGAACAAACGCCAAGTTATATTATGTGACAGAAGGTTCAAATTTGTGTGTGTTGTATGCTGCCATTTGTGTGAAAATGATTTTTAGAACACGCACTTGAGTATGCATAGAACATCTATGAGAGGATGTGGAAGAGATGGGTCACAGTTGTTCTCTTTTCTAAATAGGGGAACAGGTGAGAAGGAGACGTGTTTTCATTGTATATGGATCTCTCCCTACCTGTGAATTTACATGTTACCTATTTTCAAAAAATGAAATGATCTTTTAAAAATTATAGGGCAACCAGTGAATACTAATAAAACATACAACAATCTTGATGGAAATAAATTCTGGTTTGAATTTTTTTCCATTTTGGTCTTCTTGTATGATTTCTTCAGACTTTATTGACTGACTTCCCTCTGAGGTTTTGTTCTCCTTTCTGAAGTGGTCTCGCTTGTGCTCTTTCCTGCTCGTAGTTAGGGAAAATGAGGCTGACAATCCCATGCCGAGCAGTGACTTGTACACATCTGCAGTGTTTCGATGCTGCTCTTTATCTGCAAATGAATGAGAAGAAGCCCACCTGGATTTGTCCTGTATGTGACAAGAAAGCTGCCTATGAAAGTCTAATTTTAGATGGGTAAGTATGTGCCAACATAAATAGTAGCTTTGTCTCCATTCATTACAGCCTCATACAAAATGTCCTGTAGCATAAAGTCCAGATGTTTGTGTTTTCTGCTTTATACTTAATTATACTCAGCCTTATTTTTAAACTGTGGTTAGTGGAAGTTTTATCTTTATTTGTGTTGGGGGCAAGAGGGAGAGTAGTTTCCTTTTCTTTTTGCTTCCCAAAATCTTCTTTCACAGCTTGTACGAAAGGGGGGATGGTCTACTTTGTGATGTTATTTTGCTAGAACTTTGTGAAGAGCAACTAGGGTTTCTGCAAAAATGCAGACAGAGCAGGTGATAGGGTAGATAGAATTATGTCACGTAGCTGGTAAGTTCAGAACTGGGATGCACACCCAGGTTTTTCTGACTCCGGAGTCCGAACACTTAAGCATTATCTTTCATATCATACTACATGTCTGAGAATTAAGGAAAATGATATAAGTAATTATTAATAAATGAGATACCCTTTTTAAAATATACTTTATAAAAATTGCATGATATATATGTACTAGAAGTATAAGATTTAGGAAATACAGTTAATGAAAAGATTAAAATCATGAGCATCCCATCCTATGATTTATTTCTGTTACTGATGTATTAAAAAGATTGAAATCACACTTTATATGACCTGTATGTGCTTACGATTTTCACTCAGTATAGAGTGAAATATATCCTAGATCTTTAAAGATACTTGTACAACAATTTTTTTATGTTTTAAAAGAGTATTACAGTTAGACGAATGAAGCAATGAAGAGTGACTGAGTCTTTCACTTTTCTCAATATTAAACTTTAACTTTATTGGATTTTTACTTTTTAAATCTTTTAAACTTATTTTGAAATGATTGTGAACTTACAGAGAAGTTGCACAAAGAGTGTCCTATGGAACTTTGACTGAGGTGGTCAGTTGTTAAGATTCTCCCATATTTGTTTTATCACATTTCTTCTTAATATATGAACTCTGTCCAGAAGGTGTCCAGCCATATAATATAAAAAATAGAGACATTTATTGATGAAGATAAGATACAAGAAACACTGTATATAACTTGTATGCTGAGTTATTTTAAATTTATTGAGACATACCTCTGTTTATTCTTTTATTCCACACCCCTATGAACCTTTTTCCTTGATAATCGTATAGAATTTTTATAACAACATTTTGTTTGCTTATGTATATTTTATGTGTTGTGTTCAAGGTTGCCCTTTACTGCCAATCTCTGTTGGGAGGCTCCTGGTGTCTATTTCTGTTTAGCCATTATTTTTTAGATGACCCAGTAAGTCAGTTCACTTTTTTATTGCCCATTGAAGATCTAAAATCTAGGAGGAAGGGGGTATACTACTTGTCCTAAAGTCTGAAGTATTTAAATGCCAAAAGAAACACAACTCAAGTCAGATATCATCGCTTTTGTCTCCGAGGTAGGTAGTATTTCTTTGTTACAGTTTCCCCTTTGAACAAAGCCACTAATGACATTTATGTACTTGATTGCTTTATAGGCTTTTTATGGAAATTCTCAATGACTGTTCTGATGTGGATGAGATCAAATTCCAAGAAGATGGCTCTTGGTGTCCAATGAGACCGAAGAAAGAAGCTATGAAAGTATCCAGCCAGCCGTGCACAAAAATAGAAAGTATGTGCAGAATGGCGCCAGAGAGCAAAGCAGTAAAACTCGCACAGCATTGTCTTCACTGTTAACGTTGGCCGCTAGACCTACGTGTGGAGCTCAGTTTGCTCGCTTTATCTTTTGATCATCTGTTACATATGTAATTCCCCCAACTGATTTTTATTCTTTCCTTAAGAAATGTGCCAAAGTTTACATCATCTTATAATCAGTCTTTTTAAAATATATATTTTATTGATTATGCTATTACAGTTGTCCCATTTCCCCCCTTCACTCCCCTGCCCCCTCTCCCACCCATATTCCCCCCCTTTAGTTGATCTCCATAGGTCATGCATATAAGTTCTTTGGTAGAACATTTCCCATACTGTTCTTACCCTCCCTCTATTTTCTACCTACCATCTATGCTACGTATTCTCTGTACCTTTTCCCCCTCTCTGCTCCTCCCACTCCCCTGTTGATAACCCTCCATGTGATCTCCATTTCTATGGTTCTGTTCCTGTTCTAGTAGTTTGCCTAGTTTGTTTTTGTTTTAGGTGTGGTTGTTAATTATTATGAGTTTGTTGTCATTTTACTGTACATGTTTTTTATCTTTTTCCTAAATAAGTCCCTTTAACATTTCATATAATAAGGGCTTGGTGATGATGAACTCCTGTAACTTAACCTTATCTGAGAAGCATTTTATCTGCCCTTCCATTCTAAAGGAAAGCTTTGCTGGATAGAGCAATTTTGGATGTAGGTCCTTGCCTTTCATGACTTGAAATACTTCTTTCCAGCCCCTTCTTGCCTGCAAGGTCTCTTTTGAGAAATCAGCTGACAGTCTTAATGGGAACTCCTTTGTAGGTAACTGTCTCCTTTTGTCTTGCTGCTTCTAGGATTCTCTCCTTCATTTTAATCTTGGGTAAGGTACTTATGATGTGCCTTGGTGTGTTTCTCTTTGGGTCCAACTTCTTTGGGACTCTCTGGACTTCCTGGAAGTCTATTTCCTTAGCCAAAATGGGGAAGTTCTCCTTTATTATTTTTTCAAATAACTTTTCCACTTGTTGCTCTTCCTCTTCTCCTTCTGGTACCCCTATAATTCGGATGTTGGAACATTTAAAGATGTCCTGGAGGTTCCAAAGTCTCTCCTCATTTTTTTGAATCTCTTGTTTCTTCTTTCTTTTCTGATTGGATGTTTCTTTCTTCTTTCTGGTCCACTCCATTGATTTGAGTCCCAGTTTCCTTCCCATCACTGTTGGCTCCCTGTACATTTTCCTTTATTTTACTTAATGTAGCCTTCATTTTTCATCTAATTTGTGACCAAATTTAACCAATTCTGTGAACATTCTGATAACTAGTGTTTTGAACTGTGCATCTGGTAGGTTGGTGCTCTGTTCGTCACTTAGTCGTATTTTTTCTGGAGCTTCGATCTCTTCTTTCATTTGGGCCGTTTTTTTTGGTTTGTTTGTTTGTATTTTTTTTGTCTTGATGCACCTGTTATGTAGTAGGGGGCAGAGCCTGAACATTTTCACCCAGGCGGGGTAACCCAGTTGCTGGGTTATGATGCTATTTGTAGGGGAGGGGTCCGAGAGGGAACAGTGGCGCTTGCTCCAGTCTCTGCCATATTTCAGTCACTTCCCCTGCTTCCCCCAAGCAAACTGGGCCCTTCTGGTACTAATTCCTGGGTGGGTGGGCTTGTGTACGTTCTAGGACCCTGTGGGTTTCCCCAACGAACTCTCTGTGAGGCTGGGAGTTTCTCCCGGCACCTCAACCCCCACAGGTGTTTTCAATTGGTGTTTTGAGGCTTTATTTCCCCACACTGGGACCCTGGGTTGCACGGTCCGTCTTGTTCCCCAGTTTTGCCTAGTTTATATGCGAGCAAATGTGGGGCCACTGGACCTGCCAGCCGCCTTGCATGCCATGCCCATCCACAATCCACTGCCTCGCTGGGTTTGCCCACTGCCACCCCATGCCCTGGGTCTGCCAGCTGCCCTTGCCATGTGCCCTCTCTGTCCTGGCTCCCCGACTCTGCTTTTTCTGCCTGTCTGGATGAATGTGTCTACTTTAACTCCTTGGTTGTGGGACTTCCATACAGTTCAGTTTTCTGTCAGCACTGGTGGTTTTTTTGTTTTCAAATTGTTGTTGCCCTTCTTTTGGTTGTGCAAGGAGGCAGAGTATGTCTCCTTGGCTGGAAGTCATAATCAGCCTTTTCATAAAGATTTTTCATATAAAAGTAAATGAAATAATCATCTAAATTGTTTTAATATATGGTGTTTGTAACAAAATAAAGTTATAAATGACATGTGTATGAACTGTTTTTCAGAATTGTTTTTAGAGTACCTGTCGAGGGAACCCCAGGTAGAAGTGTGGTTAGGGAGGCTACTTCATCCATTAACGGACGGTAGAGGGCGATGGTCACAGGTGGGTGGCTAACAAAAGCGCGAAGGCATTTTACCATTGCCTTGGTTACTTAGGATGTATATTCAGCCTTCAATTCCTGCACCTGTCCACAGTGAGTAGGGAAACTAAGGGCAGTTTGAGTGTTTGAAACCTATATGCTAACCTAAAAGTTTCCTTTTATCTGACATAGTCTACTCACTGCATTTGAGGTCTGTGCTGACTGTCTTTGATGTTGTAACAGTGTAATGCATAACCATTGTTCAGAGTAAGAAGAGAGGAAAAGTAAAGGATTAATGTCAATATTTATCATTTTCCTGTGATTATTACGGAACCTGTGGATAGAATGATCAAGGTTTCCCTCATCTTTGAGGAAAAATAGTGATTTAGTCGATTAGTTGCTGCTGCTTTTCTATTACCAACTAGCATTTATTTGCTACTAAATAGATGGCAGGGCATAATATGCATTCTGTGAAATGAATTAACATACAGTGTATGAGACTATCAGAGTGTGCAGAAAAGAGAACCTAGGTGATGAATAGATAATTGATAAGAAAAGTTTTAAATATCTGAGTAACAGATGAGAAGTTTGGGGGGCTTTTTTCAAGGTGAAAATTTTTGTCAAGTTCTGGCTCATGGTGAAGAAGAGCCCATCCATTCTTTGACATGAGCGCCATTGCTTTGCTAGAATGGAAGTTTCTGATTCTGACTGAACACTGCCCACCATGTGCCTGAATTCACAGTCAGTGAACAACGTATTCTTCATGGCTGGAGATTAGCCCTCTAATTCTAGACATCTGTCTGTAAAGTGACTGCTTGCTTGCAGAGACAGAGTGAGCAGCAGGACATGTGCAAATCCAAGGGTAGTACCAGAGCGATAACTAAGAACATGTGTGAAGGATGCTCTTGGCTCTCTGTCAAGGCACAGAGCTCATCCTGTCTCCTCAGGTGAGTAGTTGTTTTACAGACAGATGTCTGGAGTTAGGGAGTTGGTCTCTTTCCATAGGACAGGGTATATGGCTTTATTACTGTGTGTTCTCCCAGACATGCTACACAGTTAACACCCCTATGGCTAGAGTCTGTGTCACACCTTTGAGTTTTTTCCCTTTTTTTTCCTCTGTTCCCTATACATGCAGGTCCAAGTGTCCTCAGTAAGCCTTGTTCAGTGACTGTCGCCAATGAGGCAAGCAAAAAGAAAGTGGACGTTATTGACCTAACAATAGAAAGCTCTTCCGATGAAGAGGAAGACCCTCCTGCCAAAAGGAAGTGCATCTTTATGTCAGAAACACAAAGCAGCCCAACCAAAGGGTTTGTTAATTTATAGTTCACTATTGTTTATTACACTTAAAACTGTTATTGGGATAGATTTATAAATGTCTCTTTGAGAGTTGCATAATCATAGAAGGCTATTTTAATTTGTCTTCAGTTCAGTTGAAAGATTTCCCATATTTTGATAAAGAAAATATTCCCATCTCTGGAAAGTGGGAGTTGAAATCTCCTCATGTGTAAGTATTTCATATAAGGAGCAAATTTGGCATCACAGACCAGCAGGAAGAAGTCTAGTGTAATGGAGTGTGGAATTAAGAATCCTACAGATGTGGTTTCCAATTTTGAGACTGTTGCTTAATCTTCCTGTAATGTTAGATGAAATACTCAAGTTGCCCGAGCTTCCTTTTTTTGTTCTCTGAAATGGGATTAAAAAATGCCTACCTCATGAGATTATTTTCAGGTTTCAATAGCATAATGAAAGAGCTCAGCCCCAGTGTTAGTCACGTGGCAGTTTCTAGTAAAGATTGCCTTTCCTTCTTACCCTCTCCAGGGCAAAATGGGGGCAAGTTAAATGCCTTCTAGTATGTATTCTTTATGATTCATCTGGCAGGAGCCATTACAGACCTGTAAGTGACAGGTTTGAGTATTTAGCAGTAGGTGTTTCTTAAAGATTTTGAAACCTGAAAGAAAGTGGCAGAGAGTTCTCTTGACATCCCATGACACATTCTTCAGTGTGGTCTTTTGGCCTCCCAGTGCACGTATTTTTTCCTAATGGCTTTATCGGGGTATACTTTATTACATAGCAAAATCCTTCCGTCTTCAGTGTGCGGTCGCACAGTTAGTAACTTCATAGAGTTGTACTGTCATCACCACAGTTAAATTGCAGACTGTGCACAACACCCAGTCAACTTCTCTCCGTGCATTTGCAGTTAGTCCCCATTTACACCCCAGATCTAGGCAGCCACTGTCTTCTTTTCATCTCTGTAGTTTGCCTGTTCTTGACTTTTTAATAGAGCTGGAATTGTATTCTCAGTGTGTTTTCGCAGCATTCTTGACTTATATTTACTTTTGTAACCAGGAGAGTTAAGCCTTTTGTGCTGCCTTCACTATTAAAAGGCTTCCGTTTATAGATACGATTTACACATTGCAGTAAGGGTGCATATTTTTTACCCATTTAATCAGAATGCTGTTTGTTTGTTAGTTTGCTTTCAGTGGAACAGAAAGTAAGAAGATTTCAAGTGAGGTTTTTCTAGAATACTGATCATTTATTTCTCCTTTCAGGCACTTCCATAATTTAAATGTTAAATTAAAAAATAAAATTCTGAAGTTTATTCGAATAGAGAATCATAGGGATATGAATACTTATATGTAGTATTTTCATAGTTGACTTTCCGATGATATCCTTTAGAATATGCTGAACAAACACAGGTTTCACGGTACTATGTGAGATGGACTCACACCAGGTGGAAGGGTTATACCCAGTGATGCTGACTCGTGAATTGATGTGGTTTTGGAGGTTGTCTCTGGTGGCATGCCATATAAGGGTCTTCTGTTTGTTGGTCCTTTAGCACATTTTTACCAGTGTTTGGTAAGGACGTGAAACTGGAGGAATGGAATACACGTTGGGTGACTATTTGAAACAGCTTCAGAGGAATAAGGATGGTTCACTCCCATGCTTAGCTACCATAGAAATAGATAGATGTAAGACTCCTCGTGTAGGTTAAAAGGAAACAAAAGCTAACCTTGTAAATAAATATAAGGTGGAAATTTGTGACTAAACCAGCAACACACAAAAATTACAACTGCCCGTCTTATTCCATTAAGTCAGTATAACTCATAGTACCCACACTAGATTCACACATTAACAGCCATACAGAAAAACTTATGAGACAGCTCACATTTAGGGAGATCAGTGGAAATTTTGAACTCAATCTTTGGAAATCATTTAATTATATATGTAAGTGACATCCATTACCACTAAGTAAGGTTTATCCAGGAATGCTTATTATTAGGAAGTATATTGATAAAATGGATTTTGTCATAAGAATGAGTATATTTATATTTTTATTTTTTACTTTTTTAAATTGAGTTTATTTAAATGACATTGGTTAATAAAGTCATACAGGTTTCAGGGACATGGTTCTGTAATACAGCATCTCCATATTGTGTTGTCTGTTTACCACCCCAAGTCAAGTTTCCTTCGATCACCATTTATCTCTCCGTACGCTTTTACCTCACCTCACCCCCCTTCTCCTCTGGTGACTATACAGTCATTTTAATGGATGGCGGAAAGGCATTCAGTAAGTTATAGCCATTCTTCATAGAAACTTTTAGAAATGTCAGAATTCACTTAATGGTTTGAGTGGCTTCACCACTCAAGCAGATTGGTATTTAGGCTGCATTAATAAAAGAAGTATAGTGTCCAGGATACACATACATGCCAATTTTGTTGAATTTTGGGTTAGGTGACTTTCATTTAGACCATTTGGGTCAGTGCCAGTCATCAGGGAGGGTATTAACAAATTCGAGTGGTCAGAGTTGGGGAATAGGGTGGTGAAAGTGGGGCTGCAGCATGACGGATGACGGGTCTAAGGACCGAACCGGTCAAACCAGGAGAAGAGACTGTGTGAGAGCTATCGCATAGTTGTTAAAAGGGAGACGTTGACTGGACCAATTTTGTTCTTTATCATAATATTTGACCAGAGGCCAGTGAAGGAAAGAGACATGGGAAAGCTGGAGTTTTCTGAATGCTGAGCTAGTCGGCATTTTGTGCTAAAATTACTGTTCCGTGTTACGCTGGCATGGGTGCCACCTGCCCCAGTGTCACAGGGGAGACTCATGCTGTGGTTATACCATCTCAAATACCTTTCACCTCTTACTGCTTTTGTTCCTGATCATCGTTTGTCCCTCCGTACTCTCTCTTACCTCACCTCACCCCCCTTTTCCTCTGGTGACTGTGTAGTCACTTTAACAGATGGTGGAAAGGCATTCAGTAAGTCACTGACATCATTTTGTCACTCCCTGTCTTTTGGCTCAGCATCTAGGAGTTTTATGGTTTTCCTTTGCTGAATTTCCTAGTTAGTGATAGCAAGCAAATCAGAAAGAACAGGAGATGAAAACCCAGGAACACTTATTTTAAGTTACAGTCTAGAAATTTTGTGATCAGTTATTTTTAAGAGGTATTGTTTTAATAAAAATTACAATTTTACAGAGCACCAAAATAAAAAAAAAAACACTCTGCCTAGAGATAACCACTGTTAACATTTTGATGGTAATCTTTCTAACCTCTTCCTTGCATACCTACCATAGTCCTTAAATGCAGTTGTGTAATACCTCAGAAGAAACTGGCACCTTAATTTAAGAGATTTTAGAAAACCTCTGATATTTTTCTACAGCAAGAGATAATTTTAAGGATTATGCTCCTCCCTCATTCCCTGGAAATGGAATGTTGCTTTCTCATTAAAAGAAGGTATTCTAAAGGTAGGAAACAAAGAATAGAGATAAATATGTATTTGTCTGGATTAAGGATCATTAGGAATTGGTTGCAAAATTTAACATACATGTATATATAATTTTTTAATCCTCACCTGAGGATATGTTTATTGATTTGAGAGAGAGAAACATCAATCTATTGCCTCTCCTACATGCCCTGACCAAGGATCAAACCTGTGACCTTGGTGTGTGCCTGACTGGGAAACAAACCCACAACCTTTTGGTACAGGTGTCTAAACTTTTAGCATTTCTAAGCCACACTGGAAGAAGAGCAGTTGTCTTGGGCCACGCATTAAATACACAAACACTAAAGAAAACTGAGGAGCAAAAAAACTATTTTAAGTAAATTGACAGTTTTATGTTGGGTTGCATTCATAGCCATCCTGGACCACATGCTACCCATGCGGTTGGACACCCCTGATACGGGATGATGCTCCAGCCAACTGAGCCACCTGGTCAGGGCTCTTTTTAAATTTTTTATGGTCATAAAAGTGGGAGGGAGCACATGGTGAATTTCAGGCTTATGGATAACAGTTCCACAAGTTTTTGAATTGTTAACCCATTTTTAGGTATTTTAGCCTGGACCAAATATGATTAACTCTGTGATCCAGTACACAGTCTTGAGTACTAATACTGGCTGTCCGGCAGCATTGCAGCAGTTTTACCTTTGTGCTGTGATATGTGCATAAAGCCATAAAATATATATAAGTACACATTGATGATGTAGATGTACATATTCCTGTGTATTTGCCAATTCTATGAGGAGGCAGTAACTAATGGTAAAAGCTTTTTACAATTTTTTATTATTTTATTGCATCACACTTCTGCACTCCCAGTTTCACCAGGCATAGCTGTTGACACTTCTCCAGGTTCTCTGTTCTTCCGTATCTGTAAACCGGGGGAGGTGGGGGGTTTGCATTGACATTAGAATCATTCACCTTTCTGAAAGTGGTCCTTACAAGAATTTGACTAAAACAAAAATGTTTAGTACACAATTTGATAATACTAACAAATGACTAGTTTTACCCAGTCTATACAAAGATGAATTTGTGTTAATGGTTGCGCAGTTCAGGTAATAGGAATTATTTATAGTGAAGTTTAGTTTTTCAGATATTTGCTGATGTTTTAGATGTTGATTTAATAATTTCTACCTTTGCTGGATTTTGACATTTTGTATTGCAGAAACAAGGGATGTTAGTGTCATTCAGAGCAAAGTTCATGTTCCGAGAAGAGAACATATGCACTAATTGCATGTGTCTGTGGTGACAGTGTGCTGCTCTGACCCCTCTATGATACAAGTGAAGGGTTGGGGGAGGAAAGTGAGTTTGTTGTTGTTTCCGGTAAATGTGATCCAAGTTGAACAGTCAATTCAGGATCAAGACAAAAGGAAGTCCCCACTGTGATCTATGAAAAGAAGAAAAGGGGCAGCAGGAGGAAAGGCAGGCAGGATTTTTTTTTCTTGTAAACCTGAGCATTTTCTTAATTAGTTTCTTTTTGTATAAGAACTAAAGTTATAGATTAGAATGTACTTTTAAGTAGGAACTTTTTTTTAAAGAATTTATTTATTTATTTTTAGAGAGCGGGGAGGGAGAAAGAGAGGAGAGAAACATCATGGTGTGGTTGCCTCTCACACATCCCCTACTGGGGACCTGGCCTGCAACCCAGGCATGTGCCCTGACTGGGAATCGAACCAGGGACCCTTTGGTTCACAGGGCAGCCCTTCGTCCACTGAGCCACACCAGCCAGGGCAAGTAGGAACTTTTTAAAATAAATGAAATCTTGTACGTGTGTGTGTTTGTATATATACAGGGTGGGACAAAAGCAGGTTTACAGTTGTGAATACATGAAACAGTTTATTCTTATATTATTACTTATTAATTATTGTATTATTTTCCATTCAAACTGTAAACCTACTTTTGCCCTACCCTGTATCTATATGTCTTCAAAAACTTGCCTCTTAAATATTTAAAAAATACAATTAAAATATTAATACTGTGAGGCAGCCAGAATAGTCAAAACCACTTTTTAAACTTCTGAGCACTAACATACTCATTTCTCTTCTGGTCTTCATGCCCCCTCCCTCAGTTTCTGATAGGCACTCCTGTGTGGGAAATAGGGTCATGTGTAATTTGAAACCACTTTTGGCAATTTCCTGTTCTTTTACTTTCATTCCTATAGAGGATGACTTTTTTTTCAAACCTCCAGAAAATATGTGCTTTAATACAATATAATTTATTTGGTCTAATCCCAAGTTCTCTCTTTCCCCCTCCATAGCCTGCCCTTTCCAACATTTTCACCTCCTGCTTGAGATGTTAGGTCTGCAGATATCATTGGAGGCCAGGAAACCTTCTGATTCTAAGCTTAAGGAGATGCTCTTTGGAAGATCACTTCCTTCCGTCTTCACCTCCGTCTGGAAAATGCTTTTGAAATACCAAGCTTATTGTCTCAAACATATTATATTTCCTGTGTCTCCTAAATGGATCTGTTTTTAACATTTATGAACTCTGACCTATGCTGTTTATTCACTTTTTGAGACTGACTCAATTGCCACCGCAATCATATATGTACTCTCGGGAGGGTTTCACTTTGCGCCTTTTCTGGTGACATCCGTATTTTTATATACTGCAGAATAATAATAATTATCCTCCTGTCATAATGCAAATTAGTTTTAGAATGATTCCAGTGTCTAAATAGGTTGTGATTATTTAAGTGCTTTGAGATTTACATTGAACTTACGAAAAAGCTGTTAGTTTGTAGGGTATGATGAGTGCCATGCAACTGTGTCATTGCTTATTATTACCTAGTATTTAATAATCTGAGCAATAACAGGAAATGTTTCGACCAAGAGAAAGGACACCTGGAGGTCCATGTTGTTGTCTCAGTCTAGCTTTGTGACTGTGGTCCTACTTTAAGTTTCTGTTGGTTTTACTTTCTTCACCTTTGTTGTGGTCCCTCCCAGCTACAGAATTCTGAGCCGCTCACAAAGCTTGCAGTTTCTGGCAGCACTGTGGGATGCCAGCCTCATGTTCCCATGTCCCCAGCCCCACCCCCTTACTTAATAAAGTTTTATTTTTCAAAATGTACAGTTGGTGAGATCTGTTTATGAATCTTTACTAGCAGCTGGGGCGTCCCCAGCTTTGGTACTTCAGGTGTAAATCACTTGAACTTTGTGCTTCGAACCCGGTTTACTAGGTCCTGTGCTGAGGAGCTCCTGAAGGGCTGCCCTGGCCAAGGGACTGGGCCTGCATGTCTCAGAGATAACAGCGGTGTGCTAAGTTTATGGAGTGTGTCATATATGGCTTTATCACACAAGACTAGGTTATTGTGCTTGTCCCAAACTTTGCCTTTGGACCGGCTCTTTTAGCCTTGCCCCCCAATTGTTCACGGGGTCTTCGTCTTTCTCGGCTAATGGCACCTTTCTTCTTGTCATCCTTGGGTGGCATTATGAAACTCAGCAGCTAATTGTTTACCCTGAGCAAAGACAAAATGAAGGTTAAATAGGAAGAAGGCAAAATTGTCTTTTTATTTCTGAACTTTAAAAATGCTCAATTATACTGCTTCTTGAAATTATAAAGTTATAATTATTTAAAGTATTATATATAATGTCATTTATAAAGTGTTTCTTAATATGTGTTTAATTTTAAAGTCATAAAACGCTATTAGAAGAGTAGATGGTATTATGTTAGCCAACATTTTCTTTCTGGATATTACATCTTAAATCCTGAGTAGTCATTTTAATTTCTATTTGCTGCCTATTTTCATCAAGTTGGCAGGCTTTACAAATGGCTTTCTTTGCTTAGGTGATTCCTAGGTAAGAGTGCTAACAATTAACACAATTCAAGTTAGATAGATGAAATTCTGGTTGAACTAGAGGATGTAGCTTCACTCATGAAGTTGCCCTGATTTAAATCAAATCTTAGTAGTCCTCTATTTTATTTCTAGAATTTTTTATAAATAAAACAACTAATATCCACATATGTTATACACATTAATAAGAACATATTCAAAGAATATTTCTATTTGTGGATGAACATTTTGTCTGTCACTCCAGCACTGTACATTGAATTTTATTGCTGACTCGCTCTCACCTGACAGCTGCTACTGAGAGCCCAGAGTTCATTTTAAAATGAAGCCCGTTAACAAAAGAGGAGAGCGGAGTGCTGTGTAGGAGTAGCTGCCACGTAGTTGTGCTGAAACTTTGTGCTAACGTGCCACCGAGAAGGCGCAGCAGTGCGGCCCTTCTCTTCTCTCTCGTGAACTGACAGCCGGATAGTCTGTAACTCCCCGTGCCGTTTGGAACAGGGTGCTCATGTACCAGCCGTCTTCGGTAAGGGTGCCCAGCGTGACTTCGGTGGACCCTGCCGCTATGCCGCCCTCATTGACGGACTACTCAGTGCCGTTCCACCACACGCCGATATCGAGCATGTCGTCGGATTTGCCAGGTATGTGGAGAGCGTTTTTTTTCCTATCAAGTTTTATCATTTTTAGTCTTAATCTTTGGAGCAAATAGAGTTTAAAAATTTTAGATAGAAATGCTAAGGAAATTTTAAAGCTTCATATAAAGGTAGTATCTGTTTTAATATATCATAGTCAGTTCCTGTCATTTTAACTAAAGAGCATGTCTGTAGATTCCTGATGATAGAAATATAGTAGGATAATAGGAAATCCGTAAAATTTATTTCCGCTCATAGAGAATTTGTACTCAGAGACTTTTCCTTGGTTTATTATGCAAGCTTCACAGGTTAGGGAGAGAATATTTTTTCATACTGTTCTTAGTAGCCCATCACAACTTTTGTGGAGTGAGTATTGCCTATAGCTTTCCCCTGTGGATTTTTTCCCCTGTAAAAATGGTGTCTACCGGCTGTTTCCCTAGAGTACTGCTTAGTATTTGGGGATGTCTTTTACATGTATAGTAACTCAACATTTAAAATATTCAAGGCTGCCTGGACTACCTTAATACCATGACTTGAGCAACCCAGGCCATATTATAAATTTAAACTCTCCCCACCAAAAACTCTTCTTTCCTCCCTGTATAGTTGTTGTTTATGCTGACACTTTTTGTCTGTCAGATGTGAGCAAGTTAGAACCAGTGCCTCTTCGTACTCATGACTTTGCTTCTCTCTGAAGGGCACTTTCAGTGTGATGCAGTGCCCTCCCTAGGTGGTTAATTCTCGTGTCTAGATTTCTGAAGTTAATTTTGACCTATCATTTATTCTTATTCCTCTTAGTGAGATCTTTAAGAACCATATATATTCTGTTGGGCAAAATTTGTGTTGTTTGAAATAGTTGATAGTTGTGTTACCTGGCCCAATTCAGATAAAATTTAATGGAAAAGAATAGACTACAAATAGTATCAGTGAAAAAATTTTAAATGCGTTTTGCCTCAAATATGTTTAGTCTATATGTACTTTCGGAATTGGTATTTTTAAAAACTTTATTGTAAACCCACCTATGACCAATTAAAAAGTATTTGTTGTATACAAAGCTTGATGCTAAGGTAATAGACAGTTGAGGTTTTATGGTTGATAAGAGAGACAGAAACTTGAAGATTCTTAATTCTTAACTGCCATATTTTGCTTTAATCTTGGTTGATTTTAAGTGAAGTTGAAGAGTGTCCACACATCATCTTAGTATATGTTATTAACAAACATTTCAAAAGGATTTGTTTCCTAAAGACTTTGAATTAAAAATTGATCCTGAAAAAAGATGATAAATGTTCCATTTACTAAAGTGACCCTGACCATCTAACAGTATAACAGACACCATTTACAAATCATCTGCTCTATTAGTTTTCAAATATGTGATTCTGGATGAATTGTTAACTTTAGAAAATTTACAGTTTTTCAAAATTCAGGCATAAATTGAGACTATAAAATGTGCACATTTGAGAAAGATATGGTAAAATATGTTAATTGTATATTTTGTAGTATTCATTTTAAGCCCGGTATTAAGGAACTGAGGCTAATAGTCAGGGTAGATGTTTAGCCAATATAAACTTATATATTGATACTGGTTATGAAAATGTTGAAATGCTTTCTACCAGTTGATAAACTGAATAGAATAGAATCTATTGTACTTTATAAGAATTACCAGTTTATTGTCATCTGTGAATCATGTGGCAGTTACTAAATCTAA
This sequence comes from Phyllostomus discolor, assembly GCF_004126475.2. Lineage (NCBI taxonomy): Eukaryota > Metazoa > Chordata > Mammalia > Chiroptera > Phyllostomidae > Phyllostomus > Phyllostomus discolor. The sequence continues at coordinate 19,378,489 of NC_040911.2, forward strand.
ATAGCTTATTTAGTTTTTTTTCCTTTGGTTTTATTGTTAATGTGCTCTTTTGTAATTAGTAATTAATTTTATTTTTGTGCATAATTTTATATAATTAGTCATACTGTACAGAGCTGATAACTATAAATTTAATCATTTATAATAATATATTAAATAAAACACCAAGAATGGAGAGATGACAGAGTTTTAATACATTTCTTAACATTCCTTTTAAACATCATAAACATGAATCTTCTGAATCTGCAGGGGAACAAAGAAGAAATGATATTAATAATGAACCGCAGCTTGGAACGTCTTCTGATACTGTGCAAGAGTGAATTCAAAATAAAACATAATTTGTATTTGTGGAGTGGAAAACAGCTTGATTATTTCAAGAAAAAATATGACTGCCTTATGACTAGTGACACATTGTCAGGGGTGAATGGTGCTCAAAAGTTGTGTCATTAAAACTTGAAAGTGCTAAATATTTACCTATTCAATCATGTAGCAATCATGTTTTGTAAGTTCCCGGCTAAAGTAAGGAAAATGTGTTGTTATTAATAAGACATGTAGAGTCAGTTTCACTTAAAGACATTTAAAATCTAAAAGCTACAGTTTTATCAGTGTTAATAGAACAGACATTTAGAATGTACCATCAGAATTTTTAACACGGCTTGCTTTTTAGTTAAAGATAATTGAGTGCATTTTCAACCATGAAATAGTTAGGAGGGAATAAATAGATACCAGTATAAACTAGTTGAATTTGAAACTTAGGTTGAAATAGAAAAAAACACATTTTTTCTAAACTTACAAGACAAGGAAGTAACAGTAATTAATATTCATGAAACTTCAACTATATGAGCTTTAATAGTCTACTTAAAAGGTAAAATGCAGGACTTTGATAACAAAGTTTATTAGAAAGAATAACATCTGACAGTATATCAAATTTTAGTGATGGTGTTTGAGGAAAAAATAGTTTTAGTGAGAAATATTTACATTAGAACATTTTTGAATTTTGTATAGCCAGCATCTGTGTAATGCTGGGGAGATAACCTAGAATTTCAACCTGAATTTTAGAACTCTGTCTAGGTGTTTTACTATGCATCATGTGAGTCACCATTTTCAGTGATCCCTGGATGAGGTGTCAAAAGGAGACAGATGAAGTGAACCTCTTAAATCAATAGGCTGTGTGTGTGTATATACGTAATATATGTATATAATCCAAATGTTATATATGTATTGACACACACACACAAAGGCACACATGAAATAAAGAATTACAGTAGGTCGAAAGAGCTGGGAATTGAGAAAATGAAAATAAGTCTTGGCACCTCAATGGGTGACCTTCAGTGCTGGAGCTGCAAAAACAGTTTGAAAAATTACATCAAGTCTGTGTTTTGATATAAGTTGAAGTTTTGAAGTGGGAATAGTTAAACATTTAGAAAATAAGTATTTTTGAATGAACTTGGCCTCAGTACAGATACTCCAACAGAGAAAACAGTACTTTTAGCTTTATAAAATGAGTTTGTTATTCAAGTGAACTGAGTGATTCAACATTCAAAGTAATTTAACATATAAAATTAAATAAACTGTAAAAGCAGAAGTTATTATAAAAAGAAAAATGTTACACCATTAGAAGCAAAATAAAATTAATAAAATTGAGCCAATTAGTTCAATGACATGCCAGTAAAGCATCTATGTGACTTAGTCAATAATGGAGATGTTGAATACATAAAACTTTTTGGAGCTATAAGTGTTAGACACATTAGTGTTCAGCAGAAGCAGAGAAAGGATTTACTGAACAAGATCATTAATGTGAGAAGAAACCCTGCTCATGGAGGTAATGTCACCTCGGATGGCCAGTTTAATGGGGACGTGGTTGGAACAGTCCATTGTGGTCCCCTTTGTCCATTGTTGGCGCAAACCCTGCTGGACTGTATAGTGACAGGCAGACAAAATAAAAAATCACATCAACCTTTTTTTTACATGTTTTAGAAACAATGATTTTTTTTTCTTCAATGATTGGTGCTACCTATCCAGCTTCCTGTCACTGGATATTTTTAATCACACCTTACTTAGGGATTTATAAGGGGCTAACTATAATTAAAATGTTGAGTTATAAATAATTCATTTTGGTTATTCAGTGTTTTAAATAACATTCCTACTAATATTTTCTATTTTGAGTAATAGTCCAGTATCAGACTTGTACTCTGTATGATTATTTAAGATGACATTGAGTGCCGACAAATAAAAATTTATAGACTTGAATAACAACTGACCTGTCTTAGTGACTTATACTTAGTATGTTTTTTATTTGATTTGTTTTATTTTATATTTTGAAATTTAGTCAGATGGACATCTAGGGGAACTTTCTTGAAAGTGTATTCTTCAGACATGAAGTTTTTTTATTATTTATTATTATAACTATAATGCTTCACAATGGTATTTTACTGGGCAGCTTTTTCCACGTTCCTGTTTCTGAAGCTTAATTGGAGACTCTTCCATCTTTAGTTTAGAAAATAGCATTGGCTTTTAACCCAGTAAGCCTGGATAAGATTAGCTTGTTAGTGAGCGGAAACGAACAGGTGCTTGCCTCGTGCAGAGCACGGAGCTGTGTGCTGCTCCCGTGGGGATGAGGGGCAGAGAGGTTCCGTGAAACCGACCTCTGTGTGAGGAGCAGTGTTTGAGGTGAAGCTCACTGTGGTACATTTCTAAAAAAATGTGAAGTATCTTAAGAGCCTAAGTATTTATTTTTTATGGTTCACTTTCACATTACTACCTCATCATTTTTATTGCTTTTCATTCTGTTAAGTGATGAAGCAAAGAAATGTTTGCTCTGACTAGTCCTACTTCTCTGGAAGTTTTTGGACTCCTCCCTCTAAGTCTCTGGAAGGTGATTTTTCCAGATGTTTTGTCAGGAAACACCATATTTTCCCATGTATAATGCGGACCCACATTTTTGGCCCAAACTTGCAGAAAAAATTTTCTGTTCTAAGTTAATTCAATATTTTATTTATATATATTTAGATACTTGTGTTTTGTGTTTTAAAGGAATTTTAGCATTTATTTTTTAACATTATGGTACAAGAAATTTTATGTAACAGATAACTACAAAACACAAGAACAGATACAAGGTATTTCAGGTACTACCCATGTAAATGCGCATCCTTATTTTCCCTCAAAAATTTGGGCAAAATAGGGTGCATTATACACAGCATAATACAGTATGTTCATTTTGGGGGTTTTCACACATTGAATATCACGGCTTCTGGTATAGAACCTTCTTATTGCAGAATGGTAAGCACTTGCCCCAAATGTTTTATGACATGATAAATATAAAATGATTTTGGGAAATAATTCTTGTCTCCAAAATATGAGACAACTATTAACAAAGCATTTTTGTTTTAGGTTTGGATTTTCTTTCCCTTATTCCCGTTGATCCCCAGGTATGTATCCTGAATTTAAGCAACTAATTTGTATTTGATTGTTGCTTATATCATACTAACTAAAAATGACCAGTTGCATAAAATCAGGACAGTTGACTTTCAGTTATTTACATTGATGGAAAGAAAGTACTATATAAATATTTCAGAGTTTTATTTGGATAAATAAAATTGCTTTTTTTCAATTTATGATGTTTTGGCCTTAATACCTGAATTTTTAATTATATTTTATTCTGTTTAATAACCAGTTGGCAATAATTATAAGCATTTGAGGGGTTCAAATGAGGGAAAGCACTGCCAGATGATAAGAAGCTAAAACTTTACAGAAATTTAAACACTTGTTCTATACAGAGAAAATAGCTAAAGCTGATTAAACTGACTTGAATCATTATCTTTATTCTTCCTTGTCTATAAAGGCAATCAGATTCAGACTTTGGGGACGCCCCAACCTAAAGTTGCTGCAAACCAATTATCCCTGCTTTCTCCGTCAGAGATAACGAATCCCGGTGTCCCTGAGTCCCAACTCAAAGACCTGCAGTGAGCACGCCCTCCACTGACAGGCTTATAGCAGGTCAGGACAGAGGAGGCAGAGGCCCGGGGAAGCCAGAGGGGAAAGTGAGACAGAGGAAGGGGCTTTGAAAGATGTGATGAAAGTAGGAAAGGAGCAGAGGAAGGACACGGAGCACTGCTTCCTAGGCTGCTTAGAATCAACTAACTACAGGTCTTGTATGACCTCCTGTTTGACGACTATGTATCTGATCACAAAACCGGAATTTATTTTAAGATTTTTATTTATTTATTTTTAGAGCAAGGGGAAAGGAGGGAGAGAGAGAGGGAGAGAAACATCAATGTGTGAGAGATACAAAGATTGGCTACCTCTTGCACACCCCTGACGGGGGACCTGGCCTGCAACCCAGGCATGTGCCCTGACTGTACATGTACCCAGGCTGACACTCAGTCCACTGAGCCACCCCAGCCAGGGCCAAAACCAGAAATTTGGGTCCCAGTTAACGTGCATAGAATGAAGAATTTCTTTTCACCCTGAGTTGACTTTGTGACATCAGTAGATTCTGTCTACAGCAAAAAGTATCTCTGTATTCTAGGAAATGAATTTTTCAGGCTTAAAATGTTACTGAGATTTCTTTTTTTTATATGAACCACCCTTAAAAAATTATCTTGGAACATAGAGGGTGCTCATTCATAGTGTTACTTGGCATGCTTAGTGTTAGGCTAACTTGATTGTAAGCCAATAGAAGGGTGAGGTCGTGCCTTTAGTTTTTCTTAGAATCTTTAGATTTGTTATACCTCACCTCCATATTGCCCCCTTTTGCCCCTGCGCAGCTGTGTCGATCACACACGAGGGTTTGGAGTTAGAGGAAAAGGGCTGCAACCCGATGATTACAGAAATGCAGGGCACAGAGCCTGCAGCAGCAGGGCAGTACCATGACGTCTAGCACTCATTTTTATAGATGGAGTAGAGGACCTTTTTACTACGGGGCAGTCACATTTGCCTGAGAAGTAGGGGAAATAAAATGTAAGTGTTTGGCTTTTTTCCCAGCTTCTTTCTGCAATTATAGTGGAAAGTAGTAGCAAATCAATTTGGTTTTAGAACCGTTTACTACCTAAGAGTTAAGCTTTTTTTTTTAGAACTCTTTAAGAACTATTCATTTTTCCCCTTAACCAATATCCCCTTGGCATTCATTTTATTGATGAACCAAAACAGTTATTCATCTTAAACATTAAATTACTTTTTTGAAAGGCAGCCTGAATTTTAGTTTTTCTTCCACTGACTACCAGCCTAAACCTGGGGCTGCCATTCCCATATCTTTCTGAAGATCATGTAATCTGAACAGCCCCAGTTCTGTAACTTAATATTTCTAGTTATAGCCGACTATAGAATTGATAACATTGATTAGATTTCCTTACTGATCTTTCATACAATCTGAAGATAAACTTAGGGTATCTCTTGTATATACTGGACCTCACTTACTTGACTAAAGTCAGTGCAATTTCTTACACAAGATATTCTGCGATTGTAGAAAATAAAGCTTTTAGCTCTCGTCTGTCTCTCTCCCTCTTGGTCAGCACTGGAGTATTAAACTGAGGTTTGAATCTGTTTAGGAATCAGCAAACAACCTGGTAAGGAAACAAACACGAACTCTTACAGAGTGGTGTCAAGAAGATTAGATTAGATCTACTTTAAGATTTATTCTGAAATTTTGTGATTACGTGAGATAATGCTCTGTTCTGAGCATCACGTGGTAGTTAGCTACCCTGCGTCTACTTTAGGATGAATGATGCCTCCGAGTTATACAGGTACTGTTACATGTATGTACAAAGGAGTCAGATGCCACTATTTAGCTGATCAGTCTGAACATTGTTCCTAAATGATCTGATTGACACTAAATTTTGAAAGAATTCTTGAATTTTGCATTGGCATTTTTGCTCAATACCATTAAAACTAAGTATTTACTAGCCTTGTGCAGTGTGATTTAAACCTGGTGTAAATACATTCAGTGAGCAAAATCTTTTTGAGATTAATTACGAATCATGATTATGGAGCCTGTATTTATTATTAAATGCTGTTGACATTTTTGTAATTATTCCTATACTTTTGGTCAACAAATTCTACAAATTCTGAGAGAGTCAAGAATATGCTACATTCACTAAGTAATGTGAAATAGCTAAATTCATGCCACCTTCCATCCAAAGATGTGAAGTTTTGAGAAAATTTTAAATCCCACTGGGATTTAAATAATGTGGCTCTCACTTGTGCATATTAACAATTTCTAGTTTCTTTATTTAAAATCAATGTAGCCTCTTCCTCATCGGCATCATTGTTTGTTTCAAGCAGTACTGTCCTCCTATGTTTTTGGATAGTCTCACCTCACCCTTAACAGCAAGCAGTACGTCTGTCACCACCACCAGCCCCCATGAGAGCAGTGCTCATGTTAGTTCATCCAGCAACAGGAGTGAGACAGGGGTCATAACCAGCAGTGGAGGTAACATTCCTGACATCATCTCATTGGACTAAAGGAGGACTCACTCAGTTCTAGGAATCATTCATCAAAACTGCTCTTTCTTGGATCTCGGGTCCATGGAAGCTATTTTTTTTATAACAGTTACTTTGATATTTATTAAAACGTCAAATGGATTCTTTTGCTTTCTGAGAGATGAACACAGATGACTGCAGCAAGAACCAAATGACACACAAGACTTTCTTACTCATGCTGTATTCTCAGCATCAGATGCGTTCAGCCATAACTGTATCTTCCTGGGAGATGGATTTCAGTTTCATGTTACTGGATGGATTCTGCAAATCAGTTAAACATATTTTTGGTTGTAATAAACAGCAATAAAATCATGTAAATGTTCAAGTAAACTTTTTTCTAATTAAAAAAAAAAAGATGTAATCAGTGATTCTGAAATGACAGCAAAGTTTGTTTAACCTGATGTGAAGGAAAAATATATGGAAAGAAATTAAGCTTGCCAAATGAGTCCCTAACGTGGAGATTTGGTCTCTTCCGTTGAACTGATGAAGTCTTGATAAGTGGCCAAAGCTTGGGTTCCACTTTTCTTCTGCAGTTCCAGTTTTCTTCCTGATTCCATCAAAGAAAATGGCCTTTGTGTTAACACATTTTTTTCCCTGGTTGTCATTTACACTTTGATATTGCTTGCTACTGAATACAGAGAGAAGTTCTAGGATTCGGCTACTCTGTATTAGCGAGTATGTTGAACACTACACAGATTCTGCCCTGACACCATGTGTGTGGTTTTTGGTAATTGAACATTTCATTGTAGGGATTTCTATAAATTTTGGGCTTGCCTTTTCAAAAAGAATTCTATGCAGCCATTGAAGGAAATGTTTTTGGAGTAAGGTGGCTGGAGTGTGTGTTAGAATTGTGTTCATACCATCCAAAAGTATTGAGAACTTAGAGGCAGTGGAAGAACAGATTTGGGGGAAGTGGGAATAACAAAGTTTAACTTGTTTCTAAGAACTTCTTTTGCCCATTTACTTTATAGAATAATATTCAAGTTTTTGTTGAAACTTTTCACATTTTCATAACACTGACCAGAATATATGTTTTAGATCTCTGATTATATTGAAAGAAAAAGCAAATAGCAAGAGATAGGGATGGCATCAGATTTCCTTTTTCTTTTTTAAAGAGAAAACCCTCCTGAAATCACAAAAGACAAAACAGAATTAGGAAAGTCTGAATTTAAATAAAGAAGTGTGGGTAGGAGGATGAGCCTTAACCCCACTTTGAAAACCACTGTCTGATAGTGTGCATTTGATTTTAAATCCCTCAAGAAACTGAATTCTACCCTTAGAGAAACATTTTCATTTAACTTCCATATTTTCTTTTGCTTCGTTTGGCTTCCTAAATAATTTTCGAGTTCTCAAGGAGTTAATACTTTCCCAGTGCTTAGCTTTCTCTCCCCAATCTGTCTCTATTTTAAAGATAAAGCCCTTTTTGTAAAACGACTAACCTAACTGATTCTCAGGCTCAAGTGCCCAGATGAAGAGTATCAATTTCAGTTGGAATCTCAGAGACCCTTGACTTCAGGGTTGGTGCAACTCCAGGGAGCTGACCTGTCGAGTGCTTGGGTTTTGCGCCTCCTCGAGTTGTCACGGCCTGTGTGTACCTTTTGTACTGACTTACGTCCATGTGATTTCCTGTATCATCCCTTTGACTACAGCGCCCCTCACCTAATAAACTCGCAGTAGTTGTGCCCTAGTTGCCAGTTCTAGCTTGTCATTAGATTTCCAGTCCATGTTCTAGTCTTTTGGTCCAGATACAGAATTTCTTCATGGTAAAATTTTATGTTGCTGCTTTAAATACAGATGTAATTTCTGTTAACTCTGTATTCAGATAGAAAAAGTAACCTGATTTGTGTGATATAATTTGTTAATAAAGAAATGAAGTATATTTGTTATCATTTTGTCACCCTTCAGATTCTCAGACTCCCCTCCCCAATTTAACCAACAGAGTTTTTATAAGGTAAATGAAAATATTAATAGAAATTAGTTTATTTTCTTGGTTCTTGTAATGGATACCTCTGCTTTTGTAGTTGTGATTTGTTTCCTTTTTGATGTTTTATGTGAACAGCTTTAGTGTTCGTTTTGGTGCTTCCCACTGAAATTACATACACATTTTTAATTTATGTCATGCAGGTGACTTAACATTTTTTAAAAATCATTTAAGTTTATAATCTTAAAATTGGGGTTTTGCCCGTGTATCTTGGAAGATGAGCACTTTTCTTTATGCCTTTGGCCTTATGATAACGGCATGGTTATTAAGCCATTATCCCTTTCTCGGTGTGGTCACTAAGTATTTTCACCAGGACCCTCAGTTTTTAGCAGTTGGTTTTGCTAGCCCAGACTTTCTGTTTAACTAGGTATAAGGCAGTTTCAGAGGAGGTCGTCTTAACTGTTGCTTAGATACCGGTGATTATGTAGAGTATTCTGTTTAAGAAAAGGATCTGCAGTCACCAGTCTCTTACAGACACCTGCCACCCTTTGTTGTTATCTTTACTCTCATAGAAATCTTAAGGGCTTTTCTTGCTTTGGCAACTCCTGACAGTGTACTTGGTGCTGCATATAGCTTCACGCCTAAGGTCTGCTTACATTCACTAATTTTCTGACCCTTAGGTGAGCCTCTTTAGGATTCTACTTCCATTTCTGCTCAGAAGGTGTAAATACCTGGCATTTGGTCCCAGGACAGTTATAAAGGCCCAATGGAGCAGTAGAGGTAAATTGAGGTTCTACGGCGCTCATCTGATGTGTTTCAGGAAAGCTAGAATGCAAATACCATGATTAGAAATTCTGCATATGAATAAGTTGATTTGTAACTCCTGGTATAAAACAAGTTTCCCTTAGGGTAGAATCTTCAGGAGTTTGAAGAAGAGGAAGATGTTGCATCTTAGGTGAAGTGTTCCCCAGAGACTGTTCCGACTTGGAGATTCAGACCTTGCAGACGTTCTGCCTTCAGACCAGTCCTGGACACTTAGGATTTAGTGACCAGTTGTCTGTCTTCCTTCTGCCGATAAAGTCTTTACTAGTTACCTTTCGTCTTTCTAAAGTTGATTTTTACAAAGCATTAGTTTAAGTCTCATAGGCCATTCATTTCTAGCCCCCAGTTGGTCAAAAAGCATTCAACGGTTTCATTTTTTTTTTAAGTAAACACCTTTATTTTCCTCATTCTCTTTCCATCTGGAAAAATGTAGAGCAGTGTGCCATTTAAACTTGGGTTCAACACTGTATGTAGTGGCCCTGGATCCGTGAGACTCGGGAGCTCACAGTCATGGAGATGGGCGATTAACAGCTCAATCTGACCAGCTTTTTGCTACAGCTTTACAGTAATATGGTGAAACTTGTGGAAAAGACTTAAGAATTCCTCTGCTTTTTTAAGAGTCTGATGCTACTGTCAAATAAATGATTGGTTTGTAAGCATTTTTTGTTGTTGTTGCTAGGAACCACACCAGTTCCTAGCAGAAACAAATAAAGCTATATAGAAATGTCCATTCTTCTTTAATGCTTGTCTGATTCCATAATGTTTTTGTTTCATTTAACACAGTTATGCATTGTCATTATGGAAAATTTAGACAACACAGAAAAGTATAAGGAAAAATAATAGCCTGTAATTCTGTCATCTGGGGTGGGAAGAAAGCACTTGAGTATTTTTGCATATTTCTTGCTAGCTTCTCTGCTACTTTGCTTGTTTTTACATAGTTTTACTGATTCTTGGTATAATTTGTGTCTTGGTTTGATTCTCAATCTGAAGACACAATTCCATGTCATTAAAAACTGTCAGCCTTGATTAGTTGCATGATACTCCATGGAGTGTGCCACGGTTCACAGTGCTTTTCCCTGTTGGACAGTTTAGGTTGCATCTCATGTTACAGTTGAGTGTCTTTTTGCATAACTCTTTAGGAAAAATTCCTAGAGGTGCGTCTCTGGGTCAAGGATATGAACATTTTGTAGTTCTTGCTTCATGTCACCTTTGCAAGTGGATACACTAGTTTATACTCCAAATACGTGGTATAAGAAGAGCTGTCTGATTGTATTCCGGGAACGTGCATGACTTAACCTCTCTGTAGGTGTCTGAACTAAGCCCTCTGCCCTTCTGACCCTGCTGGGCTGGGCTAACTGACTTGGAGGTAGGTGGTCAGCTACGGTTTTCCTGGGCTTTCTCAGTTTCACGTGTATCTGACGTGTTCCACAAACACCCATGTGTAGATGTCCCAGTGATTTCTTGTAGTTTTATTTGCACTGTGAAGTAGCCCCTTGCCAGACTACATTTTCCAGTCTTAGTTAGAAAATACTGACACAAAAATATCGTTTGTGCCTAGGGCCGGGCCTTAGTAGCCAGCTCTCTCTTTTGCTCTTCCCGTAGGCTCCATTTTGGCCTTTCTGAGCTCCCCAAAGCCAGTAGGACCCCCTGAGCCAAAGGCAGTCCAACCCAAACTTGAAATGTGGTGAGGCGGGAACAATAGAGCTGGGCCGAGCTTGGCTTAGTTCACTTCGTGTTCTTGGGCGTGCCCAGGCAGACCTTGGTGTTCGTTCTACGGGCAGCTGTGGGGAAGGGAGAGCAGATCGCCCTCTTCAGGTGTTTGTTCACTTCTTGATTAGCATACCACATGGATCATTTCCCAGCTGCTTTTTATTTCTGAGTGGCTTTTAAAGCTTATTTTGAATTCTCAAAGCATACCTTTTTTAAGTGAAGGACAGTGAAGTATGGTGTTATAAAATAGAATATCCTCTTGTTTCGGCCTTCATCAGACTACTCAACAAATACTTATTCAGCATGTTTTGTAAGTGTATGTGGGATTCCGTAGTATAAATGATCTGGTCCCAGACTTCAAAGGGTTTATAATCAAGTTATCAAAAATCAAGGTCCTTATCTAACACAAAATGTGCTAAGAACTTTACAAAAACGCCTCGGTCCTTACAGTAGCACTTCAAAGGAGAGTGGTGGTGTCCCCATTTTACAAATGAAGAAACATGTAGGTGAGTGTCACAGTGGACTTGGGGGTCTAAAAAGCCCTCTAACTAAACCGGAGTGGCATTAATTAGGTGCGCCATTTAGGAGACAGATAAGAGAACCTAGACATAAATTATGAGAACTCACTTCAGACGTGGGCACAGGAAAAAGGAAGGGAGTGGGTACTGGGGTCAAAGGAATACTCGAGATTCAGCGACTGAGTGGGTATAGGTGTAAAAGCTGAGTCCATTTCTCAGGCCTGAACAACCAGGATAATGGTGCTGTTTGCAGAGACAGGAGGCAGCTGAAATGGCCATTAGTCTTCTGGGGGGACAAGGGTAAGTTGGATAACAAACTCATCTTTGTTGCAGTCTAAAGAAGTGCAAATTTTCCATGTCTTCCATTTTTACCTTTACTCGTCTTCATTCTGCATGTATTCTAGTCATGCCCAGTTGCCCATCCTCTCCTCCCTAACCCATGCTCGGCTGCATCTCAACCTTTTCAGGACAAATTTTGTTGTTGCCTGAAGTGTGGCCACGTCTTGCTCTCTCCAGTGTGGTCTGTGCTCGTATTCCACGGATCTCGAGGTGGTGGTTGCTGCCCTTTCTATCATAATTTCTAAACTTCTCCCAAGGCCTCTGACAAAAATCTGCCCCTTTGCAGCCCATGCCAAGAGGTTCTATCAGCTGCTGTTACCATGCACCCCGATCACTCCATTCGGCTTATCGAAGGCTTCACTTCCTGAGTGATGGTGGTATTCTTGGTATCCTCATTCTTATGGATGGTCCACCCTGCAGCGTGGCTTGTGAGACGGTTGGTTATCTCATCTACAACATTATCTTCCAAGAAACTCCCTATGGCCATTTTACCTCTTGTTTTCTCTACTAGTTCAGCTTTGACTTCTCCATCATCACAGCCTTGAACATATCCTTGCACCCCTCCCTCTCAGTCAGTTACCCCTTAACTTGGCTCTGCATGGTTCTTTAGCCCCTTCTCACCAATTATTATAATCACCCCCTCCATCAGAAGACCCAGTGCCAGTACCTCAGCATGAGTGCTTCACCCTTGCTTGCTTGTTCCAGTTTCAGATGATGTAGGCCTTTGACCCTTTCCTTCCTGTCGTCTTCAGGACCTTTCTCCATCAGGCTTTCCCTCTATGCCTTTCATCTGCACAGCTTTTGCCTTACAAAAGTGTCATTCGTCAAGTGCTTGACATCTGCACATGCCAGGCATTGTATCAGGCACTTGGAACCCGAGATGGCTAGGTCCCTGCCAGCACCAAAGTTGTACTCCAGTAGAATATGCAAAATAGTGAAATAGGGAGATTAAAATGCAACTCTGGAGGGTGCTACAGCAGCACGTAGGTGAGACAACTAATTGGTTTATGGGGGTAACATCCAAGGAGCAGGGGAGTCGATTGGAAGTGTGTCAGATAGAGGGCTGAAATGTTCACAATGGCTGGACATTTGTTCAGGAATATTAAGAGAAGTGTGTAAGAAATGAAGGGCCTTGTAAAGCAGTGAGAAGGCAATGAAGAGTTCTCACAATGAGTCATTACAGTAACGAGCATTTGTTGAGTTTGGTGTGATTGTCTCCATGTCACAAACGTGGAAACAGATTCTGTGGGTAAGTTACTTGCCTGAGGTCATGCAGCTTGTAAGTGGGGAACCACGTTTCAAACCCAGCTTTTAACCACAAGAGAAGCCTTTCCTGATTGTTCTTTCTAAGAAGGAGGTGTTTCCTAACTATCCTTATCACATCATTCAGGTTATATCTTACGTGGCACTTATTACAGCCTGTACCTATTTTATGTATTAGTTCATCGTGTACTGTCAATTTCCCTGACTAGATTGTAAGCTCCACAAGGGCAGGGGTGATACCTTATTTCACTTGCATCCCAGAGCCTGACATGGTGTGGTGCACAGTAGGTGCTCAATAAATATTTGTGAATGAAAAACTGGTGGGTAACTGTGTTTTGACTTACGCTGTCCGTGGAAATCATTTAACACCTGTGTAGCAGGTGTTCGTTCACCCAGAGAGGAAAGCAAGGAAGTACATGACTGGGGCAGATGATAGTGGTGAAAGGCGCTGGGGAGTTGGGAGGAAGTCAGTGCACAGACCTAGAGTCCAAGATCTGGGGCAAGGGCTGGGAACGGAGGAGTGGTAGGGCACGCACACAGTGGGGTAATGTGTGAGCAGGTCTTGTATTAAACCTGAAAGTCTCAGTGACCCCTTTTAGATCCAGCCTGTATATGTATAAGGCTGGGGAAATTCATGTAATCTACATCATATACTGAGGACCACTCGTCTGGCTCAGGTACATTACACCGAGTTACACCATACAGTTGTGCATGTAAACATTCTAATTTATCATCAGTCTCACGGCTAACAACCTGACCCAAGTCATTACTGGACTCAGTACTTGGGAACTGTGTGATCTGAAGTCTCTGGGAGTCATGGCCACATGCCGTTAGATGAGCTGTAGGCTTGTCCTACAGCACACAGGTGGTCCCCAAACCATGAAAGCGCAGCAGTGCATCCAGAGAAGCCAGTGAGGAAACAAGCTGGAAAAGGATCACAACGAAGACAGCAGGAACAACTGAGATAGAAGGGTGTGGTATCAGAGCAAAAGAGTCAAGTATTTGAGGAAGAGTGAAGTTAAAAGGCTTTTGATATAAAAGTTTTAAAAAGATTTCAGAAACACCATTTCATTGAATCTACCTGATTATTAAGTCCTTACATAAACAAACTAGGACCCACGTTTTGGTGTGTATGCACCATCCCCCGAAGTACTGCGGTACCGGGTCATTGCACGGAGTGGGCAGAGGACACTCCTTCCATCTCACTGCTCCAGAAATGCACTTAATAAATTGTCCTCACGTAGAGGATGTATCAGATACTAAAATTGATACAAACAGGTAACTACACTTGATCTTTGCCAAATGGCCGAGAAGCAATGACCCATTGCTTTCAGCCCCATTGATTGTAAAGATGTAGCCCATTAAGATGTAGGAGAGGAGTGAATCTGTCTTAGAACTCAAGAATTGGCCCTGGCAGGTGTGGCCCAGTGGACTGAGTGCTGGTCTATGAGCCCCAGGATCGCCACTTTGATTCCCAGTTGGGGCACGTGCCTGGGTTGGAGCCAGGTCCCCTGTGGGGAGCACGCAGGAGGCAACTACACATTCATGTTTCTCTCCTTTCTCTTTCCTTTCCCCTCTCTAAAAATAAATGAATAGAATTTATTTTAAAAGTTAAAAAAAAGAATTGTGGTCATCGAGATCTTCCTTTGGCTCCCCCACCCAGGCCATAGCCAGTAACTCCCTGCAGGACGGTTTCAGTGGAGTGACGGAGGTTGCCTCCAGGCTGCAGTGGGATGAGGGCTGCAAAGTGATGATGGAGTGGGCAGATCCGAAGGACTCCAGAACTGGCTGTGATGGAGGGCGAGGCTGCAGCGAGGGAACTGCCTGACAGAAATTTTAAGGACGGGAACATCTTGAGCCTCATGTTCAAATGCTAATTGGGTGGTGGGATGGAACCAGTGGGAGAGGTGAAAACGCAGGGCGTGTGGGCGGGGTTGGCCGAGATCACCGGTACACTTACGTTCCCCGGCGGGAGGGAGACGCTCAGGTCCGTGTCGGAGGCAGAGGAAGCGATGGGTGTGGACACAGGCGTGTGTGTTGTCTGGGTGGCGAGTGGAAAGTTCTCGTCTAATGGTTTAGTTCCATGTCGGAGAATGAAGGGACGTGAACTGAGTGATGTGGCCCGTTCCAGAAGCGGGGCACTGTGAGGAGGGAGGTGCAGAGACAGCAGGGTTAGTGGGAAATAGTGGCCCTAGAGGACGGGGAGGAAGGTGGACAAGACAAGGACAGCAGTGAGTTGGACACTGTAGCCTTCCGGTGGCATCTGTGTATCTGGGGGACTTTCCTTCAGCACTGCCCGATGTTAAAGCCTTTTTATTCAGGGTTGGGGCTTTGTCAGGCGGGCGAGCAGAAGAGTGACAGGAATAACATCTTGGGGATGCTGGCAAGCAGTTGACGTGACGGAATCACACTCCTGAAAGTGTTCTGGCTGGAGTGAAAAGGCACACGTAATTGTCGAGTTCCACGGATTTGACTTTTACTAACTTGGAAATCTGCGTTAGCTACACTCACTTCCATTTCTTGGTTTTTCTGACGCTTTTTTTCCTGACTTGTCAGGAGTTCCTTTTCTCTTATTTCTCCCTGGAAATGTAAACGTAGATGTCACCTTGCTTGGCTGGCTGCCTTCCCCCAGCCTCTTGACCCAGGGTCCGTGGTACACACAGCCCGTGCTCCCAAACACCCAGGAAGGCCAGGGGTTTCTGTTGACCAAACTATGGCAAACATCTAGAAGAGTCTTTATGTTCAACCTGTCACTGTATTTGAAGTCAGTTCCTTGTAGGCAGCACATAGTTTTGTTTTGGTTTTTGGTAGCACCTTTATTGAGATATAAGTTACATATTGTTTTAGTTTGCTAGGGCCTCTGTAAAATGTTCCACAGATTGGGCACAATCACAGAAATGTGTTTCTCCTGTTTGGAGGCTGCAGGTCTGAAATCAAGAGCGGTTCCTTCTAAGGGCTCCGAGGGAAGGGCCTGTTCCAGGCCTCTCTTTTTGGCTGATAGATGGTCATCTTCGCCCAGTGTCCCCTCATGTCTTGTCTGTATCTGCATCTCAGTGTTCAGACTTCCCCTCTCTGTAGGGATCTTAGTCGGGCTAGATTAGGGCCCGCCTCACCGTTAGGTGCACACACGTTTAGGGCTGTTATGTCTTCTTGGAAAATTGACCCCTTAATCAGGCTTCTCCTTATCCCTGATAATTTTTCTAGCTTTGTCTGAAATGCATATGGTGATTCCAACTTTCTTCAATTAGTGTTAGCATCTTTCTCCATCCTTTTCATCATCTGTGACTGTATTTAAAGTGGGGTTCTTCCAGACAACGTATGGCTTGGTCCTGTTGTGTTTGATCCAATCCGACAAGTTGCTGTCATTTAATTGGTATATTTATACCATTGACATTTAAAGTGATGATTGACACAGGTGGGTTAATTAGTACATGCCATATTTTTTCCTGTTTTCTATTTGTTTCCCATGTTCTCTGTTTTTCTTCTACTTTTTTTCTTCCTTCTCTAGTTTTTTTTTTAAGATTTTATTTATTTTTCAGAGAGAGGGGAAGGGAGGGAGAAAAAGAGGGAGAGAAACATCAATGTGTGGTTGCCTCTCACGGCCCCCCAACTGGGGACCTGGCCTGCAACCCCGGCATGTGCCCTGACTGGTAATCAAACAGGCAGTGTTTTGGTTCACAGGCCAGTACTCGATCCACTGAGCCACACCAGCCAGGGGCCTCTCTTTGATGGAGCATTTTATGTGATTTAATATTTTATTATCAGCTTATCAATTATGCTTTTTAAAAGTGTTTTTTAGTGATTGCCCTTGAGTTTACAATCCTTGTCTTCTTTCAAATAACATTGTATCTTAGAATATCCCCAAGTCCTCCTTTCTTCTCCCATGGTATAGCAGTTGTTTAACTTGTCCATAGCTGTAATCACTGAACATTTTGTTGCCGCTATGATTTTGAAGAAACTGTTCAAATAAGAACAAAGTAGTTTACAAGTACTTTCACGTATTCCTTCTCTAATGCCCTTTCTTTATGCAGACCCACATTTCTGACCTGTACAGCATTTTCCCTTTTTTCTGAAGAATTTCTTCTATTTCTTGCTGGGCAGGTCTGTGTTTAATGAATTCCCCTTAACTTTCTATGTTGAGAAAGTTTTTGTTTCTTACTCACTTTTGAAGGATAGCTTTGCTAGATACATAATTCTAGTTGGTGGTTTTTATTATAGCACTTGCACTCCCCTCTGTTTTTGCTTTACATAGTTTCTGAAGAAAAGTGCAGTGTAATTCTTACCTTGCTTCCTTTGTAGATAAGGTGTTTTCTTTTTCTTTTTCTTTTTAGATTTATTTATTTATTTATTTTTGGAGAGGGAATGGAGGGAGAAAGAGAGAGAGAGAAACATCAATGTGCAGTTGCTGGGTGTCATGCCCTGCAACCCAGGCATGTACCCTAACTGGGAATCGAACCTGCGACACTTTGGTTCGCAGCTCATGCTCAATCCACTGAGCTATGCCAGCCAGGGTGATAAGGTGTTTTCTATCTTCGGTTTCTTTCAAGATTTTCTAAATTTGAATACAATATGCCTAGGTGTGCATATTTTTACTATTTCTCCTGTTTGGTGTTCTCAGAGCTTCCCAAGTATGTGATTTGGTCATTAATTTTGGGAAATTCTCTGTGATTATTGTTTCAAATATTTCTTTTACATCTTCCCTCTTTCTGAACCCTCTCTCTGGTGTTCCCATTATGAGTATGTAATACCTTTTGTACCTGTCCCACAGTTCTTGGATTTTCTGTCTTGTGGTTTTGTTTTGTTTTGTTTGTTTTTTCATTCTCTTTCTCTTTACATTTTAGTTTTGGAGATTTTTTGTTGAATATTTCTTCAGGCTCACTGATTCTGTCTTCAACCACGTCTCATCTATTGATGAGCCCATAAAAGGCATTGTTCACTTTGTGACAGTGTTTTTGATTTCCAGCATTTCTTTCTGATTCTTAGAGTTTTTATATTTCTGTTTACATTGCCCGCCTGTTCTTGTAGATTGTCCACTTTTTTCCATTAGAGCCCTTACCTAACTGATCGTAGTTGTTTTAAGTCTCGGTCTGAAAATTTCACCATCTCTGCTGTATGTGAGTCTGGTTCTGATGTTTACCCATCTCCTCAAACTGTGTTTTGTGTTTTAGCATGCCTTGTAATTTTTGGTTGAAAGCCAGACAGCATGCACTAGGCAGAAGGAACCCAGCACTAGTTCCTTTGAAGGTTTCCACCTGTTCCCCTCCCCAGTATTGGTTGCAGTGCTTTGCACTGTGTTATCATTTATCTGCTGGACCTAAGAAGAGTTGTTGGTTTTTCATTTTGTTTAGTGTTTATAATTAGAGTGGAAATGACAGCTTCCCAGCTCCTTTTGTGAAGGACTGGACTTTCCCCAACTCTTCTTTTAAAAGATTTTATTTATTTTTAGAGAGAAGGGAAGGGGAGAGGAAGAGAAATATCAATGTGCGGTTGCCTCTCAAGTGCCCTCTGCTGGCAACCTGGACCACAACCCAGGCATGTGCCCTCTCTGGGAATTGAACCAGCGACGCTTTGGTTCGCAGTCTGGTGCTCAGTCCACTGAGCCACATAAGCCAGAGCTTTCTACAGCTCTTGAAGGAGACTGTTGACCTCCTCCCATGTCCCCACTCCTTGTCCTGTGGCCTGAAATCTCTTGAGGAGGAAAGATGGGCCAAATCATTTGGCTCATCTGCTTGTTTCATTTCTTGGCATTGCTTTCCTTCACTGTCAAATGTCCCGTATCTCAGGAACTGTTATTTCATATTGTCTTTGGTTGTTCATTGTTTCAAGTACAAGATCAAATCTGACTCCTGTTATTCCACCTTAGTCTGAAGCAGAAGCAGCAGCTTTTATTTTCAATAATATTTAATGCCAGTTTTCCTCCCAAACACTATTCCTAGCTGTATTTCTTGGACATGTTGAGTATTTTAAGTGCATAAGATCAGAAGAAAAGAAAGCACCACTTTCCCTCCCCAGCGGAGCCGTTGCATGGGCCAAGTTTGGCTACGGTTATCTTTGGTTATCCCAGTCTCCCCGTCTAAACTCTCTCCTCACTGTTCTGCCCCCTCCTGCCCAGGCTGCGAGAGCCCACACACCTTTCCTCTCACCTGCCCTTAACTAAGAGTCAACCCCTTTATGTCATCAAAGGAGGGCTCAACTCAGAGTCCTCGCACCTATGTCTCAAAGCCCTCGCAGCATGATCAGTGCCTTAAAGGCATTTCATTTTGGTGGGGAGTCAGGTGGCAATGTTCACATTCTAGCTGTACTTCATCCAGACCACTGTTGTAAAAACATCCACATCGCCAACAGTGTTAGGCAGTATGACAGTGATAACTTTCCAAGTCTTCTTTTTGACTTGAAAAGTGCTGCCTTCAATAATATTCTTCCTGAAAGACAAGCTCATCATAGCTGAACCCGTCAGAGCATTGACATGCTCACCAACAGTGGGATCGTATTTCCATGCACTTGGCTTGACTGGCCGCAAACTGTATTGATAGAATATGCAAACATACAGCCATAACCTGCCTGTTAGCAAATTGACCTCCATATGCCAGAAAATTCAAAGAGTGCCATTCGACAAAGGATTTATATATTTATCACACGCTCTTCACTGTTCTGTGACATCCTCTGCAGAGAGCAGGAAGCCAGCTCAGTGTTTGAGAGGTGATCAGAATCTGGTGCTGCCGATGGTCGGGAAGCGTTGAGCACGCAGCTTCGCCGACGGATGTTCCCACGCACTGTCTGTGGGCCGCTGCAGGTTCGTGCTGGAGAAGCACAGGGATTCTGACACATTGTGTTTTTCACAATCCCGATTTCAAAAAATCACGGTGCATTTATACTCGCCTGTGTTGCATTAGCTGCTAATTTTTACAAATACACATGACCAGGTGAACAGGGGTCCCCGAGCTTCCGCTTCTTCGACTTCGTGGTGAAGCCCCCTCTGAGCTGAAGAGTTACTGCCCTCCTGCCCTGGACTCAGCACAGTGCTGAGTTTTCACGGAAGCATCTAAGGAGGAACTGCACTGACCCCTGCTCATCAGGTTACACGGTCCTATTGGGGAGAAGAAAATATAAAATGGCACAAATAAGGAGCACAGACGCAACCTCACAACTGACATTCGGGACCTGAGAGAACGTTGAAGGTGGCTCAGTGGGTTCGGGCGAATATGACAAAGGACCGCAGCCTGGCGGCTGGAACAGCAGAAACGCATTTCTCACGGTTCTGGAGGCTGGAGGGCTGAGATCAGGGTGCGGCGTGGTCAGGCTGCGCGGCGCACCGCTCTTGGGCTGCATACTGCAGACTTCTCATTCTGTCCTCCTGGTGAAAATGGGGTGCTGGCCCCATTCATGGGGCTCCTCCCTTGACCTAATCACGCCCAAAGGCCCCACCTCCCAGTGCCATTACATTGGGGATTCAGGTTTCAACATGAATTCTTTTTGGTAGGGGGACAAAAATTCAGTCCATAGTGGCAGGTCTCTCCTTAAGACCCCCACCCTACCCCTGGAGCTGAGTCTTCAGATTTAGCTATGACCCTGGCTCACTTAGGATCAGAGGGGAAATTGGGGGGCAGCTGATAAAGTGACAAACGAGGAAACTTATTACTAAGAATGAGTTTTATAAAATTTAAATTCCTATTTCATTGAGCATATATAGGGTTTTTAAATAAAAATTATTAAGCCCTGGCTGGCGTAGCTCAGTGGATTGAGTGCGGGCTGGGAACCAAAGTGTTCCAGGTTTGATTTCCAGCCAGGGTACATTCCTGGGTTGCAGGCCATAACCCCCAGCAACTGCACATTGATGTCTCTCTCTCTCTCTCTCTCTCTCTTTCTCCCTCCCTCCCTTCCCTCTCTAAAAATAAATAAATAAAATCTTTTAAAAAATTATTAAGATTGAAAGTTACAGAATTCAGTGTATAATTGCGCTAATTCATTTGTATTTAATGGGTAAAAAGTATGACTACTAAAGGTCTTATGATAAAGCTAAAATAAACTGATATGTGAACTAATGAATAAAAATGAAGTGCTTATGTTTTCAAATAAACCAGGTTTAAACTAATAAAAGTTAGTGTAGAAAATTTCAACCTATTACAAAGCTGTCTACAAAAAAATGTTTTTGAAAGGTGACTCACAAGACGACGTAAACAGCTAAGCAGCGTGTTGAGCATTAAGGTTTGCCGTGGGATCGATGGCAGTTTGCAAACTGCCTCCCCGCGCCTGCCTGGGAGAGAAGGCTGTGGAGCGGGGCGCAGGGAAGGCACCAGCTTCAGGCCAGGCTGGCAGCGGGGGTGCTTCTCTGCTCATGCAGCCTGCTCACCTAAGAACACCCGGGAAAGACCAGTGGCTTAGGTATTCTGCAGCAGCAGAGCTGTTCAATAAAAACCTGGAGGAGGTAGGTCAGTCCAAAGTTGGCATTTGCCACCGAAGGTCTCACCTGCTCCCCAGCACAGTTGTGAGCATCCCCAGAGACAGAGACGGCATTCACCCTGCTGTCGCCACCCTGAAGGTTCTGACGACACCAACGGGTAACATTTAGGCACCATCCTAGCTTAAAAGTACTCTAATATGCTTTTAATTTACTCACCCATCATCAGACGCTGATTGTTACCAGAGTTTATGGAAGGAAAGAGGCAATTTAAAGTGGCCATGCTCACCCTTAGCTGCACACTGGACACACCAGGGGAGTTTTAAAAATCAGGGTACTCCAGCCACTTCCCAGGCCAATCAGAATTCGGGGGCCAGGAGCCAGGCACAGCAACACAGAGGCTTCATGGAGCAGGAGCTCAGCCTGCTGTCCAGCTGCCCCAAATTATCTGAATTCAGAAAGGAACACACAATTACAGTGAGTGCTATGTTTTATTTTGGTGCAAGCAGACCCAAAATCATGGGTAGAAGGAGAGACAGTGGAGTCCCCATTCAGAGCCTACCTCCTTCAAGAATTCAGGCGATTTCTCGTTTGTCTCCCTCTTAAGGAGCATTGTAGAATTCAGAACAGCTGTTTTTCTTTTATGTTCTAAGCCACCTTCACTGATTGCCAAATTTCTGTACCTGTTTTGGTCTATTTCTGTACTTGGCATTAGTAATTTCTCCATTCAAGTGTCACTGCCATACTGTTTTAATGATTGGGACTTTACAATGCGTTTTACTCTCTGGTCAAGCTATTTCCCTCTTACTGTGCTGCTTTTTCAGAGTTGGAGAGAGAGGTTTAATCAGTCACAAGTTTATCTAACCTAGACTTAATTTGTCAAGTCCAGGGGTTGCAAATTCTTCCCCGCCTTGCCCCTGGCCCTATTCTCTTTTCTTCATCTTCGGTGAAATTTCTTTCAAATTGAACCTGAGAAGTCAATGAAGAGGAGTGGTACAGAGGAAACGTGCTGGGCGCTGGGGCCTTTAAAACCCATGGTTCTAAAGAGGGTCTGAAAATCACTGACTCACACACCTGTTATCATACTGTGTGACAATTTGCCAGAAATGGCAAGCAGTTCTTCTCAATATGTGCAATTAATATTATTTTTATATTGACAGCTAACATTAACGCTTTTTCTCTGTAAACACTCTTAATTAGTGACTGTTGATAGTATTCTGTTGCCTTATGTCTCCCTTGTTTCTTTTCCCCGCCACACACATCCCCCCCCCTTCTCTCTCCCTCTCTCCTTCTCTCTTTCCCTCTCCCCCTCTCCCCCCATCTCCCCGCCCCCCATCTCTCAGGGCACAGAGCCAGACCTTGTTCCACACTCTCTCAGGACCAGTGGTAGGCATGGCATGATTTCAGACCAAGAGCCCCTTTAAGACCATCTTCATTCATTTATCGATGCCTCTCATTTCTTTGTTACAAGAGAAAAATTACATGACATGAAAGAAACTGGCAAGCATTGTTAGTGCGACTAAGCTTTACTCCAAGCATACATGAATGCCTTCTTCTTTGGACAGCCACCAAGGAAAAAGATAAGGAAACCATGGCGGCCACTGAGGGGGTCGCGTCACAGGAAAAGGAGGGGAGGTATGCAGCAGGCATGGGGATGCCACAGGGTTGGAGCAGTGTCCTAAGAGCACCATGTTCTCCCTGAGCATGCACAGAACTGCGGGCTGGTGTGTGCCGGGGCCAGGGAGACGTGATGTAGTCTACGGTATGGAAGCTTCGTTTTTATCTGAGGTATGTTGGCCTGTTCAGCTATTATGTTATTGAGCATCTACTGTGTGCAGGGGTGCTGTGGGGAGGACAAAGGTTTTTACAAAAGGATGCTCTCCTTGAGATTTTTATGATTTCTTGGAGAAATAGCACAAACAAGGATGAGAATGAATGATAAGTTCACTAGAAGATCACATTGGTGAAAATCTGAAAGACCTTGGGTATGATGATGACTTTTAACATAAAACACCAAAGGTATAATCCATGAAAGAAGTAATTGATCAACTGGATTTCATTAAAATTAAACACCTCTGCTCTGTGAAAGCCACTGCCAAGAAAATGGGAAGACAGGACACAGACTGGGAGAAAATCCTTTATTTGCTGAAAGAAATAGCAGATAAAGGATTGTTATTCTAAATCACAAGGAACTCTTAAAAACTCTACAATAAGAAAACAACTAATTTAAAAAATGGGCAAAAGGCCTAAACAGTCATCTCACCAAGAACATACACAGATGTCAAATAAGCATATGAGAAGATTTTCCATGTCAGATGTCATTATGGAGTTGCGAAGCAACCTGGTCAAATGGCCACTGTTGTATATGGTCCCTGTGGCATGAGGAGTGAGCCCCACTGGGGACCACAGGATTTGGGTGGTCATGGTGGGTCAGCGTGGGTTCACCGGGTGTGATGCGTGGGTCACCCTGGTGGGGCATGTTGATGGTGGGGGACAGTTTGTGTGTTGTGTGTGTGTGTGTTGGGGGGGGGCGTGGGCAGAGGGTGTGTAGGAAGCTTCTGTGCTTTCTGCTCAATTTTGCTGTGACCCTGAACCTGTTTGGGAAAATAGTATTTTTTGAAAGGCAGTGTACATAAGCAAATAGTTTAAACTCATTAGCTTAAAAAATTGCATGGAGATATGCCAACTATCAATAGTTGCCTCTAAAGAACAGAATATTGGATGAGAGAAATCACAGACCTAAATGTAATACCTAAAACTATAAAACAGAAGAAAATGGGAAATTTTTTATGATCTGTGTTAAGCAAAGATTTCTTAGCTCAACACCGTCGACATTCATTAAGAAAAAAGATACACTGAGTTTCACTAATATAAAGTTCTGTTTTTAAAACACACTGTTGAAAAAATGAGAAGATGAGTTACAGACTGAGAAAAAATATTTTCAAAAGACATAACACAGATCCAGAAAAAATATCAGTGTGTGTGTGTAACCAAGAATAAGAACACAAACCACTCAGTTATTAAGTGGGCAAATTAATTTGAATAGAAATGTCACCGAAGAATCTGTAGATGGCAAATGACCACATGAAAAGATGCGCAACACCATTAGTCGTTAACAAGGCAAGCTAACGCTACAGTGAGACATTATACATGCGTTAGAGTAGCCAGAAGAAGGAACGAAAACACCGCGCTGTCAGGCCCAGCGCTCATCCACTGCGGGGTAATGCAAAACTGGCACGGCCACCTTGGAGAGCAGTGTGGGAGTTTCTTGTAAGATTAACCATACACTTAAGAGATGATCGAGCAATCCCACTCCTAGGTATATAAGAGAAATGAACGTTTGTATTCCCACTGAAACCTATGCTCAAAGTCACAGCATTTTTATTCGTCATTGTCCTAAACTTGAAACAATAGAAATGACTCTGCACTGGGGAACGGATGAACTGTGGTTCATCTGTACAAGGGAGTGAATGCTTAGCAATAAAAAGGGCGTACTGCTGATACACACATACTATGGATGAATACCAAATGCATTGTCAAGTGCAAGAAACTGAACTCAAAAGGTTGTATAATGTATGATGCCATTTATGTGACACTCTACAAAGGGCAAAACTGCAGGGGAAGAAAACAGTCCAGTAATCTCCAGGCAACGGGGAAGGCAGAAAGGATGGACGACAGAGGGCCATTTGGACATTGGAGAACTTTATTGAAATTTTCATGGTGGCTACACAGCTCCAGTTTTGTTAAGTCTCATAGAACTGTACATCTAAAAGGGTAAATTGTAGTGTATGTAAATGTGATGGTTAATTTTATGTGTTGCCTTGACTGGTCTAAGGGGTGTGTGTGTGGGTGGGTGGGTGGGTGTCTGTTGGGGGAAAGGGAGAGAATTAAAGGTACTGGCTCTGGCAAGTTCAAGATCTGCAGGTAGGCTGCCAGGCTGGAGACCCCGGCAAGAGTTCACGTTGCAGCTCCAGGATGAAGGCATTCCGGGGACAGGATTTCCTTTCCCTCCGGGATGGAGGGGGGGCGATCTTTTTTCTCTTAGGGCCTTCAACTGATTGGATGAGGCCCACCCATGTTATGAAGAGTAATCTGCTTTATTCAGAGTCTACTGATGTAAGTGTCAGTCTCATCCTTAAAAAAGCCCTTCACTGAAACATCTAGAATGGCATTTGACTAAATATCTGGATACTATGGCTTAGCCAAATTGACACATGAAATTAACCACCACACTCAGCAAACGTTCGCTGACTGTAACATCCCTGATACAGTGATGAAAGGGAGAAAGGTTCCTGTTCTCAGCTACCTCACGGTCAGGTCAGGTACAGCAACTTGCACACACAGGAGGCGGCAGAGTTCACCCTGCAGGTGGGCATCGGGGAGTGGGGTGGGGTTGGGGGGGCGGCTTCTCAGGGCAGGTAACAGTTGAACCGAGTCTGGAAGGCTTATTGCTGCATTCTGAGCTCCTAGAACCTCGCTTGGCACGTAGCAAGTGCTCCATAAATCTCTGAAGGAAGTTGGGAGCTACAAACAGAAAGGTGGAGGAAGACAGTGATAGTCCTTGCTAAGGACTATCGATTTTAAACCACGCATGGGATCAGCATTGGGAAGTCTGTCGGCAGTGTGCAGACTGTGGGGGCTGATGGGAGGCTGGAAGAACAGCCTGTGTCTACTACATCTGGCCAGGCGTGACATAAGCAGGCAGCTCACTAAGCCACTGACAAGCCTGACCAGCGAGAGATGAAGAGGAGAGAGATTTAGGAGGCAGGACTGAACATCGAAGAGGCTCCAGGCATGGACCTGCATGGGAAGGGCCCTCACACACCCTTGTTTTAGGGATGAGGGCTCAGACCTGGAAGAGGAAAGCAGCTTGCTCCTGGCCACACAGCCCCCCGACAGCACACGTGGGACCAGAACCCAGGTCCTACCTCTGGTCAGGTGCTCTTCCAAGGCCAGATGGCCTGTGTTCCTTCTCTCGCTCTCTAGCCAGCCTTGCCCTGGGGCAAGTTTCCAAAGCCCTTCCAGCCTCCACTGTGGGAGGCGAGCTGCCAGGCCTTGGCACTCGGCACCCCCTTTGGCTGCAGAAGGAAAGGCAGCGGTGCCGCTGATGGGCTGCAGTGTGTGGGGACGGCGATGGGGACAGGGGTCACCTGCGGCTTCTTCTGGGCACAGTCCTTGTTGTGGAGCAAGCCTGCTCTGTGTGGCGTGAGGCTGACCCGGAGTGGCGCTTGTTATTTTAAGTAATTCACGTTGGAGGGAGGAAGTGACTGAGGAAAATGTGAAAATGAGTAGTTCTTGCAAGACGTATGTGATAAAGGAAACGGAACATAAAGACTGAAGAAGAGGCACATCTGTTATTTGTGCTCCTTTTTATAGCAACCTCTAAGTCAGGCTTTTCACCCGCAGTAGGGACCCCTTAGCTCCTGAGTGATCTCCTAGCCCAAGCCCCGCCCAGCCCCATGGGAGTGCAGGAAGGTGGGCAGGGGGTGGCGGTGGCCAGAACCAGTGTGATCACTCCAAGCAGCGCCCCCACCACCCAGCCTTGTGCAGGGGGCAGGGGGTGGGCTTTGAATGCTGACCCTTCTCTCGCTTCCTCTCTGTTGAAGAATGGGGTGGCCTACCCCAGTCACCCCCAATCCTAGGCACATCCACACCCAGATTGTTCCTCACAAGCAACCAGGAAGGCAAAACAGACATTTTCATAAGAATATGGACACCTTCACATGGAGAAATACTGGCATTCTCTCTCCAGTCATTTTTCCTCTTTTTGGAGGTGGATGGTGTGCCCAGCGACCACGTGCCGGTGGGGGCTGAGCCTGGGGACTGGCGGAAGTGTGGCAGGGAGGTGGGGCTGACGGAGCCAAATGGTTCTGAGCCTTTTGCAGGGGAACCGGTCCCCAGTCCGAGGCCCATCTGCTGCAGTGAGGAAGGGCTGAAGGGCTGCGGGGGGCCCCACAGTCCCTGAAACAGTCCCCAGGCAGCCCCTTGGGCCTCCTCTGGAGGGGCCGACTTCCCCGTAGGAGCCTCCTCTGGAGTGAGCCGTTGGAGGCTCTGGCTGAAAACAAACCATCACTCAAGAGTGTGCAGACTGAGCTGTTGGCTACTAGCGCCCTGGCTCTCAACCGTTCATTTCTGTTGATGTGCACTCAACTCCGTGCGAGGATTTGTTGGGGACTCGGGGGAAGAGGCAGCCTGCTCTTGCCAGGGCGGCCGTCACCCCCGGTTGGAGCCGGCACAGCTTCGGAGGAGTGACAGAGGAGTGTGATGACAGGTGAAAGGGAGGACAGAGGCAAGACCCGCTGGGAACAAGGGTGGGAGGAGTGCGTCAGGAGAGTGACGGAAGGAACACTTGGAGTAATTGCCACGAGGCGTTGCAAGAGAGAGGAAAAGGGCCTGTGCAGGAGTGTGGGGGCGCCTGGGCTGGAAGCCTCGTGTCTGCAGGGCTGCCTGTCAGCGGGGTTGTGTCATTTTCTCCAGCAGTGGGGACAGCCTGGAAGTAGAAGTGGATGGTGAAATCACCCGTAGCTGTGGATGGGCCAGGCGGGAATAGCAGTAGAACATCCTACCCCCTTCTCCCTTTTATTTGGGGCGTAAGCAGGGGAAGTAAGCAGGGACTAGGTGTGGCTATATGGAGTTTGGCTGATGATTGGATGGAATGGCTCTAGAGTCGGGGGTAGACTGGTGGGGCTCCCCTTTTCATTATTCCCTCCTCTTCCTTTCTCCATAGTGCTGTCTGGAAGGTAGATAGCATGGCTGGAGCTTAGGCAGCTATCTTGAGCTATGAGACAATGTGCTAAAAATGAATAAGCAGCAAGAGAAGAGAAGGGGAGATGGGTCCCTGATGCACTGACAGTCACCATCCCACTTTTTTTTATGAGTGAGAGAAATAAACCTTACGATTTTAAGGACTGTTCTTTGGGTTTTCTATGTTATGCCACTGAACCTAATCCTCACAGAAACAGACCAAGTATGGGGAAATTGTGGGTAAGTATAAGAATTTCAGTAAAGTGATCGACCAGGGAGTCTTAGCAAAATAAGAAAGGAGGAGAAGCCAGGAGGCGACCAATCCACCGGAGAATGGGGGTGCACCCTCGGGGCACGAACAGCAGGGCAGCCTGGGCAGGCGCAGAAGGTCTCATGATTCTGATTTTACGTCTCACAGTCGACTGGACCAGATGCGGCCGCAGAAAGTGCTCCCATTTCCCACGTGCTTCCTGCGCAGCCCGCTCCCTTTGACGTCATAGGCGCGCCTGACCGCACTCCTCACCCAAACTTTGGAAGGTAGCTTCTTTTATTAGCCTATTTCATAAATAAAGAAGTTGAGCTTCAGAGAGGTCAAGAAACTTAACTGAGGGGACAAAACTGGTAACTGGCTGGGTTGGCATCAGAGTCCAGGCCTGTGACTCTGGGGCCCAAGCTCTTAGCCACGCCCACTCTTCTGCCTGGCACTGTGCCAGAAAGCGAACAAGCAAGGGTGCACGCAGAGGTGAAGGCCTGTGATGTGGCTGGTGGCCGCACCTTCTACATGGACGTTCAAACCCCACAGCGTCACGGCCCGACACGAGCTGTGGGGAAGGCCGTGAGCCACAGTACCAGACACTGAGTTTACAGACCAGGGTGAGGACCAGGTGGGACAGTGGCCACGGGATCCCGAAGAGGGTGTGAAGGAGCTGAGATCCGGCCGCCCTGTAGCACACCGACCCTGCCCCTGGAGTTCAGGGGCTCGCACGACAGCACAGGAGTCTAGGGAACCAGCACCCCACAGCGTGAGTTAGATTGCTGCCGATGCAGGAGAAGGGTGGGCTCTAGAGCCAGATGCTCTGGGTTTGGATCCCATCTCCACAACCTTCTGTGCCTGTGTCCGGTGTGTATGGGCATAGTGATAGCTTCTTCCTCACAAGGCCGGGAAGATGAGACGAGGGAACACTTTTCGCAGTGCCCAGCACATGGTGAGCACTCGGTCCTGTCCATGCTGCTGTGTCAGAGCTCCATGGAGAAGGTAAGGACCTATATCAGGGTGGAGCAGGATGAGGAGGGCTTCCAGAAAGGTCAAGGAGAAACCACTGGGCTGGGCCAAACCACCTCCCAGGGAAGGTTGTCACCCTGCCCCGCCCCCCCTCCCATCACTCTGAACATGCCCTTAGGCCTCCTCTCCTCAGGTTGCTAGCTTGTCACTGCTACATTTCTAATACAAGAAAAGACTCAACCCCTTCTAATTGAATGTCTGAGCATCTTGGGAAGGGGAGTTTTCCTCTGAGCTCCCAAACCGCACATGCCCACCTATCACCCAGCACCTGCACCCAGGTCGCTGTCTAATGGTGTTTGTTGGATGATGGCATGAACTGCCCCAGCTGTGCCAGCGTGGCCAGGACGGGGTGCGACTGTGTTCACTGTCCTCCTCGTCCCACCCGGCACCCTGTTCGCCAGCTCCGGGCCCTGTCCCTGCCCTGGTGCTGCCGCCTTGGCTGTGACTGCTCCGCATTCTGTCTGCTCCTGGAGGTCCCACCCACTGTGCGCGTGGCCAGCTATTTACTCCTCAGGGTCTGCAGTTATTATTAGACACCATAGGAACCCAACCCTGCTGAGGGAGTTGTTTTTATTTGCAAGTGTCATAAGGTTGGCATCTGTGTGTCTGTTTAGGAAAACCTCTGCCGAGGCTGAGACAAGTATTAGTGAGGATGACAGGGGAGCTGTTACAGAACCAGGTGCCCCTGGGCCAAACAAACATCTGGGTGGCCACAGGACCATGGGCAGGCCCCGGGGCCCTCCCCGGTCTCAGCACCTCTGGGTCAGGAGGTGCAGCCCCAGGTCCTGCGCCGGCCCAGCCTCGGAGCCCAGGGTCTAGTTCTGTGCTCTGCTGCCGACATGCTGTGTGATGCTGGGTGAGTCATTTCATCTCCGTGGGCACCATGGTGTCAGTCTGTGAAGTGGAAAGAATGAGCATTGCTTCCCAGGGCTTTTAAGAGGCCCAAGCACAAGAATTAAATTGAAAATGCAGTGACATATGGGCCACCATGCATGGAGTGCCCAGCATGCTGTGGATTCTTGGGGGAAGGGCAAGAACCAGCAGATTTAACCTTTGGGACAGCGCTTGGGTCACGGTCAGAAAGGCTATGTCTCTTGCCCAGGTTCACAAAGCTGGTGAGCAGAAGAGCTGAGATCTAGATCTTGGTAGGTCTACCTCCAAAGGTCATACTATTTTCTCTGAGCCAGGAGGCAGAACAGCCTGAAGACATGACCACCTCCCAGCCCCCACCCCAGGGTGTCTGGGGCCCTGGGTAGTGAGGTGAGCAGGAGAGAAGGTGGAGCTTGGGCGGAGCTGGGGAGGAAAGTGGAGAGAAGGAGGGGATGTAGAGGGCACATGGGCTTGGAATGAGCAGCAGGCAGGTTCCGGGGGCTGGTGGTTTCTTTTCTCTTGGCAACATGGGTGTCTTCACTTTGTGATAATTCACGGAGCTGCACACCGTGACTTGCGTACTTTTCTGTACATATGTTAGACTTTTTAAAAAGGTTAACAAGGAACTTTGTAGCCTACAGTTCTGGAGTCCAAATGTATTTTTAAAGTTCATACTCATACTATTACATATGCAGCTCTCATCTGCATCTATTCAAATGACATTAAAAGTTATCTTTAAAAATCTGAAGATATCCAGGTAAAATTCCTGAGTCTGGGTCAATGTACAGATCCCGGAACTGAAATTCTGAGAACTGCTGACCAGCCCCTGACATGGAACCCACCTTGGCCATGGGCCCTCCTCCTCCTGCCCAGCTACACCACTGTTCCCTTCAGCCCCCTTGAACCTAGAGCAACTGCATGACTCAGGTTAGCCAGGGAGATGTGAGCAGGAGAGTTAGGTGAGACTACGGGGAATGTCCTTGAATGGAGAAAGACCCACCTTCCTTTATCTCTTCCTCCATCTTGTTCACTGGACCTTAGATGTGATGGCTGGAGCTCTGGTTTCTGCCTTGGACTGTGAGGACAAGAGCTACATCCTTGGGACAGTAGAGTGGTGAGCTGGAAGGAGCCCAGATTATCAAAGACTTTTTCAAATGGACCCACTCCCCTAGCCTTGGATGGCTTCCCTTAGATTACCTACTATATAACAGAGAAAAAATGTGTATCTGTATTAAATCTTGTCATTTAGGGGATTTCTGTCCCTCAGAGCTGAACTCAATTATAATTCATACTCCCCGAACAAAGGTGTGGGAATGATGGTGAGGGAGTACAAGGCGGAGGGGAGTAAAGGAGAGAAAAAATGGGACAACTGTAATAGCATTATCAATAAAATATATATATATATATTTTAAAGATTTTATTTATTTATTTTTAGAGAGGGAAGGGGGGGAGAGAGAGAGAGAAACATCAATGTGTGGTTGCTGGGGGTTCTGGCCTGCGACCCAGGAATGTACCCTAGCTGGGAATCGAACCTGGGACACTTTGGTTCCCAGCCCGTGCTCAATTCACTGAGCTACGCCAGCCAGGGCTCAATAAAATATATTAAAAAATAATTCATACTCCCCCCATGAAAGACACAGCGGCCTTCCCTTGTCCTTGGGCCTAATGGCTAACCCAGGATCTGATGGGAACCCAGCCTTCAACAGGCTCCAAGTCCCAAAGACAAGAGGTCTTTCACCTCCGTGAAAAGTGCCATTGACCACCGCTTGACACGAAGGCCCCATGTGGAAGCTGAGAGGATCACCCAAGTGGAATGACCTTATGGGCCCCAAGGCGTCTCCCAGCTACCTCTCTCACGTACACGGTGCCTGAAATTCCATCTTCAAGAGGTTATATAGTTATAAGAATTCCTCGTCACATACAAATGCTTCTGGAGAGCAGTGCCTCCTATTGGCATGAAGTCGTCATCTCAGAAGGAGAGGCTGAGTTGGAGAATTCTGAAGATGAACGGGACCTGGGGGTCGTCTGGCCCAGTGGTTTCCAAGCCCTCACGGTCTGAGACGGCGCCTGGAGGGCTGCCATTTGGGGCAATAAGGGGCACGAGGGGAGGACAGAGGACACAGGGCTCCCTTTGGGTTTGAAGCCAACTTTCTGTGCTGGGAAAAGTTGTAAAAACCACGTCTCTCCTTTATTTTGTGGGCTGAAAACAAGCCCGAGGTTGCCAGCAGGTTAATTGAGCCTGGACTCCGATGGCCAGCGAGGGGCAGAGCCAGACCTGGGGTGCGGGTTTCCGACTCTCAGGACTGTGCTGTCCCCACTGTCCCTCCATGCTTCCTTTGGTCGCCGTCACACTACCAGGTCACCTGCAGACGGTTAACCCTTCCGGGAGGCTGGCCTCTGCCGCGTATGAAGGAGATGAGTGAGACTGAAGGCACGTAGTTTCGGTGGGAGGATGGAGAAGGCGCAGACCCAGGTCTGGGCTTCTGTGGGGGTGCTGGGGAGCCTTGGCTGGCAGACAGTGCTGGGCACATGCAGGAGTCCACCAAGTGACTTGGGGGGTCGAGGGGGGCCGCAGAGGGTGCCCGAGCCTCGTCACGCACTTGTTGAGACTCACCCTTGGTGAAATCACTCCCTCTGTCCCAGGCCACAGTAAACGTGTTCACCTTAGACACGGATAACTTTATGGCTCACAAGGTGCTCTTCCATTTTCACATTTAACCGTCATGAACTCCTACTTTGGGAGGCTGGCATCATATTTTCCAGTGTACATGTGAGGACGTCAGGGAGTAAGCGAGGGTCTTTCCAGGGCTCCCAGAGCCGAGTCCTAAAGTGCGTCTCCTCTTGGCTCCTGGTCCGAGATCTTTGCTGCCATTCTGTAGCGCCGCCCCCACACCAGGCACTGTCGGCCGCTCTCTCCAGCCTGTGAGAGGCCTTTGCAGCCAACCACCGAGGCTTTCAGACAGCAAACACAATCTGTTTCCACACTTGTAACTTGGCTGACCTGTTGCCTGGCTTCTTAAGAGGTTGGGGTGTGTGTGTGTGTGTGTGTGTGTGTGTGTGTGTGTTTGCGGGGTGGACAGGAGTGACCTTGGTGACCTTGTACACGGTTCTGAAATGTTTCTGGGATGTTGATGGGCACATCTCTCCACTGTCTCATTTCTCTCTCATTGGCACTACCCAGTCACAGCATCCATGATCCATCAAAAGAAGGACAGGGAAACATAAGTGAAAAAAGTGCTCCTCTTGGTGATGGTGGACATGGGGGTTGACTCTCCAACATCCCTTCCATCCCCAACTGTGTAGCAGCAATGTGGTTTCTGAAAATGACCCAGCTCCTGGGACGGGGTCCTAGCTGACTAAGCCAACAATGATAATCCCATCATTCTCTTGTCAGTGATTGGTGCAGGGGTTCCAGGTATAAGCCAATCAGTGCCTGGCATCCCTCTCCTGATTATTATTGGTGCCAGGTGGGGGGAGAGTCAGTCTCTCTCTTTCTCCCCCTGTACTGTCCCCCTTCCCTCCTCCTGCTGTTGCCCCAGTTCCTGTGGGCATTCATCACGTGACCATGAGGACACCCACTCTTCGAAGCCCACATTTTAACTCAGGACCTTCAGATTATGAGGCTGAGGCTCTGCCCACTGTGCCCGGAGGGCCGTTGGAAGCCTATACTTTAGATGGCAGAGGAGAGGATGGTAACAGCCTGGGTTCTAGAAATCCTGAGTAGCTAATTGTGGAGCCCACCCCACCTCTAGTTTTTCTGATATGTGAGTAAAATAAATTTCTCAATGGTTCCTGTCACTTTAGTCAAAAGATTTTAATTGACGCACTGATCTTCAGGACACAAGAAATCTGGACACAAGGAACACAGCCCATATGTATGCTCAGCAGTCCCTGGTGATGGGGGGGCAAGTATTTGTGGGACAGCTGGTCAAACACGGAGGACACTTCATGCATGGAAATGTCATCCGGCGATCTCCAGGCTGTGCCTCCAAGATAAACCAATCTATGTTGACACGTCGCTGGTGGGAAATGGATTAGCATGTGATAACTTATCGGGCCTTTGTAAATATAAGGCCTGGCCCCAGGGGAATAACTTTTACCGTGACTGTTCAGGCCGGTGGGATGGGACTCTTGGCACGGAGCTCTGCATGTCACGTGGTATGGCCCAGGGACAGCAAAGTGCAGCCTCGGGGCCCCCTTGGCTCATGCCCACGCACCTCTGTATTATTTACACTTTCACACTGCGACAGCAGAGTCGCATGAGACAGAAACTGCATGGCTCCAAAAGCCTGCAGAATTCACACTCTGGCCCTTTCCCAGGAAGGGTGCCGGCCCCTGCGGCCCAGCACTGTCTCCTCGGCCTGTTGGTTTTGATAATGTGGGCGAACCCGCTGCACAGCAAGCCAGGCGGGCACCCTGGTCACTGCACTTGTGGCCAGTGGTCTGTTTTTAGGGCGTTCGGGCAGAATACGTCCCTTACTTTTCATATATGAGTATTGACAATGTTGGATGACAGGAAATTTTCTTTAAAATAATTTTTTCCCCCTGGCTGGCGTAGCTCAGTGGATTGAGTGCGGGCTGCCAACCAAAGCATCACAGGTTCGATTCCCAGTCAGGGCACATGCCTGGGTTGCAGGCCACTGCCCCCAGCAATTGCACATTGATGTTTCCCTCTCTCTCTTTCTCCCTCCCTTCCCTCTCTAAAAATAAATAAAATCTTAAAAAAATTGTGTTTAAAAAATAATAATAATCTTTTCCCCACTAATTCCTATTATACCATCAGGCACATGATCCTCCAGAAAACCGCTCCCCATTAGGTTGCATTGAAAAGGCGTGAGGATGTGGCTCAGGTGACGGTCCCCTGGAGGTGTCTCTACAGTGCTCTGAGGGCCGTTCTAACGGGATATGACCTTTCTTGCAGGCACAGATGATACTTCTGGTTACATTTCCACCAGAAGCACTAGAACATACGTGAAAGCTATCAGAGCCTTTCCCAACAGCAGGGTTTTCAAAGGGAGGGAGAAGAGAGTGTTTTTGCGCCAGGAACCTGTGGAGCAGAGAGAACCCCAGAAAGTGGCAAAAAAAAAAGTGTGCCAGAGACAAGCTCCGACACTGTACCAGTGTGCAGTGGACCAGCCCTGCGGGACCACGCTTAACTCATTTCCATGAATATTAAATGAATTGGAGGATGAGGCACTTCATCAGGCAGTGATCCTAGGCCTCTCTTCCCCGCCTGCGCCCGGGCAGGAGGCAGAGAGTTCACTCTCAAGCTGGTGCAAGCTGAGACATCCCTGGGGTGGTGGTGGGCGGCCGAGGCGGCAGGGAGGGGTCTGCTGTCAGGGAAATAAATGGAAGATGACCTGTCACAGCCACTTCTTCCCGAACTGCTCCCCACCAGCCTGCAGGGTAGCTGATCTAAAGTGCAGATCCGACCCTGTCATCTCCCCAATTAAAACCCTGCAGGGGTTCCATGGGGAAATCCCCCCCCCCCCCCCCCCACTCCGGCTCCTGCCCGCCCACCCCGCCTCACCCCTCCAGCCACACTGAGCTGACCGCCCTTCGTCTCCCACAGCCAACCTCTGCCCACAGGGCCCCTCTGCCCAGCACCCCTCACCCCTCTTCTTCAGCTGGCTGGCTGGCCTTGCCCGTCACGGTTCAGGTCACCTTCCTTACCATTCTGCCCCCTGCTCACGCCCCCACCTGCCACCCCCAGCTTGGGCTGGAGGGACACTCGCCCTGCCGTGGGGTGTTGTCTGTCTGCCTTCTTCGCTTCGCCACGAACTCCTCTAAGGGCACAGACAGTGAATCGCTGATCCTCATTTCCTTGGCATGTCACTCAATACCGAGCACACAGGTGACACTCCCACCGTGTCTACTGAGTACCTGGAGCTTTTATTTAGAACCTACGACAGTGGGTCCTTCCAGTGAAATGACACATGCTTTGCCGTGGCCGTGGCCGTGGCATCGGTGTTGGGGCTCTCCCCTGGGGCTTTAGAAGTGGGTGATCACAGAGGAGCACTCCTCCCCTCGCTCTTCTCAGGCACCCAAGGAGTGTTAAGCGTCTCTAAGCAGCTCTGTGTCAGGGCATTCTTTCGAAACGCTAGCATCATGCAGACCCCCGACAGGTCACGTCCAGGGGCCCGCACTGGGTCGGAGATGACAAACATTCTCTTGGCTGAATCGTCACTCTTTATCCTCAAAGGGCAAAACCTGACTCCGGGGTTTGTCACTCAGGGCTCAGCCTTTCAAGTTAGCAAAGGACATTCCAGGTCCGTTTTGGCCACCATGTCATCTAAATATGTTCTGAGTGACCTTATTATAAACAGTGTCAATGTTTCTGGCTACCTGTGGGAATCTGACATACCCTCGGTGCAAACGAGTCTTTCGGCACTGCAGGGCATTGGATGCACAAACCCTCATGGATTGATAATAGCAATAATGCTAGTGTCCCCACCATTTGGAGCAGACTGGATAAATCGGGGACAATGCTGGAGAGGAGTATCTGGGAGGTGGTGCTAAGACAGAGGAGGATGTGAAAATAATATTAAATAATACTGATTGGCACCTGTAACTGAAGAATAAAATTATAAAAAAGAAAATTTAAAAAAAAATTAAAAATATACAGAAATTATTTTAAAGGAGAAAAAAAGACAGAGGAAGATGTTTCTCAGGTTGGAGACGTGAAAGCCAGAAGGTGACTTCATACCCATGTTCAAGATGATTTGATAAGTTATTTAGAACGCCACTCGCACTTCCTAAGGGGACTGAGCAGGGACTGAATTCATAGTTCTGTTCTGTAACAATAATTTATTGAAACACAGCTGAGGAAGCAGAGCCCAGTGCCTGTAGTTGCCCTGCCACGGCAAACCCTGGCTTTCTGGATTCCAGGCCTATCAGTGGGCATTTCTGTTTAGTGGCCGCAAGACCCTCTTGTCACAAAGTGTCCCCAAACCAGACATCAGCCTCTGGAAGCTTGCCTTGTTAACACAAATATAGAGAGACACAGGAACAGCATGTACTTATCACAAACTCCTTGAACACGTGGGTGGAATGTCACTTACATAATCTGGCCATCTGACACAAAACCTGGCTTTCTTAAACCAGGAGGAGCTCAAGGTCTCTGCTAAAGAGGACCCTTTCCATTTTACGCCGGGGACGACGCTCGCAGCATGAGCGATGCTGCCAGTTATCAGCATTTCAGCAGATTTGTGCCAGTGTTGACACTGGTTCTTGGCTGAATTGTGCGCGAGTGTGCGTCTGAAACAATGACGCAGCTGTCCCCATTCCCAGCAATCAGGATGTAAAACTGGTGTTCGGCTGACTCTGGCATGTGATTGCTTCTGCATGTGTTTACGCTTTTGTGTGCCAGGCTTTCTGAGTGTTTGCTACGATTCTACAATCAGAACATGCATTCAGCTTAAAATGGAACCCAGATCCATATTAATAGCACCAACGGCGACCGCAGACCTCCATGCTGCAAGATCTTCGGTGCCTGGCCCAGCACGGATGCTTGTGTCCGCCTGTGTGTCAGAGATGCTTCTCTGACCTGCTGTGAAGGCAGTCCGGTTAAAATAGCGTCAGGGCTGGAAGAGCAGGGTCAGCACAGGCGCGCTGGAAGTGCTGACCCTTTGCCGAGTAGCGAGGGATCCAGGTCCGTCCCACACAGAATGCTGCCACCAAGCCCTGTCTGTGGCGAGTGTCGGCATCCATCTTTTCACCGCTCCTTCAGGCGGGTGACCTGTGCCACTGAGGAGGGAGTACGTGCCGGGGTTTTAAACGGTTCCTTTCCCTCGAGTGAGGGAGTTTAGCTCTTGGCTTTTTTGTTATCAGATTAACCTGTTAATGATAGTGTCGGCGAAGGGCGGGGGGACCAGTTCGTATTAGGTCAGGGCAAGTCTGAAAAAATATACTTTGGAAAACTGTTTGATGTAGTCATTAAAGCAGAACATATGCACATCCTGTGACCCAGAAACTTCGCTTCTAAATACCGGTACCCAGCAGAGATGTGTGCATATATATTCACCAAAAGACACGCGCTAGAAGGTCCACGGTGGCAGCTGCCCAATGCTGTCAACAGTGGAATGGACAGATGAGTTATGTGTGGGCCGACAGTGGCACACCATACAACAACGAGATCGAACGGACTCTGACTTTATCCACGAACTATAAATAACACATGGGCTACTAGTGTTCTATCTCAGTGAAACAAACTCCCGCCAACTACAAACTTGGGGCTGAAAATAAAACAGCTCGCAGGTGAGTAGGCCCTACGTCTGGGCCCGAAGTAGCTGGGTTCTCTGCTGGCGGCCTCACAGGCTGAAGGTGTAGGAGGCTGGAGCTTAGGATCCCGTCAAAGTAAGAAACGTCTAAGCCTATACAGAAGTTTTGTGAGGTTATTTGAGCTGAACTGACAATGGTTGGGAAGCAAAATCTCAATGGATTGAGAAAATACTCTGGAGAACGGCAGTTTTACAGCTTATTTTATACACCAGAATCAAAGAGGGGGAGACATGGGGGGTTGCTACATAAAATCCACTGGTGGTAGATTAAGGAGGTGGGAGAAAGCAAAGTGGGGAAATCTCTGAGACTGGACATGGAGTAAAATGGAGAGACAAATGCTAATTTTACATTGGTGGGTCAAGGAGAATTCATAACATTCACAGCACACAGAGATGGTATTGTGGGAACATGATAACAAGGAGCGATTCTGTGTCTGGTGCTCACACGGTGGGTGTACCCTGAGGGTCTAAAAGAGGAGATTACTCTGACCCCCCGAGCTGTGTTACCTGAGATGCAAAAAGACAACGGACAGGCTTACTTTAAACACACATTGACTTTTGTGAAGGAAGAAGCTACCAGTCCAAGACGTGACTACTGCCATGATGTGCTTTCAGTCAGGAGTTTTATGTACAGACCATCCTACGTGGTTACTCCAGGTCTCTGAGTTTGTAACGCCCACTATGCAGGACTCCCCTGAGCTTGTCAGGTTCAGTGTGTGGCAGAATGCTGGGGCTTCCTGTGGCTGGAGGTCGGCTCCCGTTTCCCTGCTGGCCATGAGCCGCGGCCAATATCCACTCCTGGAAGCTGGCGGCATCTCTTGCCATGTGGACGCCACTGTCTTTGGAGTCAACAGTGGAGAACTTCCCGTGTGTCTATCCCTCTCATACCTCAAATCTCTTCCTCCAGGAAGAGCCCAGTCCCTTTTAAGGGCTCATGTGATCAGATCCATTGAGAACAATCTCACTAAAAACTGATTTGAGCCTTAATTACATCCGCAAAATGCCTTTACAGCGGCACCTAGATTAACGTTCAGTTGACTAACTTCGAGAAGAGTTAGGGAGGCTGATGGAATCTTGGGGGCTGTCTTAGAATGCCACCTACCATGCACAACGTGCGGATGAATCGCACAGTCGATGGTGAACAAAAGAAGTCAGACACGAAGGTGCGTGTAACGTCCAATTCCTTTTGTATGAGACACAGGAACAGGAAGCACTGAACTTTGGTGTTAGAAGTCAAAAAGTGGTTACTCTTTTTTTATTTTTATTTTTTTATTCTTACCTGAGGACATTTTTTCATTGCTTCTGGAGAGAGAAAAGGAAGCATGGGTGGGGGTGGGGATAGAGAGAGAGATGGAGGGAGAGACATCAGTTGGTTGCCTTCTCACAGGCAAGGATCCAGCCGGCAACCTGGGTATGTACTCTGCCTGGGAATTGAACCTGCGACCTTTTGGTCGAGAGAGCACACTCTCCAACCGAGACACCCCAGCCAGGGCGTGGTTACTCTTGAGTACGTGGTAACTCGAAAAGGAAAGGAGGGTGGTCTGAGGGGCTGATAATGTTTTTGTTTCTTGGTCTTTGTCCTGGTTACATGGGTGTGTTCAGCTTGTGAAAACTCAGCAAGATGTGCATTTTTAGAATAATCGGGATTTATTACTTTAAAGTGAATTGTTTAAAGGAAGTATGCACCCCAAAGACAACTATCAGAGTGGGTCCCTAATGGGGGCGGAGAATAAGGAGGAAAAGAAAAGAAGAAACAGCACTTTGCCTGGAGGGGTGATGATGGCACCTCATGAGCTCCGTGGGGGAGGGCCAACTAGATCAGAAAGTGGAACTCTGTCAACTTGGACCTGTGTGTGGGACCTGCCACATGATTTGTGTGGCCCAGTGCAAAGTGAAGTGCACGGCCTCCTTGTTCAAAACTTACTATGAATTGGAAGCCGGCACGAGGGGAACACTACGCCAAGAGTGGGGCTTGAGAGTCCGCACTGGTCCCACTCTGGGGAAGCCAGCCCTGCCTGCGGGCATGGGAGAAAGAGCCACGTCTCAGACTCCAAAGACTTCTTGGTCGGTGAGCTACTCTGGGCAACTGGAGCTGTGATCCTTCCCTCTGTAAAATAGGTCGGCCAGAGGCGAGGAGGCGCTAATTAATTTATATATGCAACAGCAAGCACTTTCTGATGTGTAAGAAACCAAATATCAGGTTTATTATAATAATGGGCCATCTAAATGTTTATGTGTTATTTCCTTAACCGGTTAAAAAGCATACCTGTGAGCTCACACGTAATATTTATTTATGCATAAACTCTTCATAGGTAGTAGCACAGGGTCCATGTCCACCTTGTGAATTCACACAAATTGCAAGTTATGGGTGGAACACTAATCATGAGATCTTACCATGCGTTTTTGGTCTTTCCAGTTCAAAAAGGAAACTATTAATCGCCAAGGCCAGAGCACTGGAGTCTGGGCACTTCCCCACCGAAGTTCTTTTTCTTGCCGCTGTTGGGGTTTCCGGCAAGTTGAATCCCTGACCTGACTCTAGATCCTCCCCAGGGGCTGGAAAGCCCTGGGAAGGGGCGCCCTAGGATCATCCAGCTAGGGCTCTGTGGCGAATGCCGCGGGCACGTGACCCCCCGGGCGCCTGGAGACTGCGGTGTGAGGATGACAGGGCTGTCGCTTGGCAAGCGGGGTGGGGTGTGGGAAGAAAGGGGAGCGCATTAAGAGGTTAGGATTTCTGAAGAGGCACGACTCGGCATTGTATTTCTATGTTTATTTTCCCGGGTGTGCACTCTTGAAACGCAAGCCTTTGTAGATTTAGTGACTTAAGCTTCGGGGACTGTGGTACTCGAAGGCGGCCAGCTGCCTCACTTAAGATTTACGGTGGTTCCTGGGATGAGACAAGCTCCCAGTGTCTCGGTGACAACAAGGTCTTTGACGAACAGCCGAGAGCTGCAGTTAGGGAGGGACAGGAGGCCTGTGGCAGGGGCCGGGAGCCCCTGATTTTCCTCTTCGAAGGAGTTAGGCGCCTGGGGCCATCAGCATGCAGGAGCCAAGCGCGCCGTCCTTGAAGGGCTGCCCGGCTGACCTTGCTCTGCATTCTCCGGAGAAATCTCCGGGAGAGCGTGAGGACGCGGCCACGGCGGTGACTCAGTGCCCAGCGCGCCGCATGCAAATGTTCTCCTCCAGCAAGTCCAGCTCTGCAGCCGCGGCTTCCCTTTCCTGCCCCCTTTTTAAATTCCACAATTCAAACCCGGCGTTTTCCGCTCCACCCCTCCCCCTCTCCACCGCCCGCTAGTCGTTAGCCAGACCGTCCGGGTGTTTTGTTCCCCACCTCCCATCCGCAGAACCGAAGGCCAACCTTCGCGCTCCTTCGCTGCGGGCCCAGGATCGGACGTGGCCCGTGGGCGCAGGGCACAGCGCGGGGCGACCGCGAGCGGGAGCCCGACCGAAGGGGGCGGTGCACGGCGCTTCTGGGCGCACCCGCGGACGGCGCTCAGGCCCCGCTCCCCATTGGCCGCCACCTCCGCGGGAGGGGCCGCCCGGCGCTTGGGGCACCTGGCGTTGCCCCTCCGCTGGGAAATCGGCGGATGCCGGGCACTGGCGCCTGAGGTGAAGGCATTCGGAGGGAAGGCCCGGGCCGCAGGCGAGCTCCCTTGCAGCCAGCCCTCCCCTGCTCGCGGCCCCGGCGCCGGCGACGCTCGGATGCCCCCTACGCCTGCCGCGCCAGCCGGAAACTTTGCCCCAAGAAGTCCCCATCCTTCCGACCGCGCCGAGAGGCGCCTAGTCGGCCGTGTGCCCCGCGGGGCCCCGGAGCCCCGCGCGTGATTGCGGGGACCCCTGGCGCCTGGCGCCTGCCGCGCCCCGCCGCGCGCGAGCGGCTGCAAGAATGCGCTACTCGGACCCCTCGGCGAACAGGGATTTGTTGGGGAACCGAACTTTGCTCTTCATCTTCATCTGCGCCTTTGCCTTGGTGACTTTGCTGCAACAGATCTTGTATGGCAGGAACTACATTAAGAGGTGAGAAAGTCCAAGTGCGGGTGGGAGTGAGCGGAGCTTGTGGCCGAGCCCCAGGTGGCGTCTGCAGCGACCACCCGGGCGTCCCCGGGGTGAGCGAGCGTGGGGTCTGCCCTTAGCCCCGAGCACCGCTGCGTTAGGTTTAGGTCACGGAAGTGCTCCGAAGCGTCTCTCTCCTCCCAGCGAGAGAAGGCAGCGCCTGCCCAGTGCTGGCCGGAGGGGCCCAACAACTTAGTTGTGTTGTGAAAAATGGGGGTT
The DNA here is from genome assembly GCF_004126475.2 of Phyllostomus discolor. Classification (NCBI taxonomy): domain Eukaryota; kingdom Metazoa; phylum Chordata; class Mammalia; order Chiroptera; family Phyllostomidae; genus Phyllostomus; species Phyllostomus discolor. Next base: position 19,421,378 of record NC_040911.2, read on the forward strand.
GGTTTGGAATGCTGAGTGGCCAAGCTGACGATGAATCCACTGAATGTCCAGAACGGCCACAGGGGCCAGATTGGTGTCCCCCAAATGTGCACTGCCGTGGTCATTGGGTTGGAGGTGGGGCTCCCGGGAGTGGGAGGCTCAAACCAGATCCTTGTGAGCACAGAACTTGTGGGGGGCCTTGGGAGAAAAAGCATATCCCTCCATCCCCCAGGAACGTCAGGTTAGGCGGGGGGTGATGGTAGGCCAAGGCATATCGACAGGGAGCGTGAACTTACAAACCTCTGGACCTGTGAAACTCACAACCTGATCTTCGGAAACGGATGGTCCTTTCTCATCCCTTCGCGGAAGGTCAGAGCTGCAGCCGGAGTTAACCTTCCCTTTGTTGGGCTCTGCTCCAACCCCACTCGGAAACTCGGGCCCAGACTCAACCCCTTCTGCCCGCTCTGCTGGCTGAGGAGAAGCGCTTCGGGTTACTCCGCCTGGTTTCAGGGCCTGGGAAGAGCGCGGCCGTAGGATAGGATCCACCTTTATCAGAACCTCTTTTGCCAAGAGGCCACCTCTCCTTTCTGCTGGAGGTTTTTTCTTTGCTGCCAGCGTCTCGTTATTCTCACTGCCCCTCCCCCGGGCCGATAGAAATAAAACGCCTTTCTAGCTACATGACAATCTCATCTCTAAACTTCCAAATAATAACACAGTTGTTCTGTTTTCATCCTTTGGGTTCCACGTCGGTCATTGGTGCTCCCTCCAAGCCCCGCAATCTGGGCTGCTCGTGGGGATGGGAGAGTGAGGTTTGCTGCTGGGTCCGGCCGGCACTCTCAGCAGGAAAGCCAGTAGGGCGTCTCCCCCTTCCATGTCCCAGGGCTGGGGAATATGAGGCCCTTCGTCCTGAACATTTGCTTCCAGACAGCTCCTGCTCGGGACGATCCTACAGCGTTCTTCCCTGGTAGAAGGCAGCTGATGAGCATGGTGCTGCTGGCTTTAAAGGGCATTTTCAGAGAATCTCCTGGCTTGCTGGAGCCCATTGGGCCTGCTTCCTCTTTTGGTTACTGCGCCCCTCCCCCATACCCCTATGCAAGGATAGCTGGGCCCCAAAGGGCCTGCTGAAGCCCCCTTTTGCTGCACTTGTTCCTCAGAGTGGTGGCTCTGGGTTCCTGCCCCTGTTGGCACCTACCCAGAACAGCAGGGGCTGCAGGGATCCCTGCTGCCTCGTCAAAAGTGGGAGAATATCAGTGGCTGCGGCTGATGCCAGCTCAGCCTCTGCAAGCCCGCCCCCCCCACCCCCGCCCCGCCCCACCCTGGTCCTGGGTGGATGGGCTAGCTCCCTGGAGTTCAGCAGGCATACCAGTTGCTCCCCATCCTCCCTCACAGAGACCTGGGACCCTAAATCTCAGATGCCACCTTGCCCAGGCCTTACTTACTCCAGGGACTTGGTTAATCAAGCAAGCAAAATTTGTATGTTCCTGATTCTGGAAAGGTGCCCGAATGATGTGGTCCTGATGTTCAGAGGGATTGAATTGTTTAGGGAAACAGAATGGCCACAAATGAGATAGTTGTGAAGTAAATATTAAAATATTTGGGGAGGGAGTTACCACTGAGCTGAAGTAGTTAGGGAAGTCTTCCTGGAGGAGGTGGAAGCTGAGTGGGTCCTTGAAGGAGGATAAGCTTTGGGTAGGTAGAGGGGAAGGGCACAGCCACAACTAAAGCAGGCAGCAGCAAAGGTGCAGGGATGTGGCACCGCCTCCTCTTTCCTCTCCCGGGTCTGACCTGACCCACACGACAGCACTGGGGCTAACATTGGTTAGTTCTTCGTGGAGCTGCCCTGCCCCTGAACCGGGTTCTTTTTCTAACTTCTTAAGTTGATGTTTATCTCCTTAATTTCTAGTCTTTATTATTTTCTTTTTTTTAATATTTGATACATTTGTTAAAAGATTTTATTTATTTATTTTTTTTTAGAGAGGGAAGGGAGGGAGGGAGAGAGAGAGAGAGAGAGAGAGATCAATGTGCGGTTGCTGGGGGTTATGGCCTGCAACCCAGGAATGTACCCTGGCTGGGAATCGAACCTGGGACACTTTGGTTCCCAGCCCATGCTCAATCCACTGAGCTACGCCAGCCAGGGCTATTATTTTCTAATGTAAACTTTTAAGGTTATACAGTTTCCTCTAAGTACTTTTCTAGTTATATCCCTTAAGTTTTGGGATGATGATGATGATGATGATGATAACTCAAAACTGTATTGCATTACATGTGCCAGGTCTGGTTCAAATGCTTTGTGTATCATCATACCGAATTCTAGCAATAGATACTATTACTGTTTTCATTTTATAGATGAGGAAACTAGGCACAGTGAGGTTAAGTAATTGTTCAAGGTCATACACATAATAACTACCAGAGGCACTTTCATCATTTTGAATTCCAAGTATTTTCTGTTTTCTATTATCGTTTTTTCACTCACAAACTTAGAAATGTTCTAAAATTTCCAAATACTCGTTTTTAACTTATCTTTAAAATTTTGAACTCAAATGCATTCTCGTGGGAACACATGGTATTTATGATGCTGATTCCTTGAAATTTGTTGAGATTTGCTTTGTGGTCTAGTATGTGGTCGATTTGTCAAGTACTCTGTGTGCGCTTGACAAAATGTGATGCTCTCATTATTAAGTGCAGTATTCTTACATGTCTGTTCAATCAAGTGGTTTTGTACTTTTCAGTCTTTTGTATTCTTACTGATATTTTTTGTTCTATTTGATCTATCAATTTCTAAGATGTGTGAGGAACTCTTCCTCCGTGATAGGTGATTTATCAGTTTCTCCTTATCAACTTTTACCTTATGCCTATTGAAGTGATATTATTAGAAATGTACTAATTTAGCTGTATTGTCTTCCTAATGAACTGAATCTTTTATTGTAATGCAGTGATTTTTTTATTTCTAGTAATACTTTGAGTCTTAACGTGCATTTTGTCTAATATAGCGAGACAGCTTCCATTTGGTTAATACTTGCTTGTTACAGTAATATAATGGCCATTACAGGGGATGCATGAATTATTGGGATTGGCAGACGCCCCTGAGGCAGCTACTGGCTTTAAAACTCATCTACTATTTCTTCCCTTGCCAGATTATTCATCCATTTAAAGAGGCATTTTTACACATTTTAATCATTATTTTAGTGTTTTTTAGTGGGAGATGTTGCAGAGTGGTTCCCTGGAAAGCAGACTGTCAGCCAGAGATTAGAGTGCGGCATGCTTAGTAAGGTGTGTTCTTGGTATCCATGCGTGAAGACGGGAGACTGAGGCGAGGGAGGAACAGCTGCGGTGCAGTCCCAGAGAGGGCTGTAGTCGGTCCTGGCCAGGTGGCTCAGTTGCTTGGAGCGTCATCCTGTCACCAAAAGGTTTCGGGTTTGATCCCCAGTCAGGGCCCATACTAGGCCGTGGGTTCGATCCCCAGTCCGGGTGCATATGGGAAGTGGCAACCAGTCAATGTTTCAACCTCTCCCTCCTGCTTCCTCTCTCTCTCTAAAATCATGGGTGAGGATTAAAACAAAGTAAATGCCCTGGCCACCCCCACAGGGAGCCCTAGAGAGTTGCCCAGCAGTGAGGAGGCCGGCCTTCCTGCCTCTGTGTGGAGAGCTCCGTCACTGGGTGTGGGCCACCTCTGGAAGAGGGAGTCATCTTGGTCGAGTTGACTCTCCTCACAGGAGACAGCTCCCAGAGGGGCCGAGAGCCGGGGCTGCCAGCTCCCGGCACCCCCAGCAGGTGAGGGCACCCCCAGCAAGTGAGGAAGAAATCCTTCATCCCTAAAGGGGCGTGTTCTGAAAGGGCGATGGTCACAGAGGGTGTTCCCTCTGCCTCTTGCCGGAGATGGAAGTCGTTGAAGGTCTCCGTCTCCTCCCCGTCCCCAAACAGGTCTCACCCCCTCCGATTGATTAGTCTGTGCCTTCAGCCCCACTCTTTTTCAAAAAATATTTTTATTTATTGTTTTTCAAAATCCTCGTCCAAGAATATTTTTCTTTATTGATTTGAGAGAGAGAGTAAGGGAGGAGGGAGATGAGACAGAGGTGGGGGAAGAGAGAGAGAGAGGGAGAGAGAGAGGGAGAGAAACATCGATGTGAGAGAGAAACCCCACATCGACAACGGGCAACCGTGTGTGTTTGGGAGGATGCACCAACCAACCGAGCCACCGGACCAGGGCGCTGGAGTCCCACTCGTAAAGCAGAGCGTCGCTCCTGTCGGCTGGGGGTCCCTTATCCACATCACGTGTGTCCTGACTCTGTGCCTTTTCCCGCCTGGTGCCCCACTACCGTGCCTTCCCAGCTGCCTCCCTGCCAGGCCAACACTCCTTGTCCTTCGGGTCCCAGCCCACGGTGTTCTTCCCCGGCTCTGACTTAATCGTGCTTGCGCTGTCTGGACTCGGCAGATTCTCCCAGCGCCGTCCTGTTGCTCTCCGCAGGACTGCACAGGGGCCAGCAGCTGAGGTCGGGCCAGCAGCTGAGGTTGGGCCTGCTTTGTGCTGCCTCGGGCAGAGAGGACTCTCTCCTACCCTCTGTCTTCGCCCTGCCTGCCTCTCTCCTGCGCCTCGAGGGTGTCGATCTGAGCTGCCTGCATGTGGCTGGTGCAGGCCTGAGACTTGAGGATAAGAAACTGGGTCAAGGAAAAGTACTGCCTGACTTTGCGCTGTATCCAAAGTGTATATTCCAAGTGCTGCCATTGCTGAGCCAACTGTCCCCCCACCCAGGGACAGTGGGGTCCCAGGAAGTGGGGACCATGGGACAGGGGGTTGAAGCGAGGGGTGGCTCTGCAGAGGAAGGGTGCCTAGTGGGGACGAGGGGGAGGTGCAGAGTGTTCCAGAGAGGAGGAAAGAGCGGAGCTGACCACCGCCTGGACTCTGTCCTAAGCTGGCCGACAGCTACAGTTCCGCGGGTCGGAGCGAGTTCTCCTGAGTGCCTGCCGCAGGGCCGGGGCTCGGGTGAGGCAGGCAAGGCACCCAGGGGTGCAGGTGAAGAGGCTCCCTCTCGGGTGTTGACCCTGTTCTTACACAAGTCTCAGCATCAGGCCGCCCTCAATTGTGTGCCCTGGGCGCTTTGCTTGCCTCGCTCTCGCCTTGGCCCTGGTCCTGGCCTGCTGTGTGCCCGGCCTGCACTGGGCCGTGGGCGGCAGCTTCCTGTCCCTTCCCCAGATGCCCCCCAGGGACATGGGAGGCATCCCCTCTCACCCCGCTCCCTTGCCCGTCTCTCTCTAGTCTTTTTTCTTTTTGATGTTTGTACTTTCCGGAAATGTTTGCCTCTCAGAGGATCTAGCTTCTTCTCTTTGACTTACCCAGGCCCCTTCACTTCCCACCTGATGCTCTTTCACCCAGTAATTCTCTAATTTAGTCCCTAACCCTGTGTGTAGGGACCGCCCCCATCACCACCACGCACGCGCACACACACAGGTGATGGATTCATCATGTAATAATGTTAACTAATTATTAACACTCACCAAGGGCTCACGGACCAGGCTCTGATCTAAGTAGACAATTCTGAATGAGGATTGTTTTATGTAACCTTCACAATAGTGCTGTTACACAGATGCACGCACCCTCATTCAGCACTTCCTTGGAGAGGGTGAGTGCCTCGTGTGAGGTCCCCGAGCTGGTAAGACACTTGTACGAGGTGTTTGATTCGTCTCCGAATCCCCAGGACCTAGCACGGTGCCTGACGTTAGTTGGTGGCTGAGTGGAGGCTTGCAAAGGGAGCCCCAAACTTTCTCTCTCACCATCACGGACCACCCCTTAAACATCCATTCAGCTTTGTGTTGGGGGAGAGGGGTTGTTACTAAAGAATTATTCGGTATGATTTCACAGGGAAATATGTGAGTCCTTAAGGAACTTCCAGAGCAGCAAAAGAGACAAACAGGAAAAATGTGTAAGAGAGTGTAAAATACGTTCATGATTGTGTGGCGTAGACTCAACCTTGTAGCTTCCGGAGGAGACAGTGACCAGGGCGCTCACTGGGCAGGCGACATCACAGGGTGGGGCCTGAGCATCAGAGCAGAGCTGGGAGGCTGGCGTGTGCCCCTCCCTGAAGTCCCTGTGGACCAAATACTGACCAAAGAGGAGCTGGAAAGGGCCCCTCATGACTGGGCGGCCTGGGGTGCCCTCCCGGGTGGCTCTGGCCCCCAGGGGAGCTTGGGCAGGCAGAGGAGGTCTGGAACGTGGGGCCAGGGGGCAGGACTGTTTGGAGGCTGGCCTGGTGGCGGGAGGGCAGGCTCCTCACTGGTGCAAAGGCTGGGGGTGGCAGGGTGGTCCCACAGCTGTGCCTGGAGCTTGTCGGGTCTCTGTCTGTGGACCCCTCCTGTGGCTGAGTGTCCCGTGTGCCCCTGCCCCTGCCTGGACCCTGCCCCAGCCACTTCTCAGCCAGAGGCCTCTGCAGAACCGTGGACGGCCTTAGAATCCAGTGGACTCCGTCTGCTTAGCGGCTCCCTGGGCCCCAGGCCTAGGGACTCTCCAGGAGGCCAGCCCACCCCAGTGCCTGCTGCTGCTCTGCCTGTCCTTCCCCCTCTGGGGGTGAAGGGCATGGGGGACCAGCCTGAGGAATGCCCCCACTGCCCTCCCCCCTCAGGACGCTCTCACCAGCAGCCTCCTTTCTGTTTCTCCAGATGAGGGGCCCCGCAGGTGACCCTGGGATGAACTCACTCCCCCCACCCCCCACACTGATCCAGGTTCTCCTGGGGGAGTGTTAGCATTGAGTGCTTCCCGGGGAGATATCTGAGTCACTAGCGAGTGAGTCAGGAGCCAGGACAGGCGAGGGGGACCAGGAAGCTGGTCATTATGCCCGTTCATCCCGCTGGAAAGGCTTCCCAGCTGGCAGGCGTTTCCGCTTAGATCTGAGCAGGAAGGTCCCAGCACCTGCTCCTAGAGGTCTCTCCCGACCACCCGCCCAGCTCCGCCTGTGGACCTGGGAGGGCAGAGGGCTGCGGGGGCGGGGAGAGCAAGCCGGGCCCAGCACTCCCAGACACCGGGTGCCCCGGCTGGGTCCCCTGCTCCTCAGACCACAGGGCCTGCCTCCCTCCTAGATGGCTTGGAGGGACCACAAGGGTGGTGCTGCTTCTGCGAACTGATGCCACGTCACCTGCCGCCTGCCCCTACCTCGCTGAGCCCCAGCTGCACGGACCACCTTGCCAGCCCCAGAGTGGGCCACACACTCGCACCCCGGGGTGGCTGCAGGCGCTGGTTCCCTTCCGGGGCTTCCTCCCAGGACCCACCTGCTCCCTTCCTCCCGGCCACTTCGGGTCCTGCCGCAACGCCACCTTCTCAGGAAGAAGAGCACCCACATGGAGCAGCACCCCTCACCCACCCCGGACGCCTGCCCCCTTGCCTCCCTTTGGTTTTTTCCGCGGCCTTTTCCACCGTCTGACCTGTCACATATTGTGTGGCCTATCGCCTTATTGCCGACGCATCCGTCTCCCTCCGCCAGAAGTTGCCAGGGGACAGGGCTTTCTTATGGTGTTCACCGTTGCACCCCAGCACCCGCCTGACCTGGCTGTGTGACAACTACAGAATCGTGCAACACAAACAAATATTTTATATATACACATACGTAAAATGAAGATAGCATAAGTGGATAAAGGAAAGTTATCCCCAGTCAGCTGTAAGGTATAATGATTTGCTGATTAATAATACGAGGGTGTTTATACATTTTATTTCACAAGCTTGATGTGAAAGAAATGGCTCATTGCCTCTTTTTTTCTTTTGATTAAGAGAAAGACTAAACCTCACCCACCAGCCGGTGGGAAAATTAGTCTGTCGTTATGGAAGGGCCCTCCCTCTGTCCTCCCTCAGGGTCATGTGAAGGTCAGGGAGGCTTCTGAGCAACAAAGATTGGGGGGACTTCCCAGGCTGCCCCAACCTCAGCCGACCTGCCCTGTGCTCCCCGGAGGCCTCTGGAGCCCTGAGTCCAGCCCCCTGAGGCCCCTGAACGGCGATCTTTCGGGATCTTGCCTCCATTTACAGGCAGGACTAGGGGAAGAGCCCCAAGCCACCAGAGCAGAGGGGGCTTCCCGGGCCAAGGAGCTTTCTGCTCAGCCGTGGGCCCACCACCTGCACCCCGCCCTCCCCCGGCACGAAGGTCCTCCCACTTCCCCGTGGGGCGGCCTGGCGCCATTTCTGTCCGCCCCCACACCCCACAGGGCCCTAGAATGAGAGGGAAACACAGCCAAGCTCCCTTCTGGGAATGGGAGAGGGAAAATCCACAGGAATAATGCAATGGATTATCCTCCCAGGAAAGTTAGGTACTGATGTCTTGTGAATGCTTTTCTTCTTTTATTATTTTTTTCAAATACAGCCGATTCAAGGCTATCCTGGTAATAATAGTAGCTCGTTTCTAGCATGTGCTCTGTGGAGTGGCAGGAAAGGGGTGGTCACAGGCCGCGCTCCGGCGAAGGCGTGCACCTGGGCTTCTTCCGTGGGCGCCTTTGAAGATGGCGAGCCCGTCTGTTGCGCCGAAGGCAGAAGGCTAAGGGCCGCCGGCCCAGCCCCCAGGCTGGAAGACCCCAAGGCACGCTGTGTGCGGCTGGCCCCTGGGAGAGGAGCCTGACCTTCGGTGGCCAGAGAGCTGAACTGGGAGTCAGGCCTGGAGCGGGCTGAGAGGTCACTTCCCACTGCCTGCCTCAGTTTCCTCAGCTGTGATGGGTGAGGCCCAGTCTGTCTCCCTCTTCAGACTGAGGTCGGGGTCAAACAAGATTATATAAGCAGGGGCCTGCCAGGGCGGGTCGCAGGCCTGCAGTGTGTTTTAAGTTTGCACAATCAGCATTTAACATTTGGGGTGTCAAAAGCTGGGATTTCTAGCATCTCTTGGAAGACTGAATGGAGTGGGGTTTTGTGGTAGGGCCTGTCTGTCCCCACCGCGCCGAGGCCGAAGGGGGCTGGAGCTCAGGGTTCCTACCCAGCGGGGAGGACACACACCCTCCCCTCTTCCGCTCCCCTCGTTCCCCGTCTGAGCCCCGGAGGCCCGACTTCGCTCCCTGGAGGAAGTGTAGCGTTTGTGGCAACATGAAGTATTAATATACGGTTGGATTTTAGCCAGGCTGTGTTACAGTCTTAATGGTCCAAGGAGAGCGGAGATGAGGAGTTGTTCAGGGGAAGTGAGGGCATTATGGGACCACCCCCAGCTTCCTGAGGGGTGCAGGTGAGTAGATTTGCTTCTGGGGAGTCAGGGTTCCACTCCCTCTGGTGGAAGGCGAAGACCCACCGGCTTTCCCTCTTCCCCAGTGTGGTCGCAAGCCCCCTTCCACCCCTGTCTCCGAGCTCCTGCCCTCACTTATTCCTTTGCTATCACTTCAGCGAGGCCTGGGGAGGGAGCGAAGATGACCGCGTGGTTTGAGCCCATGGCCTTACACCAGAGGAGTGTCCTTCTGTGACCCCAAACCAGATTTCATTAAGAGCTTTGTGGGGTGTCTGGCCTCTGAGGACAGTGCTGGCCATCCCTCGAGGGTTCTTCTGGTGTAAGTCTCTAGAGGTGGGAACGGGGTGGGGGGAGGTGGGACATGCCACCTGGGAGGAAGGCAGGCACTGCGGCCTTGGTCCGGCTAAGCCTCGGTTTCCCTGTGTGAACAGCGTGTGCCGAGAAAGGGGCGATGAGGGGGTGGATGGAGACGAGCAGAGAACGCCGTGAAGGTTTATCATCCTCATCCTCATGGTCGGACTTCACCCCGGGCTCCTCTGAGTGTGTGATCAAGGCCATGTGTCACTTGGCACAGGACAGTGTGTGGCTCTCTGGTAGACAGACAGGCTTAACCCAGCACCTGAGCGCGAGTACCGACTGCCTCGTTCTCTTGCCAGAGGCCTCCAGTTTGGTTGGCAGAGTGGCGACCAGCTGGCCAATTGGACGGGACTCTTAAATGTCACGGACGTCCCAGAGTCACCCAGCGGCAGTGACTCCAGCTCCAGGTACAGACCCGGGCGAATAACAGGGGAGGGGGAAGCCTGCCCTGGGGTGACCCTGAGCCCCCACCCCATGGCCCAGCCCCGGAGCTGTCCTCTGGGGAGAAGCCTGCTGGGCACAGTGGCTCAAAGCTCATTGCATTTTGGGATCCTGCCTTGTCTCCTCTGGCAGGTGGGGTGAGGGCTAGGACCAACCACAACTGAGTAGGGACTCACTGGCCTACCCCTCTGTTGGGAGGTGGGCTGGGGGGTAGCCTGGGCCTCAAGCCTCCATTTGAAGTTGGGGCATCAGCTTTGTACATGCTGCAAGGATTTGGGACACCAGCCTGCTTGTGTGGATAGGTGTGTGTGGGAGTGGCATCGGGGGTGGGTGTCAGCGTTGGCTCCCTCCCCTCTGAAATCCCACTGTGAAGGCAGTTCCTCCCTCCCCTTCCCCAGACAGGGCTGACCTTGGCTGGGGAAGTCCCGTTTCCATCCAGAGGGCTCTGAGATCTGGCATTCACACCATCCCGTGGTTATTTCTTCTCGATCTGCTGTCATGTGTGGGAGCTAAAACCAGTGATCCAGGGCACTCTGCATACCCAGCAGTGGGAGTTCAGTAGTTGTTCGTTGGATGATTGGAAATGGAATATTCTCAGGCATAACACACTCATTGCAGGGAGGGCATTGTGGGGACCTTTTCCGACAAGGCAGGATGCCGTCTGTGCTTGGAGCTGGGTGTGGACAGCACCCACAGGCAAAGGGTTTCCCGGGGCTGGTTAAATTGTTTTGTTTCTTCATTTTTGCATTTCTAAGTACAAGCTAACTTTCAATCTGTTTTCCTGAGAAAGAGGCCTGAGTGTTTTTGCTGTTAATATTGACCCCAAAACATTAAACTGGACTTGCAGAGAAATAGTATGTTTTTCAGGGACCTTCAATACTAATGATTGTGTTCAATGCTTTGGAAAAGAAAAGATGGCTCCAATGTCAAAAATCAGTTGTGGGGGGCAGTGTCCACACACAAGCCTTAGGCTGTTCAGGCGGCTGCAGACCGTGAACTGGCACCAGGGCCTTATCCTGGCCTTTTAAGAGCTCAGTCCCTTCCACAAGGGTGTGCTGGGGGCCCTGGCCACCCTCCTGGCCTCTGGGTGTCACCTGGGGAGAGTGAGGGGTCCAGAGTTCTCCCTTCCAGATGTTGAGCCTTCGGTGTCGGCCCTTCTGTGTGCGACCCACCCACCTGGATGGGGGGGCAGTCTAGACAAATGAGCCAGCCTCAGCCTCCCTGGGAAGGGCTCAGCGAAGAGCTCACGGGGAGGTTTTGGCTAGAAAATGTTAATCAGCTGAGTAAGACAGGAAGGCTCCCGGGGGGTCTTCTGGCAGGTGTCCCTGGGCAGTGGCGAGAGCATGGCACAAGGACCGCTTCTAACTCTCCCGGCCGCGGCCAGCAGCGTTTCTCTGTCCTCCCGCTCTCTGCAACGCTGTCTGTACTTTCTCCGCCTCTCTCGCCCCACCTGTTCTCTCCCTTCCTTTCTGCCACCCTCTCGTGGTCCACTTGTCTTTCCCTGTCCCTGTTTCCTGCTTCCCTCCTCCACTTCCAGTCTTTCCACAGCCTGCCTCATGTCCCTCCCCTTACTGTCTCCTCCTGTCTCCGTGGCTGGGTCAGCCTCCCCTCCCCGTCAGCTGGGGTCCCGCGGGGTCAGAGACCGCTGGCAGTGTCAGTCTGCTTTTGGAATTAAGGGCCCCTTTATTCAACGTTGTCACCAGCTGAGCCGATTTCCTTCTGGAGAGCCACCATTTGACCAAGGACTTCCCAAGAGATATGATGACTCCATGTCCCAAGTTTTTCCAATGTCAGATCCCCATTTTTGGATGAGAAACCGTAACATGTGGGAAATAATTATGAGCATAATTATAACTGACCTGTATGTGTGGGATTTTTTTTTACCTCAAAGTAGGAGCAGCTTCTGCCTTCTTCAAAATGGGCAGGTCCGCTCCTGCAGCAGATTTGGAAGGCTCGGGGGTTTGTGGTTGGGATGCAGCTGGGAGGCATGGGAAGTGCTCCTCAGAGTGAAGAACAACATCCCCACGCACACCTCCCATGCCTCTGGGTGGGGGTATTGTTCACCTGCTGAATAATTCAGCGTGTGCCATGCTTTGCTACATATAGTTGTGTGGTGTGTTGAAGTGTGGTGCAGCCTGTTATCACTCGTTATTAACAGAGTTGGAAGGGATATCGGGGGGTACCATGTATATAACCAGAGGGTAAAGAGGGGGCAGAAAAGCAAATGACTCGTGAGCCGTATACTCAACCAGGAGCCACAAGCAGAGGGAGCAGGCCCAAACGATCCGTCTGGAGCATGCCCAGCAGGACCACAAAGAACATGCAGGCCAGACAGGGCTGCTGAAGGCTGTGGCCAGCTGTCCTCGCTGGGCCGAGCCAGAGGGAGTCCAGGCCAAAATGGAAAGTGAGTGAGTTATAAAACATACATGGACATAGAGCTTTATTCATTTCAAGCCTGGGTGTAAAAGTGGTGTCCAATAAGCATCTTAGGGGAGCCGCTTTAATGAGCAGATAGGAATAATTTTCCAGCAGCAAATGCTTCGATGTAAGTGGGTGCTTTGAAGCAGCAGGAAGTTCTTTCACGGTTCCTCTCATGTTCGAATTATGTGTTAATGTTTCCGTCTCCCCGACTAGACAGCGACTGTGCCTCTCCATCTTCGAGTTCTCAGCCCCCAGTGTGGCACCTGCGTGGAGCAGGCGCTCAATAAATGTCACTTGAATAAAAGAAGGAATTAGGCAGGAACATAATAAAAGCTATTGGTAAGAAAGCAAACCTCAATGTCACGCTCCCTGAATTCTCCCTTAGAGATTTATTCCTTCGGATTAAACCTTGTCCTCTGTCTTTGAAAATTAATCCCCAGAAAGAGAATACACTTTGGAATCATAAGCCCACTCATAGTTTGGGATGATCAGAGGATTTCCTCCTGAAAAGAGTAGGTGGTAGGGTGGTCTGAGAGCCCTGCGTGGCAGGGTGGGAAAAGGGGGACTGAGGTGGGGGAGGGGCTGTTGCGGGAGGAGAGGGAAGGCATGAAAGCAGATTATGTACGTCTGCAATAACTGACTGAGAAAGCCTCCCCTGCACTCCACACACAGCTTCACGGTTCTGGGAAAGGTAGGTGGGGAGGGCGAGGAGCAGGGAGGGAGAGCATCGTCCTCCCTGGCCAGCTGAGTGCCTTGACCCCTCTGGCTTGGCCAGTTGCCTGCCTGCCCAGTGATCCATCACTCAGTGATCGAGGGCAGCAGTGCCCTTCGTGGTCTTGGTCCCGCAGGGTGGGCAGTGTTGCACCCACTGCCCCAGGACATCCCAGGGAAAGGGTCCCTGGTCACGGGGTAAGGGCAGCTAAGGCGGGAGCCCCCAGGCCCTGATATCAGACTGGCCCACAGCCGCAGCACAAAGGGCTTCACTCAGCTTCTGCCAGCTGCACCCTGCTCCACATCCAAGCCCTTGTCCTCCCGCCATTATCTGCTCCCTCCCCACCACCTCCCTGAAGCCTTCCCTGATAGCCTGTTTAACTCTGTGTTCTGGGAGATGTGTCTGCACAGAGGGCTATTTCTGTCATTAAGCCCACAGAGAACTCTTCGGCCAGTGCACGTGACGTCTCCTCTTGCCCTGGAGGTCTGAGCTGGACCCCTGTGCAAGTAGGATCTTGTGGACCCTCTAACTTCAGACACAGCCCACAGGGGGCCTGGCTGGCTGGCCCAGCTGGCCCCTTCTCCCAGACTCTGCACCGCCTTGGTCCTCCTGGTCTGGGACAGGATGGCGGGAGGTGGTGTGCAGAGGTGACTTCTCTCTGAGTTCTGGAGCAGCAATGGCCAGGCTGCTGCCCACCTAAGCTACCTGCTCCTGGGACAGCACTCCCCTGTGCGGCTGGGCTTCGATTTGGGGTGTGGGGGCTTCATAGGGGGAGGGTGGCACTGGCCACGGGAGAACAGAGCAAACCCCCAGCTGCATGTCTGGGGCCTGGGCCAGAGCCCTGCTCTCCGGGGCGAGCCCATGCGTGTGTCTGGCGTGCACTGCACAGTGTGGGGCTTGGAACTGTGGTGCTTCAGAGCAGGAAGGAACCTGATGTAATTCAGTTCAGCACTTTATTACGCTGTATTGAATTGTTCCCTAATTGTTTCAAGACAGTGCATAATTAGGTAATAAATTGTGTGGGCCAGATGGTGAGCGCTCCAGAGCTCCGTGCAGAAATCAGAGGCGCTTCCGTGGAGGGGTGGGGCTTGGCTCGGACCTCCGCAGGCATCGCTGCTGGGGGCTGTGTGCCAGGCTCTTGCTGCGTTTGTGCCTCGTCCTCAAACCTTTGGTTTGGCTACTGTGATGGCCCCATTTACAGATGAGGAAACTGCCCTGCCCCTTCCAGGTGGCAGGTGGGGGAGCTGGAACACACCCCATCCAGGGTGACTTCGGGGTCTCAGCACTAATGGGCCATGCTGGACGGAGGGACTCTTCCTTCTGGGCTGTGGACAGGTCCCCCAGGGCTGCGGTGGGTCCCCTCAGCGCTCCTCCCCAAGTCCTCTCACCCTGCCTGGTCCCGCCCTCGGCCCCTGGCCGTTGGACTGCAGTGCAGTGGCCGTGTTGACTCCAGCAGGTGGTTATGCACATGTCCCCTTCCTATGACGACTGCTGTCATTAGCGCCACAGGCAAGAGGATCTGTAGGGTCTCTCACCTCCCCACTACTCTTCCCCACTTTTTGTCTTCTGTGTCACCCCTTCCCTGGTCCCTGTGCTTAGTATTTCCTGATTAGTATCCCTAAAAAACGCCTCCTTCCCCCTGCTCCTGGGAATTCTACCTTTCAAAGAGGAGCCCTCGGTGGCAGGGTGACCCCAAGGGAAAGAACTTTCCACAGAGGACTTGCAGATGTGATGAGAGGCGCTGGGCGCCAGGCGGCCGTGGGCCTGCATGCCCGCCTTGTGGGTGCAGGCTGGCTCAGCATAAGCCTTTCTGGTCAATTTTCACATCTGCAGAAAAGGACAAAAATAAACTCGTAAATAAAGGGTCAGAGCTCCTGGGCTCCAGCCAGCTGGGAAGAATTTGGAGGATTGGGTTGGGCAGAGCGTTCTGGGCTGGGTGCTGGAGAAACCAAACGAAGACGTCATGGCTTCCCCCTTTCCGCCCGAGCACCGGACGTGCACCTCCGGGGCCGAGACCCAGGGGAGGCTGCCGGCGAGGGCAGGGGTGGTGGCGCCCTGCGGCTGCTCGGGGGCCATTGTTCTGTGAGCTCCCTGAGCCCCTGAGTGTGGTGCCCCTTCACTGGGTCTGAACGGAGGCTCCTGGGCAAATAACCACTTCCAGGAACTTCTCTGTGCCTCAGTTTCCTCATCTTTTGCTCATCTTTTTGGTGGGGTCCGCTGAGTGGATCTCCCAGGTAGAGTCTGGCCCCAGCTTTGCCCCACACTCACAGCTGCGTAGGAGATGCTCCCTCCTGGGGACCATGTTTCCAGATCAAGGAGCGCGGGTGCCTGGCGGGGCCGCACCCCTTCCTCACCCCACGTCAGCTCCCCCCGAACTGTCTGTCCGTTACTCCCTTCAGCGGCCATCATCGCGCATTCCCCCTCGTCTCCTTCTTCATGGCCCCCATGCTTCTGGCCTCCTAGGCCGTCCGTAAGAATCTGGTACCAGTCACTTCGCAAAGGCAGGAGGCCCCAGAACGGAGTGAGAATGGGAAGGGGTGGAGAATGGAAAGGAAAAGGGCCTGGGTCAGGCTGGGGGGCCCAAGCATCCACCTGAGACCCAGGGGTTAGGGGCCGCTCGGAAGGTAGGGCGCCTGAGGCCCTCCCAGTTTTCCACTCCACGTAGCTGTGCATCGTAGCCTGTGCCCCCTTCAGCAGTGGCCGTGGTGGAGGGCAGGGAAGGCTGCCAAAGGAGGCTGACCTCTGGTCTGTAGTAGCCCAGAAGACACACCTCAGGGAAGGGTGTTCTGGACCAAGAGACTAATCCAGGGAGAAGAAGACCCAATGGCAGCCCTGGCACTGGAGCACTGGAGGGAGAGCAGGCCTGCTATGGAAGTCGAAGCAGTCAAACTGGGCGGGACACGAACTAGGAAGAGGCCACTAGGGTGCGACTCTCGGCATGGGCAGCTGGGGGATGGTGGCGAAGACCCCCAGGGGCAGCAGGGCGGTGTGCGTGGGGGAGGTCGACCCGAGGAGTTTAGCCACCTGGAGGCTCCTGGCTGGTGAGTGGATTTTACACGGGGAGCTTTGCAGGGCTCCCTGGGCAGGCCCCCCAGAAGAAGGCCACTGGATGTGTGTTCTTGCAGGAATGTGCTAGGCACGTGACCTGGCCCCCTGCAGAAGTGCAGGTTAGGGGAGGAGGAATGCCACATTAGGCTTTGCCCCGACCCCCTGGCCCCCACCCCATGCCAGAGATGGCACTTCGCCAGGCCCACACCGGGAGCAGATTGGTTACAAGACCATCAAGGGGTGTGCTCAGAACACCAGCCTCTTTAGCTTTCCGGTCTGATACCTCAAAACAGCTCAGGGGACTCCTGTGGGCAGATGAGGCAACCGTGGCTCAGAGGGGGCCACGGTCCAGGCCGGGGTCCGAGCCAGGTCTGTCCACCATCAGGTCTCCTCCTGGCAGCCGCGACCTGCAGTTGCCAGCACCGCGCCCTGCTTGCCTCTCTCTGTACCTCTTTGGCGAAGACACTCCAGTTCCCTGTGTTGTCAGGCTGCAATTTTCAGACTCGGGTTTCTGCGCGTTTGCTCTGATGGGTAGTGTGCCGTCTCCAGACGGCAGCAGCTGTTCTGGCTCTAGAAATAGCACTGAGCTCCCTGATGGGGCCTGTGGGCCTCGGGAGAGGGGGTGCTGCTCACTGAGGGAACCCCAGTGACCTGGCCGGGGCTTGTCAGAGTCAGAACTTAGGTTCTGGGCTCTCGGAAGCCCAAGGTTCCCTCTCTAGTGCCACCATTTACTAGCCAAATAACCGTGGGCAAGTGACCTTCCCGCTTGCAGTCTGAGTCTTGGGTGTAGAATGGGGGGATCAGGCCTGCCTCGCAGGGCAACTGGGAGGATTAAATGAGACAAAATTAGAGTCTAGAGTCAGTCTGCCACACACGGTTGTGCAGGGTGGGCCTTGCGCACAGGCACCCAGCCAAGGGGTCAAGTGGGGCCAAAATCCAGCTCACTCCCACTTGATGAGCCACGTGCCTGGCACACGGCTTAATTCACCTGGAGAAGAAGGTGGCTTTTCCTGACCAGGACCACACGGGTTCCCTACCCAGTGCAGAATAAACAAACGACTCTGTGGTTCTTGGAGGCTGTGCCAGGCTTGTCAGGAGCCCAGGGGTTTAGATTGCAGAGCTGGGGCAGCTGCCCTGCTCCTGGGGCTGGTGGAGGCGTCACCCAGGTGGTGTGCTCTTGTGTGACACAGCGACCCCCCTGAGCCTTTGTTTTTCTGAACACTGTCAGCGTCTGGGGAGGAAGGGGAGTGCTAGGTAGGAAGTCGGATGCAGGGGACTCGTCCTATACCAGGCAGTAGTTGCTGGGGCTTAATGTACTGTGGCCCCTAAGGAAGACCCCGTGGTCCTGAAGAACCTCTGGAGCGGGTATCAGGCCAACAGGGGAGCCCCGTCTGGGACAGGCTTGCGGAGAACGGCTGGCAGAATGACAGAGCCACCCCGGGTCTGCTGAAATGAGGCTTCCGTACGTAGCCTGTGAAGCTGGAGCCCGCGTCTGGGTGGGAGCAGGGAAATCACGTTTGGGGTCACCGAGGCCACCCCTCTCTGCCTTTGGCCTTCTGCATCTGTCTGCTCACTCAGTGGAGGCCATCGCCCGCTGCTCGGGCAGTGGGGCCTGTCTCGCCTTGCCCACCGCAGTGCTGAGGGCACAGAGACGGGGCAGGACGGATGCAGCCTGGCACCAGCCTCAGACTTGGCTGCCGGAAGCCCAGTGGCATCCGAGATGAGCTGGGCTCCCGATCTCACTGGCTGGGACTATTTATACCAGCGAGGTGCCCAAGTGTGATGCCAGGGTGCCCTCCCCTTCAAGCTGCATAGAGATCGTTTTTCCAGAATTGAAAGAAGAGACAGTGACTAACTCACCTTGAGAGGCTAATGGAGTTAAGAAGTTTGGAGAAACTGCTTCTCGCAGACTTCCAGCAGGTTAAGAGGAGGCTAGAGCCATTTGGAGGGAGACCTAGAACTTGAAGGGGCCTTTACTAGTGATTCCCAGCAATAAAAGAGTCATAACCCCACTCCAGAAAAGTATTTTTAAAATCATTCATGATTTTTAAATTCACTCGGAGAAAGCCAGCATTGGTATTCTGTTAACTGTCCCTCCCTTTTCCCATGCACTGTTTTGTAACTTGCATTTTCCACTTAATATTATCGTGTGGGCCTCTTCCTATGTCATTACACAAAAAACAAAGCCTCATTTTTGATGTCTGTCTGACGGTCTCCATCCAGACCGAACAGGGATTCCACGTGCCTGACCCCCCACCCCCAGTGCAGTCCTGGGGCATCCTGTAGGAAGCAGACTCTAGAGCTGACTAGCAATTGATTCCCTTACGTCAGTCATCCTTAGAGACTGAGGGAGCCGTGCAAGCCCGCCCCGCCCCCAGCAAAGCCCGAGGAGAATGGAGAAGGAAGCAAGGGCTATTGGTCCCATTTTCCAGATGGGAAAACTGAGGCTTTACACCCAGCCGTGGAGCAGTTTTGATGACTTTGAAGTAGGCACCACCTGGAGTGTTTTCTGGGCACCTGGGATGGTAGCCCCCAGTGTGTCAGAGAAGTCGGTGAGGTCAGGGTGTGAGCTCTGTATTGGTTGGTTTGCATACGAAAGGTGTGTTCACAGCCCCTTGGGGGAGTTAGGCCTTTACTCTACACCCAGAAATCTCTGTGCTGGTCCTGGGGTGGGCGGGCACTGTCTCCAGAGTCAGCAAGTCCCCAGACGTCAAAGCATCAGGAGCACAGTTAATCTATGGAATCTGCAGCGGAGACAGGTGCTCAAGGGCATCCCCACGTCCACGCGGAGCTCAGCTCGGGCTTTATTCGCAGGGTGGCAGGAGAGAGGTTTACCAATAACAGCAGAAGGAGGATCCAGACGGTGGAGCCACTTCCTGAGTCATTCATCCCTGACGCAGCGCTGCCACCAGCCCGCTGGGGGACTGGAGGCAAGCGTCTGCCTCCCCTGGTGCCCACTCTCGCCCTTCAGCAGCAGGAAAAGCGGGGAGGGGGAGTGAACGTTTCTTGGGCACTTCCTGTTCTCCTTCCTGGCACCGTGCTGCTGTTTTCCCTGAAATTGTCATCAAAATCTTACCTCAACCCTGTTGCACAGGTGCCACATTTGTAATGCTGATTTTATAGGCGAGGAAACAGGCTCAGGAAAGTGGGGGGCCTATGGTGGCCAACGAGGGGCAGAGAAGGGATGTGAACCCAGGAACCCAGGTCTGAAAGCCTCTCCCCTGACCGTCACTAAACACGCGGCACAAGGCCGTCCGGGACCATTGTACTGCCTTGTTCTTTGCCTGAGGGATGTCGGAGACTCGGGAGAGAGGAAAACCGAGTGGAGGCGGCGGAGGGAAGACAGAGATGCTTGTGGAGCAGCGCAGGGCTTGCCGGTTGAAGGGCGGTGCTGGTCGGTTTTACCTTCCTCCTGTTTGTGGACCATCGCTTCATAGTATCGATCTGCCTCTGCCAGTGAGTGGGATATGCTGAGTGGAACCTTGATACCGAATTTTAGTGTGGGGTGGGCCTGCCACTGTCACCTAGTTCAAACGAATTGTTTCCAGGAGGAGAGAGCAGAGGCCCAGAGAGGGTGTGTGATTTACCCAAAGTCACAGAGCTGGTTTGGAGGCATATCCAAGCTGTGTCCGCAGTCTCCCAGCTCCCCGAGCACTCTGGGACAGGCCTCCTCCTAATGATCCCTTGCAGCGTCTGAACCTGCAGCTTTTCTGGTAGCAGCCTGACTTGATGGCTTCAGATGACCCAGGGGATTCCAAAGGGCTCAGTGCCACTGGCTCTGGTTGCAAATGATGATCTCTGTGATAGGACGCTAGACCTCACTTGCTGCTGTGCGACTGGAAAACGGCGTGAGTCAGAGCCAAGGTCATGGACTCTCTCTGCGGCCTCAGGCTGACCTCTTGTTCCTAGTTGCAGACAACAGAATCCATTTGAACTAATTCAGGCAGACTGGGATTTGTCAAGGGTACAGCCTGCAGAAAGACGCCAGGCAGAGCTTCCAGAAATGCCACGCCAAGTGACAGTGTGAAATGAGGCCACCATGAAAGGCGCTGCCTCCGATGTAATCGTGAAGGTGCTGCCACCACGACAGTTTCCAAGAGCCATGCCACCTCTGCCACGCTCTGCACCAGCAACACAATGCTCCGAGTCTCGTCATTCTTCTCCAGTAACGTCTCACACAAGTGCTTCTGATTGGTTGAACCTGAACTTCATCTGGAGCCTGGCCGAACAGGAGTCTAGGAAATGTAGCTCTTAGCTTTCCTGCCTCTGCCGTCCCGAAGGTGCAGATGTAACGAAGACAAAGTTCCCAAGCGTTTTGGAGGGGGAAGTGGATATATAAACAGACTATTTTAATGCAATGTTATTTGCTCTAATTAAAAGACAGTGAGCCGAGGGACCCTGGAGGCGAGGGGCAAGACGACTTCCCATAAGTGGGAGCATTTGAACTGGGCACGGAAGGGTCAGTATGAGTTTGCTGGGGAGGAACAACAGAGGAAGGAGTTCGAAAACCACAAGGGAAACAGGGAAAATGCCGAATTCTTCTGAACTCTGCTTCAGTTCTTCTGTGACAAGAGAACAAGGAGCCGACCTACTTTGTGAATAGGAGCCAGTTTGTTGTATAAAATGTTTTAATATTTTAAAGTAGTATTTTAAATTACTTTAAAGTTACTTTAAAATAATCTATTAAGTTATATTACAATTATGAAAGAACACATCTATAATATATTTTTAAAAGTATTAACGGTGAAATTATCTTTAAATTATTTAAAACACAAATATTTTGTTCTACTACTTAAAAATATTTTTAATTATTTAAGTCCATAGTTATACTTTAAAATGAACTATTAAATTTTATTAAATTAAAAAATAAATATTTATAAACAGAACTTTTTTAAAGTATTCAATATGAAGTTAAGTTGTCTAGCATACATGTATTTTTAAAAGAAGCCAGTTTAGCGGGGAAGCGGTTCGGTGTCCCCGAGGCGGCCCGTGCCTAAGCTGGCACAGGTCAGGCGTCCGTGTGAGGGCGCGCACAGTGAGAGGGCGTGCGCAGTGGGGAGGTGTCTGGGAATCGCCCGAGGAATGACTTCATTTTATATCCTTGCGCGTGGGGTGCAGGGGGCAGGAGCGGCCCGCGGCACCGCTCCCACGTCTGCTTCCCCAGAGCTACCCACTGCGAGGTCACTGACCCCACACTTTGCATGGCTTCACCCCGCGGCGGCCTCGGGATCCCGTGGTGGTGGGGCTGTCCCGGGTCCGGTCTCCCAGCTCACTCTGCCCTGGGAGGCCCCACCTCGGCCGGGCCCAGCAGGGAGCTGCTGTGTTTTATCTTCGAGGGAACCTTCGCCCTCGACTCTTCCCTGCCCTCTGACCCCCAGTTGGGTGATGTTCTTCCTTCCTGGGTGTGGGAAGGGGAGGCCTGAAAGGTTTCCTTGCCCGGTGGACGTGGGAGGCCAGAGGGCCCTTCCCAGGGGCCACCAGCTGTCCTTGTGGATGCACAGACGAGCGGTCTTGAGTCAGCATGCAGGCCCATGTTGCAGAACTGCCGCCTGCCATGTGCCTGACTCTGAGCAAGTGAGTGAACTTCTGGTGCTTATGACGCTCCCTTTCCTTGTAGGCTAGTTATAAAGGTCAAGTGTGGATGCCTCCTTGTCGAATGCTGGGCCCAGCACTTAGCCTGTGGTGAGGGCTTGGCAAGCCCTGGTGGGAAGTGGATTTGTTCCTTTGCACGAAGCTGCTGCAAGGACCCTGAGGTGGCTCAGGAATGCCTGGAGCTAGCTGGTGTTGGCAGGAGACTGGGCTCCTCTGCAGTGGGGTCTGGACCAAACCTGGCTGTGCCTTATGATGACGGTGGGACCTGAGCTCCAGCTGTTTAGCCTCAGTTTTCCCAGCTGTCAAATGGGGAGAGAGAAATGTCAGTCTCAGCTAGTTATAGCGTGAGTACGAGGATCAGGTGAGCTGACGGAAATGGAGATGCTGGTACAGCAGGGAGAGCCGTAGGGCTCAGCGATGCTCATGGCTGTCAGTGAGTAACTTTCCCAGGAGGAGGACAAAGGAGCAGGGGCAGGTGGGACTGGCTGAAGGTGGCAGCCTTGTGCTGCCTCCTGCAGTGACTGACCACAGGAAGAGCCAAAGCCGGAATGGGCACAGAGTGTCCTCCTCCTCTCCTTTCCCTTTGCAACTCAGAACCAAAGATGCTTCCGAATGTCATGATTCACTGAAATGGGGTCATGCTCCTACAAAGGCTTGCACTCTTGGGGGCGTGCGGGTGCTGTGAGTCACTACCCACCCAGTGATGGAACTGGAGGCCCCTGCGGCCCTGGGGCCTCCCACCGGGTCATCTGGTGGGTGGGGCTGGTGTGCTCTATTTATTTGACCAGAACAGACTCCCCCACAACAAGGGTGCCCAAAAGCGAGGCTCCTGAAAGTCAGGCCGGCTTCTCTGCATACTAACCCAGGTCCGTCCCTGTTGGTTCCCAGGTACTTTGAATTTTACGAGGGCCCTTTAGAATATAACTCCACAAGATGCCTGGAGCTGAGGAACGAAATCTTGGAGGTGAAGGTGCTGTCCATGTAAGTGTGGCTGGGGTGGGTGCTGGGTGCATGGTGCAGGGTGGGTGCTAGGTTCATGGTGCAGGGTGGGTGGGGCAGGGTCAAGGGGCAGGGTGGGTGGGGCTGGGGTGTGAGGTGTGGGGTGGGTGCATGGTGTGTGGGTGGGTGGGGCAGGGCCAAGGGGAGGGTGGGTGGGGCTGGGGTGGGGGGTGTGGGGTGGGTGCATGGTTTGTGGGTGGGTGGGGCAGGGGTGGGGGGTGGAGTGGGTGCATGGTGTGTGGGTGGGTGGAGCAGGGTGGGTTTTGGGCAGAAGGAGATAGGAACCGCAGTGGATCCAAATAGAGCAAGAATTAGGCCTACTTCCCAGCGCCCTGGCTTGTGGAGAGCCCTGGAGGGCTGCATGGGGGTGACTGCGTTTTATGAAAAAAATCCAAGTTTGCAAGGTCACCTCTGGTGACTCTGGCCTTTCAGCCCCCGGCTCAGTCACCAGTCTCCGAGATTCTCATCACCGGCTCCTCATGGACAGAAATAGAAGAGGGCATGGGAGCGTCTTGCCTGAAATTAGTCCTTCCGCCTTCTTGCTCTCGTGTCTAAAACATTTTTATACTCATCACATTTTTTTACCTAAACGATAGAGCATTCAGGAGGCAGAGAAAGGTGTGCAGTGAAGCGCCCCCTGCCCACGGCCCCCAGCCCTCCTCAGAGGCAGCCCCTGCCTGTCCTTGGGCATCCTCCCAGAAGGTCTGCAAAAGCAGCACCCACGTGTAGACAGTGTCCACTCTTTCTTTCTTTCTAAAACACAAATGGCAAAAGAGCTGTGCTCTCCTCTCCCTATTCAACAGAGTATCACCAATGGTCGTTTTCCAACCTGTGCGAGAGGAAGTGCATTCCGTGCTGAACGCTGGAGTGTGTGTGTGCGCGCCTGCCCCAGCCCTCCCTCCCTCCTCGGGCTGCCGTGGATCCGGCAAGCTCATTTACGGGGGTTTGTGTTGTGTTTCTCGTGACAGGGTGTGTATTTATTTGGAAACAGTCATGTCTGGGTATGGAAGAAATGTGGTTTACTCCGAGTCAGGCAGTGGACTCCTGGGCCCCAGGACCACGGCCCGCAGGCAGGAGCGGGGGCCCCTCCAGCCGTTTGACACGGTTTGCAGGTAGTGTGGGTGGTAGCAAGAACACAGGTGTCGGACTCAGGCACACCTGGGATCCAAAGCCATTGTGAGGCCTTATCAGCTCTGCATCTGTAAACAAACGACTGAACTTCTCTGAGCCTTCTCTTCCCTACAAAAGTGGGGACACTCTCACCTCGCTTTTGAGGGTGGCCATGAAGGGTTAGCTGAAATAACGTATGTGAAAGTAGTAGCCTAGCAGCCCACATTCACAGTAGCCACGCAGTGGGTGCTCAGTAAGCATTCGTGTGCCCCTTCCCTCCCCTCCCCTCCCCATTCCGCACTTTCTGGAACCACCACGGGCAGTGGCAACAGCTTTTCCGGGCTGTCGTTCAGACTCCACGAGCTCAGTCGCTGCAGGAAATTTCCAAGAGAAAGCCAAATTTCCGGGCTTGGCTGCGTTGTTTATGGTCTCCGTACTAACCACGGGGCTGTGTGCCCTCTCGAGAGAGAACCGTGGGGGAGCTCATCCTCCCGTCAGTCCCACCCGGCCTCACGGAGCTCACCGCCCAGCAGGGGCAGCGGACATTACCAACCGATCACCTTAGGGAGACAAGGGGGAGACAGGGAACTTGACCTGGGCTGGCGGGGAGGGGTTGTCAGGCAGGGCCTGTCTGAGGAAGCGACGCCGGTGCTCTGGTCTGCAGGGCCATGGGAGTTAAGTAGGCCAGGAGGACTCCCGACCGAGGCAGCAGCTTGTGCAAAGGCCCTGTGCCAGGAAGGAGCCCGCCGTGTCCCGGGCTCTGCAGGGTCAGGGCAGCTTGAGTGCCAGCATGAGAGGGAAAGGGAGGCATTGTTGTCAGAGGGGCGGGCAGGCAGGGGCCGGACCTTGTGGGGCGGATTTAGATTTCATCTTTATCCGGGAAGGGTTTTAAGCAGGTGGTAGGGGGTACGATGTGATTGGTGCTCCATACACTCCACGGGAGTTGGGATTTAGTGGCAAAGACGGGTGCCCGGACCTCAGTCAGGAGCCAGAGCCACAAGCTCCTAAGCAGGGAGCATTCTCCTTCTCTCAAAATTCAGGGATTGCAGGCCCTTCAGGGTCGGCCGGCGGAAAGCCAGAGCAGCTCTCCTTGAGAGCGCGCCTGTGAGTCTTCAAAGGGTCACTTGTTAATTTTGTAAACTCTAAAGCACGGACAGTTTCTCCATGGTTCCTTCCAGGTCTGCACAGGCAGACCCGAGAGCCCCCGTAGACCGGGCCTCCTTCTGTGTCACCTCCACTTCCCTGCCCAAGGGTGTCTCGTACGCCGGTTGGTGTTCGTCCCTGTTCCAGTTTGCTGGGGCTCCGTCGCCAGGGACTGCAGGCTGGGTGACTTAAACGACAGAACTTAAGTTTCTCACAGTTCTGTGAGGTCAAGGTCAGCAGGGCCGGTGTCTTCTGCATCTCTCTCTTTGGCTTTTAGATGGCTGCCTTCCCTCTCTGTCTTCACACGGTTGTCCTTCTGTGTGACTGTCCTGATTTCCTCTTCTGCGGCCATCAGTCACAGCGGACTAGGGCCCACCCTGGTGATGTCCTTGCAGCTTAACTGCCTCTTTAAAGACTCGGCTCCAAGTAGAGTCACATTCTGAGGTGTTGCAGGTTAGGGCTTCAACATATGAATTTACGGGGAGACACTACTCAGCTCATAACAGTCCCCCTCACACTTTCCGTTTAGGGAGCACACTGGAAATTACCGGGGCCCGTTGTTTTCAGCCTGAACGCGGTGGGGTACGATGGGGAGCCTGACATTGCCCCGTGATCTGTGCCCACGCTGTGTCTCTTGTCATGGCTCATGTCGGTGGCATCGTATCCTCTGCGTGTTTGGCTCTAGTTCTCATCTCTGCCTTTGGGACACCTGCCCTGGTCCCTGAACTGAGCAACCACCCTGTCTCTCCATGGCAGTTGCCCTCTCTCTGGCCCCTGGGCCGCAGGAGTGTCGGCACTGGTGGTACTGGGGGCCGGAGAGGAGAGGAGACAGGAGGGGAGGGCTGTCTTGGAGCATCGGCATGTGAGCCCAGTGGGACATCCGGGAGCAGCAGGCCCCGTGCCTCCTTTTCTGAGTCCTCCAGCTGAGGGTCAGTGGGCCCTGCAGGGCTGAAATCAGAGCTCAGAGCCCCGCCCCTGATCTGAGTGGCTCTGACACCACTGGGCACTGGCAGCCGAGCCCAGAGCCAGGAGCCCTGCTCGGGGCGGAGACTGAGTCACTGGGGAAAGGTCAGACCCTCGTCTGTGCACAGTGGGGTTTGGACGGATGCACTCGGAGGCCCTCCGGGCGCGCGAGTGTCAGCTGGCGTGTGTGAGGAGTCAGGACTGCGTGTCGTTTGTCTGGGAACGATTCCCATCCAACGTGGCTCCCGTGGACAGTGCAAGTCAGTCGGCCAGAAAGTCCCCACATGGACAAGGCCCCCTTTCCTGGCGATGCCAGCTGCACGAGGAACTGCGCTCTGACGATTTGTTATGAAAACGCATGGTCCCTATGCTTGTAAAAATTATTTACGTTTGAATTTAGTCATTCTAGAGCCTCTTTTTGTTTAAATTCGCTGCTGCCTGTGCTCACACCCAGATGGCCTCACCCCACCTGCTGGCCCCCCTGCTGCCCCATCCCCGCTGTTCTGGGGTGGGGAGGCCTCCCTGAGACAGGAGAGAGGCTGGGGGCCAGGCTGGGGGCCAGGCTGGGGGCCAGGCTGGGGCAGGGTTCTCCGGAGTCTCTGAGTCCTGGGGTCTGACCCTGCGTGGATCGGATGCGTTTGCTAAGTGAGTGGGTGGGTGGAGGAGTGGATGCCACAAGGCCGGAAACAGAGGAGGCCCTGGAAGAAAAGGGGAGAAGAAAGAAGGACACTGAGGCGACTATTATCTTCTCGTTATTATTACCATCTCTGGCACACGGCTAGAAAAATTAAGCAGACTATGAAAGCTTGTAATGATAGAAAGCGACAGTGCCCTGCCCTACACCCGGTGCCCCAGCCCAGCTGCTTGAGCTCTTGGCTGTTCCTGCTGGTGACGGCGTCCACACCCCATCCGCGCCGTGTCCACTGACGTCCCGTGTTGGTGGGCAAGGACTCGGCTCCCCTAGCCCCCACCCAAGCCCTTCCCCACTTTTCCAGGTTGTGGACCATTGCCCTTTTTAGTTCTTCTGTCTATAGATCGCCTAAGTAACCTATTTCCTTTTTTTTAAAGATTTTATTTATTTTTAGAAAGGGAATGGAGGGAGAAAGAGAGAGAGAGAAACATCAATGTGCAGTTGCTGGGGGTCATGGCCTGCAACCCAGGCATGTACCCTGACTGGGAATCGAACCTGAGACACTTTGATTCGCAGCCCACGCTCAGTCCACTGAGCTACGCCAGCCAGGGCTTAAGTAACCTATTTCTTATTCTACTAAACGTTGGCAGTGTATCATGATCCTGTACTGTGTTTCTAGAATGTGAGATCAGACAATAGTGATTCCATCTCCTTTCTTGTACACTTCCGCCTCCTTTTCTGAGGCTTCTAGTCATTGTTTCCCCCTCGAACTCTTGTCTCTGCTGTGTCCTACTTCTGCCCCCCCCCCACCCCGCCTCTCCATCAACCAGGTATCCAGGTATCCCCCAGGTTTCCTTCACCCTCTCGCTCCAACCCCGATCGGCTGCCCTCCTGACAGGTTGCCCATCATTTCCCCAGGTCTCCCTTCCTGCCTCCATAGGGCAGATTCACCTTGGCTTAGGACCAATCGCTGCTTCTTTCTTGGTTCACTCCTTTGTTTTGCTTCTACCCCCTTTTAAGCAAACTCTCCAAAATACTGGGCAGGAAGTAAACTTTTGATTCCTTCTGTGCCTAAATGACTTAATTTCCCCCTTGCCCTTCATAGTTGGTTTGGTGGGGTTTGGTGTGTTGGGTGAAAGTCATTTCCCCCCAGCAGGCTGAAGAGCTTCTCTGTCGTCTCCTAGTGCCCAGGCCACCTGGGTGTGATGTCAGTTGTTCCTTTGGAGGGGACCGGTCAGGCAATTCTGAGGTGTCCTGACAGTGTGCCCAGGGTGCACACACACAGGGACCTGGTAAACTGGGGCTCCTGTCCACACTCTTACACTGTCTCTTAGATCTCTTTATGTTTTCTTTATTTTTCTCTGTTTCCTCTTTTTACTGCATCTAAGAATTGGATGCTGGCTTTTCTCTATAGCTTCTCTAGCACTCATATATTTTAATCTAATTTTTAAAAGATTTTATTTATTTATTTTTAGAGAGAGAAGGGAGGGAGAAAGAGAGAGAAACATCAATGTGTGGTTGCTGGGGGCTGTGGTCTGCAACTCAGGCATGTACCCTGACTGGGAATTGAACCTGTGATGCTTTGGTTTGCAGCCTGCACGCAATCCACTGAGCTATGCCAGCCAGGGCTCATTTTTTATTATCTCTTTGTCCTTTGCTTCTACTTTCTGAGAAAATTTCTTGACTTCATCCTCTAGCTCATTTAAACTTTTTTTTCCCCCAAGAGCTCTTGCTTTGTGCTCATAGAAGTCTGTTCTTACTTTAAGGACATCATACTTCTTGAGTATCTCTGGGGACACTAGTAGAATATTTTAAAGTTCTATTTTGTTCCTCCCATAGTTCTCTCTGTGGTTTGTTTTTTTTTTTACCAGTATTTTAATTTAATTTATTTCTCTGTGTGTAGGCACAAATAATAATTAATATGAAGTAGTTCACTAGATATACAGGCTAATATTTTGAAGAGATTTATGCAAAAAAAGCAGTATAAGAAAAATAATGAAAACAAAAAATAGAAAAATAACACCTATAATTATAACATACCAAAAAATCAAATATTTTCTTTTTGAAAATTTATTTTTCAATTACAGTTGAAATACAGTATCATATTAGTTTCAGGTGTTAAACATAGTGACTAGGCACTTACACACCGTATGAACTTCTAAGCCCAATAAGCCTCACGCCCTTCTGATGTGACTGTGACCTCCGTATGACACCTCGAGCAGTGGTTACACTGTTGCTGACTGGGTTCCTTGAGCTGTACTTTACATCCCTGGGACTATTTTAACAACTGGCAGTTTGTGCTTCTTCATCCCTTTCACCTGTTAACCCACTCTCCCAACCCCCCTCCCATCTGCGTACCACCAGTCTGTTCTCTGGATCTGTGTTTGTTTCTGTTTCCCTTGTTCATTCATTTTGTATTGTAGATTTCACATATGAGTGAAATCATATGGTGTTTGTCTTTCTCTGGCTGCCTTATTTCACTCAGCATCATGTCCTCGAGGTCCATCCACGCTGTGGTGGCACACAGTACGCTTCCGTTCTTCGTGGTGGCCGAGTGATAACCATCCCGGTGAGTGTATGTGCCACGTCTTCTTTACACGTTCGTCTGTGGTCGGCCACCCAGGTCGCGTCTGTGTCTTGGCTGTTGTAAATAACGCTGCAGTAAGCATCGGGCGACATGCATCGTTTGGAATTAATGTTTTGGATTTCTTCAAAATAGACTCTCTGGTCACTTTATCAGATGGTCTGTCTTGGTCTGTGTCCTTCAGGTTGACCAGGTGACCCTTGGTTGCTTACTCGTATTTAAACAACGCAAAGCTGGTAGGAACTCAGAGTCTGCGGGCAGCTTTCGTGGAGGGTAGGAGTTGCAGATGGCTGCTGGCCCCTTTGCCTGCAGTTAGAACATGCAGAGGTTTTCACCAGGAATGGTAATTTGTTTTAAAGGCAGAAATGGACAGTCTGATTCAATCCTTCTCCTCCCCTCTGCCGGACATTCAATCCCTGGCTACTGCGGAGGTGGGGGACTCTATAGTTCTGGATATGGGATCACTTTAACTGAGCCTCGTTTTCACACCGTGTCCCTCCCCGCCTTCCACCCCCTTTAACATTTGCTGTGCAAATCCGCTCTGTCTCTGGGCTGTGCTGTTCCTCCCTATGTCACCCCTTCTCCTGCCACACACTGGCTGAAATCTCTCTTCCACCGAGACCCCCCACCCGACTCCATTTATTTCATGCATCCGGTCGGCTTATACCTTTTTCATTCTTCTAGAGTATTAATGGTTGGTACCTTGGGAGAGAGGAGACACGTGCCTGGGATCAGCCCTTCATCTTTAAAGATGATCTGGGCATCTGTAAAGCAATTTGTAACATTTTTTCACAAGTGTTTTCTCATTGGACCTTTCTGGCGGCCTTTGAGGTGGGCAGGGCGGAGCTGACTGCCTCCCTCTCACAGGTAAAGCAGCTGAGACTCAGACGGGTTAAGTGGCTGATCCGAGGCCATACTGCAAGTTGTGGATGGAGCGAGGATCCCAGGCTAGGTGTTCAGGCCCTGACCTTGGTCCAGGGTGTGACAAGGGCGTTGGAGGCACAGAGAATGGTGCTCGGACATTGGTGACAGTTGAACCTGGGACCCCGGCCTGCAGTGTGGCCCTGGCTGTTTGAGGCGCTGGTGGAGCACAGGGCCTGCTCTGGGGCCTGTGGGTTGCAGGAAGTGGGGGAGGGAAGCAGTGTGTGAGGCAGGGTGCAGCTGTATAGTGGCTCTTCTCCTCTGGTGTCACCTGAGCTGCTGTGGGGGGTTTGGGAAAGCCAGAAGGGGGAACAGTCAGGATGAGGGGAGGGGCTCCTCCTAGCTCTTTAAAGCTGCCCAGCACATGCCATAGGAGGTGTCTGAACTGGGTCTGAGGCCCAAGGCCCCCTCTGCTTCCCAATTCACGCACTCGTTGCTCTCCTATGTGACTTTTCCTGCAGTCGCCCCTACCCCCACCTGTCCCGTATCCCCTCTGTAGGGGAGGGCTTGCCCTGTTTGCGAGCAACTATTTCCCTTGCAGTTAAACACAGGGTAACAGCTCTGTAATGAACTTGTTTATTTAATCTTACAGTTACATGAGTGTTTGCCTTTTTTTAATTACAGTATTTTTTTATTATGTTTTTTTCTATTACCAGGGAAACTCCAATCTGATGCACTGCTCAGTGGAAATAGGGTTCTATGATCTAATGCTTTTTGCTGGTTTCAGTCAAAGGGAGAATCCCACGTGATTTAGACACATTCCCTTTCCAGAGGGGGCCTTAGCATATCACAAGCTGAGATGTTAAAAAACCAGCCAGCCTTGCAGGTGGTTGTTCAGACAAAAGGAACACAACTCAGGTTTCTCATCTCTTTTTTTGTGTCATCTGGAAATTGTGATCTGCCCTTGGAAAGGGAAAATGAGAAAGAGAAGGGCATGCCCTGTCATGAGTCCTACTGTGTGCTTAGCACAGTGTGAGTGACGTACAGCCATTCCCTTAGGGACAGTACCTTGCCCTTTACAGATCGATGTTCCCGGGACATCTGGGCAGGTCCATGGGGGTGGGCACATGAGGGAGAATGTTTTAAAATATAGCCTGGAGCCCTGGCTGGGTAGCTCAGTTGGTTGGAGCGTTGTCCTCATATGCCAAGGTTGCAGGTTCGATCCCTGGTCAGGGCACATACAAAAAGCAACCAATGAATGCATGAGTAAGTGGAACAACAAATCGATGTTTTTTTTTTCTCTCCTTCTTCTCTCTCTCTAGAATCAATTTAAAAAATTAAATATAAAATAAAATGTACCCTGGATTTATTTTAATCAGATATGTAAGACACACAGGCACAGAAATGATATCATGCCCTGGCCAGTGTGTCTCAGTTGGTTGCAGTGTCCTCCTGTAGACTAAAAGGTTACCATTTCGATTCCCAGTCAGGGCATATGCCTGGGTTGCTAGTTTGGTCCCCAATTGGGGTGCACATGAAAGGCAACTAATCAATGTTTCTCTCTCACACTGATATTTCTCTTCCTCCCTCCCCCCTCACTAAAGATTTAAAGATTTTATCTATTTACTTTTAGAGAGGGGAAGGGAGGGAGAAAGAGAGGGAGAGAAACATCAGTGTGTGGTTGCCTCTTGCACGCCCCACCCTGGGGACCTGGCCTGCAACCCAGGCACTTGCCCTGAATGAGACTTGAACTGGTGACCCTTTGGTTCGCAGGCCAGCACTCAATCCACCGAGCCACACCAGCCAGGGCTAAATAAATCTTTAAAATAAATTGTATCATGAAGGAAGAAGTTCTTATACTCCCAAGTCCCTAGAAAAGGAGGCACAGCTCGCCAGTGTTGGTAGGAGGCGAAGAGGTGAGGGGAAGCTGCAGTTACAGTCTTCATTGTGGTTCTCACGGGAAGGAATGGTAGAGGTGGGGTAGACAGATAGATTGGCTAGTTTGAGTAATTTCAATGCCCTCTGCAGCACATGGGCTGCCCCCAGGGGTCTGATACCTGGCCCTGGGATGATTAGGACAGGGAGCTAGCAGTTGGCTTGATAAAGGAGGTGGTTGCAGGTACGAGCTCTGGACTGGTTGCTCCACTATGAAAGGTGTGCCTGCAGGAGGGTTGTTTGCCACCTCTAGGAGTTAGCTAGACCCCCGGTGCCAGAGCGTCAAGAATACAGAAACTAGGAAAATACAGTTAATACCATGGAGCAGCCCAGGATTCGGCAGGCAGGGGAGCAGGAAGGGAGCATGTGTGGGAAGGACGACGCTTTGTCCAGCCTGGCCCTTTCACAGACTCTTCGTCCTCCGTTCTCCAAGGGTGAAGCAGTCGGAGCTGTTCGACAGGTGGAGGAGCCTGCAGATGTGCAAATGGGCGATGAACATCTCCGAAGCCAACCAGTTCAAGTACCTATGCCTCGTCTGTCCTGCCCCGGGGGTTCTGTTCCTGCTACCTCTTCAGATCCCCTTTGTCCCGCAAGGCCCGGACCCAGGGGCATCTCCCTGGAGCTAGCCCTGGCAGGGCTTTGGAGCCTGGGCAGTAGGGGTGGGGGTGGGGGGTGGTTCTGACTCAGCTACTGGGTGTGTCCTCCTTTCTGGCCCTTGCAGCATCCCTGCAAGGTCAGTGGTGCCGTTGCCAGTAAAGCCGAGGTTAACTGAGACTCACACAGGTGAAGCAATTTACAGGAGGTGGCCTCCAGCAGGCCTGTGTGTTAAGGCACATTAAACACCTTCCATGGTCTCACCCCATCACCCCCCTTACCCCTGGGGCTGCTGCTGCAACTCAGCAGCCCCCTCCTTCTCCGAGCTCTTGGGTTCTTGCAGCCAACGCTTGAGTGCTGCTACAGATTGTTTTCTCTCTGCTCTCTAGCCAGACCGCCCGGTCACAAGCTTCCAGAGAGGCACGAGCTGTACCTTAAAGTTCTCCTGTCTCTCAGAGCTAAGCAGCTAGTAAAGCCCATGCACTCGTGTTGATTAGTGGTTAATACAGGTGTCCTTTGCACCCCTAAAGTCTGTGAGTTTATGGTATTACTTTAATGCAGGTAGAACTTATTAAATAGAATTGATAGGATCATGGAAATGTGTGCATTAACCGGATTTGGGCAACTCAGGTCGTAGTTTGAACGTACTGAGGAGCTGTCAGCAGGGAGGATCCCTACACGGGAGGCTGGGAGAAGCAAATAACACTAGGTATTTTGTATTTTCTTTACACGACACGTGTTCCTGTTCGCTGCGATTCCAGGTCACCTGGAGACCGAGCAATAGTTTGAGGCAGCACGTTTTGAGAAATGTGGTTGTTGGAAGCCATCACCCTTGAAGAGCAGGTGCCCAAAGCCCGAACCAGTGGCCTCTATGAGGCTGTGGAACCCAGCTAAGGCCTGAGAGCAGTTTGCAGAGACCCGCCTCTTGTAGAAGTGGAACGTGAGCTTGAGCCAAGTACAGGAAGAGCAGGGAGCAGGTCCAAGGTCTGGGCTGCAGGTGCCGTTCCAGATCCACCCCTTAGAAGGAAGTGTTACTGTGGGGACCACACAGGCAGAGCCCCTGCCCACCCACCCCACTGTGGGTGGGGCCTGAGAGCACCGAGGGAGTGGCAGGCCGAGGTCAGCGAGACGCAAAAGGACGCTGTCCAGGCTGAGAGCCGGCAGAAGCCTCATCTGTAGGATTCACATATCTAAGGAAATAATAATAATAACAATAATCAGCAACAGGAAGATCATCTGGCAAGAGAAAAGCAGAGAGAAGCGTGGGACCCTTGGGCAGGGATTGGCCAGCAGTCTCCAGGGGAGAGGCTCTGGGAAACCGAGACCCTTCTGGGTGGGGGCGGGGGAAAGGTTTCGGGTGTGGGAGAGGGAGGTGACCTCAGGTCTGGCCATGTTCTAAAAGGAAACACCTTCTGGCCAGTTATCACTTCCCTGTGCTCTTTTTACAAGCCCACGGAACAATAATGAGATTCTTCCTTCGGGTTTACGGGACTCTGGTGCAATAATATGGGGTGGGGTTGGGAGAGTGTGCTAGGAGACAGGTGTGAGCACTGCGGTTACAGGAGAGGAACCCGGTCAAAGGGGACCCATTGGCATTCCGGTTTATATATCAATCACTTGTGAATTTGGTTGGTATGGGTCAGTCTCCTGCAATGGGGTACTCTCCAGAGGACTGACAAGATCAGCAAAGATAAACAGGCCAGGTGCTGGTGTGTCAGGCTGACCCATGGCCCCTGCCTGGCTAGGCTTCTGGCCTTCCCTTGGGCCAGCCTCAGTCACATTATGAAACCCAGCCCTCGACAGGGAAGAGTGCTCTCCCTAACCAGCAGCCAGCTGAGCTCCCTGCTGAAGTCCTTGCAAGTGATAAAGTCATAAAAAATATTTTTATAACTTTCCTGGCCATAGCAGCCTAGAGTCACAGAATTACAGAGGGTCAGAAGAGGCAGCCCTGTATTCTCTGGATGAGGAAACTGAGGCCCAGGGAGGGGAAGAGACGTGCCCAAAGCCCCACAGCTGGTGGGTGCAGAGCAGAAAGTAGAACCCGGGCTTCCTGACACCTGGTCGGCAGCTGAGTGTCCGTCCAGGACTGCGGTGTGAGTGTTCCAGGCAGCTCCTTCTCAACTTGAGTTCACCGTCTATCTGGGCTTCGTGGAGAAGGTGTCCCTTCATCCCACGGCCGTGTGGACACTGGAGGTGGCCAGGCCTGGAGCCAGTATCAGAGGAAGGTGGTGAGGGTGTACTCAGCCCCCCACTACTGTTTTAGGAGAACATGTGTCCTCGTGGTCCCAAAGTCCCCAGCATGAGTGGGGGGCAATTTGCATCCTTTGTGAAGCCCAGACCCTCTGCAGCCAGGTCGGGGGAGCAAGACTCGCCCAGGATCTGACCCCATCACCAAGCCTCAGCCACAGGGAAGAGAAACCCAGGCTCAAGCTGGCCGGCCTCGTCAGCTACACTCTCCCTGGGAGAGTGTTTGTTTTAAGCCTGCTTACATCATCTCAGCTTTCACCTTTCTGGGAGCTCCTAGTTGAGTGTTTTTGTGAGTGAAAGCCACAGAGTTCTTTTTCTAAAACAAAATGACGAACTCCTGAAAACATCTTTTGGCAGCCAGGTTCCATTTCTTCAGGAAGTCATCCAGTATCAACCCACCACCCCAAATTTCGGACCCTCCCTTCTTCCTAAAACAGTTTCTCGAAACAGCACATTCTGCTGCTGCTGCTGACCGTGGGTGTCCTGGCTTTCTGACCCCATCCCACAGGGCGCACGCCTTGCCTGGAGTCTGGTGTGGGGGCCAGGAGCCGAAGCAACAGCTCTGTGTCCCTGGGTTTCTGTTGGGGCTCATTGCCGCTTCCTACGAGCATGTGTCCGGGAAGCAGTGGAACACCTAGCGGGTCTCGATGAAAGCTCAAATGAGCAGTGATTTGTCCCGCAATTGGCAGGCACCTGGTCGTCAAACACCTGTGTGACGGGCATGACGCAGGATCTGGAGAGGCAGGGGTCCTGCCACCACGGGGCTTTCATTCAAGTAGGGAGGGGGTTGGCAGACAATGAAGCAGGTGGGACGCTTTGGAGGCCAGCAGGGTCCGTGGGGACAGGGCAACGGAGGGAAACCTGGCTGCCACCTGAAAGGCCCGGGCACTGGGAGGGGGATCGCCAGGGGAGGGGCCCGCAGGAGCAGCGGTGTGGGTGGGAAGGGGGAGGCAGGAGAAAGTGGTGCGCCCTGGGCTCCCCAAGGGGACTCAGTTCTGTGGCCCCTCTGCTGTTCGAGAGGCTCTGCTTCGCCCCGTGGTCACCAGCCTCTCCCGTCTGTCTCCTATCCGGCAGGTCCACTCTGTCCAGGTGCTGCAACGCCCCCTCCTTCCTCTTCACCACCCAGAAGAACACCCCCCTGGGGACAAAGCTCAAGTATGAGGTGGACACCAGTGGCATCTACCACATCAACCAGGAGATCTTTCGCATGTTTCCCAAGGTGCTGCTTTGGGCAGGGCGGTCTGGGTGCGGGGAGGAGCCAGCCCAGCACGGCCCTCTGTAGCTGTGTCCACGTGGTTTGGCACGACTCTGCTGTGCCTGCTGCACCTATTGTCCTGGCCCTGGTCGGCCATTCTCTTAGGCTCAGTAGAATGTCACCTGGGAGTTTGGTCTGGCACAGTGAATGCCAGCTGGCTATTAGTTGGGTGACTTTTGGCAAGAAAGTGGTTGTAAAAGTTTGGTTGTTGCCTTGCTCATAGAGGACATCCTGAAGATGTCTGGGAGAGTGATACACATTCATCCTCCACCCGCGGGAGGCACAGAGCAAAAACATCCATGAAGATGATGTGTGTGCACGAGGAATCACCAGCCAATACAAAGCAAGGCACTGCAAGGTTGCTCTGGTGTTGGAAGACCTTGGGTGCCCATCTGCAACACAGGGGCTTAGATTAGGAATAGGTTCGGCTGCTTATAACAGAAAGTCTGAAATATCAGAGACTTAAAGAAGATAGGCATTTATTTTTTCCTTCCACATAAGAGAAATCGGGAGGGAGCTGCCCATGCACAGCAATGCAGAGGCCCTCTGGTCACGGGGACCACGCCCTGAGCAGTGTGTGGGTGCGAACTGCTCAGACCCCTGAGGCTTGAGTACGTGCACTCACTCTGGCCCGATCGCTGCCTCCAACTCTCAGAGGAGGGGCATCCGAGGCTGCACTTTCAGCCGATTCTGACGGTTACCACCGGAGGAGGAGGAAGGTTCCACGGACCGCTCATTACCACCTCCTGGAGAGTGCCGGGCTCGGGGCGGGACACCGAGAGTCCAATCCGCAGAAATGCTGATTGGTGGTGTGCTCGGGTCTTCCTGGACGAGACCCGAGGGCCCGGCTGCCCTGCTCCTCGTGGGGGCGGTAATGAAACAGAGCCCTGGGCCACTCTGCGTTCTGACACTCGGGCAGAGTGTCCCGGTAAGGCGGGCCTTGGGGGGCGCCAGGGGGAGCTGAAGGTGTCAGACGTACCCTCCCACGTCACCGCGCTGGAGGACGATGGGGTGTGAGCCATCTGGACGAGGCGGGTCTTGCCAGGCCTGGAGCACGAGGTTGACCGCAGGTAGTGCCCGTGGGTGACACACGGGGGGGCCCAAGGAGGGCGTGGGTGTGGGCGGCTGAGGCCCAGGGAGCGAGGGAAGAGCTGACTCATGGGAAAGGGTCAGAGAGTAAGCGTTGCAGGCCCTGCAGGCCATGCGTCCCGTGGCACGACGCCCCTCCTTGGTCATCCTTGCGTGAGGCAGCCGTGGACACGAATGAGTGCGGCTGTGTGCCGGCCACACTGTGTTGCCCCTCGACACGGAACTTGTCCGTGTGCTTTTACATGTCACAGGACATTGTTCTTCAGATTTTCCCCAACGATCACAGAATACAAAATCCACCCTTAGCGTGCAGGCTGTGCAGCAGTAGGTGATCGGTCAGTTGTTCACGGGGCCGTAATTTGAAAATCCCCGAACCAGAGCACGGGGCACAGAAGTATTTCCCGAACTTCCCTAAAGCATGTGTCTCTTTGAGTCTCTAAAAAGCAGGCTTCTCGGTGTCCTACCCCCCAGCCTGAAGGCTCTGATTCTGTGGTTCCGGGATGAGGCCCAGACGCCTGTATTTTGAGAAAGACCCCCCTCCCCCAGGCAGTTTTGGACTTACAGTTTGGGAAACGGACAGAGGACATAAAGAGCCTTCGGGGTCTCTCCAAAGACAACTTTGTTTTTTCTGTCTCTCTAATAAAAATCAAGCAGTCTGGCTTCCCACACTGGTCATGAGACACCCTTGTTGCCCCACCGTGGCCCCCTGGGCCTGTCCCTCCAGGGAAGATGGACCACAAGGAGGGACAGTCTCCCAGAGAGGATGCCACACCCCCTTTAGGTTCAGCCTCTTTCCCGATGATCCTGGTGTGGTGTGATTTTCCTTGACACCCGCCTGGATGTCAGTCCCAACAGAAGCCCAAGGTGCTAACGGGGCTACGCTCCTGCGGGCCGGCCGGCTGGTGCATGCTGGGAGGACAGCCGTCCAGCGGCCTCCTGGTGTCAGAGACAGCAGGGTCCTTCGGAGCCATCCAGTAATGACAACCCGTCCCCTTGCGGAGCGGGCCGAGCCCTCACTGGGCAGGCTTCACGTCGACACCAGTGGTTCTAATGGGGAGAGGAGCAGTTTGGGGACATTTGGCGATGCCTGGAGACATTTTTGGTTGTGGTGACTGCAGGGTGCTCCTGGCATCTGGTGGGGAGAGGCCAGGATGCCGCAGGGCACAGGGCAGCCCAGCAGCGAGGAGTGTTAGCAGGACAAGCGGAGCGTGCTGATGCACATTATCTCACTCAGTTGCGTGGAACACACGTTACCCTCCCAGTCTCACACGCTTTATAACACGGAGTCGCTGGCTGCTCAGAAACTTGTCCGTGTTTCTCTCACCTCATTACGGGGCAAAACCAAGACTGAACTTGGGGCTTATGATGAGGGCACCCAGTCCTGGCTTGCCCAGACTTTTCTGGTTTGGCCAAATGAAGTCCTGCATCCGAGCAAAGCCCACCAGTCCTGGGCAGCTGGATGTTTGGTCACCCTACCCTTGACTGCAGGTCAGTGCTCCTGTCCTGTGCCTGTCCAGTGACCCTGCCTCAGGTGGCCCCTGAGGGAATTATGGCCTTGAGTTGGGGCATGACAGGAGCAGGTTTCCTAAGTCTCAGGCTAGTATTTACTTCTTCCTGCCAATTTGCCTGCGGTCCCCTGGAAAGCATGTCCAGGGAGCCTATGTGGGTCTGTAGAAGTGAAAACAAGACTTTTGACCCCTTTTCTCATCTGCAAAATGGAATAACCACTTCTCTCCAAGGTGCCCTACGAGGCTGATGCGCGGGGCCATGAGGAGTGGCGGTGGGTGTGGGTGAGGAGGGGAGAGCACCCGCTGAAGGCTGTGGCCCTGTCTCCCCAGGACATGCCCTACAACCGATCGCAGTTTAAGAAGTGCGCGGTGGTGGGCAACGGAGGCATCCTGAAGAACAGCCGCTGTGGGAGGGAGATTAACAGCGCAGACTTCGTCTTCCGGTAAAAGAGCCGCTCTGCTCTGCACCTGCCGCTTCTGCCCCCACAGCCCTCTGCCTGTGTGCACCTGCCCCGTGTGCCCCAGCCCCTCGGCGATGCCCTTTACGCAGTTAATCCCCCACTCCCCACCCTTGCAGCCCCTCCTGCTCTGGGTTGTCCCTTCTCCTCCCCAGCGCTGTCCCCTTGGGCACACGGTTGAACCCCCCAGGTCCTCAGTCTCCACATCTGCAGAATGGGAGCAAGTGGCTATAACAGAGCTGAAGACACTGAGGACTCACTGGGCCCCTGCAGATCTGCTGGCGAGGCCGTCTGGGCGGCCACTTCCTGGCTGGGCTCTGCTCTTCCAGAGGTGGTGCTCGGAACAGGGTAGCCTTGCAGTGGACACCGGTTTGAACTCTGCCTTTGCTTTGCCTAAGCTCGAGACTGGCCCTTGTATTTCTTCTTCCCTATGTAGAGCCCCCTCTTACCTCTGGGGATCCTCACTTATGTCTTTAGTCTGGATGAAGAAGATGGGTTGAAGATAAGAGCTTAAAGCAAAGAGACATAAGTTGAGGCAACCGCAGGTTCTCATGGGCTGTAGATTCATAGATATTGGGCTGTTCAGGGCCAGGGGGCAAGGGGTGGAATTGGCCCCTCCATGCCCAGGGCACAAAGACTCCACCCCGCCGGCTGCCTCTGCATCCCTCTCTCAGGCGATCGTCATCCTTCCCCTTGCCCTCGCCCCCTCCCAGCTCCGTCTGGAATGACTGGCCATGTGTCATCAGGCTGCGTCATCTCTCCTACAGGTGCAACCTGCCCCCCATCTCAGAGAAGTACACCGTGGATGTGGGGGTGAAGACGGACGTGGTCACTGTGAACCCCAGCATCATTACAGACAGGTCAGTGGCCCTCTTTCCAGACCTGTGCTGTCCAATACGGTTGTCACTAGCCAGCTGTGGCAACTGGGCACTGAAACGTGGCCAGACTAGACTGAGATGTGCCATCTGTGCATATGAAACACACACCCGATTTCCAAGACATAATATGAAAAAGAGAATGGATCGTATGTCATGAAATTTTTACATTGAGCATATGTTGAAATGATAGCACTTTGAGTATATCCATTTAAATAAAATATATTATAAAAATTAATTGCATCCATTTTTCTACTTACATGGGCTTACGAGCACATTCGGCATCATGTACGTGGCCTGCATTATATTTCTTTTGGACCGTGCTGGTCTAGACTGTCTTCACCTAGTGCTGGGTCAGAGAGCTTCCAGCGCGTGACCGGGGAGGGCAGCTCCCTCTGCAGCACGTCCAGGCGACACCGGGGAGAAGCCGCACGCAAACATCTCAGCCCCCCACCTGGCTCCCCGCTGGGACCTGGCTGTCTGGGGGGTCTCGGGGCAGTGGGTTAATGTGTTGAAACTCCAATGTGGGGTAGTCACCCCATCCGGGTCAGATGAAGGGTAAGAGGAGGGGGAGTTATTAAGTCGGGTCAGTGGCCCGGGAACACGACAGTCAGCAGAGCGGAGAAGCGTTAGACAGGTGCGAGATGAGCTGACCTCGCAGGCTGTCTAATGCAAAAAGTGCGGGGGGCTGGGTAGGGGGAGAAGGATGAGAGGACCGGCAGCTGGTCTGAGGTCCCCTGGGAGCCTTAGGGAAGACAGCACAGGTGAATGCCCGGAGGCTCTGCGGAGAGCTCCCACCCCCTCACCGTTTCCTACTGAGCCGTCCCAGGCCGGCCTCAACCCGAGAAGGTCAGCATTGCCCTCCCTTGCAGCCACACACTAGATATTTGCCCCTTTGGGTCCAGACTGTCTTCTTTTGCACCGACTTACAAAAATATAACTGTCCCCAAGGAAGGCTGGACATTCATCTGCTGAGGTGACTGTCAGTCCCGTGTGTCCTTTAAAAAGACCCCAGGGTGCAAGGGTGGGGAAGGAAGGGCGCTGGGTGCTGGGCCCCGGGGGCGGGGAGTGAGTGGCTGATACTCTCCCTCTGCACCCCTCTCTTAGGTTCCACAAGCTGGAGAAGTGGCGGCGGCCCTTCTACCGCGTGCTGCAGGTGTACGAGAACGCGTCGGTGCTGCTGCCGGCCTTCTACAACACGCGCAACACCGACGTATCCATCCGCGTCAAGTACGTGCTGGACGACTTCCAGTCGCCGCAGGCCGTCTACTACTTCCACCCGCAGTACCTGGTCAACGTGTCGCGCTACTGGCTCAGCCTGGGCGTGCGCGCCAAGCGCATCAGCACCGGCCTCATCCTGGCCACCGCGGCGCTGGAGCTCTGCGAGGAGGTGCACCTGTTCGGCTTCTGGGCCTTCCCCATGAACCCTTCGGGCCTCTACATCACTCACCACTATTATGACAACGTCAAGCCCCGTCCAGGCTTTCACGCCATGCCCTCCGAGATCTTCAACTTCCTGCACCTGCACAGCCGAGGCATCCTCCGTGTGCACACGGGCACCTGCAGCTGCTGCTGAGGGAGCCCTGGCTGCCTGCCGTGCCCGGCCCCCAGAACCTGGCTCCTCTTCTCCCTCCTGTGCCGGGCAGGCAGTGGGAAGCCTGGCTGAAAGGCTGTTACTCCCTCGGTAGTTCGGCTTCATGCTTGGGACCTGTGGGCCTGGAGGCAGGGATGGGGTACCGGGCAGAATCGGCTCTGTACTAGGCATCCTGGGCTCCAGTGGGGGCCCCGGGTCTCTGCCTTGCCTCCCGTAGCATGCCGCTGGGGCCCACCTCAGGGTCCGGGCCCTGGGGGCTGCCAGTGAATAAAGCACATTTCCACTCAATTTCAGCAACGAAGAAAGACAGCACAAACTGTAGCGGCCTTGTCACAGCTAAGGAAGGCCCTACAGAGAATGGAAACCAGGGAGATTGGAGGTAGGACACGTGAGCAAGGGCAAGATTTAATGCAGACTTTTGGGTTCTTGAGTTTTATTTCGAGGCCTCAGCCCTGATTTGCTGTCTAGAATCTCAGAGCTTAGAGGCCAACCCAGCCACCAGACCTTCCTGTGAAGACAGAGTGGCCCAGAGAAGTCCAGAGATTTATCAGCCAAGGTTCCACCATCTGAATCCTTTAAGTGACGTCGTGAGAGCTAATGCAAGGCCTGTGAGTCAGGGTCTTCGCAGAGACGCTGTCCGCTGAGGAGAGCCACGCCATTTCAAACACGTCCTCAGACACACACAGTCTCGGTGCCTCCAGGTGCAAACCTGCGTTTGCTCTTTTGATGAGAAGGAAGTAAACCAGCCCAGCCATTTGCACTAAGGTTTTCAAGCCAACGTTATCGACTCATAAGTGCTCAGTGATTCGCTTCCTCTTTTGCCTCCTTATTTTCAGCTCAGTTTTAACCAGAGTTATTTATAAGACCTGTTCCTATTTATGTTCCTGAGTACTGCAGAATCCTGCTATATCCCAATCCTGAACAGGAGCCATCAGGCTCCAGGCCGAACCAAGTAACCGGTGAGCTTAGTGGCCGGAAGCGCGTCGTGGCCTCTGACACCAGCATCGCTGAGGGACCCGCTGCACAGGTGGGACTTCCCACATGGCCCAGCTTGGCAACCTCCATGCACTCGGGCCCCCAGGGCCTGCACTTTGGGAAGTTAGCTGTGTCAAGGCTGAAAGAGGTTAACATGCCATTTCACATCTGAAATCCATTCCCTTGGCTTCCCCCGTGGTGTTCCCACCATTAATGCGGTTGTGCCTCATAGACGCCATTGGTACATTCATTGCCTTAGAACTTAGCTTTGTGCAATCATAGACTGTCAGTCCCGGGAGGGACTTCAGCTCCTTTCCTCTCTCCCTCCCCCCTCCTTTCTTCCCTCCCAACCCCCGTAATCATTTCCATAGCTTGTTCTGCTTTGATCTGGGGTTGGGCTCGTACATGATGACAGATATGGACACATCTTGTCTTATTGTACTTCACAGATGTTGTGTTTTTTAAAACAAGTTAAAGGCAAGACCCTCCCCCAGCAAAAAGATCCTGACTCACTTTATTGCCGTGGTCTGGAGCCAAACCCGAGGTATCTCTGAGGTATGCCTTTGTAGGCGGTATCTCGGTCTTCTGGGGCTGGAGGGCAGACCATAAGCAGACTCCAGCCCTGCACATCCGGTGCTCAGAGGAGGAACTGAAAGCACAGCAGGGAGCAGGACCTTTCTCCTGATTTCCTTGTTTTACGGGCAGAGCCATAGGCTCAGCCAGCCAGTGAGAGCAAGGGGAGCGAGGAGAATGAGGGTGCAGTCCTGGGTTGTTGCAAGCCATGTGCTTACTCTGCACAGCGCTGCTCTAGATGCTGGCCTTCCTCCTTTGTTTTGAGCTCTGGTCCCAACTGGGAAAAAACTCCAGGCCGCTCTGAGCCTCCATCTGCTTTTCTGCACAGCAGGAAAGGAACCAAGGAGGCAAAGTAGGCCCGAATCCTTGGTAAACGGGGGAAAACTGCAGCAGGACCACATATGGCTGTGCTTTCTGAGGTTCTGCCTGTGTCCCTCAAGGAAGGAGCTTCTGGGAAAGATTCTGGTTAACTGAGGTCTCCAGCCACTTGCTCGTGGTTAACTGAGCCCAGTTCTCAAAACGATGGAATGGTAGAACTAGAAGGCTCTTAAAGACTATTTGTCGCACTTCAGGAAACAGGCCTAGAACGGGGAGGTGACCCGGGTCGGGTCATGCCAGGGCTCTACTGAGTGCCCGCTGTGAACAGAAGCTTGCCCAGTGTGTGGAAGCTGGGGTTCTGGAGAGTCACACATTGGGGTTCTCACAGCCGAGGGTGTGGTGGGCTGGGGTCTGCCTAGCCAGGGCCCCTGTAGGTGCTGGGTTTCATGGCTCATGGTCCCGTTTCTGCGCGTAGGTCTCAGGGCAGGTCTCCTCCTCTCCCTCAGGGTCTCAGTTTCCGCATCTACAACCAAGGGCTTAGATCTCTGGGGTCTCTGTCATCTCTAACTCTTTTTTGAGGCGTTCGTGATCATGGGTCTAAGCCATACACGTGGGTGGTTGTGACGGCGAAGATTCACCGTGCCGCCATTCTGCCTCAGGCCCAAGGCTGAGCACTTCCTTTGCATCGTCTCCTGCTGTCGTCACAGGACCCCAGTAGGAGGAAGGCTCCCATCAGAAAGGCCAGGAGACTGAGGCTCAGGGCGATTCGGTGACTTGCCCATGGCCAG
The DNA here is from genome assembly GCF_004126475.2 of Phyllostomus discolor. Classification (NCBI taxonomy): domain Eukaryota; kingdom Metazoa; phylum Chordata; class Mammalia; order Chiroptera; family Phyllostomidae; genus Phyllostomus; species Phyllostomus discolor. Next base: position 19,465,604 of record NC_040911.2, read on the forward strand.
GCACTCAGTGGAGGAAACTGCACCCGGGTCTGCAGAACCCCAAAGTCTGGGCTCCAAACCTCTGGCTGAGCTGCATCCCAGCCGGTGTCGGCTGGGCTGGAACAAAAGGGATCCAGATGGAGATGCCACTGCAGGCACTGGGCCCTGCCCTAGGGACAAGCGCTCTGGAAGGCTATCAGGAGTCCAGAAGACAGTCTCAGCCTGAGGGTGTCCCCCTCCTCTATCTCTCCCTGTGTCATTGGAGGGGAGCTGAGGCCATCTCCACATTTTGCAGGTGAGGAGAAATGCCCAGGAAGGGTACACATTACAAGACAACATGGCGAGTGACTTGCCCAAAGCCAACACGGCCGGCTAGGGCCTCAGCTGGGACCCGCCCAGCCTCCTGACTTGCAGTCCATGCTCTTGCTCCGGCTGCTAGTGTCTGTTGGGAAAACATTTCCCGAAGGCGAGAGAAACCCAGGCATCGACTCAGGAGCCCCCACCGAGGGTGTTCCTCTCCTCACCGGCCCTGCACCCTGGGGTGCAGACTACCAATTAAATTCTTATTTAGGGGAAATTGATGCTCCACAAACAAAAAGTCACTTCTTCCTTTGTGCTAAACCCACAGCCCCAGGGCTGAAAGGCAGCAAAAACAAGGAAATGACTTGGTGCTGAACCAAGCAAAAAGGAAGGTGGCTCAAGGTCAGACGTGGCCTCTGAGACGGGTCAGCAGTGCTGGCGCGGCACCTCTGCCCGCGCATCTCCTGGGGCTGCAGAGAGGCTGTTGTCCTTGACTTGGATGAACATGGGGAGGAGGCAGGGGCAGTGCTTTTGTAACCAAGCAAACCGGGGCTTGGCCACGTGGCACCTTCACACATGACCCAATGATTTGTGTTGAGGGAATAGGTTTTTATTAACAGGGTTACAACTTGGGGGTGCTGAGAGCACTCCTGCTCTGAGCCCTCCTCTCCAACAAGACCCAGCATTTCCCTTGCTCCCCAAAAGGCTACAAGCCAAAAACATGCCCAGAAGTTCCCCATGTCCTCATGTGTTCTTAAGCCAGCTGTGCAGACAGGTCTCCATCCCCTCTGGAACGCACACATGTGGGTTTCAGAGTCTCCATCCTCTCGCAGTAGCTCTCTCCTTCAGGATCCGGGGTACGTTGTCCTCAGCCTCCATGCAGCAGTCCAGGAAAACCTGCGCCGTGTTACACTGGGTCATGGGGGGGTCCGGGCAGGCGCATGTCCCTAGAGTGCCTTCTCCGTACGTCCTTCAGAGAAGCAGAGGTAGCTCAGCATTCCCAGTCCCAGTTCAGCTCCAAGCATCTCCCACAAACCCGTGCTTGGTCAGGCGGGTCCCTGCGCAGCTCCATCAGCTCTGCTGCTGTCCTCTCCTCACTCCAGACCTCCGGGTGTGCTCTTACTCCAAACCATGTGGCTTCCCCCTTGCACACCAGACTGCGTAGGGGACTCCCGTCCACAGCCTTTCAGATGGCAGGGCCTCCTCTTTCTTTCTCAGCCCGCCCTTATTTAAGTGCTCCGCCCGAACTTCCTATGTGACCTCATACATGAGGTACCATTTTTGCCAATCCCTCCCCACTCCTGCATCTTTCACCTTCTTTTGGCTGCCATCTGTAGTCAAGCAAGAGTTCCCAGCAACGTCCGGGGTGGGCGTCTGCCCCCTCCCTCTCACACAGGCATTGTGTGAGCTCCTGCAGCTCTGTGGTGAGTCCCTGAATGCTCTGAGTCACATGAACCTTTCACCCCGGGAGCGGGAGCGCAGCCCTTCAAGAAAGACACAGCTATTAGCTTGCCATTGTTGTGCAAAGTATCTTAAAGGCCCTGTCAGCCACTTCCCCCTTCCTCCAACCAAGGATTGTGGGGGTTTCTATTTTCGCTCTGCACCCCGTTATACTTTCTGACATTTGAGGGAGAGCACAGAACTGGCTTCGGCCAGGTGTTCAGCCAGTGGTTACTGAGCCTTATTTTGCACCAGGCATCAGGCCGGGTGCCGGGGGCTGCAGTAGTGAGTGATGCGCAGCACGGAGCCCCTGCCCACTGGACAGAAGGTCCGGTGGGCGTGCACAGACTCTACACGGAGGGTCCTACAGCCCGAGTCAGTCCCGAATTTTGAAAGTTGGCAGGAGAATGATGGTAATTGCTGAAGCAGCGGATACTTCTCAGGCCTCATCCTTGACACCCATGTGACATGTGACAGGGGTGGCCTCTGGAAGCTACCTCAGGGTTCTCCTCCCTTTTCAGGAACTTTCCTTCAGAAATCTCATGGATTCACAGCCCCAGTCTCTTCTGTCCTTGCATCTTAGACCCCTCCCCTGCAGGCTGGCCCTCTCTCGGAACATTGGAACCATGCTCACTGTGGTCTTAAGAGTGTCTCTGCCTGCATGGCGTGTCAAACCTCCACATGTCCTCAGATCTGGGCTCCACCTCACTGGCCACTTACTAGCTGGCGACCTCGGAGGAGCAGCGGAATCCCCTGGAAGCTCAGATGAGGGAGGCCAGGTCAGCAGCTCCCCTAGCTACAGTCAGGCTGGGTGAGACAGTGCTGCTCGATGTCTAGCCCAGCGCCGGGCACAAAGGAGACACCCAGTGAACGCAGCTTCCCTGTACCCACGTCCCCCTCCCCCACCATCAGTCATCCCTCAGTGAATGGCTCTCCCAGACCACTGCACTCAGCCCCAAACCTGGGTCACCCTTTGCTTGTCCTTCTCCTTCACCTTCTGGGTCTGTGTGTTCTCCAAATCATGTCAGTTCTGATTCATGAATATCCCTTGAATTTATTCCCTACCTGTGTCCCTCCTGCCCTAAACTCAGGCCCTTCTGACTGAGCTGCTTCCAGAGAGTTACCTTCAGGAAGTACCTTCCGTGGAGTCCATTGCCTGCCTGTCCCAGGCAGTCCAGATTCCTTATCCAGACAGGCAGGGCTTGCACCAAGCTGGCTCACTCACTCCCCAGAGACCTTCCTGCCACGTCCCCTCCCCACCCCACCCCACCCTCGCACCCCTCCAGGCGCTGTGCCTTTGTACAAGCTGTTGGAAATGCCTGAATTGGCTTCACACCCCCACCTCCCGTTCTCCTCCCCTTTACTCTGTCGCTTTTGCAGGTGTTAGGTTGTGGTCCCTGCATCCTCCCCTCTGTGGGCTGGGCACTCTCTCCCCCTTGCTTCTGCCCTGACCCTCTCCAACTTCAATTAGGATGTCCTTATAGCGTGTGGCACGGGCATCCTGCGTCCTTGGCCGAGGGCCCATTTTTCCCTAATGGAAGCCCCCTAGACCAACTCATCTTCGCACCCCCAGCACTGGCACAGAACCAGGCGTTCATAGCAACGAGGGGCTCCGGTTACCTACCTAGTTCAGGAGACCCTCATGATAAACTGAGTGACATCCTGCAGAATTGTTGGCTTAAAAGAGTCCCCTGTTTATTTATTTATTTTTTGCCCAGCACCGTCTCTGTGGGAAGCGCCGAGCTGTGAGGACGCCCCCACCTGTCCTTGGGGAGCTTGGGACCCAGAAGGCCGGGCTGTCTGTGTTGTGGTGGCTTGCTGGCTCCATCTGCTACCCTCTTTGTCTCTCCCCGTTGCAATCTTGCTCATCTGCCTCTTGCCTGCTAACCAACCCTATTTCTCTAGATTAAACTAAAGAAGGGAAAGACATTTTTTTTCTTTTTCTTCCCTCAAAACCATACAGATTTGTCAGGATCTTGTATGAGGTGCAAGCTGGTAATGAGGGATTTTCAACAGTGTCACCAAAACAAGTGGAAAATGTGTTATTCACTCAGAGACAGATGAGCTGAGCTTTGCAGATGGTTGCAGGGGCCCAGTGGGAGCCCAGGGGCCTGGGGCCCTTCCCCCGGGGGGAGGGGATGGTGCCGCTCTGAGTTCAGCGCACACCCAGCCTCTCCCCACAGCCAGGGCACCCCTGCTCAAAGGGGCTGCTTGCAGTTCAAGGTCAGGTGAGGCCCAGCTGAGGGTGTGCCTGTGGCTCGCGTGTGCCTCTGCTGTTCTCCGGAGGTCTGGCCGTGCCAGGCCAGTGTGTGGAGGTGGATCACACCCTACCAGGCATCCTGCTAAAGCAGTGTGTCCTTCAAAGGGTGGCCTGCATGTAGGTCACCTGTGCGGAATCCCCTGGGTGCTTGTTAAACGCTCCCATCTGGACTCAGAGCCTGTGGAGGTGGGGGTGGTGTCAGAGAATCAGGTTGCGTGACACCCCAGGCGGTTCCGGAGAGCACACGTTCAGACCGGAGTCTCAAGTGAGAAAAGAGCACAGACGAGAACCTGGCTCACAGTCCCACCGGCGTTTTCTGTAAATACAAGCAGAGTGCACGGCCCGCTGTTAAACTAGCAACAGAGGTTAACTGCCCCGGAACCTGTAACATTCACGAAATCTGTTCGGGCCTTGACACTATCAGAGATTTTTGCTTTTTTTTCATTTTTAATTGTGGTAAAACACATATAACATAAATGCACCATCTTAACCATTTCTAAGTGTTCAGGCTGATGTGCATTCAACCTCCAGAATGCTTTTCATCTTGCAAAACTAAACTCTATGCCTATTAAAAGACAAGTCCCCATTACCCCTCCCCCAGCCCCCAACAACCACCGTTTTGCTCTCTGTCTCTGTGACTCTGACCCCTCCCTGTGCCCCACGGAAGTGGAATCACACAGCTCTGTGTTTTTCTGGCTGGCCTGTCTCACACAGAATCACGTCGATAGGAGCTGTTCTCAAAGGACATGAGCTGTTTTCGGTGTCTCTGTAATAGAATTCTGATTTTGCCTTTGCCTGGAGCGGTTGTCCTGGGTTCTCAGCTGGTCCCCGGCTTCCGGCACCTCAGCACTTGGCTGAGGGTCAGCGCAGACCGGGTCTCTCTGTGTAGTGTGGGCTCAGCGTCGGGCCAGCCAGTGACCCAAGAGGCAGCAGCCTTGCCCATCTCTTCTAAGTCTTTAGGCATTTCCCCTGCGCGGTATCTTCATTTAACACTAAATAAAAGAGAAAAAGAAGAAAGAAGAAAAGAAAAAGAAATATATGCCACTGTGACCTGGCTCTTGGCAGGAAGCCGGAAATCAGTGGGGGAGGGAGAGGGCTCCCTTGTCAACCAAATAAGTCATTTCGTTCCGCTAAGTGACTCGTTCAGCTTTGGGATGGAAGTTCTAGTCCCCCTAGAATTGGGGTTCTCAGCCTCGTGTGCCCATTAGAATCAACTGGGGGCCCTGGCCCATTGGGCGCCAAAGCTGGGCCCTGCACTCTGCCAACCACCCATGGCAAACAAACTCAGCAGGTGCTGAAGAGGAGACCTGGGTCCCACAGAACTGGGCGTCACGCTCTTCCCTCCCTCACCTCCTTCCTTTGGAAAAGGTTCCGAGTCTCTGCCTCAATCTCTTCTCCCTCCAACTGGAGGCAGCCCCTCCCCCTCCCCGCTGAAGTTGCCCGAGCAGTGTGGTCCCAGCGAGAACCCTCACTCTATGCCTGGGGCAGCTCAGAATTCCTCATTCAGCCTCGAAGTTGATGAGACCCCTGGACACTGTGACTAGTTAGAGGAGGCAGTGGGTGCGCCCCTCCCTTCCCGGGTCCACGTAGGCAGTGTGTTTGCTCCAGCCCCAGGGAGCCAGGGACCCAGTGAAGGAAAGTCAATCTTGCGACCCAGCAATCCTGGCTGTAAACCTCAGCGTCAAAGACCGAACGTGTTGCTAACAGCAAATCCCGCACGGCCTTTGCTTTCATTCTAACCTCAGTTCCAGCAGACTTGGTTTTGGTCTTCTGTCATCAAGCAAACTGAGAGAAGGGTACCGGGTGCCAGACAGAGCAGAAGCGTCAGCTAATGGCCTGAGAGTGACGGCATTGAAAAGGCCAAAACTATGTGTCTCGGAAAATACCAAGGGATTCGAGGCTATTTAGTGCAGAAGCAAATAGTTTAGTGGGGGGCAGGTATGTCATAATGACCCCCAGGGCAGCAAAGCATTTCAGGTGAGCTCACCCTGAGGTGCCCACGCCAAGCCGAGGTACAAAAACCCTCAAACGCCATTCAGCACCCTGCGGGTAAGAAGGAAGACAGGTGTCCTGTCCACTTATTTCCATCCCCAAGTAATATTATTATTTCCATCCCCAAAACACTCAGAAGACATTCATAGCGATCTCAGTGCTTAGAAGCTTGGCCCTCTGTTATCCCGAAGTTCAGGCAGCTGAACCAGTTCGTCATCTGATGGTCCAGGAGACATGGCATGGGCGGACTCTTTGGGACTCCCCTGTTTCCCCGTGACATCGTTTTCCCCAGGTGATGCTCTCCTGCTGCTCCTCCCCCAAGACAAAAGCAGAGGAGGAGGGGGAAACACGCCTCTTCCAGCTTCCCATCTGAAGGGGAACTTGCAGTGTGGTCCACGGTCCACGGTCATGGCTGTGGCCCAGGCAGCCTCTTTGTGCACCTGCGGGGTCCTCGTTGCCCGTCGGAGGGGGATCAGGATCTCAGCTGGGTGGGCGCCAGCTTTGCAGTCTCTCAGGCCTGGGTGTGTTTGTGAATTTGAAGAATAGAACATTTTTCCCCCCACAAATGAACACTCCTGCTTTCTAAACACCTTTACCATCCCGTTCTCACTGGGCCTCCCTGTACTCCTGAGAGGAAGGTGGGGCAGATGGTGGTGTTCCTGCTTGACCTTGGCCCAGAAACATGACTGTGGGGTGCCCCAGGTCACTCGGGGTTGGTTGGAGCTGTGGTGTTGGGTGTTCAAGCTTCCGAGGGCGGGGCCAGTGGCCATGTCCTGCTGCAGCTCCCGAGACCCCTCTGCTTTCCTCCCTGTGGGCTGTCAGGCTGGCCCGGAGCCTGGCCCAGGCCTCACGCATTGCCCGGCATCTGTGTGGAGGGCCTTGTTTGGTACTTACTCACTTCTTTCTAGGACCTAAGCCCTGGGCACTCGGAGCCAGCAACATGGGGTGGCCTTTCCTGGTGGGGTGGCAGTTATACCTGGTGAGAGTCACCAAAGGCCTCAGGCCTGGGCAGTGCGGGAATGTGGAAGGAGCTGGCATCAGGCTTCCTACACCAGCTCCCTGGTGCTGTGGCCGTGTGGGAGGAGGCTGGTGGGGCCCGCAGTGGCAGCTCCTGGGAGCCCACCCAGGAGCTAGCTGTCCTGGACCCTCTGGAGCAGGACCCTTGGCCCTGCCACGACCGGCTTCTAAGCAAGCTCCTCCACTTAAGGTTGTCAGGGGCGGGGGAGCGTGCAGTGGTTCCTCCCTGGACTCCCACACCCTGCACACACATTTTAGGAATGCGGCCAGGTTACAGGCTCCCTTTCTGGACCTCACTACACCCCTGCAGCAAGCCCTAACTCTTCGTCAAAGCTGTGTTGTTTGAACTGTGAAATATGTGTGTGTGTTTATTTCAAAGCTAACACTTTAACTCAACGAGCACACAATGGTTGTTCAGTGGCACATCTGGAGTCAAAGCCCTGCCACCTCATCCCCCAAATGAAGCTGGGACGGCGATGGGGTCAGCAGAGGAACAGCGGCCACTCTGCCCTGCAGCCACGTGCCCACTGCCCCGATCCGTCATGGCTCTGCCAGGTTGATGTCCGTGCCCTGCCCAGGAGCTCATGTGAAGGCAGCCAGCGGCGCTTGGTGGAACCAGCTCAGCTCCAAGGAGCCTCCTGTGTGTGAAGACAACGTGGCCACGTGGCCGTGACCTTCACATCTTCATGTGCTCTCAGCCCCCTCCCTCCCCGAACTGCACTGCGCTGCGCTCCCGGGAGCCTTTCCCGCTGGAGTGGAGGGGAAAGACAGATGCCGCCGTGGGCTGGATGTGAAGACACTCCCTCTGCGCCCGGAGCTGCAGCTTGGCTTCGGGAGCCCCTCTTGCCCTGCAGATTTGCTCCTTCCCCCGGCCCTGGGGACGATGCTCTGTGCCCTTCCGAGGAGTCGGGGAGGGGCTGCAGCCGTTGTCTGGTTTCCACACAAATGTCGTTCCAGCAACAGGGGTTCCTACCGACTCTGGCCCGCCGCGTATCCCCAGCCTGCGTGTGAGTGGTTCTGCAGTGATGTCTGCGACTTATGCTCAGCACACAATCAGGGTACTTTGTGTCTGTCGCTGTGTTTGAAAGGCCCCCAGTTTACACCCAATAAAACCAGTCAAATGATTCATGTAGCAAACACTCTTCGGCCTGGCCGTGTGCGCGGACGTGTTCGGGGACGGGTCTGGACAGGCCCCACCAGGCGGCCCGGCCCAGTGCGGGAGGCAGCCAGGCCTTCCGAACAGCGCACGGCTACTTTGGGCAGGAGCGGTGGTCTCGGCAGGGGTGCTCGTGGGCTCACAGCGGGGCTCAGAGACAAGGACTTGGCCAAGCTGGGGGGACCACTGGACTATCAGTCCATGGGGAGCAGGACAGAGGACACGGGCTGCTGTGGGAGGAGAGAGAGTCCCTGGTCCCTGAGGGCTGGGGGGCTGCAGAGCAGAAGGGGCCGGAGAGGTGCTCCCACCTGGAAACAGCCCCCACCCCACCCCACCCCACCCCACCCCACCCCGCCCCACTGCGCAGTCCTGACTCTCTCCAAGCAAAGGAGCTCTGTCAAGGTCAAGTCACGTGGAAGGCGTCTGAGCACTAACTATCCTCTTATTTATTTTTTAAAAAGTTCCCTCAATGCCAGTCTCCTGTTTAAAATAGGATTGCATTTTTAAAGACGTCTGGTTTTGAATTCACTCGTACACAGCCTCCGGCTGGGGCCCGCCCATCCCGTGAGCTGCAGATAAGAGGGCTGGGAGCCCTTCCTCCTGCACCTCGGGGAGTCTGAACCCTGCCCTGCGAGCTCTGCAGATTCCCAGGGACGGCTTCACGGCCTCGCTGCCTCAGACTCCTGCCTCTGAGCACATTTCTGTTGAGCAACCAGATATTTAGCCCAGCCCTTTCTTTTTTCTTTTTAAATATTTTATTTATTTATTTTTAGAGAGGGGAAGGGAGGGAGAATGAGAAGGAGAGATTCATCAATCGGTTTCCTCTCGTGCACCCCCTACTGGGGACCTGGCCTGCAACCCAGGCATGTGCCCTGAGTGGGAATCGAACTGGCGACCCTTTGGTTTGCAGGCTAGCACCCCATCCACTGCACCACACCAGCCAGGGCAGCACAGCCCTTTCTGATGTGAATGGTCACGGAGTGCAGGCCGGGGAACGTGAGAGGAGATGGGAAAGAGATGGAAACCACTTCCAAACAGGCAACCCCAAATGCAGTGCTAGCAGTCCCCGGGTCAGCGTCCTTGGGCTGACCGTCCACTGGCCAACCTCCCAGCATGGACACTCCATGGGCCCCAGCCTCGGGCATCTCTCTGTCGCTGCCTCCTCTCCCTTCTTGGCCTCCAGTTCTATCTCCCTGGCTCCCTTTCAGAGGAGAACACATTCCTGTCTTTCCTCTTCGGAGCGTCAGGCGTTCGTGCACTCGGGCCCCTGCTGAGCCTGGATCGCAGCTCCCCCTCTGCCTGCAGGAACGGCAGTGCCAGCTGCAAGGTGTTCACACATTTCCTTGTTCCGATGCTAGAATGCCAAACAACTGAGCCAGCCACTGTGGACCTCAAGGAGCTGTTCTGAGGTCTGCCCTGAGACCCGGGCTCTGTGTTCTAGTCCGCCGTGGCGAGAAAAAGAGCCGAGGGTCAGGGAAGTAGGACTTCAAGCCGTGGTTTTGAATAATGAATCAATGAGCAGGGGAACAGTCTGTTTATTGAACAAACACTTATCAGAGACACACCAGTTGTCACTTTATTCAATAAGTGTTTCTTTTTTATTTTCATTGATTTTTAATTTAACTATAGTGACTATACAACATATTAGTTATGTTAGTTTCAGGTGTATAATGTAGTGATTTGACACTGTTACAACTCACGATGTGATCACCTCACTAACTCTAGTCATCTCCTGTCATCACGTAAATTTATCCCAATATTATTGACCAAGTTGCCCTCCCCCTGCCCCCCCTTGGGGTAACCATTCCTTTGGTGTTTCTATGAATTTGTTTTGTTTTGTTGGTTTGTTTTGTTTTTAGGTCCCACACTGAAGTGAAACTACATGGCATTTATTATTCTTTGACTTATTTCACTCAGCATAATACCCTCTAGGTCCATCATGTTGTTGCAAATGCCAAGATTTTATTCTTTTTTATCGCTGTGTAATATTTTCCATGGCATATATGTCCTCCTCTCTGCAAGGATTGCTTGAGCCCCTACTTCAGGCCAGGCTGCTCGGGGATTTGGGAATACCAGGATGTGCATGGCACACGCCTTCTCCACGTTGACGGGACAGGGTCTGGCCAGAGCAACGGAGGAAACCAGAAATGTTCACGGCTCAGTGTTCACTCAGAGGCTGTGCTACAAAGGAGCGTACCAGTGTGGCTGACCTGGGGCTGAGCCTGAAGAGCATCCCCTGGGGAGGGGACAGTGCAGATGACAGCTGCAGGGTCAGGAAGAGTTAACCGGGTGCCGGGCAGGGGTGGAGTTGTAAGGAAACCAGTCCCGCCAGAGGGCGCTGGGTGGGGAGTGAGCTTGGGACCCCAGAGGAAGAACAGGATGGGAAAAAGTCTGCAGGGCTGGACAGGTGCAGCGGGCTTGCTGGGGAAGGAGCGGAGGGGACAGAGTGGAGAGCCCCCCAGAGATAAATAGAGCAGGTGGGCCAAGGGGCAGACACAGAGTGGCTGCCAGGGAGTGAGGGAGGCGCCAGAGGGCGCCTTCTCAGCAGAGACGCAGAGGCTGAGATGCCAGCCCCGAGGAGGGGGTGGCTCAGTGGGAGAGGCCACAGCATGCCACACTGGGAGCTTCAGTCCAGGCACAAAGCTGCCGTGGATGCTGCTTCCCGAAGGCGGTGGACTGTGGGCAAAGTTTCCAGACACATTAGCTAAAAACCGGTCAAATCGTTCTTGCGCCCTTCGTGCAGATCAAAGATAAAGTGGCAGAGACTTCATAGAATAGTTGATGTTTTTAAAAGGATTTCCAGTGGAGAGACCTGTGAGCCCCAGCCTCAAGGTGGAGGGGTGGGGGTGGGTGGTCTGGACACTGGCTTAGTGGGAGGGGCTTCCATGGGACCCCCCAGTGAGCGGCAGCTGGGGCACGAGCACTGGCGCCCCAATCTTGCCTGGGGAAGCCCAACCGGCCCCCTGTACAAAGCCAGCTGAGTCCTGGCGGTAGGATGTGCCAGCCAGAGGTCATTTAAAAAGGGGTTTCCTTTGGTGAGGGTAGCCTGCCAGGGTGAGGGAACCTTGGCGGTGGGGGTCTGTGGGGTGTACTGCTGGGGCAGAAGGTGAGGTGGGATTAGGGACTGTCCATCCAAAGGAGGGCCATGGCCCTGTCCAGGGCGAGGGGACACAGGGAAGCCTGGGGGCAACCCTACAAAGGTTCCCGTAGAAGATTGGGTCTTACACTTCCATGCGACCCAACCTTGCAGGGGGGCTGGGCCAGACCTCAGTTCCTAAGAGTCGGGGGAGGTAAGCAAGACAGAGGTGACAGTCCCTCTGCCTAAAGCAGCCAGTCAGCCTGGCTGGGAGAGTTTCACCAAGACCGAACGTGGGCCACCACGGCAGACCGGGCGGTCCTAGCTACCGACGTGAGACAGTGTTTGTCAATTAGAGGGACCTTAGAGTGATCGGAAACATCAAGGGTCTGTGAGAGATTTCCGCCAGTGTTGGGGGCGGGGGGCAGGGGCTTGTCCAGACAAGCAAACATAAAGGCGCTTTTCATCAGTCACAAGTCCTGCCTGTTGGCTGTCCCAGGTGCAGGAGGGATTATGAAACAGCGAGCTGTGTGCCACAGCAAATGGCAAGTGGGTGTCACAGGTGTGGCCGGAGACCAGTGACCAGACCTTGGATGACTCATTGGAGTTTGCCGGTCAGAGAAGGGGGCACGGACCTGAATGTGAGGGTCAGCAGGAAATGCAAGCGTTGGGTGAGTGTGGTCAGGTGCGGTGGGGTTGGGGTGCAGGGGCCTGAGACCCAGGGGCCGGAGCAGTAGACAGCACCAGGTTCGGGGGGCCTTGGGAGTGGGGCTAAGGAATCGGTAGTTTGTCCTTCAGGAGATGGGTGACAAGGGAATGGTGTCTGCGTCATTCCTGTGTGTCGTGGCACGTTACCACGACTTCGTTCCTTTCCTGGCTGAGTGCCGTTGGCCCGGCGAGGGGCAGTTGAGTCATTTCTGGTGTTTGCCTGCTATGCACAAAGCTCCGCTGAGCGTCCTCGCGCACATTTTGTGTGGGCGTACGCTTTCCTTTCTCCTGGGTCAGTACCCAGGAGTGGAGTTTCTGGGTTGTGTGGGGGGTGCCCAGGTTGCTTATGAGAAAGTGCCCAACTCTCTTCCAAAGTGGCAGGACCATGTTACCCCGCCCCAGCATGAGAGGTCCAGCCGCCCCAGGTGCTCGTCACACTTGGCATCGTTTCAGACAGTCACCGTGTCCTCTCAGTCATCATGTTCTCGTGCCATCGGGGTGGCTGAAAATATTTTGATTTCCATTTTTTGAAAAAAACATTCCAACAAACATTTTATTGTTTTTTTCTCTGAATGGACCCTTTTGAAAACTGAACACTTCATTTTATTTTTTTCTCTGAATGGATCCTCATGCAAAATGGTTACTTTTCCTTAGTATTCCCCAGTAATTAAAGTCTCCTGAAGAACATAAATCTTTAACAACAGAGGTCAAACCACAGGCTGCCAGCAGGGGGCGTGCGTCACCCACAATTAAACCTCACTCCTGCTTCTCATTCCGTCTTTGAGCAGACTTGAAGGTTGTGCCACAGCGGACTGGGGGGAGGAGGTGAAGTTGCTCTTTTCTGGGTGAGGATGTCTGAGGTAAGAGATGCCTGCCCCCCTCCCCCCCGTGGGAACCTGGGTGAATCCAAAAACCAAGGCTGCCCCAGGATGTGAGTGCTGACTGCTGCTCAGGTGTGTCGCATCCGCTGGGAGCTTTGCAACTCGCTGGACCCCAGACCCAGTGAATAAGGGACCCAGGGGTCAGACCGGGCATCAGCATTTTTTTTTGGGGGGGGGATAGTTTCTCATTAGTCTGAACATTTATTTCTTCTACTTTTTTACATCATGTAAACTTTTAACCTAGCTAATTTCAATACATTTTATATACACTTTTTATGTTTTGAAGTGAAAAAATTTTTAATTCCCATTTCCTACCACCTCCCCTTTGGCAACCATCAGCTTGTTCTCTGTATCTATGTGTCAGTTCGGTTTGTTTGGTTTGTTTATTCATTTATTTGGTTCTTTTTAGATTCACATGTAAGTGAAATCATACAGTATTTGTCTTTCTTTCTGGCTTATTTTACTTAGCATTATATTGTCTGGGTCCATCTATATCATCACAGATGGCAAGAATGCATTCTTCTTCATTGCTGAATAATATTCCACTGCATAGATGTACCACATCTTCTTTATCCATTCATTTATTGATGGACGTCTGGGTTGCTTCCATATTTTATCTATTACTGGTAATGCTGCAATGAACATAGGGGTGCATATATCTTTTTGAACTGTGTTTGTGTTTCCTTTGGATAAATACCCAGATGTGGAATTGCTGGATCATATGGCAGCTCTATTCTTAACTTTTTGAGGACTCTCCACACTATTTTGAACAGTGGCTGCACTAATTTACAATCCCAGGTCAGACCGTTCCTTAGGTTTGCACAAGAACTGAGCCTGTTGATTCTAGTCAAGTATACGCAGAGTTAACATGTAAACTCTAGCTTTGAGAGAAAAATCAGATCAGAGTAATAAACTGGGTTTAATATTTACTGAGATTAATACGGGTAGATTTTTATAAGCATAGAGTATGCGCTCCCCATTAGAGCCGTGTGAAGAAGGGACCTCCGTGTGCGCGCCGCGCTGGGTAGGTTTGGGAAGCCGCTTGGAGCTGAGCATGCGCACACGGGCCTGGGGCACTGGCCCGCCCAGCGGGCAGCAGCAGCCTCAGCAGAGAGGCAGGTGGCTGTGGGGCGCCCTGTTGTTCCTGCTTGCTCTCTTTGCTGGGAGGCAAAAGGCTCAGGGCACTGTCGCTGGGGCAGCTCAGGGATGATCCTGCAGGTAGGCCAAGCGCCTGAATGGAGGTCCCACCAGCCGGGTCAATGTGGAGGGAAATGGAGGAACCTAGAAGTGGACTCCTAGGGTGCTGTGCTCGCACCCTGGAGGGTTCCTGCAGCTCCCGGCTCCCCAGCCTTCTTTCTCTTCTCTGGTCTCCTGCTCTTGTTTGTCGTCAGCGCTGTTCGTTCAGCCTTGGTTGTCCGGAAGGACTATTTGCTACCTGTATACACGTATATCTGCTTCCGCTCATGGGAGGGGGCTTGTTCAGCGCCTTCCTCGGCTGCGGCCTTCTTGGGCGCTCCCACATATCAGCATTTAGAAACTCTCCCGGGGACTGCAGTGTGCAGCCCTGGGGTGGCAGCTGGCTAGTCCTCTCCCCGTAGTCCAGGTGGGTCGATCAAATGAGCAAGTTCACATGCCAGGGTATGGGCTACTGTGGTTTCCCAGTTTAGTCCATATAACACCCCCCACTGGGGGAGAAGGGCTGTTGAAAACGTGGATTCCAAGTTTCACCTTCAGCAGGCCTAGAAGGGGAAGGACAACAGAAATCGGCCTTTTGATGCGTTCTCTCACAGAGTATAATTCAGGTGGTCTTAGAACCCCATTTTAGGAAGCACTGACCTTGACAGAGAGCCTCCGTGAGGAGAGGAGACCCAGGACAGGGAAGGGAAGGTGTGGCCAGGAGTCCTAGGTGCTGGAGCTTGGGGCTAAGGGTGCAGTGGGTGGCCTCGGCTCCCAGCAGAGAGGTGGTGGCACAAGGAGTGACAAGGGAGAAATGTGGAAATCCCTGTGGTTGTGGCAGACCAGCTCCCTCCTCCTTTCTGCCTCTGCCTGCAGCTGAGGGCCCCAGGCCAGCTAGCAGAAGCTCTCCTGCCCCCTCCCCTCTGTCCCCAGCGGTTTGGGGACAGAGCCCTTCTCTCTGGTTTGGGTTTTGCAGCAGAGCCTGGAGCTGCCTCATCACTCACGGTGGCCCCTGGCTGGGTGACCTGTCAAGGCTGCTTTACTGTCCCCCTGCACCTGCCGTTCAGCACCTGAGGAATTCCCAGCTGCCAGCGGAGGGCTGTCAAGTCCAAACACAAAGGACCGCTGGAGTTCCCCTGCTGCAGGCCGACAAGGGACGCCATGCAGCCTCCACACTGTCACCCCACAGCCACTGTCCCCAGGCAGCGTGCACTGCCCCATCCTTCTTCCTGGGTTGCATGGAAACCTTCCATTCCGCGATCACAAGAATGCCCTTTCAGCCACACAGGCTGGTCTGGTGTTCACCCTACGGAGCAATCGTTCATATGTGTGAGATAGGAGCACTGAGGAACCCCCATCGAGGAGACAGCGAGCTAACAGCAAAGCGAGGCGTTTACTGAAAGCGGGGTCCCCCGGGGGCAAGGGAGGGGAAGCGGTCGAGCTGAGGCCAGTTCCCAGCTCAGACCAGTTCCCATCCAGGTGGTTCTGTGCAGGGTGTTTACAGAAAACCCCCACGCACTGTGGGGAAGGAGCCTTGTACTTGGTTACTTCTTCCTTCTCCTATTGGGTGTTTCTGTCCCGCAGCTCTCTCGGTCCTGGAACTTGTTCCTGCGGCTTTCTAGTTCCTGGGGCTGTCCTGTCCTGACCGCTTACTTGGGTGCTGTCCACCCTGGTCTTTTTGTTCCGTTAGACTGTCTTGCTGGCTCGGGTGCTCTAGGCACTTCCTTACTTCCTTACTGTGCCTAGGGGCTTCCACGTCCTGAACACTTTTTTCAAGTGCTCACTGTGCTTTAGTGGGTCATCAGTATCCCCCTTCATGGGTGGGAGACAGGCCTTGCCCAGGCCACACAGCCGATGGGTGGCGGTCTGGCCCAGTGCTCGCCACCACCTGACACAGCCAGGACGGGGACGAGAGTTGCAAGTGGATTGACAATTTCTAGTATTTCAGGCTTTACTTGGAAATCTTACAACTTGGGTTGTAAGGAATCTGAATAAAATCCCAATTAAGTGCCCTAATAAAATCTTTAAATAAAGTAAAAGAAGCGAGGAAGAGGAGCCTAGTGACCCTGAGGGAAATTCTCCTTGCTGACTGAGAGTGGGGCGGGGGTGGGGGGGGGGTGCTGGGCTCCGGTTGTCCTGTTCTGACCCCGAATCCCCCAAATGGGGCTGCAGGAGGAGAAGATCAGGGGGCCTAGCAGGGTTGGCATCCCCAGTGGGCGCTGGGGGCATCCACCTGCTCCCGGGAGGGTGCAGAAGGCACTGCCACAGACGGCGAGCTCGTGTTAAAACAGACGCTGGTTAAACCGGCCCGCCCGTCGGGGCCTTGTGGGGTCGCCTGGGTGCGGGGGGGCTTCCCCAGTGTCCTGGGCTCTGATCTGGTGGCACCACACCTCACAGCCCAGTGTGGGCTTTGCGGGTGACCCTGACCCTGGTCAGAGCGGCGTCTCTGAAGCGGCTGTCCGCTGGCTGAATGGCCACTTCCCGAGGCCACAGTCTTGAGAGGGAAGCAGCGAGAAAGAACAAGAAGAAACAGGTGAGAACCCCGCCTGCTCTGTAAGACGATCGCGGTCGTGAATAATGGAGAGAAACGGATGCCTCTGAGCCCTGGCAGCTTGGCTGCTCTAGGGTCCTGCCCTCCTCAGGCCAGTCCCAGGCCTGGGACGCTGTTCACAAGCCTCAAAGCCTGTGAGGCTGGGGGACTCTCCACGGGAGGAGGCCACCACCTGCCCTTGGTGGTGGGGGGGGGCTGGGGGGGCGGTTCCAGGGGGCCCCTGGCTGGGAGGCCAGGTGGGAAACTGATGCCAAGGGCTTGATGTCACCTGATTCTCCGTGAAGGGGGAGAGGCGGCCGGTGGGAGGGGCTGGGGGGAAGGAGGATAGCCTGCCCTTGGTCTCCATAAATAAGTGATGAGGCCCAAGGAGCAACACCAGGGCAGGGGCAGGGGGAGGTGGCCAGCAGCAGGGTGGCAGAGAGCCGGGCCAGGGAGAGGAGGGGCAGAGAACAGCACGGAGGTTCAGCTCAGAGGCCAGAGAAGCAAAGGGCTCCGTGGGCACAGGCGACCAAGTGTGGGCTCTGGTCCAGCCAGACGTGGGTGTGGGAGCTCAGGGGCAGAGAGCTGAGGGTCCCAGGAGGTGTGAGAAGGTGGTCTCAGTGAGCCAGCGAGTGCCAGGGAAGGGGAGCCGGCAAAATGATGCCCCAGAAGAAAAAGCGGAGGAAGAAAGACATCGACTTCATCGGCCTGTACGAGGAGGAGCTGCTGAACTATGACTCGGAGGGTGACGAGGATGAGCTGGAGCACGAGTACTACAAGGCCAAAGGTGCGGGGGTCGGGGCTGAGGGGGGGGCGGGGCAGGGCAGCGTGGAGCCTGGGAGCTTGGCCTGTGCTTCTATGGGGGAGTTGGAGGTCCAAACTGCCCCTTTCTCTCGCATTACCCCATTGCGCCCATGCTAGGAGCCTTGGAGTGGGCGACGCAGGCATTGTGCTGGGCCCCCACTGTACAAGAGGCACGGCAACTGCCCCTCATCACAGCCTTGGTGGCACAGAATACTCTAGAACCACAGGGCCCATACTCTCCGGGTCCTGCACACCCCAAGAGCCGTGTTCCAGCCTGTTCTCCACGGTGTGGCCTGTTTCAGCCAGAGCCTGATCCGACCAGGCTGTGGTGGGGTATTTTTTGGGGGAGGCCTGACCCCTCATCATGTGCCCAGTGGGGGTCGGAGGCTTCTGCCCACCATGGCCGATGGAGATGGGGGCCTCAGCAAGGAGAAGCTGGAGCCCATGTTGAGAAGCAGTTGCTCTGGACCCCAGGGCCCTGTCCTTTTAATCTCCTGGGGTGCATGGGAGCTGCTTTGGAATGCACCTTCTTGCCAGGTGAACCAGAGAAGGTGCATCCGTCCACCTCCTGACTGAGACAGAGCCCGTGAGGGGAAGAGAATGATCCCTGCCAGAATCTGAGCTCCAAAGGGACCTCAGAGGCCGTCCTGCACAAGCTTCCAGCCCCAGGGCTCTCTCCTGTCCTGCACCCCAGACGGGGGTCGCCCAGCATATGTTGGGACACACTTTCCCCAGGCAGCCTCCTCGGAAAGGCTGTTAATGGAGAAGATGCAGTGATGGCGAGGAGGGTGTTGATGTTGACGATGGCAGCAATGGCAGTGGTGGTGGTGGTGACGATGGTGGGTCTCCTACCCGTGGCAGGCACATCGTTCATCCAGCCGTGGAGCAGTGTCTGCAAGAGAAGCTCCCAGAGATAGACATGCCAAGTCAATGAATATGACCGTTGCAGACTTTGTTTTATTTGATTTAACCCTTACCACAGTCCTTCAAGGAGGAAGTGATCCCCATTTCAGAGAGGAGGACATTGAACGCAGTGAGAAATTTGGTTGGAACCACATAGCCAGTAACAGCAGAACTGGGATTTAAATATGGGTCCCTTCAGTTCCGTAGTTCACATTCTTTTCATGGATTGTTTCGTTCACTCATTCACTTGTTCACTCATTCATCCAGGTGATTACCTGTTCACGTCCCCCGAGTACCAGGCTCTGTGCAAGAGCCGCTCACTCTCTGTTGCTGCTGACAGCTCTTTGTGTGGATGGGGGGACATTCTGGGTTGGGGGCGTCCCTCTGGGTCCAACAGAAGCTTGTGTTTTCCACCATCTGTTTGTCTTCCACAAGATAGTTCTTCTGCTACCCACATTTTTAATTTTTAAATTAAATTAAAAAATTAAGAAACAATACATACGTAGCACAAAACTCATCGGGGTGCACCGTGATGAATTTTTACAGTGTGACCACCGTTCAGAACAGGACACAGAACGTGTCCGACCTCCGGAAAACGCCTTCTCTCTCCTTCCCAGCGGCGACAGCCTTCCTGAGTCTGTCACCGCGGATTAGTTTTTGCTGTCCTTGAACTTCATGCAAATGGAATCAGGCAGTACACTTTTTCGTTCTAGCCTCTCTTTCATTCCACATTATATCTGAGAGGTTTATCCGTGTTGTGACACGTTATATAGTTTGTTCTTTTTTTGTCGTGTACCATCGCATTTTGTGAACACATCACCTTGGATTCAACCACTGCGTTGTTTGATGGACTCTCGGGTTAACTCCAGTGTTTAGCTACTAGGAACAAAGCTGCTGCAGATCTCGTACGCATCTTTGACGGACATGTGCTCTCCTTTCTCTTGGATTTATAGTTGGAAGAAGAATTACTGGGTCATAGGGTGGGCGTTGTGCTTAGCTAGCAGGGCTTTGACAATTGACATTCTCTCCAGCAATGTATGAGTGACCACGGCTTCATGTCCTTGTCAGTACTTGGTATTGTCAACCTTTTTAATTTTAGCCATTCTGGTGGGCGTATTGCAACATCTCATTGTAATTCTAATTTGCATTTCCCTAGTGAATAATGATGCCCAGCACCTTTCCATATGTTCATTGGCCATTTCCTCTTTTATGACATACTTGTTTAAGTCTTTTGTCCATTTCCCAACTTTATTGGAATAAATTTACTTAACAATGAAATGCATCTATGTTACTTAATTTTTTAAAAGAGATTTTATTTATTTATTTTTTAGAGAGGGGGGAAAGAGAGAAAAAGAGAGGGAGAGAAACATCAATGTTTGGTTGCCTCTTGCGTGTCCCCTACTGGGGACCTGGCTTGCAACCCAGGCTTGTGCCCTGACTGGGAATTGAACCGGTGACCCTTTGGTTTGCAGGCCAGCACTCGATCCACTAAGCCACACCAGTTAGGACTATTTATTTAAATTTTTTTATTTTTTGAAATTAGAAAGAGAGAGAAATAAACATCGATTTGTTGTTTCACTTATTTGTGCATTCATTGATTGCTTCTTGTACGCTCCCTGACCAGGAATCAATCCTGCAAACTTGGACATATGGGATGACGCTCTAACCAACTGAGCAACCTGGCCAGGGGAAATGCATCTGTTTGTTTTTTTTAAAGATTTTATTTATTTATTTTTAGAGAGGGAAGGGAGGGAGAAAGAGAGAGAGAAACATCAATGTGCGGTTGCTGGGGGCTGTGGCCTGCAACCCAGGCATGTGCCCTGACTGTGTTTTTTCAAGTAAATGACAATTTGTTAAGCATTTTTGTAACATAATATGACGTAAAACCGCCTGCCCTTGGAGAACAGCGATAGTGCTTCTGTGTCTTTTCCTCACACAGTTAACGAAGAGCAGGAAGGACGTTCTTGAGTCAGGTCTTCATGGGAAACACGGGGTCCAATATGCCCAACAGGAAATGCATCTATTCTAAGTGTGCTGTTTGCAGAGTGTTGGCACACGTCTACACCTGTGCAGCCGTCAGCACCGTCTACTTAGAGAGCATTTAAATTGCCCCCCCCAGACTTCCCTGGGCCTCTTCTCAGTCAGTTCTCCTACTCCCAACCCCAGGAAGCCATATTCTGCTTTTTCTGCTAAATAGAGCCAATTTGTCTTTTCTAGTTTCATGTAAAGGGCATCAGAGTGTGCATTGTTATGCGTCTGCCTCCTCTTGCTCACATAACCCCCTTGAGACTCGTCCCTATGCGTGTGCCGTGGTCCGCCCTTTTCCACTGCTGAGTAGACTGTGTGGTGCGGCCGGGGCCACAGTTAGTTTACTCGTTCGCCTGCTGATGGCATGTAGGCCGTTTCCAGTTTAGGGCTTCCAGGTAAAGCTGCCGCGAACATTTCTGTGCAGGGCTTTGTGTGGACATGTTTTCATTTCTCTTGGGGAAAGCCCTGAAAGTGGCACTTCTGGATCACATGGTATGTTTATTTTTTAAACAAATTGTTGCCCATTAAAAAACTGTGTAGTTCTTTTTTCCTTATAGATGCGTGTGATTTCTTTATATCTTCCAAGTATGAGTCCCTGTTGGATGTATGCCAAGTACCCTCCACTCTGTGACTTGTCTTCTCATATTCATGGGATGGTCTTAATTTTAGAGGAAGCCAGTTTATTGGGTTTTTTTTTAATGGTTAGTGTCCTGTTTAAGAAGAAGCTGTGTACCCTTAAATCGACTATCGTTTCTTCATCCTTCTTCTGCACCCCAGACTCTCCTCTTCTCCAAACCAAGCATCGCCATCTTCTCTAGTGTAACGTGGGTCTAGAATTTCTACTATGCTGGACACCGTTTGTGGACGCTTGCTTTGGAAATGCCCTTGAGTGTATGGGAGCCGTTTGGGCCGCACTGCAGGCCCCAGAGCTGCCCCAGGGAAGGCTCCAGGAGTTGTTTGCAGGCCAGGTACCCCTGTGGTGTAGACTGCGAAGATTAAGGCTTTGGTTATCACAAGACGGAGAGTCACACAAACATCCTACTTCCTCCCTCCCCCTCACGGTGCCTTGATGGGGACCTCCGTTAGAACTCAGGGCATTCAAAGAAAAGGCGCCCACAGCAAACAGAATAAGCTTCGAGAGGACAATGCGAGGGGAAAGCAGTGCCCCTGCCAGAGAGAGACCCCCTTGGCAGAGCTCCATACCACCTGGCCCCAGGATGGAGTACCCTGAGATTAATGACTGTGCCCAGGACGTCATGGGAGGTGAGGGCTGGCAAGGCAACTGCATTATGCAGAGGACAAAGAGGAAGAGGTGTAGAGGAGACTGAGGTGTAGGCTCTGAAGGTCATGTCTGGAAGGGCATCCGGGTGCTGTGCTGGACAGATCACAGACTGGGCCTCCAGAGGGCTTGGGCTGGACTCTGGCGTCGACACTGTGTGACGAGGGACCTGGGCTTGTCCCCCCGCCTTGCTTGTGAAATGAGTGGGCAGCACTATGCGGGAGGCTTTGGTCTTACCACCGGACTTGGTGTGGGTCTGACGCTGGCTCAGAAGATGGCAGGTCGTAGCAGGAGTTTATAGAGTCCTTTGTGGCTGGGCATCCCATGTGGGGCTGGCAGGATCTTTGGTTTCTCTGTGTCCATGTAGGATTCAGGGGTGTTTTTGTGTGTGTGTTTTTTCCCTGAGCCTGCCACCTGTCTCTCCTTTGCTCCTCCAGTGTACGAGGTGGTTGTAGCCACGGGGGATGTGCGTGGCGCAGGAACGGATGCCAATGTCTTCATCACCATGTTCGGAGAGAATGGGCTCACTCCCAAGCTCCATCTCACCAGCAAGTGAGTACCGGCTCGGCCTGGGGGCCTGGTTCTGGGACCCAGCAGGGAGGCCATGTGTGTCCACACACCTGTTGAGGGGTACAGGCCTCTGCTAATGACAGACCACGTGTCAGCCAGGTGTCTCCCTGTGATTTCCTGTCAACCTTCCCTAGCTCCTCTCCTGATTTTTTTTTGTGTACAGAAATGCCTACTTTGGATCTTAGAATTCCCAAGAATTCATACTCACAGTCCCTTGATGTGGGCGAATGAATACTTGGACTCAAGAAGGCTGGGTCTAGGTCCAGCTTTACCACTTAGTTGCCTTGTAACTTTGGCCAAATCTCTTGTATCCAAGGCCTTGGCTTCCTTGTATATCACCTGGAAGTGATCAGCCCACTTTTATAAAACTCACAGGACTTTTGGGAAGAGGAGACAAAATTCTGCATGCAAGGGAGCCGTGGGCTTAAATGCTCTGCACTCCATCTCATGCACGGACCAACGTGATAGTAAACCCGCCCGCCACTCGCGCCTGCCTATGCATTCCTTGTGTATGTGTGTTTGTGTAGATGTGCACACGTGTGCATGCCTGTGCCCCCCATTTCATTGTAACCCACAGAGAGCAGGGGCTGCTTTCTCTCCCTTCAGTTCTTCCCCCCACGACACACGTGCACACACAGATATGCAATGTAACACTTCGCAGAAGCAGTGAATTCCAGAGATGTCTAGGGGCCTCACGGATGGTCTCGGCAGCTGGTGCTCAATCTGTGCTGGATGGCACGGGGGGCCGATCATCTGGGCCTGGGCCCGCCGCATCCTTCCTTCCTCCCGAGCAGCTCCACTCATGGTTATTTAACCCACCGCGCTTCTGAGTCAGATTCTATTTGTGTCAAGAGCTCCACAGCCGAGACAAATCTGAGAACCACTAAGTCTAATTCAACCATTCGTGGGGAAACTGAGGCCTGGAGAGGAGCAGGGAGCAGCTCTAAGTCATGGAGCTTTTTGGTGGGAAAGCTGGTCCTCAGACTCCAGGTTCTCAGTGTAGACCTTTTCCTTGATCACGTGGCCTTGTGGCCCTGGTAGGTGTGTGGGAGGCTCCAGGCTGTGAACTGGGGTTTATGGCTTAGCACCTCCCTGGGTGGCAGGGGAAGCCGTGGAGGAGTGGGGTCCACAGGCCCGGACATCCCTGCCTTCTGTGCTCAGCAGACTGACCCAGCCCCGCGTCCCACTCTTACCCTGAATGTGTGCGGTGGTGCCAGGGCCGCAGCGTCGAGGCCGGCGTAACGTCCTCTTTTGTCCCTTCCCACAGATCAGGGTACCTGCCTGCTCGCGCCGCTTGCGCTGCAGAGTGACTCGCGTGTGGAGCCTGCCCCTGCAGTGGTGTGGGCACGGTAAAGGGAATACATGAACTGTCCATCCTCTTTGCCACGTGACCTCCCAGCCTGCACTCCTCCGGGGAGAAGCTGCCAGACCCCGGGGGAGTTGGCCAAGCCTGTCCCTTTTACACAAAAGAGCCATTCTCTTTTCTTGTGGTGGTTCTTCACTGTCTGCCCCTCTTTCGTGCATCCAGTATCCTCAGACTCTTCCCTCTCCCCTTTGTCATTTGTCAAAACATCCTCTCAGGAGGGGACTCAGGGTCACCTTGTATAACCTGGCCTGAGGCTTTGTCACCGGGAGCCTGCATTCCAGCCTGTCTTCTCAGTGGGGAGGCTGCATCCTGGTAAAGAGGTCTAAAGCCTGAATGTGCCGGCAGGGCCAGGAGGTCTTGGTCTGCTAAACCGCATGGAGGCAGCCAGTCTGTCCAGGCTAGCCCCATGTATAGGACTCAGCACCCTCCCCTGGTATCCCATAGGTCGGCTGACGGGCGTCTCTCTCCTATCTGTGGCATGCCCCCGGCAGGGAAGCAAGAGCGCAGGTCTGGCCAGGACTCCAACCTGGCTGGTCCTGAGAGCTCTGCAGGAGCCCATGGGGAGGGCTGGTTTCAGGGATGCAGGCATGGTTTGCAGGACTGGCTGATGCCCTGGAGAGGTGAAAGGTGATGCGTGGAGAGATGCCATGTGGAGCGGAGGCTGAGGACAGGTCCACTCTGTGCCCTCAGCAGCTCTCCCCGTTCTTTGCAATGGAGCTGAGTGGATGATGCGGGATCAGTGTGGCTAGGGCAGGGCTGTATAGGGGAGGCCACGTAGTTTGGGCCTTGCATAGGGTAAGGGACTGGGTAAGAGAGGAACTGAAAGAGGGTACTTTAGAAGGGGAACAGCTTTCAAAAGCATGGAGGCTTCGGGACCACCACAGGCCCACGGGGGTGGGGAGCGGACCTACAGGAGGGGCAGAGAAGAGGAAGGTCAGAAAGGCAGGGGAGGACCGGGCTGTAGAAGGTCTTGTGTGAAAGCCGATCAGTAGAGGCTCAACTTACTGTGTGTCCGACAAAGACTAACCTGACCATGGTGGGCAGGCAAATGGGGAAGGAGGAGACCAGAGCCTGGCTGCTGCAAGGCCTGGGAAAATGTCTACAGAGAGGATTGCACAGGCCCAGTCCTCACCAAGACCCCTTCCGTTCTAGATGGAGACCTCGGGTCTGGGAGGGGAGCGCTGCTTTCCCGGGGATCCCAGGTGGCCCGTGTAACCCTGGCTGGCTGGGGAGGTCACCGTGCTCTGTGAGATGTAGATGCAGGCAGCTCAGCCCAGTGTCACCCCTTCCAGTCCCTGGGGACTGCTCAGAATTCCCAGTGGTCCCAAAATCCCTAATCTCACTGTCCACTGCTCTTCCCTCCTTACTTTACGGTGCCATCTCAGAACAAAGCCCTGCGTCAGCTGGAGCAGAGCTTACACACCCAGGCTGCAAGGCAGTTTGGGGATGATCAGGTTTCACTGATAGCTCGGGGCATCCAAGAGGGTTCATATCAACTTAAAGTGGAATGTTAGGCAGGACCTGTAGTCTTACAATTAAGCCACCATCCGTCCTGGAGTTTCTCCCTGACCCCTTTCTCTGCAGCCTCCGGCACCCCTCACCCTGTCTTTCTCTCCAGCTTCTCCCACGATCCTTTCTCTCTCTCCCTTCAGTTCCTGTCGCTCTTGTGTCTTTTCTTCTAGGCTCCAGGATTTATCACCTTCCACTCCCATATGGCTTATCAGGATTTTTTTTCTTACCAACACAAAATAATTCCTATTGCAAGAAGGACTTCGGTGGCTGTTGGTGGCAAAGGGTGTGATGTTCATTTTGATTCCCCAATAAATTACTGACCTGCACCCCAGCCCCCACACCAGTTAATGCTAACAGCCACAGCTTGGGGGTTCCCTTTCCCATCGTCCAGGACCACCCCAGCACTGGGTCACATGTTCAGAATGCGGCAAAAGGATGAGGTCTCATGTATCTTCTGGGACACGGCTCTCCTGCGGAGAGCTCGCTGTCTGAGTGTTGGAGAGTGCCTGGCACTTTAGCCCGCCGGCTCTGCCCGGTCGGTGGCTGAAATGCCCTGTGTGTGCTGAAGGCTCTCCTCGGGGGGGAGCACCCTGGGCGGGGGGGGGGGGGGGGGGGGGGGGCTGTGTTCTTCTGCACTAGCCTTCCTTTGCAGATCGACCAGGAGCCACGGAGAAGCAGCTGCCTCCCAGCAGGAGGTGTGAAAAAGTCTTATTTCGAAGGTTTCTTGTGACCAGGGAGCCTCTGTCCTTTGCTCTTTCCTCTGCACCCCCAGTCGTTTCCCTGAAACCCATGGGCGCCTGTGTTCTGACTCACCAGAAGTGGGGACCAGAAGTGGGGGTTTTGGAACCTGACCCCCAGTGCGCTGAGGTTGGGCCTCGTTTGGAATTGTTCTGGCCCCTCCCCTGGAGAGAGGAGAGTCGCCCCTGAGTCCGTCCTTCTCCCCCCTCGAAAGACGAGCCCCCGGCGATGCGGAAGGCCTTCCTCTGTCTGCCCAGGCTGCACTGGTGGCCGGGCTGTAAACACGGTGGACGACTGCTTTGTCCCCTGTGACCCCCCCGATGGCTGTGGTGTGGTCCTGGGACAGTGCGGAGTGCCCCTGTGGCCAACCCTGCACCTTTTTCTCCTGGCCTCCCTTCTTCCGGCTTGCTCCCTGGAGTCTGTTTTCTGAGTGACTCAAAAGCCCTGTGGCCGCCCGTCTCCCAGACACAGTGGGGTCTGTGAATGCCTACTCCCCGGTCAGTGCCCAGGGCCCTCCCTGAGGGCAGCGGTCAGGGGTGCCTAGAGAGCTGGCTGCTTTCCTTCCAAACCCACACCTTATCTTTCCCCTTCCACGTCAGCCTCCTCTTCCCCTAATCATCGGCACTGGCTGTTCCCCAAATTCCACGCACCCTGAGAGGACACAGCCAGCGACCCTCAGGCTTAGTCCAAAGACTTTGCCAGGGGCGGCTGCGGGCCGGGAGGAGGGGGCCACTGAGGCCGGGGCTGTGCTTTGTTCATAATCACACAAACAAGACAGCTCCCACATAGGCCAGAGTAAATAGCCGACACTTTGTAACAGTCTTACTGCGCAGATGTGATGTTTTTGTAGAAATTGCCCAGTTTTTGTTGGTTGTTCTGCTTGTATGTTCTATTTTTAACCTGCCTTTTCTTTTAAGCCTATATCATAAACTTGTTTCTTTCGTGAAATCTTTTTCTTAATAACAGGATTTTAATGGCTGCATAATATTCCATCATTTAGCTTCCCGGGGTGCCTGTTTCTTAGGGTATTGATTTGCGGCCAAAGATTCTTGTCTATTTATTCTAAAAGTCAATCTTCTTGTCTCCTATATTGAAACGGAAAATACCTCCTATTCGTTTCTTTGTTTCCTAGTCACATAACTCTGAGCCTCTGACGCACAGGATTGATGTTCACATGTTTTCCGAGTCATTTAACAACCGCTTGGCTCCGAAACCAAGTGTGGTGTGTTATTATTGCCCTTGGAGGTGAGATTCTGACAGGTGCATTCAGCTAGCTTGGGAGTGGGCCCTTGCCCTCACGCAAAACTGACCGCACCTCCAGGGCCTCTCTCCCTTTGACAAAGTCGCCGCAGGGTACATTTTCACCCGATTTCACGGGGCTGCACTGCCTTAGGTGGGCCCTTGGCCCAGGCCTCGTGAAGCGCCCACCGCCACCGTGAGGAGCTTCTCCCCAGGGCAGACTGTTTGCCAAAGTGGGTCTGTTTTCTGAGTCATGGCTTCTGAGTCTGTAGAACCTAAAAAGCCTTCTGTTGCTGAGAGAGTCTGAGCTTTATTCCCCTGGGGAAAAGACCCTCAACCTCCCTCTTTCTTTGGAAACACAGGGATGACCAACAAGCAGGCACACATCTCTGCGCTTCTCTTTCCCAACGGGATGCGCTGGTGCAGCCCTGCTGGGAGCACGGGGCGGGGTCTGCAGCTCTCAGCCCCGAGGAGGCCTCACAGCGGGAGCGGGGGTGGGGGGGCAGGCAGAGCTGCAAGCAGGCTGGGCTGGGATGGCAGGGGTCCTGGCCCACATGGAAGCTGGAGCCGATGTCCGTGTGAGAGTCAGGCTCTCGCTCCTGGAGGACTCCCGTGTCTAAGCTGATCGACTCTCGGATGCTCCCGCGTCTGCACAGGCCTGGGCACCTCACTGTGGACCGTCTCAGGTGCACAAGCGTCCATTCGCACCATCTGCAGGGTGCTGGATACGCACCTCCTCGCCGCCCCACTTCCCTGGTTGCTGATTTGGGTTGAGTATTTCCTTTCTTGCTGGAATGGCAGGGCCGTGGACCCCCACCCAAGGTCTGCATCCACTTGGGGCTGCCATTGCAACTCTCCCCAGCAAGAGCAAGGCCTGGAGGGACAGGCCTGCAGCCCGGAGAGCACCTTGGCTTTCATCGCGCTGCCTTCCTCCTCCACCGTCCCCACCCAGAGCGACCAGAGGGCGTCAGTTCGTGACTTTGGAGAGCCAGGCTCCGGTCCCAACTCCGCAATCAGCGAGCAGCTCACTTGTTTGTAACGTGGGGCTAATAGCGCCCCCTATGCTTGCCTTCGCAGCGCACTACAGGGATCGCAAGATCCTGGGTGTGAAGGCGAAGGGTGAATGCCAACCGCCCTCGCCCCCTGCCTCTCGAAATCACATCAGAAAGGCATCCCTGAACGGGACTGCTGGCTCACAGCGCTTCCCAGGAGTGGGACGGCGGAGGGAGAAAGGGGCTGGCAGCCCTCGGCTTTCCTGCCGGCCTGTGAGCCCGGCGCTGGCCGAGCTGTGTGTGCGCATGTTCTTTGCAGGAGCAAGTCCGCCTTCGGGAAAGCCAACACCGACGTGTTCCGGGTGAGGACCAACAACGTGGGCCTCCTCTACAAAATCAGGTGAGGATTGACCCCCGCCCGTCCCGGCGGGGACCAGGCGGAGGCAGGTCGATTAGGAACTGACTTTGTTATTGTCACTTTCTGGGTGTTGATTTCTCTCCTCGTGTCATCTGAGGGGTGACCAAAGGCCCAAATCTTTTCCTTCCACTGCGTGAGTCACAGTTTTCCAAATTTCCCCATTAGAGATTCAGTTCTCTGAGTTCAGACAATTTGAGGTGGTTTTCCACAAACTCGGGAAATATGCTCCAGGAGACCCCAGCCCAGGGGTTGGGAGCAGGCCGAGTCTAGGTGGCCGTGGCTCAGATTGCTGCCCCGCCATTTCCTAGCTCTGGGAGTTGGACAGGTTTCCTCTCCAAGCCTCAGTTTCCTCGTCCGTAGAAATGCTGAGGACCCCGTGAGTGGCCCTTAGAACAGTAACTGGTGCGCTGTGAGCACTCAGCATGTGCAGAGATGCCCGGAAGGTAGAGTGTTAGCAGGAAGATTCAAGACACAGCAGGGTGCCTGCTGGCAGAGAGCACCCCTCCCCCCCAACTTGTCTTGTGAATGCGACGGGAAGGATAACCCCCTCAGCCTGGTTGCAGAGGAAGAGCCTTCAGTGCCCATTTTTACCCTCCTGCTCCGTGTACCCACCCCCATTCAAGTTCACGCCCATTTGTCTGGATGTCAAGATCATCTGTGGTCTGTTGCACCCAGACTGGGGCCTGAAGAGGAGTCAGATGCTGCCTCAGTTCAGCCCTGACTTTCGTTCCTCCCACTGGAAAATGTAGGACCGTGCACCCCTCTACTGGGGAAGTAAGGGGCACGTGAGGCCACTGGCACTAGTTGTGTGGGGAACGGGGCCCTTACAGGGGTGGGTCAGGGAGAGGGTGTCGTGTGTGGGGCAGGAGACCACTACGCTGAGGTCCTCCTCTGTGCCGGGCAGAGGCACGCATCCTGAGCAGGTCACGCGTGCCATTCACT
The DNA here is from genome assembly GCF_004126475.2 of Phyllostomus discolor. Classification (NCBI taxonomy): domain Eukaryota; kingdom Metazoa; phylum Chordata; class Mammalia; order Chiroptera; family Phyllostomidae; genus Phyllostomus; species Phyllostomus discolor. The sequence goes on from NC_040911.2 coordinate 19,494,910, forward strand.
GTTGGGGTGGTGCTGGCTCAAGCTGTGCTGGTCCCACTGAGACCTGTAAGGATACGGTTTCACTGTGCTGGGCAGGGATGAGACGCTTGGTGCAAAGGAAGGTCATCCTGGAGTCAAGTTCTGGGGCAGAAACTGACCTCAGAGAGGAAAGGGGGGCTGGCAAGGATGAGGGGGAAGTTACTGGGGGGCCTGTTACAAGAGTCTGGGTGTGTGCTGTTCTATACAGCAGTCTCGGGCCCCGGTGGCTGCCGAGCACCTGAAAGGTGGCGAGGCCACAGATGCTGTGTATAAAAAAGCCACCAAATCTTTTCAAACGTAGTATAAGGAAAGGAATGTAAAACATCTCACTCATAAAGCTTTACATGATTACATGTTGAAACGGTATGTGGATTAGAATATATTATTAAAATTAATTTCACTGGTTTCTTTTCCAGTGTGACTACTAGAACACACAACATTACATAGGTGGCGAGCACACGTGACTATGTGATATTTCTGTGGGACTCCACCAGTCTGGATGGCTGTCGGGGATCCTCGGGGTGGAGGGACTAAGGAGGGCATCTGGGGGCCGTCTGAGAGTCAGGGAGAGAGGGGAAGCTGAAGATGGTCCTGCGGGAAGCCTTGGCAATCCTGGATTTTCTGCGGAAGGCAACACTTCCTTGCATGCGATGTAACAGTGGAACATTGATTAATAAGCACATCCACCTTGTAAGGCATTTGGTAGAACTGGGGTTCAAGAGGCAGAGTAGCAACAACAAAAGGACTGAGCCTTTCTTTGGACTGAACATGCGCGTGTTGCAGCCGGGGAGGGGAGTCATCTTCGTTCTGCTGATGACAGCGTGGGGTCTGCTTCTGCCCCAGGATAGAGCATGACAACACCGGCAAGCACGCCAGCTGGTACCTAGACCGCGTGATTGTGACCGACACGAAGCGGCCGCACCTCCGTTACTTCTTCAACTGCAACAGCTGGCTGAGCAAGGTGGAAGGCGACCGCCAGTGGTGCCGTGACCTGCTGGCTAGCTTCAACCCCATGGACATACCCCGAGGTCAGTGCCGGGCTGGTTTGCCCGCCGTCCCTCGCTGTTGGGCTGGGCAGTCCCAGCTCCCCTCGCCGCCCTGCAGGGTCTTCCTGTTGACCAGGGCCCACGCGAAGCCCTATCTCTTCCCTGTGGCCTTCCCACGGGCAAGCTCACATGGGAAATGGAAGGACCTAGAGGCACGGCAAAGGGATGGGAGCAGCCCTGAACCCATCCTGTGTTTTCAGTAACTCTTGTTGCTCTGCGTTCAACACCAGCGTCCCCTCCTTCCTATTCTGTTACCTTCCTCCTGGCGCCCAAGGGAGCTGAGTCACAGCCAGGGTGTGGTGGGTGGGGATCGCCGCTTCCAGGGCTCTGTCCTGCTGCCCCCGACTCCTGGATTTTATGAGGGAAACGGCTTGTTTCAAGTGCATGTCTGGCCAAAGGTCTTAAATTTAGTCTCATTAGCTCAATAGGAGATGGGGGAACAAAGCCTGTGAAAACACACACTGTATGCCATGTCCTATTTTATCTCATCTTTGTCCCTTAAAGCTCTGACCTCCCCTCACCCTGTTACTGAATATGCTTGTCCAAAAAGAGAATACCGCAAGTGGGTGCCATCATTGTAACGCCATCCCAGGGAGCCACGGGCCAGCGGAGGGGAAGGCCCTTGACAGCCAGGAGAAGTGACTTCCCTGTGGTCACAGCGGAGGGCTGACACTCTCCTTGGATCCTGCCATCCAGCATGCACCCTGGGTCTCCAAGGCCACCCTCTGCTATAACCCACCTGGGCAGAAGCAGACGTACCGTGTGTCCCAATGGGCTTCGGCCCTCAGCGCCTCTGTCCGCCTCTGACCTCCCACCTCCCAGCCGACCTTGAACGCTTGCTTTGTTCCCCTTGATCCCCATCATAATAACTTGCAAATGTGGTTCTTTAAAAAAAAAAAGATAGGTTATTGATCCTTTCTCTTATTATAAAAGCCAGATTTGATCGCTGCAGAAAATTAGAAAATAGAGACACACAAACATAAAAAAAGAATGCCTATAATTCCGTCACCTGGAAAGACATCACTGGTGACATTCTTGTGCGCTCGTTTCCAGTCTTCTCTCTGCGTTTGTGCACGTAGTTGGAACGAACGGGCTGTCGGGAGGAGGACTTCTGAAAAACGGCCACTGAGAAGGAATGGATGTAACTCAGTGGTTCTTCGTTCTCCACAAGCGTCGTCATTCAGGGTTGTGTTTTCTTGCCTTTGAAGGGAAGACAGAGACCCCTGCTGGTTGACCAGGACTCCCGCCCCTTCGCAGGCTGGTGGGCCCTGAGTTTTTGGTGTTTCCGGGCTGGACTCTGGAAACAGGAATGGAAAATGGGATCTTGAAGAATTCAAATGACCGCATTAGTGAACAAAAGGTTAAATTTCTTTGCTTTTCAGCTGGAATTATATGAACTTAGTTTTTGATTGCTATCAGAGATCTTGGAGGATCAAAATGGGGAAGATAATTATGTTTTTATTCATGCAGTTTGATAGGTAAAACTATTTCAAAGTACGGGCTATGGGCCAGAGAGAGGAGGGGAAAAGGGACATTCCATCGTTCAGCCCACCACCTTCCTGGCCCCCTAAAGGAAGGTGGATCCTTAGGTGGCCTTGTTCCCTCCCCCCAACCCCCAAGGGTCATCCCCCGAAGTTCCGGCTGAAGTCAGCTGGAACTTTCTTTCCTACCTGCTCTGCAGGGAAGGTAGATAGGTGTTCAAGGCTGACCCAGTGACCCTTTGACGGGTCAGCAGATAGCAGTGGGGGGGGGGGGACTAGACCTCGATCAGGTTTCTAGATGGTTTATCCACAGGGGATCTCGCATGTCCTGCTTAAAGACTCGGCCGTGTGGGGAACGTGCCCTACTTGGTGTAGGAGGTGAGCTCTGGGGCACCAGGACCGCTCCCTGGACAAGGCATCGCCTCGCTCACGCCGCTGCGCCTCACCCTGGCCGTGGAGATGACTTTTCCCGCTCCGGGCTTCTCTTTAAACGCAGTTTTCGGGAGAGGCACCCAACATATTCCTAGTGTCTTGGGGCTAAGGGCCTGGTCAGGGCCCCTTCACGGAGCTCCCGGGGAAGAAGCTAGGCATGAGCAGAGTTTCCAAATAAAGGAGCGAGAAGTTCATGAGCTCCCTGTTGTGGGGATGGAGAGTCCCGGAACCAAGTTCTATTTCTTAGCTGTTCTCACCTGGCTGGTAGGGTCACCGCCTCTGGCACCAGGATCAACTCAGACACGTGGCCTTTGGGCTTTCTTTGGGCTGACTGCCTGGCCTTGGGGATCCATCTCAGGGCCCCAGGGAGCCAGGCTGGTGTGTCCCTTAAGTCCATGGGGGGTTCCCAAACCCCAACCACTCACGTTCCACCTTCAAGATTTTTATGTTATTTAAGTATCACTTCCCTTATTATTAACTTACTCTTAACTCAGTTTTTGCGATTTATATTAACTTGTAAGTTTAAGAATGTTGATATAACTATCATAAAAGACTATTATCACTTGCTATAAATATCAGGTTTATCAGTACACAGATAACCCTCCCCTATTGAGGGGGTGAGGAAGGGCAGGCGGGTGTTTATTACACAGGTAAGTCAACTGCGGTCCAGGGAGGTGGGCACTCAGCCAACGTCAAACAGCCAGTCGCCAGTAGAGCTAGGACTAGAACGCAAGTCTCCTAACCCTTGGTGGACTGTGCTTTTTACCGGCCCTGTGGGCAGGGCCAGACCAAGGGCAAACAGTTCGGCACCTAGAGGTCAGGGCCTGAGGGGTTACACCTAAGGACTGTGTAGGTCAGAGTCTTAACATTTTTTAAAAGAGTTTAATTATTTACTTCTTTTAGAGAGAGTAAAGAGAAGGAGCGAAGCATTAGTGTATGAGAGGTACTTGGTTGCCTCTCACGTGTCCCCAAGTGGGGACCTGACCCACAACCCAGGCACATGCCCTGACTGGGAATCAAACCAGTGACCTTCGGCTTCGCAGGCTGGCACTCAGTCCACGGAGCCACACCAGCTGGGGCGACCATCTTAACATTTTTCAGTGTACAATTCAGTGACACTAAGTAAATTCACACTGTTGGGCAGCCATCACCACCATCCGTCTCTGGAACTTTTTCATCTTCCCCAAATGGAGCTCTTACCTATTAAACAGCAACGTGGCATCCCTCTTCCTCTCGGCTCCTGCTAACCTTTACCCCACGTCAGATCTCTGTGCGCGTGGCTGCTCAGGAAGCACGTGCTGGTGGGATCACGTGCCGGTGGGATCACACAGTGTATACCCTGTCCTGACTGGCTTATTTCACTCTGCCTCCTGTTTTCAAGGGAAATCCCCATTACAGTGTGTTTCAGAACTTCATTTTTTTGTAAGGCTAAATAATGTTCTAGTGTTTTACATATATATGTAATAAAATGTGGCATATATATACACATGCCATATTTTATTAATTCACTCATCCGTCAAAGGACGTTTGGGTTGTTTCCACCTTTTAGCTATTGGGAATAATGCTGCTATTAAAATTGGTGTAAAATATCTGTTTGGGTTCCTGCTTTCAGGTTTTTTTGAGTGTATACCCAAACGTGGAACTACTGGGTCATGCGGTAATTCTGTGTTTCACTTTCTGAGGAGCTGCCGCACTGTTTTCTGTAGCAGCTGCATCATTTCGTATTCCCACTGGCAATGCGCAAAGGTTCCAATTTCTCTCCTTACTCATCAATACTTGTGATTTTCTATTTTGTTAAAATGACAGCCCTCCTAATGGGTGCGAAGTGGCATCTCCTTGTGGTTTTGATGTGCGTTTCCACAATGAGTAGTGATGCTGAGCATCTCTTCATGTGCTCATTGGTCATTTGTGTTCGGAGATTGTCCATCCAAGTCCTTTTTAAAATTTACTTAAAAATGTATTGATGAGAGAGAGCGAGAGCAAGAGAAAGAGATTTGTGGTTTCACTTGGTTATGCATTCATTGGTTGATTCTTGTATGTGCCCTGCCCAGGGATGGAACCTGCCACCGTGGTGTATCAGGGCAATGCTCTAACCAAGTGAGCTACCTGGCCGGGCATCCAAGTCCCTTTTAATCATTCGTTATCATTGTTGACAAGTTGTAGGCATGTATCCAGAATATATTTATGGATATTAACCCTTTATCACATATATGATTTACAAATATTTTCTACTATCCCATGGGCTGCCGTTTCACTCTGTTGATGGTTTGTGTTGATGCAGAAAAGTTTTTATTTTTTATGAAATCTAGTTCATCTAATTCTTCTTTTACTGCCTTATCATATCCAAGAAATCATGGCCAAGTCCAGGGTCACAAAGCTTTTGTCCCATGATAAGAGTTCTTCTCCAGTGTTTTAGTTTTAGCTTTTATGTCTAGATCATGGGTCCATTTTGAGATAATTTTTATATGATGTAAAATAAGTTTCAATCTAATTCTTTTGCATGTAGATATCCAGTTTTCCCGGAATCGTTTGTTGAAAAGACTGTCTTTCACTCATTGAATGGCCTCAGCACTCTTGTAGAAAGTCGTTTGACCGTGTATATGAGGGTTTATTCCTGGGCTCTGTATTTTGCTCCCTTGGTCTACATGTCTGCCCTGACGCCAGTGCCACAGTGTTTGATTATAGTAGCTTTGCAGGAAGGTTTGAAATCAGGATGTGTGAGACTTTCAACTTTGTTCTTTTTAAAGACTGCTTTGGTTATTCAGGGCTTCCTGATGTCATGCTTCTTTTGGTGCATCCTAAACACTCATGAACTATTTTTAACGGTGATAGTACGCCATATTGACTTTGCAGTCAAAGGGCTCTTATTCACCTGGAAGCAAAGGTGAAAATGCAGCTTGCAGCCCCGGTCCTCAGTTGCTGCCAAGGACTTCAGGCTGCTGGCAGAACCTCCTGGTTCCCCCTGACTCATCCCCACTCGAGTGTGCAGGAGTGGGTGCCCCAGTCCTGACTGGCTGGCTCCCTCCCCACATCTCAGGGGGCTGGTCCAGGCAAACGCCACACTTCATGATTAAGAATCTCAGACATACATGCCCATTAACAGGAGTTAGCAGCTGTCTCTACGCCTGTCTCCCTCTTAGAGTGGGTATCAGGGGTCCTGGCACCTTCTGGGGCCTGGGGAAGGTTGGTAGCCGCTTTTTCAGTGTAACCTCATCTGTTATCCCTGGGAGCACAGTCTTGGCTACCAAACTGCACCAGAAGTGTAGTGGATTTTCTCTCTTGCCATCTGCCTCTTGGCATTTCCCCCATTACCACGAGTGCCTGACTTCCTTCCTGGAGGATTTCTTCCATCCCATCTGGAACGGCCCACCTCTCGACAACCCCGAACCCAGCGGAGCAGAGCAGCTACACTGACATCTGCACATGAATGGCAGCCCCTGCCCAGACTCTAAGCACTGTCTCCAGGCCCCGAATTGACCCATCAGCACGAACAGCTGCCATTCGTGATGCCCTCCCCCCGAGGTGCTCCTAGATGCTGGGTCTGGGATAAGGATGTTTCTTATCTGAAAGGTGCCCGCAGCCCAGTGGAGGACACAGATCTCCACAATACTAGGCCCCCATAAAGAAGGTAGAGGTCATCATGGTTCAGAGCTCCATCTCTGAAGTCACAGAGCCCCAGGTTCAAATCCCAACAATGCCATCTACTAGCTACATGACTTTTGAACAAAATACTCCTGTAGCCTGTGTCTTGGTGTGCACGCACTTCGTAATTGGTACCTTTTGTAAAATCCAGAGCACCCCCAGGAGGTAAGGCCTATTAGTATCCCCACTTTGCACCAGCTATGAAGATTGAGGGGAGCACACAGAGACCACCTCTCTCCCTCCTGTTGCCTCGTCTCGGGCTAGCAGCTCCCTTTTCTGCACCTGTTTGCTCAGATTGTGTGGGCTCTAGTGTCTGGCAGGTGGCAGCTCTGAGTGCTGTTCTCCCACGAGGAGGTTTCAAGGGACCCATGGGAAACGGGGCTGAGGAATGAGGGACAGGATAAGACACCCTCTGCCACCTGCTCCCAGACTGTGCAGCAGACGCCAGATGGCTGGTGGCAGTTTCTGGGGGTTCAGGCCTCGTCCCATAAAGCCTAGCAGGGACCCGGCAGGGCTCTGTCCCTGGAGCCCCCAGGGCTTGCCTGGCCACTGCCTGGGTGGGTTCCCTTTGCTCCAGACTTCTGTCTCAAGTCACTTAGAGAGAAAACCTCCATTAATACATACGCCAGGGCCTGAGGGAACGTCAGGGCCAGCGCCTGTTCCCCTCATCTGCTCTCTTTTATCCTTCCCGTCCGTTCTCTCCAGCCACAAGAACCCATCCGGTTGAAGGCCCCAGCCTCTCCGGAAAGCATCACCTGGCCCTGGACCTCGGCTTCTGCTGTCCCAGCAAACTCCAGAGAAACTGAAGTCTACACCATTCACTGTAGCAGAGTGACTCTCCGTGTGGTCCCCATGGCCCTAACTGTAGTCAGGGATGGGCAAGGAATCTCCTGGGCAGAGAGGAGGAACCTTTCATCCTGCTCCCTGAGATTCAGACTTGCTCTGGTTGAATCACCACCAGAATGAGCCACCGTGGCTGATGGGGTGGGGCGCAGCTGAGAAACTCCAGATCTTAGGGACTGCTGTTTGCCTTTTTGGGTGCTAACTACTTCATACGTGTCTGTCTGGTCTCCCCAGCCAAGTGCGGGTTCCTCTGAGAGTGGCACTTCCACTGGTACCTGCCAATGTGGTCACTGAGACTTAGGGACTTGGGTGAAAATTCATAAGAAACAGGTCATGTGGGTGTGGTGGGGGTCACGTGTAGATGCACCCACTCATGAGGACCAGCGCAGAGCTGGATGGAGCAGGCTCTACTGGGGGGAGGGGAGCTGCTCCAGCACTGCCCCTCGATTGCTGTGTGTCTTAGGCGAGTTATCCGTCCTCTCCGGATTGCTCCTCATCTTGCCAGAAGGTTGCAGGGCTGTGCTCTGAAGCCCCTCATCACACTGGCTTTCTCTGGTATTCTGCTAGCTAAGCGTCTCCTCATCTCTCCTCCCTGGCTCCGCTGATTTCACTCCCCCCGACCTTGATGCTGTCACTTTTGGTGTGACATTCACAGGGCAAGGCGCCCAGGTGCAACTGATGAGCACTCTGTAGGTTGCACAGGCTGAGAGCACGGGTCGACTCACTCCTCTCTGGCCCCAGGGAGGCTCAGAGCACACTCTTGAGGCTAGGGTGGGGGGGTGCCACTTTGAAGGATGAGGGGATGGGAGGGAGAAGGTAGGGGTGATATATGAGTCAGACAAGCCAGGATAAGATGATGGTGTGATCTCTCTGGTAGATTTGAAATGACCCAGTATTGGATCTTGAAGGAGCTTGGGCCAGGGGCAGTCACCTGGTAGGGAGGTATGAGTTAGATCTGTTTAGGGAAGACCCTGCCTGCCCTTCTCACTGCCGGTATGATGTCATTTCCTGCCTTCTGGCCAAGTAATTGTCCCATCCCAGCACCAACCCACAAACCCTCCCACCTTGAAAAGCACTGAGATGGTCACGTGGCTTAAATTAGTACTGAGCCCACACCGCATTGCTCTGGGAAAGCTCTGCCAACTTGGCAAAGAGACAGGCCTCCGAAGCCAAGAGCTGAATTCCAGCTGGCCTGGGGGCTGTTCACACCCCAGGGCTGTCACTTCCCAGGCACAACAGCTCATCGATGATTCAGACCCAGACTCTGCCAACGGCGGAGAGGGCCCTTGCTCTCGGAAGGGCCCAGTTCGCTGTGGGTCCTGTTTCCTCCCCTGCTCTCAGCTGGGACCTGCTCCTCAGGCCTCCTTAGGGATAAGCATTCTCCTAGGAAGCATTTATCTCCTTTGGAGGATTAATAATAAATACGGCTGCAGCCGTTTTATGTTATGCTCCAAAGAGACCGATGGGCTGGTTGCCGGAGAAAAAAGAACTGTACCAAATGAGAAAGCTAGCGCTGGGGCCACAAGCTGCCGGGAGTCTTGTGAGAAGAGGTGGAAGGGGGACTGTGTTTGTCCCACACAGTCACTGTTTCCGCTCCCGGTTATTTCATCAGGTGACTGGGTGGCACTTTCTTTGCCGCCCATGCGGTGCTACACAAGGATTATCACACAGCTCCAGATGTGTGGCCGGTCTTAGCAAGACCATGTTGGGCATGGTGCCCAGAGTGCGTTTGAAGAAAGGACAGGACAAAAAAGGGGATTGTGATTAATGTGTATGAGGGGCATGTGCAAATGGCGCTACCTGCAGTGGATTGCGGACCTGCCAGAGGACTGCGTGGCACAAAAGCAAATGCAAATTGAAAGCATCTTGGGTGATTGATGCAAAAAACTCCCATCATGAGGGCTCTGCCAAATAAACCAACGGGCCTGACTTGTTCCCAGATTCTACTGGATCATGCCAGAGAATAACTAAACCATTGACTTAAAAATATGGCTCTTGGTGTCACAAAGCACCTAGGAGTGTATATACCCCGAGTTCTCAGGTCTCAGTTCCTCTCCCAGCTCCAGTGTCTGTCTCTGTGGCGCGGGCACACTAGCTAGCCTCTTGGGTCTTTTTAGGATTAGTTGAATGTTGACCTTCATGACCCTTTGGGATAGCCCTCCTCCACAGGGCAAAAGGAGATTGGCTTTTGGTGCTTGCTGTCCCTTATGCTGTGGATACACCTTTCCCATTTAATTTCTACCCCCCCCCAATCCCTTACTTTCTATTCTTCTGTGTAGTGCCCAACTCCTCCCTATGAGCTCGGTCTCTGGACCTTATTTTCTGTGATCAAAACCTGATCACTCTACCAGTCAGGCAAGCATGAGCTGATGCTTTAAGCGCTTTGCCTCTATTTCCTCATCTGTAAAATAGGGAACAACATTAATTCTCATTCATCTAGTGGTTGAACTGATTAATGGGGGCAGTAAACATCAAGGACTCACTGCAGTGCCAGGCACGTAGTAAATGCTCAGTAGATGACGCAAGAATCGTGGCGGTTGTTGCAGTTATTGATATTGTGATGTTTCCCCGTCTTCTTCCCCTGCACTCAGGCTTGGTCTGTTGCTGAGATGCACAGACTCAGGAATCTGGCCTCTCAGCATCAGAAAGGACTTTGGAGCCACTGAGTGCCAGGATCTGCCTCTAGAATCTGGCAGGCTCGTCTAGACAACTGGAAATAGGCTCATGACCTTGACTGCAGTTGAAGTCTGCAGGAAGCATCTTCTTCCCTCTCCCTGATATTTCCCCTTAACCCACCAGCTCAATGTTATCCAGGGTCTCGCTGTAGCTGCTACAGGTGTTGCTAGGAGTTGTTGTTTCTTAGAAGCCTACGAGGTGGTCCTGGGCCCACAGACTCGCAGCTCTGGGTGAGGACTTCAGGGTGGGAAAAGCTGGGCCAGCCCTGCAGCGCTCTCCTCCTCTGAACTTCACAGCAGCTTCCCGCCCACCCCATCTGTTCCCACGTAGCACTGCAGAAAATCATCTCCGGAAAGAGTGGGAAGAAGAGAACTGCTTTGAATGAGGCCCCAATGAAGAGCATCAGGGAATTTCAGGACCAAAAGGGACCTTCTCTACTCCACCTCCATTTTGTGGAGGAGAAAATGGAAGTTCAGAGGAATTAAGTGACCCGCTCTTGGTCACCTGGACTCACGATACCAGCTCATGCTCCTCCAGTGTCATTCAGTGATCCCGTGGGTATTTGTTGGGAGTCTTCTATGTACCAGACCCTGTCTGTGCCCAGGGTAAATATGCAGGGACCTAGATTATAAAGGAGAGAATCAGGCCAATAGGTAATCACAGTGCAAAGGGATAGAATGTTCTAAGTGAGGATGACTAATGGAATTCAATGGGAGCACGGAGGAAGGTGACTCAGGAGGGCTTCGTAAAGGAGGTGATATCCAAGCTAAGACTTCAGAATTGAGAAGGAGTTTGCTAGGCTTTCAAATAGAATGAGGGCACTTGCAGACCTGCTGGGCTCCGATGGCACGGTATCTGATTCACACAGCTGGAAATAGGTCCTCCGACTCACGGCTTCGCTGTGGCCTCGGGTTTCCTGCCCCCCAACCCCATCCCCCTGGGACCACTGCCAGTCACTCTGTCCTTTAACCCAGCAGCCAGGACCTTTGGGGAATGCATGAAATAGTATATTTGGCCTATACTTGGTTATTTCGATTTTTAAGTTGGTGTTTATAATAACCTTTGTCTTCTTCTGGTTGTGGAAACAGCACTTTCCCAGTGCTGCTTTTGCACGCATGAAAGTCTGAATTTATGATATAGACATCGCGTCGGTCTTGATCCGGCTGTTGGTATCCACTCTAGCCACCTGTGGTCTCTTACTTAACCCTTCCCCCGAGTTTTAAGCACGGGTCAGAGTGAGCCCATTGAGAGTCGCGATGGGGTTCCCACCTGTCTGGGGCTGGATGTGCACCTGACAGCCACTGTGTCTGTTGTTTTCTTCTTCCACCCAACCTCAACATTCCCTCCAGCCTTACAGCCACTTTGACCCGCTCAGAGGTTCCTGGTGCCAAAGCCAGCCTGAGGGTGTAAGAGTGTCTGTCTACTGTGTGCATGGGTTTTTTCTAGGTGTGTCTGGTTTACAGACCAGCCACAGTGCTCAACAGCTCCTTCTGGACTGCAGAGCGCTTGATTTATTCAAGCACTGACTCTGGGTGACTTCAATCTTTAGTTTTCAATTATAAGGGAAAAATACAGCTGTTGTAAAAAGAATTCTAAAGTACAAATAAGCAAGACAAAGAATAATAAAAACTTCTGTAATATCATCACCCAAAGATAACAGCTAATTTTTATTGGGTACCATTTCTTTCTATCTATCTATCAATCATCTATCTATCATCTATCTACCATCTATCTATCTACCTATCTGTCTATCCAGCATCTATCTAATCTTCACAACACCTCCAGGAGGGAGGTGTTATTATTATTTGCATTGTATAAATAAAAGAGACAAACACAGAGAGGTTAAGTAATTTGCATATGAATGATGGAGCCAAGAGTAAACCCAGAGCCTTGTACTTAAGCGCAGTGTAAGCTAACCTTGGAGACACTCTTGATAACATTTTGGTGAATTTCCTTCTTGTTCTTTTTTTGTGCATGAATGTATTAAACACTACATATTAACTTAAATGGTATATTATAATCGATTTTGTGACCAGGTTTTTTCACTTAATGCTGTATTTTATCATTGAATAATCTTTTAGACCATTATTTTAAATGACTGCATGGTAGTCCATAAATGGGTGGATAATCATGATTCGCCCCAGCAATTCCCCGTTTTGGATAGTTTTAGGTTGCTCTTATTTTTTTGTTGACAGTACTGTGATAGACATTTTTATCGGTAATCTATAAACACAATTATTTCCCAGTCAATTGAATTGTTGGTTCAGGGGGTTTGCAGGATGTGAAGACCTTTGACAAATATCCCTGGCCTGCTTCCAGGGAGGCCGCATGGCACTCTGGTTCTCCCATGCACTCACGAGAAGCGTTGGCTTCGCAGCGCTATGGCAGGATAAACTCCAGCCGTGGACTGGGGTCTGGGCTGGAAAGGGAAGAAATGGAGTCAAGGAGGCTGGGGTGCAGGGGGAGGGGAAGGCTCTTCTGCAGAGCAGCAGGTGTGGGAGCCGAGGAGAGTGACCGAGGGGCCTGCGGAAATAGCTCTTGGACTTGGCAACGAATTGGAGGAGGAGGTTGAGCATGGCAGAGGGAAAGGAGTGAAAGCTGCTCCATGCCATACTATGCATCAGCACCTGAGAGCATTGGGCTTACCGTGAACTTGTCCTTAGGAAAATATACCAGCTGTATATTTATTGGGGGGTCATTAAGGGGTAGAGCGGTTTTTCTTGATTACCTTCCATGGGCAACTATTTAATGACTAAGTGACGCTTTAATGTCATTGTGTGACCAGGCTCAGCCGAGGTTCACCCATGGCCTGTTGGAGCACACGTTAAGTGTCAAGTAAGTGACACAGGCCCCAGGAGTTCTGGAGTAGAGCCCTGCAGGCTTGGGAGGTGAGGTTTAAGCTAGACCCAGACCATGGCAGAGTGAGCGAAATGACAGCTAAGAGAGAACCTTCTTGTCTAGGTCCTTGAGTCCAGATCCGGGCTTCACACTTTCGAACTGTGGGGACTTGGTAAACTCTCCCAACCTCCTGCTTCCACTGCCTCATCAGTGGGTGGTGACATCAGTAGCAATAGGGTCTGTTATACTGAGGATTAAATGAGCTAATAGGTGTGACTGACCCACAGTAGGTCCTCAGTAACCATCAGAGGCTCTTATTCTTCTGATAAGTGGATATGTGTGAAAGGGCAGCCAGAGGGAAGAAAGAGGAAATATTTGGGGGTCATCGGTCAGTGGCCGTGACCCAGTTCCTGGCGTATAGCATTGCTGTTCATCCTTGGGTTCCTCTGACCACCACCTGCCCATACCTGGGCAGGCTTGGGTAGTCAGCCCCTGGCTGGGGGAGAACATTTCCTCTCATCTCCCACCCCCCCAGGGCAGCCCCACTGAATTTCTCTCTTCCCACGTAGCGCCCATGACATCTCACTTCTCTGCATCTGGCTCCCCGTGAGCGGAAGTGGTGGGCGTCAGGGTGTGAGCCACTGCAGGTGTGGGCGCAGTGTAAGATCCAGTCCAGTCAGCCTCCTTCCAACCCCCTCTCCCCCCACCTGCCAAAACAAATAGAGCCACCATCTAATTACACAGGAGCTGAGATTGGGTGAAAGGCAAGGGAAAGAAACTCCGTAAGTCGGTTTGCCACCAGTTCATTCATGATTCTCTGCTTCCTAAAAAAGCCTGGACCACGTGAGCTTCTTTCTCTGAGGCTCAAGTGATGGTGGGTGTGGGGTGGTCCCTTCCTCAGCAAGCGAGATGGGGGCTTGGTGACAGAGTGTTCGCTTGACTTGTGTTGTCACGGGCGAGGGGAGCTGCTCAGCCTGGCTCAGCCGTGCATGCGGTGCCAGGATTTGGGGGTTGCAGCCCCCTCATGGCTGCGCCTTCCCCCCGCCCCCAGCTTGGCTCTGTGGAGACATGTCTTGTCGCTGCCGTGAGCTGACTGTTCCAGACAGTGTGGGGAGGCTGCGGGGGTGGCTGGCGCACCAGACGCAGAAGGCAGCTGAGGCCTCCCGTTGCCTGCCTTTTCTGGAAGCCCACGCAGGCAGCTTCCGTCTGGCCTGCAGGGGACAGATTTCCTGTTTGGCGGGAGCAGCCTGTGCCCCTGCCATGGGGCTGGCAGAGAGGAAAAAAAAGGGGGCAAAGCTGGGCTTGTATCTCTCCTGGGCAGGGCAAGAAGGACACAGACTACCCTGCGCTTGGGCCCTGAGACAGGCAATGCATCTTGAGCTGCAACTCACTCCGCCCGCACAGGACTTCAGCCCACTTCTGTTGTTGGAAGTCACCGTGTGATTAACTTAATTCCCGGTCTGTATCCTTTATTGTATACCTTTCAGATCAATGCTCGAGTTAGCCTGGCCTCTCAGAGCTCACACTGACCTTGAGTAGGAGAAGGCCGCTGCCCGGAAGCTTGAGTTGCTGGGTTCCGCTGTACAAGTTGTGCACCGCACAAGCACGTCTGTGTAAGGAGACAGCTTGCGTATCACAGAGGCTGTAGGTTTTTACATCTATTATGACAATTATTCCACAGATGGAAGTGAAGTGTCTTGAAGAAAGGATCCTTTTTTCTAGTGTGCTCAGGGACGTTGTGTGGGCTGATGTTAATCCTGCGGAAAGGCCAGAGAAAATTCAGTTCTGGGGAGAGTTTCATAACAGATCATGTGCCAGATGGGCAAACTGTAGGCCAGCCTTGGCCTGTGCAACAATTCCTGGGATCCTTTACGCGGCCGTGTCCCTCCATGCCTGCTCAGGCAGGGTGCTGAACTCCTGCCTCGCTCCTCCTCCAGCTTGACTTCCCCCTTCTTCCTGTCTCTGCTCCTCGCCTGCTCCCAGTGAGGCAGTGAGTTGAAGGCATAATGCTGGAAGCTGAGGAACTGGTGCTGCCATCTGTCCCTGCCTTCCCTGGACTCAGGAACTTCAGGCCCAGCTCAAGTGCACAGCATCAGGGAGGTGGGGAAGGCTGGCCCTGCCCGTCCACACTAGGCACGGGACATGCTCCTTCTCCCCACCTCTGCTCAGAGAAAGGGTGATCGTTCCCCAGTCTCTGGAGCCTTGAACTGCTTGGCTAGTGGTTAGGAAGTGCTGTGATCTTCCTGCAACCAGCAGTTGAGCACCCCTGCACCAGGCCGCTGAGTGCTGATTGCCCAGAGTCCTCAGCCCAGAAGCATACACAAAACAGTGGCGGAGAGCACGAGAGAGCATAGGGCAGGGGGTGGCCAACGATGGCCTGTGGGCCAAACACCGCCTGCCACCTGTCTCGCTGTGCACTTGGAGCTAAAAAACGTTATTCCATTTTTAAAAGGTTGAAAAAAATCAAAACAGGAATAATAATTCATGACATAGGAAAGTTATATGTAATTTAAATGTCTGTGTTCATAAAGTTTTATTGCAACACAGTGATGCCCATGTGTTTATATATAGATGGTGTTTGGCTGCTTTGGTGATACATTTGGTAGAGTTGAGTAGTTGAGACAGAGACCAAGTGCCCTGTGCAGCCTAAAATATTTACTATCTGTCACCTTACAAAAACAGTGTGCTGACCCCTGGCATGGAGCATGCAAGGCCATGTGGTATTCTGGAAAGATCCCTGGATTTGGGGACAAGAGACCGGGCCCTGAGCCCCTCTTGTACCCGTTAGCAGTCTGGGCCTTGGTTCCCTCACCTGTAAATGAGAGTACAACAGCCCCTTCCCTGCCTGTGTCCGGCGGCCATGGTGTGAGTCAGAGGACTTCAAGGACAGGCTAGTGCCCTGTGAGCTGCAAGGCCGGTGTGAGTGTTTAGTAGTATTTGCCCTCAAAGGTGGGTCAGCCCTGGTCATCCTCTTTCGACCATTTTTTTTTTTTCTCATCATCTTTATCCCTTCTGGCCTCGGGGCCGGGCAGGGATTTTTACCGGCCCTTCACCTCTCCCTCTGTCATTGCCAAGTTCCCGTGACCAGGAGGGCAGCCATGTGTCATCGGTGGGCGTTTGACTTTCTCCCCTGTGATCACCAGACCTAAGGGGTAGATTCAGCCTATCAAAATCCACATGCAACCCAAATCACAGGTTTGCGCTCCCTGAAATCCTGGTTGAGGGAAATCTCGGGGCTTTCACGTGACTCCTGGGGAGGGAGGTTTGAGGCACTGGGCTGACAGTTGGCCAGCTGGGAGAGAAGGAAGCCGTGCTTTTATTCAGCTTGCTCTTTCATTGATATGTGCATTTAATTGCAATTGAGGGTTGGCAAGGGGCCCTTGTCCTTGTTTGGAAAATGGCAAGTTAGATAGACTGTGGTTCTGCTTGAAGACGAAGTGTTTAAAAAAAAAAGAAAGGAAGAAGGAGAGCAGTAGTTTAATCAGCCTCATTGTCACTCTACTGGACTTTTTAAAAAGCAGTTGTGAGGTGTGCCCCTCCCGCAGTGTGATTGAAGGTCATCTGACACTCGGGGATCCTGCTCTTACCCAGCCCGCTACATGGGGACCCAGGGCCATATTTTGCCATAGAAAGTTCTCAGAGGTTAGAAGGCCATCTGCCGTTGTGCCAGACTTGACTTCCTCCTGCACTGTGTTCACCTACTCCCTGGCATGGCCTCAGCCAGAAAGGCCTAGAATCTCCTTTCACTCCAGCTCCGTCTGGCCTCTTGACCCCTGACCCTTGGCTGACTCCACATTGCCTTCCTTCAGCCCCGATGCTCTGCTTCTCTGCACTTTCCCAGCACAGGGATGCCGTGTGTTCCCAAAGCCCTCGGCCTTGCCTGCACGGGCCTTGGGTACCTCCCCCATCTTCTTCTGAGAGGCCTCCTTCATGTCCTACCTTCCCTCCAGGGTCTGCAGGGATGCCTTTCCAGGTCAAATGGCATGGAACTGCAGATTGAAAAGAACCCCTAGTCTTGCCTCTGGTGTTTTCTCCACAGCGTCCTGGCACATAGTGACTGCTGGCGTGTCTCTAGGGATGGGAAATTCACTGCCCCAAGGGCATCCCATTCCTTGTTGGGTAGCCTTGGCCACTAGAAATGAGCTTTTAGTGAGCTAAAACAGCCTTCTTTATAATTCAACCTGCTGATTCGAATTCTGCCTTTTGGAATGATTCCGAATGTCTGCTACTCTTCCCACAAATGCTTCTAGCCCCTCATCCTTCCTCCTGCTTCCCTGTGCCCAGTGCCCTCTGGAGTCCTGTTGCCCCCCTGACTGATGTTCAGCAGTGGCCTTCAGAGACTCCCTTGGTCCCCACCCCACTGAGGCATCACTGGCCACGGAGCCCTGGGCATCGTGCCACCCTGCAGGGGGGCTGGCCTCTGTGTGGAGTGAGCCCTGGACTGGACCTGAGCAAGGATGTGAACCAAAATGAATGGTTCTCAGAGGCCCTGCCAGCAAGGGCAGGGAAGTGTTGATCTCTCTCCCATGACCCAGTGGGAGGGCTCTGCAACTTCAAAAACGATGGAGAGCAGAATCATCTGGTTGTAGTCAGGGTCTTCTTAGTCCCTTACAGCCCCATGTCCCATGATCTCTAGGAAGGGGCCTGGAAATCTGCTTTTTTAACACGCTCCCCAGGTAGTCAGAACGTGGCCCAAGTTTCAAGCCACTGACCTCAGGGTTGCCTGGGTCTGGCCTCTCCTCAAGGCCCTGGTTTTGTCTCCTATTTCAGAGGGGTCTTTGTGGTGACTCAAGAGGGGCTGGGAATCTGAGAGGGACTAACCTTCTGGAACCTCCAGGTGGGGGCAAGCATTGGAGGGTCTTCCCTCCCCCATGATGGGTCTTGCTGAGTGAGGCCTGAGAAGAGAAAGAGAGGACATTGCTGCCTCCTGGCTCAGGGTTCTCAGCGGGTCAGAACCCAGCCTTCAGGGCAGTGTGGGTGGTGTGTGTGTGTCCTCTGTGGGTCCCCTGAGGTATTGCTGAGAGACTTAGAAGCCTTATGTGAGGGGAACAGCAAATAGCAGAAGGTGGTAGATGGTGGACTTGGAAATCATTGACACAGATGATGTGTCAGAGCCGAGGAGTGCGGAGGAGAAAGACCCTGGGCACTGGGAGGTCAGGAAGGCTCTAGGGAGGTGAGTGGTGGGACCAGGACTCTGGGCCTCAATTAAAATAGCTCTTATTTTCATCAACTTCATATACTGGGCTGAAGATATCTGAACAATAGTTTCTGCTCTGTTAAAGGTAGAAAGCCATTGCAGGAAGAGAAAGGGGAAGGGAAAGTTGCCTCAGGCCTTGGAATTCTTGGCACTCAAAGAAAAGCTAGAGGAGTGTTGCTTCTCACACCAGAAAGCAACCCCTGCTCTTTGCCCCCCACCAACCACCCAAGGCAGAGGCCAGCTGGGGAGATCTGGGCAGGGCTCAGCATGTGGTCAAATTTGCATTGACCTCCATCCCTGCTTGAGGCCAAGGCCAAGGCTGAGGTATTTGGGGGTTCAATGAATGGAGTGAAGATATAAGAAGCAGATATCAGTCTTTAAATGAGGTAACCCCTAAGTGTGCATCTGCTGGCTACTATTGGTGTCTCTAGTCTTTGCATTGGTTATGGCCTTGACAATTTCCATTCACAGAATCCATTTTCCCCAATGAATGTTTACCCTGTGGTGAAGTATAGAGTTCTGATCATAGAAGACAGAGTAGATGCCAGGGGCCCAGTTTGAGGCATTTTAATGCCCAAGGGAGATATGCCGGGGTGGCTCGGTGGACTTGGGCTGATTCATGCGTCCCTAGGCAACAAGTTAGTAGACAGAAACAGAAGCCCCCCCCACCTCCGATTTATGCAATGCAATCGGGTTCACAATGACCATTGGACTTTCTCTCAGCTTTATTGAGACGTCATTGGCATAGCACATTGTATAACTTTAAAGTGTACAATGTGTTGATTTGATATCCTCGTATATTAACAATGACCATTTGGAACCAATGTCAGGCAATTTGTTTCCTGCTCAGTTATTGACCGTGATCGTGAGGATTCATGCATGACTGGAGGGGAGGGTGTATGGTGTGGTAGCTCCTTTGGGGCCTCTGTTCTTCTCAGGATCCTGGTGAGCTGAGGCTTTCTCTGTCCTCGTTCTCAGGTAACAAGTACGAAGTTAAGGTGTGCACTGGTGATGTCCTTGGTGCAGGAACCGATGCTGATGTCTTCCTCAATATCTTCGGAGAATATGGAGACACAGGTAACGGGTTTGAAGTCCTTCCTTCACACACCTTGCCCAGAATTGCTTCTTAGGTGGGCTGTTTCCTGCCTTCCTCACAGAGGAAAGCAACCCCATCTTCTCCCAGTTCCTCCGTTCAGTATCTTTCTTCTTGCCATGTGCTTTGTCATGAGCTTCTCTGCACAACAAGGTGCGCATCTCGTAAAATTTGTGTGTGTGATGTGTTTTCAGAAGAAGGTGTGCTTGGGTTTGGGCATGATTTAAAATTGTCCTGCATCCTAGAACAGGTCCAAGCTCCACATCACCAAGGAACTCACTCTCAGTTATACTCTTTGTCTCCCTAAACTCCATGTCCATCTTGAATTACATATGGGATGTTGCATGGTTTGATTCAACGCAGCGGTTTGGGGCAGGCCAGAATGGGGCAAGGCATCAAATCGGACTTGGTGTCATAGATGGAGCAGGAGCTGAGGACACAGGTAGAGAGGTCCAGGTGTTGGAAGGAAATTCAGGCCAGCGGGACGGAGACGGGTGGTTCTCTGCTGCTTCTGCCAATTTAATGGAAGAATATAAGGGTCAGTAAAGCTGCTGAGATGTGTAAAATCTGGACACAGTATATAAAAAAAATTCAAAATGCATTGCTGAGCATATAAGGAAAAAAAGAGAAGTCTCCAGATGCCAGAAATGAAGAAGGAACTCAAAACTAAATTATTAGCTATGAGTTGATGCAGTGGCTCTTGGAAGGAGGGAGCTTTCACGTTCAACAAGCTATAGGATGGGTTTATATCCACTTGAGGTCAGAAAATGAGATATTGGCCCTTTGTGAGGCAAAATATGAAAAACTAGAACCACACAGAAAGCTAGGAGTCTTGAAAGTTCACAGGAGTATCTTCAGTAAAAAAAAAAAAAACAGGCCAGGAAAAAATGTGCTCATTAGTGCAGTGAACTTACCTGTGCATGAGCTCTAGGTTAAAAAACAGTTGCTGAGAAATTGATACCTTAGGCTTATGCCTCATGTGAGCTTGAGGTTTGATTTCACACTGTAAGTGTGATTTAAGGACCTCCTCTCCCCCAAATACAGAAAATTGGTTCCATGCTAGATACAATTGAAGAAAATAGTAGGCACCAAGAAAAATATAGCGAAGAAATACAGAAAATAAATATATAGTTACTGAATATAAATACTTAATGAATGGCTTAATGAACACACTTGGGAACCACTGAATAGAGAATTTGTAAACTCTAAGACACACATGAGCAGAATGCTCAGCTGTAGCAGAGAGACAAAGCATTGGAAAGCACAAATGAGGGTTCATGAGACCTGGAGGAGAGGAAGTTACGACAGACGTGGTGCAGAGTTCCAGACCCAGGACGCAGGCAGTAGTGAGAGGACATGTTTGAAGAGAGAATGGTTGAAACTTTTTCAAAATTGTGCAAAGATATGAATTTTAAGATTAAAGTAAAGATATGAATTACTTCAGATTAAAGTAAGAATATGAGTCATTAAACAAAATAAATAAAAGCATCCACACTTAGATGCATTGTGGTGAAATTAAAGGCATAGGAAAAGATCTTAAAAATAACCAGGCTTGGCAGATTATATAAGAATTAGACTTACAGCAAATTCCTATCATCAATCTATAGAGGTCATAAATTCATGAATAATATCTTCAATGTTCCGAGCAAGAATATACATCAACCTAGAATTCTGTACCCAGTTAGGTTATAATTCCAGAGTGAGGGCATAATTAATGAATTTCCACGCAAACAAAGAGAAATAAGCTTTACCACTCATAGACCTGTACTTAACCACTAAAGAAAATATTTTAAGAAAAAGAAAATTTGTACCCAAAAGAAAGATTGGGATGCAAGAAACAAAAGTGAGCCAAGAATTGATAATTATGTGACAAATCTAAGCAAGTATTTACTATACAAAGCAATATCAGTAATGACTGTCATTAGGACACAAGAAAATGCAGACCCCAAACACTAAAAAGCAATACTCTTTGAGAAGGAAAGTAGATAATGAGAGTTAAAGCATAATAAGGTTCTTGGTCCCAGCCCATTCTCCCATCCCTAGGAGAGCAGAGATATTAGCTTTAGACTTTAATGTCAAGAACACATATTACAATTATAAATTAACCACCACAACATAGAAATGGATAATTTCTAAACCAATAGAAGGAGTAAAAGGAATAAAAACTCAACCCATCCAATAGGAGGAAGGAAATGAGAAAAGAGAAATAAAGAAAAAGCATGACTAAAAGCAAAAATTGAGATAAATGTATAAATAACCACAATAATAGAAATCAACTAAACTTACCGGTTAAAGGATATATGTTCTCATATTAAATGAAAATAAATAAAACCCAGCTTGAATATATGCTACGGGAGGGCTGAAGATAAATAAGATGGAGTAAGCTATTTCAGGAGCATATCAACAGCAGGAAAGAAGGGTGTGTGGCTATATTAATAGGTATCAGATTAATCTTTAAGGAAAAACACTTTGTGAAACATAAAAGTATATTAGGCAGTGTCAGAAAGAACAATAAACCTGGAGGATACAATGATTCTGAACTTGTATAAATTTAACGTATTTCAAAAATATAGTGAAACAAAAATTAACAATGTTGTTGGAGAAACTTGGTAAGTAAATAATGATAGTGGAAGAATTTAATACAACACAATAATCAATAAGTCAAATGGATAAAAATTCAGTATGGATACAGAAGATTTTAACTGTACAGTTAATAACTTGATTTATCAGAAGTTTGTAGATTCCTGCATCCAACTGGCAGAAAACACACATCTTTTTCAAGCACATGCTGATTACATACTAATCCACAAAGTAAGTCTTAAACTCAAACCAACATCATAGAGACAACATTCTTTGATTATGTTAATAAAATTAGAAGAAACCCCAACTTCTCATTCCATTTAGAAACAAGCTTTAGTTTTTACAAAAAATAATCATCATTTACAAAATCCAGGAGAATTTATAGATCACTAGAACCAATGAGGGGGAAAGTTTAATAAAGATGCTGGATATAAGATTAATGTACAAAAATTAATAAAAAACAACAAGGAAACATTTAAAAATATGTAATCTACAATAGCAATTATAAGGTACCTAAGAATAACCCTAACAAAAGAGTTTTCTGGAAAAAACATAAAATTTTATTTAAGGATATACAAAAATACTTACACAAATGGAATAATCTATTATGTGTGTGCATGAGAAAAGACTCAAATTCATTAAGAAGTCAAATTTGCTCAGCTTATTCTCTACACGAAACGCAATTTTAGTCACTCTTCCCAAGGGCAATCAATATCCTATAGCTTAAGCTGAAAATAAAATTCATGTTCATAAAGGGCTATGTTTCGCCAAGACAATTTTGAATGTTGAAAAGTGTATCCACCACGTTAACAATACGGGGATAGTTACCCTGGCAGATATTAAGACAATGCAGATCTCTAAAAACTGGAGCAGGGTGATATGGATAGAACAGCGATTTTCAACCTTCTTCATCTCATGGCACAGATGAACTAATTACTGAAATTCTGTGGCACATCAAAAATTATGTATTTTTTGCTGATCTGACAAAAATAGGTATAGTTTTGATTCATTCACACCAGACAGCTATTGTTGTGTTGACTGTTGTCGTTTTTTAAATTTCACAATCTAAGGGGCAAAAGGCTAGTGTCCCTCACTAAATACTCAGGTATAGCATGTTTTAAAAATTCTTGCAGCACACCGGCTGCAAATTGCTGGGACAGAGGTTAAACAAACTAGTGGAGCAGAATGGAGAGCCTGGAAACACACACAGAGGCAGCATCTCAGCCGGAGGGGCCAGGATGGAGTAGCCAGGGGCTGGGGTGTGAACAGTCAATTCACCACGTGAGAAAAGACATAATTACAACTTTTTACCCTTCACCATACACAAAAATAACTTCCAGGTGGGCTAGAGACTTAAATGTGAACAACTCCATGAAATTTTTAGAAGAAACTTTGAGAGTGTCTTTTTTAAAATCTCAATTCAGGATGCAGTTTCTTGAACTAGTCACTAAAAACACGAACAACAAAGAAAACTATTGCTAGAGTCCACTAAAACAAGAAAAATGTTTCCATGATAAAAGGCATAGTAGACGAAGGAAAGACAACAGAAAGATAAGAAAGCACATGAACAAGAAGTTACAGAAGAACAAGGTCTAAATTATATATATAAATCAAATATATATGGTACATATAGATGAAACATACACATGTTCAGTCTCAGAATAATCAAGGGAATGCAAATGAAGACTACAATGATATACCACTGTACACACACTAAAACAAAATTGGAAAACCTATGTGTTAATGGCCATGGACAACGGGAACCCTCATGGACCGCTGGTGGGAACGGGGGTAGTACAAGCATCTTGAAGGACAGTTTTGCAGTTCCTAATCCACTGAAGATGAGTACACCCAGCACCCAGAAACTTTTTTCGCAGGTGTCTACTCAGAGCCGTTTTTACAAATGTGCAGCTGAAGGCAGGGACAAAAGAGTCCATTTCAATGCTGCTACAACAGCAAAACACTAGAAATGACTTCAGCGTCCATCAGTATAAGCATGCCTACATAAGAGTGTTGGCTTCACCCAAGCACTAGCAGTTGGACTGATGAACCAAAGTTTACAGCATCAGCGAGGTCTCAAAAGTACAATATGAACAGAACGAAAGTGAGTCGCACAAGGGTATTTGAGGATGAAAGCAGGAGCACTAGCAACAACCCCAGTTAGTAACAGAGCACTTACTAGAAGCGCCTTGTCTGTATTAAGTAGGTCAATCCACTTAGTGACCCTGTGGGCCGTGCTATCATCACCCGCACTGCACAGATGAGCAACTTGAGACAGAGCTGTGCACTATAGTGTATTTATGTAAAATTCTAAACCATGAAAAAATAGAATATCTTCTTTATGAATATGCACTTGTGCAAGCAACAATTTATGGGAACAATACATAGCAAGTGAAGATAGTGTTTATTTGAGGGAGGGAGTTGGGGATGGGGATGAACGGTGAGACTGTCCACCTCTCTGGCATGATTTATGTCTTTTAAAAAGGACATTAAAGCCCTGGCTGGCATAGCTCAGTGGATTGAGCGCGGGCTGAGAACCAAAGTGTCTCAGGTTCGATTCCCAATCAGGGTACATGCCTGGGTTGCAGGCCATGACTCCCAGCAACTGCACATTGATGTTTCTCTCTCTCTCTTTCTCCCTTCCTTCCCTCTCTAAAAATAAATAAATAAAATTTTTAAAAAAGGAACCTCCCCCAAAAAAGGACATTAGAGTGCTAACATCTGCATTAACTCTTTAACCTGAGTGGCAGGTACATGGATGTCACATTATTTTCTATCTGTTTGAATTGTTGCAACTGAAAATATAGAAAAATGTAAAGAATTAAATTTTAGAAAGGAGGAAAAACGTGATGGCAAAAGCAAAGAGTGAGTGCTTAGATGGGGCTGGGAGGGTTCACCTGACCTTCAACTTGGAACATAATCATGGAAAATTGCCAAATAGAAAGAACAAGTTAGAATGAATCCTGACTGACCCATGTGACTTCTGTAAGTCTTGGTTTCTTCATCTACAAGAAAGAGTTAGTAATACCTCCTTCTTGGATTGTAGCAAGGGATAAATGAGAAAAAATCCATGTTGAACAGCCCTGACCAGTGTGGCTCAGTTGGTTAGATGTCGTGCCGCAAAGTGGAGGGTTACCAGTTCAGCTCCCTGTTGGGCACAGCCCCGGAATGTGGGTTCAGTATCCATGTTAAACAAACAAACAGACAAACAAATAAACAAAGAAAATCTGTGATTATAGCTCTCATGGCTGTTTTCCAGAAAAGGAGTCAGACCTAAGGAAGTCAGTCTGCTGGCTGGGTCCCAGCCACAGCACCTATGTACCAACTACCATGGCAGGCTCCCAATTCAGGTACATGCAAGGCAGGGCCTCAGGTCTAGGGGTGGGATGCGGACTGGTTTCCCGGCATGGGGACTCCAGACTAAGGCAGAAATCAGAAATGCAGTGATAGACCCTGGGCACAAGCCATGCACAAGGCAAGCCTCGAAGCTGGATGGCTTTAAGGACCCCCTTGTTAACTTTTTTAAAATTTTAACTTTAGCCCTGGCTGGCGTAGCTCAGTGGATTGAGCGCGGGCTGGGAACCAAAGTGTCCCAGGTTCGATTCCCAGCCAGGGTACATTCTTGGGTTGCAGGCCATAACCCCCAGCAACCGTACATTGATGTTTCTCTCTCTCTATCTCCCTCCCTTCCCTCTCTAAAAAATAAATAAATAAAATATTTAAAAAAAAAATTTTTTTAACTTTATTTTTAGAGCAGTTTTAGATTCATGGCAACATTGAATGGGAGTACAGAAAATGCCCACATACCACCCATCCCCCACTACAAAACCTCCTCCCCCCACTGACTTTGGAGACCACCCTTCAGCAGACAGACCATGAAGGCATAGAGCTGGTTCTCTCTCCTCCCCTGGTCTCCTGTGTAATGTGCATGCGTATCTGTGCCCACAGGGGAGCGCAGGCTGGAGAGCGGGAAGAACAACTTTGAAAAGGGAGCAGAAGACAGGTTCACACTGGACGCCCCCGATCTGGGGCAGCTGATAAAGATCACTGTTGGCCACAACAATAAGGGGAAGTCTCCGGGCTGGCTGCTGTCCAAGGTGGGTCCAGCTGCCTGTCTGCAGCCCCTGCGCCCTGCGAGGGAGGACATCCGGCTCCTCATAGGGTTGCGTTTCAGCCCTAACTTCCCTCCCATAGTCTATCTGCCTCCACTCTTCTGCCTGTGCCCGTTGACCAACCCTCCTGCTCGCCTCATACCTCCCAGACTTTGCCCATGTTACCACTTTTCTAAAACACCCAGTTCTCTCGTCCGAAGCCTGACCATCCTTCATGGCTCTGCCACGCCTCTTTCCCCGACTGTGGCCCACCAGGACCTCTCCCTCCCACCAATGTTTATAACCCTGCCTGCTTAGAGCATTCATTTGACCCTAATCATAGGTTTCCTTGTAGCTTATTTGGGGCTATTGCCATACACCTCAAACTTCTGAATCTCAGGTCCTTCATAACTTCACCTACCCAGGACAAAGTCACACAGCAAGAAGATGGGGCAAAGGTTTCTGAGAAGCTAAAACGTAACTGGTCCAAAGTTTGTAAGGAAAGCTCATGCCCCTGGCTCTACATTGCTCTGCCCTCATTTTGAAGGAAAGGCTCCTCTGACTCTCACTCACAGTCTAGTGCTTACTTACAGTTGTGCCCGGAAGGCTCGCTACCTGCAGGTGTAAACCTATAGCAGAAAATTAGAGGCAGAAAGAAGCACCATAATAGGTGGGACTATGGAGAATTGTAATGAGGAGTCATGGAAGACGTTAAAAGGCAAAAGAATATTAAAAATTGATGGGAGTTTGAAGTCATTTGGAAAACGGACTACGAGCCCTTTGCATATATTTCCCATAGTCGTGAGACTATCAATATATTTCAGCTCATCACAGAATGATAGGAAAAGGTTAATATAGAATATATTTTTTAAAAAATGTTTTGAAAAAGATCTTATTGCTTGAAACAGAAAACCCTCAGACTTGTAGCAGTTTGTTCTATAGAGAATGAAGCTGTTTGATAGTTGAGGTTTTGTTATTTTTAACTTGATTTACCTCCTCGTATCAGTTAGGAATGTATTTGGTAGCAAGTATCAGAAAATTAAAGTACAGTGTTAAACAATTCGGGGCTTATTTCTGTCATCTCACATGAAACCAGGTGTGGTCAGCTCAGGGCTGGTACAGCTGCTGTCTTTCTGAGACACCTGCTCTCTAGCTGCATTGCCATTCTCAGCCCTGTGGCTTTCATCCTCCAACTTGTTGCCTTGTGACCCCACAATGGCTGCCAAACCTCTAGCCATCTTATCTGTGTTCCAAGCAGGAAGACAAGGGGAGACCAAAGGGGGAAAAGACAATTTTCCTGGCAAGCCTTTCTTTATTGTGAGAGAAGCAAAACTTGCCTTGGAACTTCTGCCTGCATTTCATCGGCCAGAAATATGTCATGTGGCCACCCTAGCTGCAAAGGAACCTGGGACATCAAGGGCCTAGCTTTCCAGTCTTTACAGTAGAAACAGGCTGTGAAGAAGGTTATTGGCATGGGTGTGGAGTGAACATCCGAGAGTGTCTGCTGCACTTCTCTCCACAGCTAGCCGGAAAGTTCCTTGAGGGCACCTCCCCATCCCTTGGCTTGGGGCAGGGCACTGACTCAGTGAAGCGAGGAATGGCCAAGTTTCCTTCGGAAAGGAGAGGGCCCTGCTGGCCCTTGGAGCAGCCATCTTGGTGCTGCACGGGCTGCCAGGAGGCTAAATGCTGGGTGGATTGGAGAAGAAAGCAGGTGGGCATCCAGACCCCGAACAGCCAAGTCACAGACAGGGGTGTGTCTTCAGGGAGGGTTTTTTTGTTGAGCTGGGACAGGGTGGGAGAGGAGGGAGGGGCCTTTGTGGCCTCAGCCGGGATGGGGACCAGAGCAGGTACCCAGAAGCCCAGTTCCTTCATCCTGGGAAAGAAGACAGTCTGAGTGAAAACACAAGGTTTAGCGGAAGGAGCAGGAAAGTGCTCCTGCAGTGCAGGTGTGACCTTCGTGTCCTTGTTGCAGCTGCACTTCGTGAGGTCAGGCTCCTCCCTGGTCACGTGGGCCCACCCACCCAATGTGCCCGGGAAGCTTCACAGAGGAGGCAGGTTCACCCGCCAGGGCAGGACCTGTCCTTAGTGTCCCGCTCAGGGGAAAGGGCAGCTAGGCAAGGTGTGAATGTATGGGTGGGAACACGTTTGGCCTCTGAAACGCTGTAAATCTTGCTCCCTTGTCTTCTGAAATTTGATACTGAGGCTTTTGTTTCTCTCTGGACAACCTGTTTCATGGGTTTGTTTTTCTTTTTTTCCTGGGTGCTCACAGCATTTTGTTTTTCTTCATATTTATAATTTTAAAGTCTTGTCAGAGGGTGCTAGGAGTAGGGACTATGTTGGTTCATTCATTCTCCCCCCACCCCCCTCCCCACCAAAGAGTTCTGCTTTTCTTCTGATTCTTTGGAATGATGTTTTCTTCCTCCCTCCTTCCCCCGTCACCCCCCTTATTACTGTTTGCTGTTTGGGCGCTGTTTGAAACACAAAGGCCAAGCAGGCTAATTTCAGTGTGAGACTGGCTGTTCGGTTAGCGTCCCCATTATGTACATGGGTGAGCTCAGGGCCTGGAAGGCAGGTCCCCGTCTGTTCCCCCCGCCCCCACCCCGCCAAGCCAAGGGGGTGTTCACCTCAAAGGTTCACTGGCTTTTCTGGAAATATCCTAACAGCCTAGTCCTTTAACTAAGCAAACCAAAAGTCTCCCTCAGGGTAAAACATAAAAATAATTCAAGCATTTTGTAGGTCAGTGCACTTGGATTTACTAGATATTTTCCTGAGTGGAAAATTGTAATGAGAAAGGAGAAATGGGGGATCTAGGTCCCAGGCAGAGTGGGAACAAGCCGAATACCAGGGCCTGGGGGAGACTCTGGGCCACCTCTGGCCCCTTTCTGACCGTGCTGAGGATAGCCAGCCCTAAGCTCCTGCCTCCCTCCACTGGGTCTCCAGGCTGTCCTTCCCCTTGGTCCACTCTGATTGACCTGCTTGCCCTAAGCTCCCCAGAGACACCCATTAGAGGGGCTGTTAAGTTGACTGCATTCCCAGATCTGACTCGTGCCCAGAGAGGGCTCCCGCCCTCGAGGCTGCCGGGCCAGCCTGCACACGACAGCCACTCCCGCTGTCTATGTTTAAGGCTGTGGTGGGATGGACCCAAAAGCCGGTGGAATTAACCCCTTCATAAGTCGACGCCCGCCTCTTCTGTCTAGTCCATCGCCCGTGTGTGCGTCTCAGCCTGGGCTGACGGCCTCCGTGAGAGGGACACGCCCCCTCCCCCTGCTCCTGGCCCCTTGCCGGGCTGACAGCCGCCCTCCCCTAGGCTTTGCTCACAGCTTTGGACCCCACATCTGGTTAGCCCAACAGTTGCCCTCGACTCAGATGGCCAGTTCAGTTCAACAACCACTTCAAAATGTCAACAGTCACCAGATGGACCACTGTGCTGCTAGCGGGTCTGTCCTTGGCCCACCTGCTTCAGGAAAGGGATGAGCTCAGGGCCCCCACAGCTTCTCAGTGGCAGGACTGGTACCCACCCCGGGTCCTCAGGACTCCCAGCCTGGATTCTCTCCCTGCGCCATGTGTTAGAACGTCCAGAATCTCGAGGCCGGCCGGCTGCATGCTGTGGAGAGTGTACGTTCAGCCAGCACCACGGGCTCCGATAGGAAGAGAGACAGAGGCTCGTGGGTGGATTGCAGGGACCTTGAGAAGCCCAATGTGCCCTCATGTCACCAATTAATACTCGACACTTAACAAACATTCACTGAGTGTCTGTCACACCCCAGGCCCCTCACTGCCCACTGCAGCTGTCACAGTAAGCACATCCTGCTTCTAAAAGAGACAAGCCCTTAATCATTGCCTAATCGCTGTAAGGCAGATCACTTCCCATAACCTTATATTCCAAAAACTTCAGGGGAAGTCCAGCTTCAATGAACAAACACTCTGTCCTAGGGGGTCCCACGAGTGCTGGTCAGCCCAGGTTTCCCAGTTTGAGGGTCAGAATTCAGAACCACCGACTTTAAGGCACAGCAGGACGAGATAAGAGTCAACGCAGGCGTTGTGGGGGTGAGCCGTGTCTGAATGGGGGTCACAGGGACTTCAGGGAGGTCCGTGGGAGCTGGGCCACGAAGGTGGCTCGCAGGGGCAGGGATGTTGAGCAGACCTGGGCTGGACACAGGGCTCAGGGGACTGGGATGGGGTGCTGGGGAGGCGGGCGAGGCCAGTCTTTATTGAATGCGGTAGCCTGAGGTATGGGAGTGGGCACGCGGGTGGGTTTAGAGGAGAGGGAGAAAGTGTAGAGGAAGAAGAGAGAGTGTCAGGGATGTCACCAAATGCTGTCACTGACAGGTGTTTGTATCTGTAGTGTGGTACATATCATGTGACAGTATTGCAGAGCGATGAGTCCAACACAGTGCATTCGGGGAAGGGCAGCCTTTTGACAGGGAGAAGGAAGGGATCCCACCTTCCTTTGCTGGCCTCAGTTTACCCCATAGAACATTCTCTCACTCTTCCGAGAGACCAGGTCTGTTCTGGTAACTCTTGGATGCTGAGATTTATTTAAAGTGGGTTCATAAGTTCCAGAGCCTCCTCCTCCCTTTTTTTCCTGTCTCACAACTCACCTGTCCCCCTAGTAGTGGCTCCTGGAATGTGACAACGGTTGCTTGCCGGAGAACAAACATGCCTGCCCTTTAAAGGGAAGGGCAAAAACCCCTCAAACACAGGGCCTTCTGTTTCATTCCCTTCCTCCCCCATGGTCCATATGTGGAGGGTGCACTGTGGGACCCTCAGGTTGTCTCAGTCTCCGCTGCCTGGGCATGTGGTGGGGAGGGAGGAGGCCTTTCCGCCCCTACATTGCTCTGTGTGGGGGAGGGGTTCACTCCTTCTGCACAGGCAGGGTGTTTACGTCAAATCGGTGGAAGTTATCCCAGTGTCGAGGAGGGAGAGCTGCCACGAATCACAGCTGACGTTCCGCATCAGTTGAAAACTTACTGACTCCGAGACCAGTGCCCCGTGCTCACCCTGTTGGGAGGACGTGAAGGCCCCAAGGCTCCAGATCTGTTTGGATGTATTTGTGAACCTTCTGGAAAGAAGTGACAAGAAGTGACCCTTGTTTAGCAGCTCCATCTTTTGTTCCTCCTATTCGGGGGTAGTTTGTCCTTCTTGGCTTTTTGTATCCACTGGTCTTCCCCTGTGACTACAGCGGGCTTCGCCATGGACAGGCCCCTCCCCTGCTGCCGTCTCAGCTTGAGGGGCCCGTGACCCCTAGGCTCCCTCTCGCCTCGCAGAAGGCCAGCGCTGTCCATGGTTGGTCTGCAGCCTGCAGGGACAATATTCCTCTGGGGGAAAATAACTCTCGTTTTTCTATTAGATCATTGCTTCCGTCTGTCTGTCTGACACACTCTCCAGGTGTGCACTTCTACCATCCATGGTGAAGGGTGCTTCTGCCTCTCCCGTCTTATTTTGCAATTGCCTCTGCCATGACGACAGAATCCATGAAACAGTGGTCTGGTGTGTGCGTCCTGTCAGCAAAAACATGTCTTGAATTCTTAAAAGGAACTCCGTGAAAACCCAGAGGTGCTTGAGCAGTTTGGGAGCAGAAGTGGGAAGGCAGCTCACTCCTCCCTCAGAAGGGGCCCTTGGCGGGGCTCCTTTAAGCAACAGGGCTCATGGCTCCACCAGGACCCGTGTCAGCGGAGGCCAGAGCGCCCTCGGGAGAACCCTCTGCCCCCTTCGCCCCGTGCGTCTCTACACCCGGTGCCTGCGTCTGTTCGAGCCTTGTCTCCCTTCTCCACTCCTCCCCCCGTACCCATCACCGTTTGCTTCTAGGCTTGTTCCAAAATGTTCTAAACTCCAGGAGCCGGCTTCCTCCAGCTTCATCTTGCAGACTTTGGGACCAAGAGATATCCTAAATAATTGTCCCCATATTTCAACATGCACCTGGAAAATTTTTAGAACTCTTCATGGACTTCTATGCTTTCTGTCCCAGAATTTCAGCTGGCTTCTCTCTCAGCCTTTGTCGTTGTTGTCGTCGTTGTTGTTTTTTAAGTACTTTAGAAAGTCTAATTTTAGAGTCTTGGTTGTTTTTGAATATTCATTCAAATATTGTCTCTTGCCTTTGTGGTTCAGCTACGCAAGCCAGTTTTGTCCTGTAGAGGCATTTAGTGGTGCACGTTTCATTTCTCAGATTAGCTAATGATGCGGACCCCGGCTCATGGGGTTCAAGTCATTTTGGATGAAATGAGACATTCACATGGACTACCGAATCCGGTGGAGGAAAAGGGACGGCAGGGCTTTTCTCTCAAGGGGAGCAAAAGCCTTGGCCCTCGCTCCAATGAGCTTTTATTGTCTTACTGGGCACATTACAAGAAGGTCCTCATTAACTATGCACAGGCTCGCTTTAGGTGGTTACCTTTTCAGAAAACAAAGGAACCAACGCTGCTAATCACATTACAGAAGAGGATATTTGCAAACGAAAAGGCAAAAGTAGTTGAACCAGTTACACTCATCCTTGGAAGGTTTAGCATGGTTTTTAGGAAGTTGCTTTGCAGTGAATGTCCTCAATTCAGAGTGAGGGAGTTCTAGCAAAAAGCAAGACTCATAGCGTCCTAGGCACATTGCAGGCCTGATTCCCTACGAGAGAGCCTATCCATGGGCGTGGGTCCTGTGCATCTCCCAGGAACCTATCTGTGGGTGTGGGTCCTGTGCATCTCCTGTGCTGGGCCCACACCACACAGAGTGACCTCCCACAAGCTAAACATCTCAAGTCAGGAATTTCCTTCAGGTCCCAGGCCAGCAGAAGGCCCTTCACCGGTGGCATCTCTGTGAGCTGTGAGGGTGGCTCTCTTGCTCTTGAATCCCTGGTTGGCACACACTGGTTTGTGAACATTTGGAGACAGAGGGCGAGTCTCTATATGTACGTTTATTAGTAGGCTGGACAACTCACCTGATAAAACTAAGTCCTGTCTCTCTCTACCTTGCTCTTCCAACTCCGTGAGAGACTGAGGGGCCTTAGGAAGCAGGCTGAAACCTGGCTCAGGCACTGCCCAGCCTACCCCCACCCCTGGGAGAGGAAAGCCATGAAAACGTGCAGGCTGACGAGTTGGGAGAGGCTGGACTTCCATGGCAGAACCCCCTCTGGGCAGCGCCACAGACATTAATCAAATCCACAGGCTCTGAAGGGTGACTCATACCAACCAAACTTGCAAGGGACTAATTATAAACCAAGGCCTGAATGCTGACTTATCTGGGACGGCTGGTCCCAGGCACTGGTTCAGGCCGCTGGCTCTTCCCTGGTGGGCAGCGTCCTCAGAAGGCCCAAAGGGTCCTCTGATGTACACTGGGTTCAAACAAGATGCCCTCAGGCAGCCCAGTGAGTGCCCTGTTTCCACACTGCAGACTCTTGGATCTTAGGAAGTGAGTTTCCATGGAAAATCAGAGCCCCTGAAACCCAAAATGTCTCTGGTTCGATTCCCAGTCACGGCACATGCCTGGGTTGGGGCCAGGTCCCCAGTAGGGGGCACACGAGAGGCAATCATACATGGATGTTTCTCTCCCTCTCTCCCACCCTTCCCCTCTGTCTAAAAATAAACAAATAAAGTCTTGGGAAAAAAAAAAAACAAAAACACCAGAGCCCCACCCCCTCTCTCTCGGGCAGTCTTGGGAACGCCCAGGAAGACACTTTTACTTTCCAACTGCTCTCTGTCACCAGCCCTATGCAATGCTATGACTGAGGACACATTCTAGTTACTGACAATCCTGTGGGTGCTAGAGTGAGTTTTCAGCTGGATCTTGCCAGGACATTTTGGGAAGGCCTGTCAGCTCCTTGGTAATTTCTAGAAGACACATGACCTTAACCTTGCCTTCCCTGCTTACATGTGAGCTCACCTTGGGAAGCTTCCTAGGTGGCCAATTCCACTAGCCTCACTGTGCTTTGCTGACATTTTCTGCCCTGATCACCAGCTCCGGGACTCTGGGTGTCTGGTTTGAGGCTTGCATTCCCCTTTGCATAGACTCTGCTTCTCAACAAGGTCACCACCCCCAGCCTCCCCAGGTAAGGAAGAGGACGGCCTTGCTGTCTACCAATCCAGGCCTCGAGTTCTCACACCCCGGCTCACAGGGCACATCCTGCCAAGTGTCTCACATTCAGCGTCTAAAAATGATCTGCATCAGAGGAGGGAACAGTGGGCGTGCAATTCAAGCAGGGGACAACTGACAGGCCTCTCTGCGTGACTCTCAATGTTTTGCAAGGTTTTCTGGGCAACAGGTGCGTCCTTGGGATGTTTTCGTGGGCCCCTCGGAAGCTGAGTGTATTCTTAGAGTACGCTCCAGGGACGGAGGATTTGGATTGGACCACCAGGTGCGTCCTGAGCACAGCTAACATTCTTCTCCTCTCTCCTTAGATTGCCATTGAAGATGTTGGCAACAAAAGAAAATACGACTTTCCTCTTAACCGCTGGCTGGCCTTGGATGAAGATGATGGCAAAATCCAAAGGAGTATCTTAGTGGGTGGAGCTGAGACCACAGGTAGAACCAGAGAAAGAGGAAGCCCCTTTGGCTAGTAGTTCACCTTCTGTCTGAGGCTCGGTGTTCTCATCTGTGGGCCCGGAGGCCTGCAATCAAGTGGGAGCCAGCTGTGTCTCCAGGCAATGCCCCCCCATTCTTGAAGGTGTCCTGTCTCTCTGCACTGCAGCCTGGGGCTCTGCTGATGCCAGAGGAGATGGGGAGATGCCTCTGAGCAGACGCTAACTACCCGGGGCAGAAGGAGTCATCCCTGGGGTGAAGCCAGAACTCCTGATACATGTGGGCATTTGTGAGGACATTGTTTTACTCTTCACTCCTAATACTGGGTGCTTACTCTATGCCCATGGTCTGCTAGGCACCTGGCCCACTTCGTCTCCTTCAGTCCTCACAATGACCCTGTAATATAGGAACTGTCACTGTTCCCACTGCACAGATGAGGAAACTGAGGTACACCGAAGTTAAAAGACCTGTCCAAGGTCTCAAGCTGGTAACCGACAGATCCAAGGCTCGGTCTGCCTCCTACATTTCTACACTGTGTGAATTCCATGAAAAATCTGCGACTCCCAGCAGGGAGGTTTATGGAAGTTCCAGAAAGTTGATGATAATGAGGGCATGCCTGAGAGTGCGCTGTGCTGCAGAACGGCCCACGGCACAGAGAGAATGCCCCGGCCCTGGGGAGGAGTACACAACCTGTTCCCCAGTTTGGCTCCAGCTCACCACATCTGCGGGATCTTTCAACACCTTCCCCCACCACTTTCAACCCCCCTCCACCTCCCTCCACCTCCCTGCACACCTTTCCCTCTTTCCTGTGCCTGCACCCCTTCCGCATCTGCCCACCTCATTCACAGGCCTTCTCTCTCTCTCTTCCCTTATCTGCTTGCTTATTGCTTCTCTCTATCTTTGGAACCTGCCTTCTTCTCAGTCTGTAATGCCATTTCTCTTCTTTGTGTTCCCCAAATTCCTGCTTCCAGCCACTTCCTCACAACCCTCCCTTCCTGCTCTAGACAGGATAGGTCCTCCCTTTGGTTGTCACAGACGTTTGGAGCAGGTCCCGATTGCTTTAGTTCGGGACCCCCAGAGCTCCTCTGCTCCAGCACTGTGGCGCCTTGGCCCGGCCTGGCCTTTGTAAGGTGTGGCTCGTGTCGTTTGGAACTGGTGTTAGCAAATTACGTACTTTACACCATATACTAGAATGGATTTCACTTAACCCCTTTAACCATGATACCTCTGGTTGCCTTCAGTGGTGGAGGAAGGGCAGGAAGGGCACTCAGGTACCGGGACGGCTGGTAGCCCTGGCCACCCTGAGTATGTGTGGTGTGAGAACACCATCCGTCTGTGTGCTTTGGAGAATAAAGCTGGAGGGAGACCCATTGTTTTAGGGCAGTGGCCACTCCTTTTTATCCTCGCATTGTCCTCATGCCTGGCTTAAAAGAAGCACTCAGCAAGTGCTTGCTGAACAAAGGGAGGTGTAAATGTCTGAATGAATAATGCAACTAGGTGGTTGCATGTGCTAGCTCCTAAAGAAGTTTGGGAAGTTTATTTCTCTGGGGGCCAGGAGAGAGGGGGCTGGGGTAGGGTCAGGAGTAGGCAGGCAGAATTAGTAAGGACCAATGAGTCATTGCCTTAGACTCCAGGGCAGAACGAACGAACGGGGCCAGACCTCGGCCGAGTTTCCTCTCCGGGTGTCTGTTTTCAGTGTGCTCTCTTACTCGGTCCCCCTCGGAGTCTCGTCTTCCCTTGCTGGCGCCTCCCCGGGACTCCCTGACCTCACACTCATCCCAACTGACCAAAACCCCCGCTGATCTCTCCCTCCCTCCGCCTTCCCTCCTCCCTGCACATCAGCCAGTGAAGGAGGACATCAGACCCCTCCATTAAAAGCTGTCTTTCGAAGTTATGAGCAAAAGAGCAAACTAAATGAATCAGATAACCCTGACTATAAATCTCTATTAATGGGGTTGACTATTACAATTAAATTAGACATAACAGAATTCATCCGGCAGCTATTAATAATCTGCACATGATAATTTAAGAACTATTCTTAGCTAGCCCAAGTTCCTCCTTCTCCTTGTTAGTTTCCTGCGATCAGGGCTGGCAGCTTCCCATAACAACACCTGCCGTTTATTCCTAGACACAGGTACACTGACACATAAATTCTGAAGAAGATAAAGGGAGGTTGAAAGGGGCGCTGGGTATCGTCTAGGAGACTGGGACAAAGGGACTGAGGGCATATGGGAGAGGGAGACCTAGGGAGGTGGTGGCCAGGTAGGGGAAAGTGAGCACGATATTGTAATCCGCTGGCACTGAACCCTCTCCTTCCCTCTCTCGTTTCCACACCAGCTATCTCATACATTGTCACCGTCTTCACTGGGGATATCCCGGGGGCTGGGACCAAGTCCAAAATCTACCTGGTCATGTACGGTGCCCGAGGGAATAAGAACAGTGGGAAAATCTTCCTGGAGGGTGGTGCATTCGATCGTGACCGTGCAGACATCTTCCACATCGAGCTGGCCGTCCTCCTCAGCCCCCTGAGCCGGGTCTCCATCGGGCATGGCAACGTTGGCTCCAACAGAGGCTGGTACTGTGAGAAGGTGAGGCATGCTCCTGGGAGGACCCTTCCCTGAGTCCACCCCTCTCTTCTTTAGTTTGCAAACACAAGCTCTAACCTGCTTCCTGCTTCCTTTGGACCAGTACAGAGCACACGGGCGATCCCTTTCACTGGGCATTTGGGATGGTAACATGTCCCTCCCTCTTGTCTTGCTGATGGTCGGGAATGGGGACTGTTCTGCGCAGGCATCCAAGGGCCAGACGCAGGGCGGGGGGTCCAGAGGTGCTCAGTCGGTGGGTATAGACGATTCTGAGTCCTGGTGTGATGCTTTGCTTCAGTTTATAAATCTCTCAATCAACAAGTATTTTTTTAACAATTCTTTTCTTAAAAAAAGATTTTATTTATTTATTTTTAGAGAGAGGGGAAGGGAGGGAGAAAGAGAAGGAGAGAAACATTGATGTGCGAGAGACATATGGATCAGTTGTCTCTCGCACACCCCCAACTGGAGACCTGGCCCACAGCCCAGACAGGTGCCCCGAATCACGCCGGTGGTCACCAGTTTGCAGGCCAGCACTCAATCTACTGAGCCACACCAGCCAGGGCTCAACAAGTATTTTTAAATATATGTTTGTACTGTGGGATACTTAAGCTTAAAGAATGTGCCTAACAAAAGGTATAGAGAATTATAAAAAAAAAACAAACAAAAATCAATTCTGTCTACTGCCAACTTAAGAAACAGAGTGTTTCTAATGCTTTTGAAACTCCTTGGCACCCTTCCCCAATCATAATAATGCTCTCTCACCCCCAAAAGCATTATGATTTGTCTAAGTGTGTATCGATGGAAGATTTTGTAGTGTTCCAGGAGCTTTCCTTTAAACATCTGTAATGCCAGTGGCCTGGGCTAGAGAGACTGGGACACAGGCTGAGATGGAGAGGGTGGAGGAGAGAAGGTTGCATGAGGCTCATGTCCAGAAAAGGGCAATCAGTTTTTGTGTTCAGTTCCAGATATTAATTACCTTTCATGTGATTGACCTTTTTTTTACATGACAAAGAAAGGGTTGATTTAGTATCCAGGTAATTCGGTTCAGACTGAGACCTTATGATGGACCTAAAGAAATAGGGTGTTTGAAGGGGTCAGTGTGTATAGAGGCAAAGATCTGAGATCTGGGCTGGCAAACTGGAGGTTGGGTGACACCTACTTGGGAAGGCTTCTTGGAGGAAGTATTTCTTGATCTAAAATTTCATGACAGGCAATGGGAAGAGCGTGCTGTTCCTTGAGGGTCCTAATGCAGATGACCCTTAGCACGGGGCTGAGGAGGCTGCTGGGCATGGCCAGGGACCCATCCAGGGGAGCTGCTGCCAGAGACTCGTGGTCTGCCCCCCCGCCCCCCGCAGGTGGTGATCCTGTGCCCTTTCACCGGCATCCAGCAGACCTTCCCTTG
This sequence comes from Phyllostomus discolor, assembly GCF_004126475.2. Taxonomy (NCBI): domain Eukaryota; kingdom Metazoa; phylum Chordata; class Mammalia; order Chiroptera; family Phyllostomidae; genus Phyllostomus; species Phyllostomus discolor. The sequence goes on from NC_040911.2 coordinate 19,533,336, forward strand.
CAGCAACTGGCTGGATGAGAAGAAGATGGACGGGCTGATCGAGAGGCAGCTCTACGAGATGGTGTCTCTCAGGAAGAAGAGGCTGAAAAGTAGGTGGAGAGGGTCTAGATCCTGCTGGCCTCCCAGGCAGGGCCAGGAAAGGCCGAGATGTCAGGCCACTGGGCAAGAGCTTCAAAGGGGCCCACTTCCGCTTCTTAATTCTCTGGAAAGGAAGAGAAAGGGACCTCCAGGGAGCTTAGTTCTCCAAGGTCTAGGTCACACACCTGGCACCAAGGCGGATACTCCAGTCCCCCAAGCTGCATAAGCTGCCACGATGGGCTAGATGTTCCACTGAATGGCTGAAGACAGTGCATCCTGAATGCACCAGACGTGGGGTGGGTGGAGTCAACTCTTCTCGAGTGTAAAGCACAGTAATATGCCTTCTCCATTAAAAGGAACATGAGGCGCTCTCTTTCAAATAGCAGGGAATCCTTGGCTTCCTAACACTGGCACGTGTTCTCATGCGTTTCTGAGAGCGGGACCCACCTGTGCTGCAGTCCTGATCACCTTTGATTTGCTCCTCTTCCCCGCTGGTACCATGAACATCTCTTTACTTATTAAAGTTTTTGGTGCAACTTGACCTGTCTCTGCAGAAATTGCTTGGTCCCTGTGGGTCTGGACGACTGACTTGAGAAAAGCTGGTACCAACACTCCCATCTACATCCAGATTTATGGGCGGAAGGGGCGGACAGATGAGATTCTCCTGAACCCCAACAACAAGTGGTTAAGACCGGGCATAATCGAGAAGTTTAGGGTAGGACAGAAGTGTGCCAGGGTGGGAGGGAGGAGGGGGGAAGGGGTGGAAGAGGTATTCGTCATGGGACTCTAGGTTTTTGGAGCCAGGGTGGATGAGACTTGAAGATAAGGAGCTACAATGGAGACTTTAGGTCCCTGTGAGGAGTGCCCAATTTGATCTACAGGTGTAGTAAGTGGGATGCGGTTTAGCTCTGGCCCTGCCTGAGTCAGAAAGTCCAGAACCACGCCTGGGGGCAGAAGCAAGTGTGGAATGGTCGTGGGCCTCCGGGAGCCTAGGCACCGGGAGAACCACCGCAGCCCAGAGATCCTGAACACAGTTAGTGTCAAATTGCTGGATCTGGACTGAATGAGAGAGTGAGGAGCAGCTTTAAGGGAAAGTGCAAATTTCAGGACCTTTCAAAAGAAATTCAGCTTTAAATTTCCAGTATCTATATTATAACTAGAGCAAGGCTTGTTTTGCCAACAGAAATGCGGCTCTGACCTTTCAGTAAGAATAATTTGTAATTTGCCACTCGCTTCTCAGAGCACCCCACCGGTGCCTCTATTATACCACTCCGTCCACTGCTCTTTCAGTGTTTGTCTTCCTGGCTAGACTGCAGGCCCCTGGGGAAAGGGCACGGCTGCCGTATTGATCTTTTTGTCTGTTTCCATGCCCAGCAGCGCTCTGGGGCTGTGGGCTCGTGCTAATTTGCAGGGCTGCCATGTGAACTTTGTTACTGGAAGTTTATTGCTTGGAAGATTTTCTTTAGTCTGGATCCTACTGTGGGTCAGTTATTTCTGTTCAACATCACCAGCTCAGGCTGAACCCCAGCTCCGCGTGGCTCTCGCCTTCACGTACCACCTGTCACTAGGGCATGAGAGGAGGCAGGATGTGAGGGTGTCCTGAAACCCATCCTCATTGCTCAAGAAACAGCCCAAAGTGGGTGCCCCCCCACCAGAGGGTCAGCTATGGAGATAAACACATTTCACTTAGTTATGCCCACTCAAACCTTGTTATTTCTCACCGTAGCTTGAGCTCCCGGATCTCGGCAGGTTTTATAAGGTTCGGGCATGGCATGACAGAAGGGATCCCGGCTCTGGATGGCATTTAGAGAAGGTGAGACACATCATCTTGGGGACGGGGAGTGGGTAGAGGGAGGAGCCAGAATGATCCCTTTCTAATGAACCTGTCACATAAGTGCTTTTTATCTGTTTGGAGTGAAGATGGGAAAGGGTTACAGTGAGACATGAATCTGGACCCAGGACACAGGGACTTCCTGACAGGGAAAGACTTCTAAAGTAGACTAAGGAAGTGCTCGGGTATTTAGTCTTGACTTACATTCTCCTCCAGGACCTGGTTGCTAGGCAAATGTGGGTCTCGGGGGACCGGAAGGATGACTGTTAATCTGTCATTCTAATTTCCACAAGAGTCATCCCTGGGGAATGGCCTTGGCCTCCTGGAGATTAGACAGCAGAACGAGGACCCCAGGGCATGGGTGCACATCCTTGGTACACCAACCTACTCACCCCAGGACTTCTTTCCAGATGACCTTGATGAACACTCTGACCAAGGACAAATATAACTTCATCTGCAACCGCTGGCTCGACGCCAATGAGGATGACAATGAGATTGTGAGGGAGATGGCCGCAGAGGGCCCCGCCGTGCGGAGGATAATGGGCAGTAAGTGCTTCCCCGCTCTCCATCCCGGGCCAGGCAGTGGAACGTCTGCTTGGTGCGCCAGTGGGGCCTGGCCAATGAGCTGTTTTGTCCACTGTGCGCCATCAGGCTCCCTGTGAATGCCAGGGAGGGTTCAGAGGTCCGGCCTCAAGGCCATCTTGAAGGAGCCATTTCCAAGGCATGATGCCGGAGCTCTATGATGGTGGGTGTGGGGGATGGAGGGGAGATTCAAGGGCCTTCAGGTTGGTTAGGAGGGGATGAGAAGAACCTGCACTGAACAATATTTCTCTAGAGCATCCCTGAAATTAAAGAAAACATCCTCTTCAAATTATCCATGAGATGCTCCCCAAAATAGAAGGCTGGGTCTGGTAGCCATGCTTGGCAGCTCCTGATGGGTCCTCTGTTTCCAGTTAAGGCTAGTAGCATAGGGACAGAAGTTTTAATCCGGAGTCCTGTGTCCACATTCAGAGGGGTAACGGGAGATCATTTTACCTCTAGGCTATAGTAGCAGAGTGTTGGTAAACACACAGCACGTGTCCTGTCCTTTTCCTTGGCAGGCATCACTGAGCGATCACAGATTCTCTGCCACTGAGTCTGAAATGAGCCTCACAGCCCTCAAAACAGTCCTCTGAGCAGACATTAGCAATTGATCAGAACTGGCACTTAACATAATTCACCTATTTGTTATCCTCGTGGTAGTCCTTAATTTGTTTAGTAGTCAAGTAATATTGCAAACTTATAAGGAGTTAAGAATATAGACAATAATGTCTCTCATAATTCTAGTAGCCCTTACAAATATTTTTACAGTGTCACTTCTCAGGCATTTACATATCAGTGGAAGCACTGTATATACTTATCGAAGTGACTTGAATAGAGTTGAATACATGAAAACATAGAAACCCCAAATAGCAAATACCTACAAGAGATCAGCCAGTCTGTCCATCTAACATTAGGCAATGTTTGCAGTTAGCTCTATTTTATGGGTCTTCTTCATTTTTATTTTTTAGATTTTATTCACTTATTTTTTAGGGATGGGAAGGGAGAAAGAGAGGGAGAGAAACATCAATGTATGGTTGCTTCTCATGCACCCCTAACTGGGGGCCTGCCCCACAACCCAGCCATGTGCCCTGACTGGGAATTGAACCGGCGGCCCTTTGATTCACAGGCTGGCACTCAACCACTGAGCCACACCAGCCAGGGTGGTCTTCCTCATTTTTAATTAATGCATTTAGCTATAGAATATTTGTGTTCAAGAGCCCTTAAAATAGCCTGAATCAGATAAGGAAACTGAAGTCGTTGCCCTGCTTCTTGGTTCGTTGGAGACAGAGTTAGAGAACAAGGTCTCTTGCCCCCGTGGTCAGTGACTACATGCTGCCTTTTCACATTCAGTAGTTATTTTCTGGGAATCAAAGCACTTCTCTCTGTGACTGACATGACTTTGCCCCAGACTGGGGCATTATATAGTATGTGGCCCACCAAATCAAAAATATATCTGCTCTTACCTGATCTGACCCCTTTGTGTGCCAGAGCTGAGCCCACAGACATAAACAATTGGGGAGGGGGTCTTGGGCCCTAGCTGCTGTCTAAACCCTTCTAACCAGTTCTCATGACTGTAGCCCCTCCCTCTCCAGTGCCAGCTGCCTGGTGCTGTCATTCCTGAGCCTTCCTGTGGGATTACTTCTCAGAATTCGCAGCTGACAGCTCTGAGGAATCCTCTTTGGTCTGCTGAGTCAGAGATCCCCAGGCTTCAGCATGCATTATCACTGAAGTGCTTTGTTAAAACCCCGGCGGCTGGGCCCCACCGGCATGGTGTCTTGAGTCAGTGGGTCTGGGTGGGACCCAGGAATTGGTCCATCTCACCAACCCCTAGGTGGCGCTGCTGCTGCCGGGAGGAACCGCTGTGCCGAAAGGCATGGATCGTTTTTTTCTAGCCGTGCTCCAGCTTCCGAAGTTTTCTTGCTGTGGTCTGTGCTTGCCCCTCTCCCCTAGCCTTGTTGCTAAAACCTTTTTTTGTTTGGTTGAAACTTTTAAAAAATCTGTATGTTGTCATTTTAGGGAATTTTTTTTCCTCAAGAGAAATCTGCCATTTCGATTTCAAATGATCAGAATGTTTTTGACTTTTTCTCCCTCCGTACCTTGACCAAAGGATGACTCCGCTGCCCCCAAACCCCGTTTCCCTCCTCACGCAGAGGGAGGCGGGGAGACGCGGACAGACGTGCGTGGGCTCAGTTTCTTCCCGCCTTGCCTGACCCTCAGGAGCCCCTCGAGGTGGTGCAATCAGTGAGGTCAGCATGCTCTGTGCACACGCGCCAGAAGTGATCCAGGAGCACTGATGAGTGGGCAAGAGACGGTTGAGTCCGAAAGTCATAGCTTCTTGTTAATCAAGCTGAGCCGTAATTTTTTAATGAAAATACAGGGTCTCCGGTACTTACCCTTTTAAAGCCGCTGTTTAAAGCCTCTTACTGCTGATGGCTAACAATATAATTCTTTCCAATTGTCCTCAGACTTCTTGCCCAGAAGGAGCTTAGGACCTCAGTGGTGGGTGGGCTGGGAGGGACCCACAGAGAGGATCGGGACCCCTGAGAACTGCCAACCAAATGAACCCTTGAGCTCCTGAATGAAGAGGGCTGGAATTCCCAGGCGAAGGGGTTTCTAAATTCCCTCATCAGTTTCCTTTTGAGGATTGCCTAAAAGCTCCATGTAAAAAGGCAAAACTGACTCTTCATCAAAAGTAAGACAGAAGCGAGTGTCTCTTGCTTCTTTCCCTTTCGTGTCTCCACGTTTCACTCCAGTTAATGCCACTCATTCCTCTTCCGGTCACTCTTTGGCTCTTCTTCTAACAAGTGCTTTTGCTACAGATGCTGTATCTACACAGACCCACATGTTTAATGGTGAAATTTCTTTTCAGCTGTCTTTGTGTCTCCAAATAAAAATGCGTATATTACTGAAAAAAATCATTTGTACATTGAGTTAAACTTTCAGATAATTTGTCTCATTACAGACATACTTTATCTTCATTTTCAATGGACTACCAAAGAATAGTGTCCGTTTCTTGGAACTGCAGTTGCCCTGGCGGGTGTGGCTCAGTTGATTAGGTGTTATCCTACAAAGTGAATGGTCACGGGTTCAATTCCCAGTCAGGGCACATGCCTGGGTTGTGGGTTTGGTCCCCAGTTGGGATGCCTACAAAAGGCAGCCAGTTGATATTTCTTTCTCACATGGATGTTTCTCTCCCTCTCTTTGTCCCTCTCTTCCCCTCTCTCCTCTCATCCCTTTCTCTCTCTCAAAGCAAAGAAAAAAATGTTTTCTAGTGAGGATTAGAAATAAATAAATAAACTACAGCTTTATTGAGGTGTAATGTATGTACAATGCAATTCACCCATTTAAGTGTGGAGTTCAGTGGCTTTTAGTATATTGGTAGAATCATGCATGTACACGTTTGTATGTGTGTGTGGACACATGTTTCCAGTTCTCTTGGATATACACCTGTGAGTGCAATTACTAGTTCTATGGCAGCTTGATTTAACTTTTCGCCCAAGCCCCACACATAGGAGCCATCCCCGATTCCTCTCTTTCCCTCAAACACCTATCTAGTCCAGCACCAGGTACTGTTAGTTCTACCTCAAAAAGGCATCTCTAATCTGTTGGCTTACCTCCATTTTCGCCCTTACCCCTAGTCCTAGGCACTCTCCTCTCTTTTCTGGACCACTGTGATTACTCCACTAACTGGCCTCTCTGATTCAGTCCTTCTTCCCCTGCAATCAACTTTCCACATGGCAGCCAGATGCTCTTTAAAACATGGATCAGATCAAGTTACTGCCTGGCTTAAATCCCTCTAGTGGCTTCCTGTTGCATTAAATACATACATACATACATGCATGCATACATACATAAAATAACAAACCAACGAAGCCGTGCTCCTTACCTCGGCCTGTCACACATGACGTGTCTGGCCCCGCCCACCTGTGGGCCTCATCTCATCGCACGCTCACTCCCTCCACTCTGGCCTCACCCGCCTTTCCTCTGCTCCTGGGACACACGCTGCTCATCCAACACTGGGGCTTCGCGCTCACTAGCACTGTCCTGTCTCAGAGCCTCCTGTGGCTGACTTGTCTCATTGCCATTTAAACGTTACAGCTCAAACGTTACTTCCTCGCACCAGGCTTTTCTGCACCTCCGCAGTGTCACTCTGTTGTATGGTCTTTGTTACTGATGTGACTCAGAGATATCCCTGTTCATAACTTGTTTATGACTTCACTGTCCATCTCTACTCCCCACTCTCCCACTCTCACGTAAGCTCCACGGGAGCAGGAGCCTGCCCACCTCACTACTGGATTCTTGCACATATTATGGTACCTCACGTCTACTAGGCTGCAGTAAACAGATATGGGGCAAATGAGAGAATGAATGAATGAATTTCACTTTCCAGCTTATTTTAAGTGAAAAGTGAGGCTGTGATGTGCACAGATGCAGGCCCACCTCCTTCACGGTACACCCTTCAACACAGGAAGAAACGGCTGCCTGTCCCGTCAGCAGCTGCGTCTTGTGCTCTTTTGCGCTGCTTGTCTTCCTGGCACATCCTCAGCACTGGAGCATTCCCAAGAGGAGGGGAGGCTCAGTTCTGGTTCACAAAGTAAAGTTATCTTTCTTGGGAAGACAGACACACATGAATGGAAGAGAAACCAAAGGCAAAGAGGTCTACTTGGTTGAATGGAATCAAATGCCGAAATGTTTGAATTAGACCCTCCACTGCCATCTCCAGTCCCTTGGGGGAGCTTGTAAACAATGCACTTTTAGGGGTCCCACCAATGGAAACTAAGATTTATGAGGTCTGGAGTGGGGCTCAAGGACCTGAATTTGCATGTTTCCCAGGGGATTTTGGTGATGGACTAGAATTGGGAACCTCCGATCTGTCTGGGAGAAGGGATCTGCAGACTTGCAGGGACTTGCGTGGTAGGAGATGGGGTTTGGACAGCTGGGGAAGGCGCAAGGTCAGCCCACAGGAGAGCTGGGGAGAGTGGAGGAGGAGGCCACGCTCAGAGGTCGGGAACAGGGGCTGTCAGCCAGTGGTGTCCCTCTCTCTGCCTGCCAGTGGCCCGGTACCGCGTGACTGTGTGCACAGGGGAGCTCCCAAACGCGGGAACAGATGCCAACGTCTACCTCTGCCTTTATGGCGACGTGGGGGACACGGGAGAGCGGCTGCTGTTCAACTGCAGGAATAACGTCGACATGTTTTTGAAAGGCAATGTAAGTTTTGGCAATGCGCCACTGCCCCACCCCCACCCCCACCCCCACCCCAGCCTGTGCCCACTCCCTGCTCTTCCCTGCTCTGCTGAGCCATCAAAGAGGCTTGCTCTGGGTGAGGGGAACGGGAACTAACCGGCTCGACACCCCCTGGGATCCTAGTTCTGTCCAGCTGTTAGCTGGAGAGCCACCCTGGAGGGGTCTTGGTCCCCTCTCACCCGCTGAGCTTTGAGAAGGGGGCAGTAGAGCAGGAGGACACTGGGGACGGAGGAACGACACCTGGGTGGGCAGGCCGGGAAGGAGGCCGGGCACCCCCCCCCCGGGGGGCTGGAGGACACAGGCTGGGCAGAGCTGTGGCCTCTGTGGGCCAAAGTGGGAACTTTGCCTCCTCTGCTAAGCATGACCCCTCAGGGCACCTTTTTCATTTCCCTTTTGAAAAAGAAACTAAAGGAAAGGCACCAAATATGGGGTACAAGGATCAAATTTCCCTCCTAGCCTCACTGCAAATGTACTGGGCTTTCCCCTCTGTTTTCTTAGCCTTCAAATGGATTCCCTGGGAGGCCGTGTGAGGCAACAGGGGCAGGCAGATCTGGGGGCCAACCCAGCCTGGGGCCCGTCATTCCATTGCCCTGAGCCTCAGTTTCCTCATTTCTAAAATGTGGGGAGGGATGGCCTGCCTGGGGCTGGCTGCTGGGGGGAATGAGGCATGGCAGATGCACTGGCCTGCCAGCAGACCCGGCTCAGTGCACACAGTAGGTGTACAGTAAAGAGTCGTTGCAATAATGAGAGGCTTAGGGCTGCTTGCCAGGGGCTTGCCAGATTTGCAGACTATTGTCACGTAAGCCTTTGTCCCTCCTTCCTCTGCTGCTGTCTTCCTGTCCAGCACAAGGCAGGCCAGGAACGTGGGTGGAGGTCTCCCTCCACCCTTTTCTGTTCTTTGCCTGTTGTAGCTTCTGACTCCTTCATGCATCAGTCCCACCCCCCGTGCACCTGTCCTGAGGCCCCCAGTGTGCTCCTGCAGACTTGGCGCCCCTCTCTCCTCTACTGCCTCACTGGCAGGCAAAACCTGTGACATGCGCAAGACCACGGGTCCCCCCTCCCCAGTCAGTTCTAATCATTCCCGTCCTCACAGGGATCCGTATTTTCCTATAGCATGGAGGCTAGGCAATTAGGCAAGGAATTAATTCATAATAAATGTTAGTGCCTTCTAATGCCTTAATGCATTCTTCCTCCAGGGGGATCTGCCTTTTAGGGGATCTTAGGGAATGACACTGTTTACCCAAAAAATACAGATCTTAATTATTGGGAACTTGACCTCTAACGGAACTCCAGTGGGAGAAACTGGGGCTCCAGCTTGGCAGATTTCTGGGCCCGTGTGTTCCCTGGGTGTTCAGGTCCCAGGGGAGCCACTGTCCGACTGGCCTTGCTGTCCTGCCCCTCTGAAGGCCGACGAGTTCACCATTGAGTCCGTCACCATGCGGAAGGTGAGGCGGGTGCGAATCCGACACGACGGCCTCGGTGGGAGCAGCGGCTGGTTCCTGGAGCGGGTGCTGGTGAGAGAGGAGGGGCAGCCCGAGAGCGACAACGTGGAGTACCCGTGTCTCAGGTACTCGAGTCCTGCCTGCTCGCAGGACTTTCCCCTGCCGAGGTCGCGGGCCCTCCTTTTGGGAAGACCCAGCCCCACGGCCGGGGCCAGGAAGCAGGACAGCGGCGTGAGGATGTCGTCAGTGCGAAAAAAGAGGGGGCCCTGCTGGTGGGACTGAGCCCCAGCCCCACGCCACAGGTGACGGCACCCCAGGGCCCCTCTGTGGTGCTGCTGCTGTGTGCACTCAAGCTCCAAAATGTCGGCGCTTTTTCATGATAGAACGTGGCAAGTTCAGAATGGAACTGAGAGCTACCTCAGAGAGTTCGTTGCGTGCTAAATCAAACCTTTGAATCAAAACTGTGTGTTTCTTAATTTGGATAGCCTTCCAACCACACCTCTTCCCTGCTAACATCTTGCAAGATACCCTGCTTTGTTTTCATTTCCTTTCCCCAGCTTACTAGTGAGGTCAAGTTTCTTTTCTTTCCTTTTTTTTTTTTTAAGTATTTGGATTTTTTTCATTTGGAGCCCAGTTTGGGCTCTCACTGACTTCAAGAAGTTCCTGATAGAGACATTCTAAAAACATGGAGCAATCTTCATGCTCATGTGTGCACGTGCTCTCAAGTGGGCCACCCATGCCCGTCTGGGAGGCGTACACAGTGTGCTTAGCTTGAGACTTAGGGCTGCAGGTCCCTGCAAGTCCCGGATCCAGGCTGAGTCCTGCATGTGTGGACGAGGTGCTGTGTGTCCAAGCTCACTCACTAGCGCTGGCCCGGGCTTCCGATGGTGGCTGCACTGGGACAGCCCTGCTTGTGGCGGATGGGAGCAGGCCGCCCCCCGGCCCAGCTGCAAACTCATTACTCTTGCTCCACCCACACACACAAATGGGCTCGGGTGGACACGCAGACACACATTTGCTGCAGTTGAATTGCTTACCACTCCATGAGCCCAGGAGAGCCATTTCCCCTGGGGGGCTACTGGGATGATCCCCTGTGACACTTCTGTGTCCATCACAAAGGTCTCTATAATCTTCAAAGTGTAGCCACTGTTAGTTTTACAAGGGACTACGTTAAAAAGATTAGCAGTGATGCGGGCAGTTCCAAATAAGTGGAACGAATAGAAAGAGGCTGAGAATAAGGTTTGGGGAGATCAGGGAAGGCTTCCAGGAAGAGGCAGATCTGGACTGGGGCCTGAAAGGAAGACCAGAGTGTGAATGGAAGGCGAGGAGAAGGGAGGGTGGGTCATCCAGGCTGGAGGAGTGGCGTTTGGCGTGGGGCTGAAGGGGCTGTTGAGGGGTGTCCTGACCCGTGGAGAAGGAGCCAGAGGAAGGATGGGGTGGGCGAGTTCTGGTCTCTCTTCAAACCAGTCGCTGGCTGGTCTGCCCTCTGCTGGACCTGGGGGCCGCCTGGCTGCGATGCTGGATGGGACAGTGTTCACTGTTTTCTTCTCGTCCACTAAAGAGGTGTTTATGCAGCACTTGCTATACACTCGCTTCCTAGTCTCATGAAGTTTATCACCTAAAACAAATTAAACCAAGCTAAGCAACTGAATTAAAGGAAAACCCACGATTTACAAACTGTGGGAAACAGGGTGAAGGAAGCACACAGTGGTGGGGAAGGCCAGTGGGCGGGCCACACTGAGAGGGTCTGTCTGCAGGAGAGACATCCAGGCTGACTTCCTCCGGGACAGCAAGAAGAGTGTCCGGAGGGAGCTTGAGGGTCCCAGACCTCCAGTCAGACCAGAGCAGGTGGGCAAAGGGAAGGGCCCCCAGGTGACGTCAGAGGTGGGCAGACAGCCAGAGGTGGACGGTGTCAGGTAGGATTGCCGGGGATTTTCCGTTTTAGGAACTCCCCTGTGGTTTCTGGGTGGAAGGCGGGCTGTCAGGGGTCCATCGAGGAAATGGGGGAACCGGTAGGAGGCTCCGAGGGGTCCGTTATGGTCTGTGTAGTTTTGCGGGGACTGCAGTAACAACGCACCACGAGTTGGGCGGCTCGAAGAACGGACTGGCTGTCTCACGGTTCTGGAAGCCTGGGTGCCAGCAGGGCCACACCTGCTCTGAAGGAGCTCTGAACAGGCTCTGCCCTGGGCCCTGTCCCAGCTCCGGTAGCCCCAGGCGTGCCCTGGCTTGCGGGTGGCCGTTTCCCTGTGTCTCTTCTCAGTGTCTCCGCTCTGTGTGTATCTATCTGCCTCTCTGTCCGAATTTCCCCTTCTTATAAAGACTCCAGTCATTTCAGGCGGGGGCCCAGCCTAAGGACCTCCTTTTAACTTGGTTGCCTCTATAAGGACGTTATTTTCAAATCAGGTCACATTCTGAGGTACTAGGGGTTAAGACTTCAGTGTATTTTTGGGAGGTGCAGTTCAACCCATAACGTGGCAGCTTGGCGCTCAGTGGGGGCGGTGAAGGTGAGGAAAGGAGCTACGCAGGAGGTGGGTTCTGGAGGTCGAGTTCACAGGACTTGCCAGTGAGAGGGGGTTGGAAACAGGGGACCCAGGTCTAAGCCTTTGGCAAATGGGGGGGATGTTATGCTCTCTACTGAAAAGGGGAGCCCGGGACAGGAAGGGTTGAGGGGGGCTTGGCCTGGACTCTGGAGGTCTACTTGGGGTGTGTTGGGTTTCAGATGCCTGTGAGTTGAGTAGGCAGTCAGCCTTGAGAAATAAATTCAGGAAACGAGAGATGAGAGGAGAAATGGATGAGACCCTTTTGGAAGACAGTGGGTAAAGGAAACGGTGAGGACTCAGCCCTGAGCTGGGTCATGAAGAGGAGGGGGAACCTGGAGAGGAAATGAGGATGGACTTGTGGTGTCCACACTGCCATGTACATGGCAGTGGGGCGGGGGGTAGAGTTGCACTTTGGAGGGAGCCAGGTCTGCTGAAAGCGATGCCGATGATGCTGACCGCTGGGGAGAAGAGGCTCTGGGGCCCCCAAAGCCCCCAGAGCTCTCCCACCCCCAGTTGCTGCACGCGTATTTTAGAAAACGGACTCTCCTATCCTGCGGAGGCATGTGGTGATGGCATTTGCTGACTCAGGACCCCAGAGGGTGGTTGAAGAGCCTGGAGGTAGAGCCTGAGCTCACCCGTTGCTTCTTTTTCACCTGAACAGTTATTGTAACTGCCTGGGAGAGGGGGACAGCCCAGCCAGTTTGTCAGAATCGCCCTGCCAACCTCAGGGAGGGGTGCGTGTTTTAGCTGTGGCAGGGGTGTGGTGCATGTGTATTTGTGTGTGCAGGCATGTGCCTACTTGCACATCTGTGCGAGCCCAGGGAAAGAGCCATAAAACCACCAGCAGCCTGGCCTATCCATTTAGCAACCTCTCTGAAACTGGGCTGAAGCGTTTGAAGCTGAAAGAAAAGGTTATATTTGGAAATATCTATTAATACCCCTCAAGTATTTAGGTGGAAACTGAAATGACAGGTCATGGATTCCTTTTACCGCTGGAGACAGCCTGGGGATGAGTAGGTGGCGGAGAGCGTGAAGAGAGGTGGGATTCTCCTACAGCCGGGGCCTGGCTCACCTTCCATCCTGCCTGTCCCTGGGCACGTGTGGCCTGGGCTGCTTCACAACCTTCTCTTCTGCAGTCTCCATGTCGTGGGAGACGCCAGAGTGACCTTGGCAGGACAGGCAGAGGGCGAGGCTCCTAATGGGTTGATCTGAGGGGCTCGAGCCAGCGGTCCCCTGCTCCCAAATATCCCTCCCTTCCCCTTGGTGCTGTCATCAAGGCCTGGAATTCCCCAGCTGGCTCTTCATGGTTTGGAACAAGAAATGTTTTCTGGTGTTCTAGATTCACAGCACCAAAGCCCACGGGAAGTGTAACAACTTGGTTGCTAGCTAACATTTTAATGCTAGTTAACGACTAGCTGACAGCAAGGTCCATGGGAATGTAAGGTCATGTGCTCGCATGATTGTCTGACTTCTCAGGCAGGGTCCCTCTGCTCAGTGGGAATGGTGCTTTCCAGGTGAATTCGTCCAGTGTCTTTGCTGGCGGATGGTCAGCCCAGAGCTGGGTCCGTGGCCCACTGCAACAGATTGATGAGTCCCAGCTCCAACCCTGGCCCTGCAGGGAGCACCCCAGCTCCTCCCTGTTGGTAAACCTCACTCATTCTTGAGCAGTCAGATCAAAGTGCCTCCACCACGACCCTTTCTTCTTTCTCTAAATGCCTGCTGCACTTACTTTGATCTAACGTCCATCCTTACCTTGGTCTTCAGTGCCTTGGCCAGCCTATCCTGTCTTCTAAGGGCTGACCTGTGTCTTAGTTGTCTTAGGGCATCTCCTCTGTCTTCTCGCCACCCCAGAGCCCTTAGTGCAGTGCCACACACAAGGTGGGCTCTTAGGGGAAAGGTGGTGGTTTTGGTGATGACGACGTCCCAGGTGTTTATGGCATTTAGGACAAACTCTTTTACCATGATTGCCAAGGTCCCACATCCAGTGACCTTTCCGCCTCTAGGCTCGTCTGCCAACCCCTACCCTTTACTCACTGCATTCCATCCATGTTGGTCTTCGATCAACTTGTCCCAGCCTATGCTGTTCCTTCTGGAATGCGCTTCCCCTGCCCCTGGTTAACTCCTTGTCACCCTTCCAGTCCTGGCCAAAAGTCACCTCCTCAGGGCAGTCCTCCCTCCCCAGGCTGGGTTGGGGTCCTTCGTTCTGAGCTCTAGTGGAACCATATTCCTCTGCCTGAATTCAAAGCGCTGGACTCCCCGGTGAGTATGCACAACTGGGTGACAGTTGGTGGTCTGCCTGCACCGCTCAAAGAGCTTACAGCCCCTCGTCTGCTCACTAGGTGGTTGGACAAAGATAAGGACGATGGGCAGTTGGTCCGAGAGCTGCTGCCCAGTAACAGCAACGCGACACTGAAGAGTAAGTTGTCCTGATGGCCAGGTGCTGGCCGGGCCCTGGGGGAGGCAGGCCCCTTCCCTTGGCTACACAGAAGCAAACCCCCGAGAAGGTGTGCGCTCCTCACTTCATCCCACGGGGCAGCACTGGGGAGGGTGCAGAGGACGAGTCTCTGGGGGAGGATCCGGAAGTCCGCCTGGATGCACTGTGCACACAGATTCTTGGCCTCGGGTTCGGGGCCCTGCATGCGTGTGGACCTCGGTTGATTAGAGTAACAAAAGCGGTAATGCTCAAGGTAAAAAGGATCCTCCTTTTCTTAGATGTTTTGTCCTTCCTTGTGCACAGATGGTGCAAACCTTTCTGGATGATAAAATCGAGTAACATCAGCATAGTGTCCCACTGAAGAACAGGGGGCTTTACATCCACATTAGTTCCACATTAGGCCTTCACTCCTGACTGTTGCTGACCAGCTGTTGACATCTTGAGCCAAACACACAAGCTTCTGGGCCTCCTAATCCTCGCTTCTAAAGCCCAGGTCAGAGTACTTAGCAATAACACGGTGCACATAATGTACTAGGCACTGTCGGCAAAGGTCGATGCTCCCTGTGCCTCAGGTTCCTCATCCACCAGATGAGCAATTGCTTTAAATCCTTTTTCTCTCACATTGCAGTGTTGCGTGCTTTCCTGTTCCTAGCATGCCCACACTTTGCGGGGCAGGCTGAGCTGGTATTAGAATTCCAATGTAGTAGATGAAGGGACCCCACGGGGATGAAGGGAGCCCTGACCCAAGTCACGGGGCTGCTTAGAGAGAGCAAGAGCCCACCCCTGCTTGCAGACCACCCTCCATGATGCTGCCCACTATCCTGCACTAACCCCCCCTCCTGTCTCCTGCCTTGAATGCTCAGACTACCGTTACCACATCAGCTTGAAGACGGGGGACATACCTGGGGCCAGCACGGACTCCACAGTGTACATCAAGCTCTATGGGGACAAATACGACACCATCAAGCAAGACCTTCTCGTCTCTGACAACAACCTGAAAAACTATTTTGAACGTAGCCGGGTGGATGAGTTCACCCTCGAGACCCTGAACATTGGAACTGTAAGTCTCCTTCCCGGGGCCACGTGACGTCATCTCCCCCACTCCCCTGCGTGTGTGTATCTGCACATGGGTTTGTAATGGAGAGGGACCTGAGTCCGGGGACCCTCCCCCACCCCGAGCTTGTTCCTTGGTTCTTGCCTCTCTCTCAAGATGAATTCAAACGAGAAACAACATGTGTAGTGGAAGTGAGATAGCAAGTTCATTTATGAAGCACACACCAGCCCAGAGCTGTGAGCAGGCACCCGGCTGGTCTGAAGGCCCCACGTATGGAGAAAATAAAGTTGTTAGTAAGCTTGCTCTACACACGTGAGCCGAGGCTGCAAGTGCACACTCAGCTAATCTAAGTGCCCTGGCTATGGGGGTTCAGGGGTTGTACACCTTAGTCAACTTCTAGGTACCCCTCTCTCTTCCCTTTCTAAACCTTGGGAATAACGCACAGCTGCAAAGGCCTTCTTTCTCAGCTAGTGAAGGCCGTGTGTCTTAGTGACACTGCCACAGAGGCCCCCTTTCCCAGCGCAGAGTCTCAAGGACTCCCTTCCTCGGGCACTATCCCTGCTCGTGGTGTTCAGAACGGCTGGCCGTCTTTTCAGACTGGGCTCAGGACTGTTGAATCAATGGGTGAGATGTCTCCTTCCTCCTCCCTGCCTTAGTTTACTACCTGTGCTACCTAACAGGTTCACACACACAGACACACACCACATACCACACACTCGTGTACACACAGATGAACCTATTTTGAAGAAACAAAAAGGCCCCCTTGGGGGTTAATGAGGTACCTTGCTTTCCAGTTGTGACTAGAGCAGAAAAGATATGTGAACAGAGGCTAAGGTCCCAGAGTCTCCTTGGGGATGGAAGGCATATATGCAGTGGCTGTAGACCCCACATGTCCTTTGCCTCTGTAGCCAGGACCAGCGTGCCCAGGTTTCACTGCAGAGGGGGACACTGGCGTGCAGGGAAGGGAAGAGGAGAAGGAGAACAGCACACTTGGGGGTGCATCAGTGCTGGGGCCAGGAAGTGTGTTTCTGCGCACACTCTCAGGCCACACCTGAGAGATTCTGCCACACCTGAGAGATCCTGCCCTAGAGGAGGGGACCCGAGAGTCTGTCTCCATCCGGACCTCTCAGGACATCAGGGCGGCCCTGATGCAGGGCATCTGAGCGCTCCATCCGGAGAAGCACGGCTCTAACTCTCTGGACCTGAGGTTGGAAACATTTCTGGAGATGCCTGGGCTGCACTTCATGTTGCCACCTGCCCCTCTCAGGGTGTGGCTTGTGGAAATTCAGACGGTCGCAAGCTTCCCATCTGTAACCTCGACTTTCCTGCCCCTCCCCCTGGGGAACCTCCCCTATTCAGCTGCTCCACCAAAACGCGCTCTGGGGAAAGATCTCATGTCAGTCGTGTATATCCTGAAGGTCATGCGCTCCAATCAAAACTTTTTTTTAATCAAAATATATTTACATTTTAAACTGAATTAGTAATTGTAGAGTGACATACTGTTCCTTTTATTTAGGATTTCTGGCAGCAGCCAGAAGATAAATTGGATGTCTGAAGGGAAGGGGAGGGTGTCTGGGCCCTTCTTCGTATTTCCGAAACACCGCCCTCAACAGGCAGTGTGGTCAGGAGGTTGGGAGTGTGGGCTCTGGCTACTCGCTGCCTGGGTCAGAGACCCAAGGCTTCCATGTACCTATCATGTGTAAATTACACCCACGTGCATATAGTAAATGCTCAATAAACAGTACCTGTTTTTGAGTCCTGCTCCATGTCTGTAACAGTTGCTCCAAGTCAGGTGCTGGGTGAGAACTGAAAGACAATCCCTGCCCTGAAGGAGCTTCCGGTCATATCAGGTAGAAGACACCTGGTCCCTGTCTTTTCTCCTCTAGCAGTCCCTCCCCAGGACTGTCAAAGTCCCGGCACCACAGAAAGGCAATGAAACTCTCCATCCGTGTCCCATGGCATGCACCCAAAGGCTCTCAGGCTGTGTCTGCAGACGTAGTCGGTTGCCTTGTGACAATTCCAGGGGACCCAGCTACATGCACTCCGTTATGGCTCTGTTTCCATTACCGGCTGCACAGAGACACTCAGCGCTCAAAACAGTGAGGTCAGGGCTGACAGGGTTTTGGCACCAGACTCGTAGCTGACATCGCCCCTCCTAACCATCACAGAGAGAATCCGGGGGGCTGGAAGGGATCTCAAAGGCTGTCTGATAATTCCATCTGATGTTAGAATTGGCCGGTAAACAACATTTCAAAAAATCATGAAAGCACTTTGAACATTGAGGACCCAAGCATACATGCAGACGCTAACAGGATCATCCACATGATTATCTGTATTGCTTGTGGGCAAAGATGTTACAATACAAAATAGCAAAGCAAGTGAATTCCTGAGTATTATTGGAAAGAGAAAAATGTTCCCCAGGTTCAAGAGGGAGAGGAGGAACAGGACACAGAATGACAGCACCATGAGAGGCTGTCCACATATTCTGTTGCCTATAGGATGGGTGTGTCAAAGAAGAATTACAGAAATGCATGCACATCAATACCATGGCTGCCAGATGCAGGTGGCTAACTTGTGAATGTTTGTTCTCTCGTGAAACCACCATGTTATTATTAAGTGCATATTAAGTACACCACCTAATATTACTAAGTACATACCAGAGCCTTCAAAGTTCAT
Organism: Phyllostomus discolor; assembly: GCF_004126475.2. Classification (NCBI taxonomy): domain Eukaryota; kingdom Metazoa; phylum Chordata; class Mammalia; order Chiroptera; family Phyllostomidae; genus Phyllostomus; species Phyllostomus discolor. The sequence goes on from NC_040911.2 coordinate 19,551,217, forward strand.
GCCACACCTATTTCCCCACTTGCTTCTCACAACTTCCCCAGGAGGGGAGCTGGGCTGAAGAGGAGGGAACAGAGGCTCCAGGCAACAGGGGTGGTGCTATAGCCCCCCAGCTGGCTGATGGTGGACAGGGGCGGGACCCAGCCTCCACCTGCTTAGCCTCCCTCTCCTGAGGAACCGGAGAAGGGGTCGGGGTCAAGGAGGGCAGTTTGTGAGGGTGTTTGGGGAGGCAGGGAGGGAGGCATGGAGGCTTCTGGGCACCGGCTCCTTGCTCACCTGCAGCCTGAGTTTCCTTTCAGATCAACCGGGTGGTGATCGGGCACAACGGCGCGGGCAGGCGTGCCGGCTGGTTCCTGGGCAGCGTGGAGATCCGCGTGCCCCGCCAAGGCAAGAAGTACACCTTTCCCGTCAACCGCTGGGTGGACAAGAACAAGGCTGACGGGCGCCTGCAGGTGGAGCTCTATCCCAGCGAGATCGTGGAGATCCAGAAACGTATGGAGGAGGCGGGGGTGGAATCGCAACGTTAGTCCCCCGTGGGGTGGGGGAGTGGGGCGGAGGGGGCCTGTGGGGCAGCGTACATCTTGTGTCCAGGGGGAAGGCTGAGGGGAGAAAATGGGAGCTCCCAATAGCCTCGGGCACCGTGTTTCTGGGAGGGAAGGAGGGCTCATTGTACCGATGGGGAAACTGAGGACTCAAAGGATGAAACCTTTTGTTTTGGGCTCATGGGCAGCAGGTGATTTTATAAGAAATGTGTGTTCTCAGCCCTGGGTGCAAGAGGACAGGGTCCATGTCTTTCCCTGGGAAGACTGGCTGAGGAGATAAAGCTGTTGAATCATTCATTTATTCAATAAATGGACGTCACATATTTCTCTAAGCCAGCACTGCCCGAGGTTCTGTGGAGGCAGCTGTGAGAAAAAAAAAACAGACAAAATTGAGTCCTCGTGGATTTGACATTCCACCAGAAGAGACACACATTGAGTGTATACGACCATGCCGAGTAAGAGCTGTGGAGAAGATGAGGCAGTCCGAGGTGTTAGCAGGGGCACGGGGGTGCAGGGCCTTCAAGGACAGGGTGGCGATGCCTGTGAATGAAGACGCAGTTCAAGGTGATCTGGCCACCCCCTGCCCGTGGTGCAGGAGTCATAGATTCTGGTAGGGCTCAGAGGAAGAAGAGGCTATTAGAAGGTCAGAAGGACGGGGGGACCAACACCTGACACAGAGAACGTCACTTTCCTCACCTCTGCACTTCTACCTCCACCCTGAAATCAACTGCCCACGGCTTGCTTCCCCAGGAAGCATCTCTGAGAAGGGACCCTAATACAAACTCACCTCTTTCTCTCCCAGAGCCCTTTGGGTCTTTTCATGCCTGTAGGTTGCTTGAGGACTGTGTGCAGAATCAGCTCCTTCCCTCTTTTTATGAACTAGACCTTGATTTCCATCAGAGTAATCCAAGTACTAGTTAACAACAGAAAGGTAAAAAGCGATCGCTCCCTTCCTATACCATCCCTCTTCTTCAGAGGTAACAACTTTTAAATGACTTTAGCTTTTTCTTCTGAAATTTATCTCTATATTTTTAAATAATGTGCTCATCAATTTCTTGGTTTTTCAGTCACAGACGTTAACTATTGACTTACTCCTATGGAAGAGGAGGATTTAGTTCTCTTAACCCATGTGCGTGTGCAAGCATGTGAGTGCACACCGACACACTTCTCCTTCCAACCTTCAATAAAATTAGATCGATTTTCAATTTTTACATTATTGTGACTACACAAATATTATTCACTGCTGAGTTACCTACTGTGTGATGATTGCATTTCATCTTGTGTGCAACTTTCTTGGTTTTTTCCTGGAGTTAGTGATTGCCTCATTTTTTCCATTTGTATAGTTTTCTATATATACACCTTTATTTCTGCATACCCATGTACATGCCCACCTATCTACAGAAGTGTGATAGGACTGCCATAGCAAACTACCACAGATTAGGTGACTTCAACAACAGAAACTTGTCTTCTCATGGTTCTAATCAAGGTGTCAATAGGTTGGGTTTCTTGTGAGGCCTTTCTCCTTGACTTACAGACGGCTGCCTTCTCACCATGTGTGTACGTGGTCTTTCCTCTGTGTGTGGGCGTGTCGGTGTCCTAGTCTCCTCTTATAAAGACACCAGCCACACCAAATTGGGCTCCGCACTAACAGCCTCATTTTACCTTAATCACCTCTGTAAAGGCCCATTTCCAAATACAGTCACATTCTGAGACACCAGGGATTAGGTCTTCAACGTATGAATTTGGGGAGCCACAGTTCTCCCATAACACTATCTTATCTGCAGTCTCTACCAGAACTGAAATTTTGTGTATATGTTCAAATCCAACAGGGTTTCTGTTGGTTTCCTCTCTACCTCCTTCTCCTCCAACCCCCGTCTTAAGACATTTCTTTAGGAACCCCTGTCTCCTGGTTTCTAGGCTGCCACGAAGCTGTCCTTTTGGGACTTCCTTTTCGCCATCTTTTTGGAACCTCCTCTTTTATCTCCTGGATTGGATGTCTGTTTCTGGATTTCATGTCTTGTCCTTTGGGGTTTATTCCCTCATTTTAGTAGAACACATTCTCCACTGGTAGCTTCCTGAGAAAAGTTACATAGAAATGTTGAGAACTTGTGTGTCTGCAAATGTCTCTACTCTCACAATTGATCGGTAATTTGGCTTGCTAAAGAATTGAGTTGAACACATTTTCCCTTAGAGTTTAGAAGAAACTTTTCTGCCATTTTCTGGCTTCCTGTGTTGTGATTGAGAAGTCTGATGCCATTCTGTGATTCAATCCTTTGGGGTTTTTTCCTCTCTAAAATCTTATAGGATCCTACTTTAATTTCTGGCATTTTGAAATTTCATGAGGTCTTCACTGTCTTTTGTTCCACCCATTGTTTTGAAACTCATGGGCTCCTTCAATCCAGAAGCATTTTCCAGTTTGGGGACTTTTTTTGTATTATTCATCTGACAACTTCTAGCTCTCTATTCCCTCTAAACTCTTAGTAAGATGCTGGACTTCCTCTGATTTTCTTACCTTTCTACCATTTATCATTTTGTTCCTGGGAAGTTTCCTTTTTGTTCTTCGGAGCTGTTCTTGACTTTATCCTTGCTGAAGACTAATTTCATTCATCTACCACATGTTCATTTCCGATAGCTGGTTCTTTTTCTCTGTTGCTCATTTTTATCTATCCTAATTTTTTGTAATCCTGGCTGCCTATGGTTCTAAGAATGAAGGGACAGGATGGGGTTGGAGAGCTGGCTCCCTCCATTCAGAATGTCAGCCTTTACTCTAACTGCCTTGTCTACATTCGAGCCCACCCTCACTCCCACCTGAGCCTGGCGTTTCTAGTTCAACCTCCTCAGGCTCACAGCCAGTCCTTTTGTTTTCAGCCCTCAATTTCTCACCTTGCTGTGGTAATGGAAGACCCTCATCTTATTGACAATAAAAGTCTTCATTTGAAAATAACGGTGATATTGTCTTACAGGATTGCTGAGAGGGAAAGTCTTAAAATAGTCACTTGAAAAAATATGGCCTCCTAGTTCTAGAAGACAGTTCTCTCTCCAGTGGGAAGTGCCCTCTAGTGGTGCATTCCTGTAACACATTTCCATCCCCTAACAGCTCGATAAAGTATTCGTTCAAAATATAGACAACTTTCTGTGTGTGGATGTATCTTTTGGTATAGCCTGAAAGGTACCTATATTTAAATAAAAATTATAATTTCAACCCCTTGTCCTTTACTGAAAAAAAGAAACAAACAAGTACCCTTTGCTTATTTCTGCCCCATGGCGCCTGCCCGGGGCGGGGGCACACAGCAGAGGATGGCAGCTGGCATGTTGACTATTCTATATTCCTGGCTCCAGAGGACACATGTGGTGCCGAAGGTGACTGGGTTTTGGAGCCTGATCACTTGGGTTGGCCATTCCTCCTGCCTACTCGATTCCTCTATGCCTCAGTGTGTCCACCTGTAAAGTGGGGATGACAGTACTTACCCATATTATTGACGAGAGGATTAGATAAGATAATGGAGTACCAGACACATGGTACCAGCATGGGAAGTATTTTTTGTTACTATCATTGCTATTGTTATGATTGCTAAATGTCCCACTTCTCCCCACATGCCCACCCAGTGGTCCACTACGAGATTGAGGTTTGGACGGGGGATGTGGGCGGTGCAACCACCACTGCCCGAGTCTACGTGCAGATCTACGGCGAGAAAGGCAAGACAGAAGTGCTCTTCCTGTCCAGCCGCTCGCGAGTCTTTGAGCGAGCATCTAAGGACACGTTCCAGGTATGTGCGGGGAAGGCGGCAGGGGGCCCACAGAGGCCCTGCCGAACACCTGAGAGTGAAGGGATTGGACCAGATCAATGGTTTCCATCTCTGCCTTCTTATTAGAATCACCCGGGGAGCTATAAGAAAAAACAAATGGCCCACACCCCGATCAGTTAAGTGAGAAATTTCTTCTGGGGATGCTCCAAACAGCTCTGCTAGTGATACAAATGTGCTGCCGATTCTGAGAACCTGAAGAGTAGATAAATCTAACTTAGCGAAATATGGCACTTGGCCCCTGGTTACTGCCCTCTCCCGGCCCTGCGGCCTCGGTCTCTACAGCTCTGTTGGCCTGTGGGCAGGGCTATGCTTCCCAGGCAAGACCCTGGTGGGCCGTGGGGTCTCCTGGTTGTGCTTAGAGTGCCCTGGGCCTCAACACACCCCTTTGAGTAGAAGAGAAAAAGAGGGAGGACATGGGCATATTGCTGACAGAGGAGGAGGATGCAAGGATGGTGCCCACTGGGGGCCCATGCATGTTGGATATGAGACGTGAGTGTGTGTGTGTGTGTGTGTCTGTGTGTGTGTGTAGGGAGCATGTTCAGGCTGGTGCCCTGTGTGTGTTGTGTGACACAAGCAGCTGTGCTCTCAGTAAAAAGTCCTGACCCAGCATCCAGTAGGGGAGGTCCTGGCTGAGCTGGGCCGGGGCCGCAGGTGCAGAGAGTGCCAGTGCTGGGTGGGGCCTCGTGGAGCGCTGCCCCTGCAGGCCCTGCTGAGGGGCGGGGCCCTAGCTGTGCACCTCTCTGAGCTGTGCACCTCTCTGAGCCCGAGATCCTTCGCCAGTTCAAACCCAGCTCTATAATGCCTGCCCCGGGAGGATCAGAATGGTCAATGTCAGGGAACATGTGTGGGAAACTGTGGCCGGTCACGGAGAGGGCACAGAGCAGCACATCTGGACGCCAGCCAGCTGGCTGGATGTGGTGGAGGGATTTGCGGTAGGGCAGACAGGTAGGGAACTGGGGAGGGCAAGTGGGGCTCCCTGAGGGCTGATCACAGGGATGCTGTGACCTGGAAAATGCTGGAGGGGGGACTCAGGGGGCACAGAGCCTGCCCCCTAAGTAGCTGAGGAGAAGGAATTTCTCTTTCCTGGGGGTCCTGGGCTCCATTTGGTCTGATGATTTTTTCACAAAGATGATTTTGGCTGCACTGTGTCTTCATGAATCTGAAGACCTGAGTTCTCATTTAGGTCTGGACTAAATTATGGGACACTGAGCAACTTCTGGGATGGCCCCAGGCCTCAGTTTCCCCAGCAAATAATTGGTGAGACTGGGCTTTGAAGGGTGTCACACACCCAGAAGAGGGCCCACCAGCACGATGTGGACCCAAAAGAGTGGCCTGACTGGCAGGGGCCCCATATCAGCCCCCTGAGCCCCGCTGAGCTCCTCAGGGGCCAGACCTCCCCTCACTGTGTGGCTTAGAACTGAAGAGAAGGCCTAGAAGCCGATTCCCTGAAGGAGAGCTGCACTCATGCACAATGCCCTTTGAGTCAGCCTGTGCTCGGCCCAGTGGGGGACAGAAGCAAGAGTAAACAGTCCCTGCTCTTAGGAATTCCCACGAGTGGGAGACACCAGCTCACGCGGACAGAGAGGAAATCCAGGCGAGGACCTCGGCCCAGCTCTGGGCTCCCTCTGAGCTCTCCTGGGGCCTCTGAAAGCATGAGTGGGATTCTTGCTTTTCACAAATAACACTCTTTTTTTTTTTTTGGCTTATTACAAAAGTTATATAGGATTAATCCTGAAAAATTTAAGGGAACAGATCACAGAAAAGCACCAGCTAACAAGAAAGTAATAACAATGCTCAAGAGTCTAAATGACCAGTTTTTAGCTAGAGGCAGAGCATGGAATAAAGGCCTTCTGGGCGAGGGAACCGCGTAAATGAAGATATGGAAATAGGAATAACAGGACTGAGTGTGATGTGCATGTGTTTGTGTGTGTGTGTGTGTGTGTGTGTGTGTGTGTGTTTGGGGGGGACAGAGAGGGGGAGAGGGAAGGAAAGAGGAGAGAGGAGAGGAGAGGAGCAGGGACATCATCATCCTGACCATCACAGGGGCTTAGGAGGAAGTGAACCTGGTGGAAGGTGGGGCTGGCAAGCTGTCCTGGAGGGGGGGCCGGGAAACCAGGCTTCATGTGCAGGGGCGAGGCTGCTGGCGGAAGCTCCTGAGCTCGGAGGCTCTGAGCCTCTCCATCCTGTGGCTCCACACACAAGCTGGTGCCTGGCTGTGCAGGGAAGGGAGGGAGGGGGCCGGGGGCCACCCCAGCCACTGCCCTGCGCTTTGCACAGCTCGAGGCGGCTGACGTGGGGGAGGTCTACAAGATCCGCCTGGGACACACTGGCGAGGGCTTCTCGCCCAGCTGGTTTGTGGACATGCTGTGGCTGCGGCAACTGGTGGTGCAGGAGGTGGAGCTCACGCCCGAGGAGGAGGCCCTGAAGAAGAAGGAGGAGAACAAGCTGCGGCAGCAGCTCAAGAAAGAGTGGCTGAAGGCCAAGCTGCAGAGGAAGATGAAGAGGAAGCAGATGAAGAAGGGCAGTGATGAGGAGGGTGAGGGGGATGAGGAGGAGGAGTCTTCGTCGGAGGAATCCTCATCTGAAGAGGAGGAGGAGGAGGAGACCGAGGAGGAGGAGGAAGAGGAGGAGTTCGGGCCAGGAATGCAGGAGGTGGTTGAGCAGTACAAGTTCGACGTCAACCGCTGGCTGGCCTGGGGCAAGGAAGACAGCGAAATTGTGCTGGAGCTGGCGCCTTCTGGCCGGTCGGGTCCTCAGCGTAAGCCTGAACAGGGGTCAGACGGCCCCTCGAAGGGAGTCCAGGGATGGGGGCGGTGCCTGGCGCTCCTCTCACGTGGAAGCCCCATGGGTGGGCACCCGTCACGGCTTCCTAATAGCTCTCCCGACACGTGTCTTAAATACCACCACGGGCAGTCCCCTGCCTGGGGTTAACATTGCACTTGTCCCTAGGCTCTCGGGAGGAGTGGATGACTTAGGAGTCTCAATAGAACTTAGCTCTGGGGACAGGAGGCAGGGGAATTGCTGAGGGTGAATTTTCCCAAGACTCACAACCTCTTGGGCTTTATGGCAAAAAAGTCTTGGCAGAGAGGAGGGGCAAATTCAGCCCCAGGGTAGTGGAGCTGTGTAGGTATCTGTAGATACTTCCTGCTTCTCCCCTCTACCTGCAGCCGAGAGGCTGAGCCTCAGGTCCACCCAGAGGCCTGGGTGTCCTCAGTGCTGTGTCTTCCTCTGTCTCCAGTCAACACCTATGAGGTCCAGGTGATCACAGGGAAAGTAGCCAACGCTGGCACCAGTGCCAATGTCTACGTGACCATCTACGGGGAGGAGTATGGGGACACGGGCGAGCGGCCGCTGAAGAAGTCAGACAAGAGCAGCAAGTTTCAGCCGGGGCAGGTACGGTTCGGGCTTTCTGGCCCTGGGGCGGGTGGTTGGAATTCAGTTGGAGGGAGCCCCCTGGGGATTCCCAAGGCCGCCCCACCCACAGGGACTGCTGGGTCCAGCAGTGAGCTTTGTTCAACCCAACCAGGTTCATGGAAGGGTCTCCTCTGTGAGAACCAACATTTTTGGTGGGGAATGGGAGAAAGGCACAGGTGAGGGCCCAGCTCCCTGAAGCCCACGGAACTCTCTGGAGGTAGCACAGGCAGCAGACACCCAGGGGCTGAGTGGGTGAAGCAGAGGTTCAAGGAGGAAGCGCTGGCCACCAGGTGGCGCTTTGGGGAGGGAACGCTGGGTGAGATGGGGAGCCGTAAAGGGCCTTGGTGGGTGAGCGTGGGGTAGATACATAGATGCTCTAAGAAGGCATGACGGAGGTGTCGGGGTGGAAGTGTGGCAGGCCAGTTTGGGGACAGTGAGTCTTCCCGCACGCAGGGCTGTGGTTAATGCTGAGCCATGGTGGGTGTTGCTTCTGGGAAGCTTGATGAAAACAACTTAAGGGGTGGGGTGGTAGGGGTGAGGGCCTTGAAAGACACCCGAGAATCCTAAACTGTACCCTGAGGCAGTAGGCGCTACCAAAGCTTTTGAGCATTGAAAGAAATGCACCCTCCACCCTCCTCACCGTATCTTGGGAAATGCACAGAAACCGCAGCTGTCATCCGTGTCCTCAGACGTTGCACAGCACCGCCTGGCTAGCAGACTGCCCCTCCTCTCGCTTGTCCCGTTCCTGCCCCCATCCTAGAGCCAGGTTCCCTCACCAGCACAGGCGGAGAGAGAAAGGTCCCAAGTCCATTACACTACTTCTGGCCTCCTCACTTGGTTTATTTCAGAGACCCCTGGTTCTTCTTTCAACACTCCCTTCCCATGACTTGAGGATCCAGTTTATCTCTGTTTCAGTACTTTCCTTAAAAAGTTATAGCCGCTGTGACCAGAGACTAAAGAGTTTAAAAAGTTACAGCTAAGAAGTTCCCATTCACGTTTTGGGTCCAAGCATGGTCTGTCTCCTGCTTCCCCCAGTGTATGTACACCCGTCGTGCGTGTTCTGTCTCTCCTCCTCAGCAGCGAGCTAGTCCAGTTCCTCTGTTTCTGCCAATCATTTTGAATCCACACATCAGCTCACAGCAGGTGCTCAATTAAAATTGGCGGTCGAAGAAGTGTATGCACACACAACACACACCCAAGCTCCCCCTCCCCCCACACACACACATACCTCACAATACAAATCTGGGTGTCCCTGGCTGGTTTGGATCTTAAATCCGCCCAGGTCCTGGGAGGGTGAAGCAGATGGTGAGGAGGGGGGCGGTGCCACACCTCTGAGTGCTACCCTGGCCCTTCCCAGACAGACACCTTCATCGTCTATGCCATTGAGCTGGGGCCCCTGACCAAGATTCGGATTCGCCATGACAACGCGGGCAACAAATCAGGCTGGTTCCTGGAGAGAGTAGACATCACCGACACAAACAACGAGACCACGTGAGTTCGGCTGGAGGAGGAGAAGTGGGCATGCCTGCCACTGCGATGGTCTAAGAATGAGGGCTGAGCGTGGGGTGACTGTGATGCCTGAGGGTGGGGGTGGGGAGGGCTGTGGTGCCTGAGGGTGGGGGTGGTAGGGGTGGGTGAGGGAGGGTATAATGTAGGTTTGGCCCAGTAGCTGGCTAGGTGGGCACTGTCTCCCTGCCTTCCCTCTCATTGGGCAGCCCCCAGGAGCTCCTGGCCCCAGGAGGGAACAAAGAGTCTGGTACAACATCCAGTCCCTGATGTCCACCACCTCGGAGGGTTGGGTCTTCTGTCCCAGCTGGACCTTCCCTGCCCACTCTCCACACCCAGACGTGGTCGCCCGATAAGTCTTTCCGTGGGTAGAGCAGCCTCCAGTACATTGTTCTACTGCTTTAGACCAGGGACAGGCAAGCTTTTCCTGCACAGGCCGGGCACTAAACATTTTAGGCTTGGGGCCATTGGGTCCCTGTCACAACTACTGTGCTTGACCTTTGCGGAAGGAAAGCAACTACAGATGACGCCTAAATGAGTGGATGCAGCTGTATTCCAGTAACACTTCATGGACATCAAAGCTTGAATTTCATGTAATTTTCACATGTCACAAAATATTGTTTCTAAGATTGTTTTCAGCTGTTTAAAAATGTACAATCCATGCTTGGCTTGTGGGATGTAGCAGGTGGTGGGCAGACTGGCCCACAGGCCTCAGTTGGCTGCGCCTGCTTGGGGGTCACAGCTCTGACCAGAAGCCAGGCTGGGAAGGGGGTACTGTCATCCTGACGGGTGACGGGATTGCCCCCAGAGGAAGTCGAACTGCAGCCCCAGAATCAAACTGTGCCAGAATCAGGACCAGAGCTCCAGATCATCAGTGATGAGTCTGTTCCATGTCTACCATTAGGCCACATTGCCTCTTGGGAAACAGGCATGACAGAAGGCCCTGAGATGGGGGCAGGGTGGGGGAGGCAGAAGGGCGAGCAAGAAAGAGCCTAAGTGGGTGTTGTGGAGCTGTCCAGGGCCTGCTGGTGCCTGGAATGTAGCAGGCATCCAGTAGATATGTGCTTGTTGAAGTAAATGACTTCTCAGCCTGTAGGTTGGCATCTCCTGGAGCATGCCCTCTTCTTGGGCTCCCCTCTGCTCAGGGCAGCGGGTGACCAGGCTCACCCTGTCTCCTACCTCCATCCTGCCTCACCAACCCAAGAGGTTGCTTCAGGTGGGCACACCAAGGCCCAGCTCACACCTGGCCTAATGTGTCCATAAGGCCATCACGATGCTGCCAAAGAGCCATAAGACATCCCCATGTCCAGGACCCGGGGTCCTGACCTGGGGCAGGTCCTCTGCGAGGACCTCTCCAGTTCACCCTGGACGAGTTGCTGCATCCTCATGGGCTTTCATTTGCTCTGCTGATAAATGGGCTTAAGGATGCCAGCCCAGCTCACTTCTCACGATGTTCTGAAAATCTAAGGCATTTAAACTGAAAAGGATAGTGTTGCAAGAACACGTAAGGACGGGGACAAACTGTGAGCTTCGCTGCTTCCGCTTGCCGCTTCATTAGGGTCAGTTTAGGCTGTTCCGTTGGCTTAGCATTTCTGGGCCAGCCCAGCAATTTTTAAATTATTGTAGCTTTAGAATCTATTTTAATTTTTTTTTATCCTCACCCCTGAGGACATTTTTTCATTGCTTTCAGAAAGAGAGAAGGAGGGGGAGGATCAAGAGAGAGAGAAGGGAGAGAGAGAAAGACACAGAAAAACATTGATGTAAGAGAGAAACATTAACTGTCCCCTTTTGGTGTACACGCCCCAACTGGGGATTGAACCAGATACCTGGGTATGTACCCTGACTGGGAATTGAACCCACAACCCTTCAGTCTATGGAACAATGCTCCAACCAACTGAACCACACCAGCCAGGGCTATAATGTACTTTAATACCTGTCACTACTTGGTCTCTTTTATTATGGTTTAAAAATATTAGCTGTTCTTGCCTTTTCATATCAAGACATTAAGTGACTTGAACAAAAAAGTCCTATTGGAATTTTGATCATTATAGCATTAAATGTACGTGTGGAGAGCTGCATATTTAGAATATTAAGTGCTACCCCCAAGGCACACATTTCCATTACCTGAGAATTCCTCTAGGTATCTCAGTGATGCTTTACAATTTTCTGCACTGAGCTGCTACACATTTCTGCTGAGTTTAAGACCAAGTATTTTATATTTTTATCACTCTTGTGAACGGAACCTCCTCCTTACTCACCTCTCTTCCTCCCCTCCCTGCCTCTTTTTCCTTCCTTCCTCCACTCCTTGCTCCCCTCATCTCCTCCTCTTCCTCATCATCCCTTCTTGCTGATGTTGTGTTTACGTGTCTGTTTCCTTGGTTTTGAACACCACTAAGGGCTCTGTGATGAGCTGCCTCCAGCCATTGGCAAGCCAAGAGGGACTCTGAGCAAAGCCTGCTCTGGAGAACAGACAAAATTATGGAAGTTCAAGGCAACACCATCAGAGTAGCCCATCTCCTTCATCTTGGAGAGACACCATCTTCCTTGACAGTGCCTTGGGCCTCCCATGACCTTGATTAGCTCAGGATATGGATAAGTGAACACCGACCGCCCTGGACCCAGTCGCCTTCCTCCAGGCCAGTTGGATGTCCTTGCCCCTCCCTTCCCCTCACATCCCACCTGCAATCCATCACCCACTTCCTCCTTCAGAAGAGTGTGGGTCAAACCCCTGTCTCCCACCAAAGCCTCTGGACTGGTCCCTCTGCATCCCCCAGGACCTCCTGTTATCTACAGTGCTCAGGGTCACGTCCCTGCTCCTCTCAACTACCTGCTGAGGCTCCCATTTCAATCAGGGTAAGAGCCAAAGCACTTCCAGTGGCTGCCCCGTGGCCCCTTTTTATCTCTCAGTCCTGGTCCCCCTCTGGCTCACTCCTTGCTGTGCCTTAAACCCAACAGACGAGGTCCCACCTCAGTGCCTCCTCATGTGCCCTCTCCCTGGCACTGCTTCCCCCAGTGCCTCACTCTCATACTTCCTCTAGATACGTCTCTGCTCAGGGGTCACCTGCTCAGTGAAGCCCAGCCCCACCCCTGGGCCTTTTCTTCTTCTTCCTCTCTTTGCTTTTTTTCCATCTCACTTAGCATCTGACTATAATAAACTGCTCTATTTGGTCATCGTTTCTCTCCCCACCATAGAAAAGAAGGTCTGGGCACTGAGGCAATGACTTCATCTGTGTTGCTTATCGCTGTGTCCTCCCCAGTACTTAGGAGAGAGCCTGGCACACAGTAGGTGTGAATAAAAGTTATGCTTGCTGTACTGAATCATTCATTAATTCCACAAACACACGCCAGGCTGAGGGCCGGGGGGACACAGCTGGCTCCGACTCCACCTTCGTGGGAAGCCGGGGCGATCTAGGAGGCGGACGTGTTGCCCTTGATCCTTTCTCTCCTACTCTCAGTGCACGGGGCTTTGGGGAAGTCACTCTGAACCTCGCTTTTTCAGATGAGCAGCGATTCATATTTCACTACAAGCACATCCCAATATTGAGTAAGACATACTTATAATACTAAAACATGATTCATTGCTTACCTAACATTCAAATTTAACTTGGAGTCCTGGGGTTTTATTGGTTAAGTCTGGCAGCTCTAACAGAGAGGTAAAGCAACCTGTTCAGAGTCCCACGACTATGAGCCAGGATTCAAACCCAGCCTGGCTCCAGAGGCGAATCCTCCATGACCCCACCCTGCTGCTTCTCCCAGGCCTGGTCCCGCCTCCTTCCACCCAGGGACCTCCAGTGACCTCTGTACACGGGAGTCTAACTCAGTCCTCCCTTCCTCTGGTGTTTCAGCTCCTTAGCCACACTCTTTGTACCTTCCCAAAGCAAACTTGGGTCGTTTCATTAAAATTCCACACTTATGTGTTGGGTACCTTCTATGTGCAACCCTCTCTGCTGAAGTACTTCTGGCTAATACGTTAGCTCCAGAAAGGGTGGGAACAGCCCCCAGAAGTCCCTCTTGCTCTAGAGACCTCCAATGTGACCCTGACTGAGGGTGTGCTGTGCGTGCTCCAGGCCCTTTTCAGTGGGTTGTCTGGAGACTTGTTCCCATGTCTGTTCTCTGTTCAAGGCAAGTGACATTACTTGGCCAGCTAGGATGGGAGGGCAGCATCCTGGAGGGCAGGCAGGGAAGTATGTGGGCCGCCCCGAGGGCCTCTCACTTCTCAGCCTGTGACTACTCCCTCAAGAGGCCTTTCCAAGGAGACTTTGCCAACCTGTCCTCCTTCCCCACCACCACAGGTACTACTTTCCATGCCAGCGCTGGCTGTCAGTGGAGGAGGACGATGGCCAGCTCTCCAGGGAGCTGTTGTCAGTGGATGAGTCCTATGTGCTGCCACCGGAGGAGGACGACGAGGGTGGGGGTGGTGGTGACAACAACCCCCTCGACAACATGGGCCTGGAGCAGAAAGGTTTCCTCGACTGGGGCTGATGTCTTCCTGCCTACCCCCCTTCCCTCTGCTTCTCCCTCAGTCCAGGTCTCCATCTTCCCTCTCTCTCCTATGAGCTGTGGCTGCTCCTTCCTCTGGCTTTCCATCTGCGCTGCCCCTCATTCCTCCATGGCAAGAATGGGGAGGTGGGCGAGCATATTCCCACATGTCTAGCATAAGGCTGGGTATATACCATATATGGCTTGGCATGGGATGGGATGGTGTGGGATGGAATAGAATAGAATAAAATGGAATAGAATAAAATGAATAGAATAGAATAGAATAGATTGTAGTTGGTTCTGACTTAGCCTTGTATTCTCTCTTCTAAGCACTCAAGAGGCTCTCAGCCTCTTGACATTTTTGTCAAAAGAAAGAGTGAACTTTCCAGAGTTCTATGATGCTCGTACTCCCTTCCTTGAAACACAAATCCCTAAAAGTCTTCCAAACCTGGAGGAATCAAACTAGGGTTCTTGGGTGATGAGCCCCTGACTCTCACAGTCCCCCTAAGTCTCCCCTAAGCATCCTGCAAGTGTACTGGTTGAGGGCCTCCTGTGCAAGTTGGAGCCGGGGGAGACCTCATCTCTGCCTTCAGGAAGTGTCTAAGCCAAAGTCAACTGCAGAACAATACAGCCTGCAAGTAAAGCGATTCATAGAAATGGTCTCGATTCATAGAAATGGTCGCCGTGGACATAGAAATATACTTAGTATCTTTTCCCTCTTCTTCCTGCATGGGAGGAGCAAGCTACCACTCACTTCTCCACACTCTTCTCTTGCAGACAAATCGACCACATTCTCAGTGACCATAAAGACTGGAGACAAGAAGAATGCGGGCACAGATGCCAATGTCTTCATCACACTCTTTGGCACAGAAGACGACACTGGTAAGAAAACAACGCAGGTCTGAGGTTCACCCATATGGTCCCCCGGGAGCCCGGAAGACTCAGCAGAACATTCCAAGGAAGTCCTGGTTGTCTCTCTGTCGGTCTCTCTCCTTAAAAAATCACTTTAACAATTCCCTTTTATTGTGTTGTTTTATTTTATTTTATCATGGGACGAACACTTAACATGAGATCTAGCCTCTTAAAGTGTGTACGCACAGAGCATTATTGTCGGCTACAGGTGTGTGTTGTACAGCAGATCTCTAGAGCTTATTGATCTCGCTGAACTGAAACTTTATGCCTGCTGATTAATAATTCTTCATCCCCCACCCCTACTCCCCAGCTCCTGGTAAACACCATTCCAGTCCTTGATTTTGTGAACTTGACTACTTGGGATACCTCACAGAAGTGCAATTATGCTGTATTTATTTTCTGTGTCTGACTTCCTTTACTTGATTCAGTGTCCTTAAAGACCATCTACGTTGTTGCCTACGGCAGAATGTCCTTTCAAATGGCCGGATAGTATTCTATTGTAGGTGTGCACCACGTTTTCTTTATCCACTCATCTCTTAATGGACATTTAGATTTTTTCCTACATCTTAGCTGCCGTGAACAGTGCTGCAGTAAACAATGGGAATGCTAGTATCTTTTCAAGATCCTGGTTTCAATTCTTTTGGATCTAGACCCAGAAGAGGGGTTGCTGGATTTTCCATTTTTAATTTTTTGAGGAACTTTTATGCTATGTTCCATAGCAACTGTACCATTTGCATTCCCACCAATTGTGTGCAAAGGTTCCCGCATCCTCACCAACACATTGTTTTATAGCAACCCTCCGGATGAACATGAGGTGCGATCTCATTGTGGTTCTGACTTGCATTTCCCTAATGATTAGCGACAATGAGCACTTTTTCATATACTGTTGATCATGTGTATGCCTTCTTTGGAGAAGTTGTCTATTTAAGTCCTTAGCCCAGTTTTAAAAATTGGGTTATTAGTTTTTTTGCTATTAAATTGTAGGAATTTCTTATATATTTTGGAGATTCACCCCTTATCTAACACATGGTTTGCAAATATATTCTCCCTTTCTATAGGTTGCCTTTTTACTCTGTTAATGGTTTCTTTTGCTGAGCAGAAACTTTTTAGTCTGGTGTGGTTCTACTTGTTTATTGTAGTTTTTGTTGTCTGGGCTTTTGGTGTCATAGCCATGGAATCATCGCCAAGGCCAATGTCATGAAGCTTTGGCCCTATGTTTTCCTGTTAGAGTGCTAACAGTTAGTTTCAAGGCTTACGTTTATGTCTTTAACCCATTTTGAATTGACTTTTTCATATGGTGTAAAATGAATTCTTTTACATGTGACTATTCCGTTTTCCCAGCACCATTTATCGGATGGACTGTCCTTTTCCCATTGTATATTCTTCCATGACTCTGACTTGTGACAGATCTCACACAACTAGCCTCATCACAGGAAGGCAGTTCCTTTTTTACTGTAAGTGTCTGCGTGAGGTGACTGTGGGTCCTCAGGTTGTGAGTGCTGTTCACTCTGGAAATTCTTCCCGAACCTTCCTGAGGCAGCCCTGCCGCACTGCAGGGCCAGGGAGCCCCTGCCCTCCCGGCAGTGCTCTTGCTGCCTCTAGGGCCCCAGGTGCACGTGAGAGCCAGGTGAGTCCTCTTCCTTCTGGCGTCCTTGTCCAGGTAATGATGATGGATCCTATGGTCCATCTTTTTTCACGTCTTTCTTAAAGTTTTTACCATTTCCCATGTCCTTCCTGGAGACCTCACTCTAGTTGCCTTTTAAAAGCATGATGAAGGGGCTCCCCACTCCAAATGGTGAGTGGTCTCTTCCCCACGACTTCTGCCAGCTTTCTCCTTCTGTGCTAATGGTAGAGGTGACCCGAACTCTAACTCCACCCCAATAAGGAAAGCCAGTGGGGTTCAGGCTACTCTCAATATGAAATGCACAGGGAATTTGGAGTCATTCAGGGGAGGGGGAGCTCTGCCCAGGTACTCAGACAAGGTGACATTTAGTGCTAGGGTCAGCCATCCACTTGGGCTACCTGTCTAGACATTCTGTGTGAGTTCAGAGACAGTTGGTCCCTCAGGTCACCACCAGGTATTTGCTTAAAACCCTGTGGATCCAGAGTCTGTGCCAAGCATCACTGAGCAATGAAGGGACCCATCTATGCTCTCAGGGGGCTCATATTCTAACACAATGGTGTGGTGGTAGAGCGTGAACTCAGGCTTGACTGACTGGTTTACATTCTGCATACCACTTACCATCTCTGTGACCTTGGGAAAGTTGCTTAACCCCTCTGTACCTTAGTTTTCCCCATTTGTAAGATCGAGATTAAACTAGGATGTGTCTCACAGAGTTGCAGATTTAATGAAATTGAACATGTAAAACATTTAAGACAAAATGATGCTCATAAACACTCATTTTTATGATTTAATAGGTTAGATAATGCATAATGAATGATTAGGTCATAGCTTATACATATATATGTCATTGTGATAAGTCTAGAACCATGGGCCCTGGAATTGAGAATCTCTAACAACTGCTTTTATTTGCCAAAGGATTTCTACATGCCAGGACCATTCTTGAGCTCTCAGTAGTTATCATCTCATTAAGTCCTCACAATGACTCCATGGAAAGGCACCAAGACCACCCCTTTTGACACTTGAGGACACCAAGTCTCAGAGAATTGAGTAATTTGCCCAAGGCCACCCAGATATTCACTGACAAAGCCAGGCATTGAACCAAGGTCTGTCTGATTTTTGTGCACTGCCCTGAGTATCAGAAGACTTTCTGCTTAGGGTGGACTCAGAGCTAGGACTTACGGGGTGAGGAAACTTGAAGAAAATGTAGTGCACACTGAGACAGGAGGGGATGGCAATGGCATTGAGACCACCTCGAATTTCAGACTGATGCCACAGCCAAGGTCCCAGGATAGACTGCATATGTCAGATGGTTGGTGGGAGGCATTGGAAGTCACCTGTCCTCTGTGTTATCCAGAGAAGAGTCTCCAGAGAATTCCCACTTGCCCCATCCTTCAGGGGAGCCCCGGGGAGCATGGGGAGGGTGGCTTAGTCACGGGCACTCTCCCCACATGTAGAAATGTGAGGGTTATGAAAAGAGGGCAGGCACTGACTTAGGGCCCCACCACCTTCTGGATGATCTTGCATAAGGCACTTAGCCTCTTGGTGTGTCTCCTTTTCTTCAGAAGCAAACTGGAAGTAAAAATACATACCTCAGAGGGTTATGGCAGAGCTCAATAAAGAGACACACGCCATAATAAAATATGCCAAAGGTGCCCAGTAGATGGTCGAAAATTGATAAAAATTCAAAATTTGGTCATTATGAGGAAAGACCAAAGGAGTGGGCAGATGAGGCTTGAAAGTTCTGAGGGCCAGCCAGTCACGCGGAGGTCCTTTGGTCGGCAGGAATGAGCCTCTTGAAAGCCTCCAAGGTCAACAGTGACAAGTTCGAGAGGGACAGCATCGACATCTTCACCGTGGAGGCGCTGGGCCTGGGAGATCTGTGGAAAGTCAGGATCGGCCATGACAACACAGGTCTGGCTTCCCTCCCCCCGTTCCCTGGTAAAGACTTAAACACCACAGGCAGGTCCTGTGGGGTGTCTGGGAATGAATCTGGGGGAAACTTGGGTGTCATCTGCCTCCCATAACTTCCTAGATCTCTTCAGCCCAGAGGAGCCCTTGCTGCACTTGGAGATTCTGATCGAATGTCTGGGGCAGGGCTTGGGCACTGGTGGTTTTAAAAGCTTTCCTTAGTCCTGACTGGTGTGGCTCAGTTGGCTGAGTGTTGCCGGTTGGATTCCCAGTCAGGGCACATGCCTGGGTTGTGGGCCAGTCCCTGTTTGGGGTCGTGTGAGAGGCAACCAATCAGTTTCTCTGGCACATCGATGTTTGTCTCCTTCTCTTTCTCCCTCCCTTCCCCTCTCTCTGAACATAAAGAAATAAAATCTTTCAAACAAAAAGCTTTCCTTAAGCCCCCACCCCCAGTAATTTTATCGTGCGGTCAGATTTGAGAATCCCTGATCTAGCTCAGTTGTTCTCAAATCTGAGTGTGTATCAGAACCACCCGGGGAACTTATTAAAACCCAGGTCTGTAGGTTCCATCCCCATTCTCTGACTGGTCTGGGTGGGACACAAGAGGTTTTGTTTCTTACAAGTGATGCTGAGGCTGCTGGCCTGGGGAGCCCATTCTGAGAACCACTGATCTAGCTGATCCTTTCTGGAGCCCACTGACCCTGCTGCCGAAGGGTGTGCCCACGTTCGCTCTTCCTCAGTAAAAGGGGGCTCATTGACGTGGTCTTCAAGCCTTGCCTTCTGAGCCAACAGAAGGAAGCCCTCCTCCCAGTGCTGGGACTGAGTAAATGGGGTTCTCTGCTTGGCTCCCAGTGCCTTCTTAAGCTTGGGCACTCCTTTCCCCAGGAAGAAACAGCAATTCTTCACCGATTTCCCTTCCGTTCACGAATCACAAACTGAGGCCAGGGAGCCGGGAGTGTCGTCCCTGCAGGGTGGAAGTATGAAGTCCTCGTTCACAGTCTCTCTTTGGCACCTTTGGGCTCCCTGTCTGGAGCGCCTCCCACCCTGGATTGTGTGTGTCCTTGCTTCCCTCCCCTCAGACTGCCCTCCTGTCATGCCCTGCTGTCCATGGATATGTGTTTTACAGGAATCGTTTTAGCAGTGCTATAAGCGAAAAGGTAGACACAT
Source organism: Phyllostomus discolor (assembly GCF_004126475.2). Classification (NCBI taxonomy): domain Eukaryota; kingdom Metazoa; phylum Chordata; class Mammalia; order Chiroptera; family Phyllostomidae; genus Phyllostomus; species Phyllostomus discolor. The sequence goes on from NC_040911.2 coordinate 19,570,572, forward strand.
TCATCGTGGAGCTGCAGGCGTGAGCTGCTGAGCAGGGAAGGGTGTTCGCAGTCCCTGCGGCTGCCCATAGGAAGCCACCCTGTAGACGTCCTTGATGGGTTGCCTCTCCCTCCAGGCAAGGCTCCAGGCTGGTTCGTAGACTGGATAGAGGTGGACGCCCCGTCTCTTGGGAAGTGCATGACGTTCCCCTGTGGCCGCTGGCTGTCGAAGAATGAAGACGACGGGGCCATCGTCAGGGACCTCTTCCACGAGGAGCTGCAGACGAGGCGGTACACGCCATGTAGGAGCCATGCGCAACCAGCCTGGCCCTGTTTCCAGACCCTGTGACCCGCCACTGCCACTCAGCTTCCATCCCTTCTCCCGTGTCCACTCTGGGCCAGGTGCCCCCTGGAGACTTGGGTCTCCAGCTCCTTTGCCAAACTCCCTGCTCCCTGTGCAGGCTGTGGGCTGAGCCCTGGCCCCAGGAAAGAAAACATGGAACTTATTCCAAACGCTACCCCAAACTAGCTGGTGATGGCAGGCAGAGAGCCTGGCCTCTCCAGGGCTCAGTGTCCCCATCTGTAAGACAGAGATGTGAAAGCAGAGTGGTTGTAGGACCCACAGGGAAGACAGGTAGAGGTCTCGCTGTGAGGTACCGCTATCAGCGCCGTCACCTGTCCGCATTCCAGTCGTTACCATGCCAGAGAATTCCCCACCGAAGGTTTTATCCTGAGTGGGAGACCGGTGGAAAAGAAAGCAAACCTGATTCCTTCCACCTGCTAAGGACGAGAGGAAGGGGAACAACTGGGTGACATTCTGACACTTCCCTTCCACTGGCATCATCAGGAAGTATGTATTAGATGGTTCTGTGCGTGCAGGTGAATACTAGGTACTGGGACTCGAACTGAGGTCAACTGAGCTGTAAAAATCTGTCTGAATACGCTAAAATCTGAACTAAACCCAGAGAATACAGTTTTCTTTTTAACCAAATAATTAGCTGTATCAAAATCCTTTCCCCAGACCACTCACACTTAATATAAATAAGTGATGAACAAGAATTTTTTTTTGCTTACAGCAGTTAAACTGGCCATGACCAGATCATCCAAATACTTTTCAGTTCAAAGCCTAAAATAAAGTGGTGTTTTCTTCCAGCGAGGTCCCTGCATGCACAAATCAAAGTCTAGTTCCAGCCTCTGCCCCCGGGACCCTCCTGTGGTTGGGGATGGACACACTGACCTGACAGACCCCCACAGAGCTGGTGGTGGTGTTGGGTGGGAACCTTCAGGCCAGAAATACTCATTTCTCCCTTTGTGCCCTGGGTCAGGCCTTGCTCTTCACAGAAAAAATAAAATAAAAAAGAATTTGTATGGCCTGACCTTGAATATGTTCAGCAGTTCTAACCTGATATTAAAACTAATCCATCTGCCCTTTGTCTTACACTCACATTTGTCAAAAAGGAAAAAAAAAAAGCAGGGCAGAAAAAACTTGACTTTCAGACTGATGAGCTACGGAGGCACCTTCAAAGTTTAGCTCTCCCCCAGGGGCGGGGGAGGGTGGGCAATGAGAGGAGGGCTCTGCCTCTCGGAACCTGCTTCCCTGACAGGTGACTGTGCTGGGGGCCCGAAGCCCAGGAGCTCCAGGGCATGGGGAGCTGCGGCCCAGGGACGGTAGGGCACAGAGCCCACCATTATGATCAGGGGCCTAGAAGGACTCAAGGCTATTTATCAAGGCCGCCCAGTGCAGGTGAAACCACACAGCAGAGGCAGGTAAACTAGGAAGGGGGCTGTTGTGAGGTCTGAACTTGCAGGCTTCATGGAGGAGCTGGGACGGAGAGAAGATCCCTGAATGTCATGCCGTGTCAGGGCCAGGAGGAACCTTGGTCTTTACCCTGTGTTCTGAGGATCCCAGGCAGTCGGTATGAGAATCTGAGGGCAGCTGGTGGGAGGAGGAGAAGGGCTGAGAAGGGACAGCCCCCTGGTCCCCAATTCATGCCATCCAGAATAGCACCTCAGAGTGCTATTCTTTAAAAAAAAAGTCAAGGTTTTTTTCCTAAACATTCTTGATAAATGTATTTATAAGAATTCTGCAGTTAGCCCTGGCTGGCGTAGCTCAGTGGATTGAGCTCGGGCTGCGAACCAAAGTGTCGCAGGTTCGATTCCCAGTCAGGGCACATGCCTGGGTTGCAGGCCACGGCCCCCAGCAACCGCACATTCCTGTTTCTCTCTCTCTCTTTCCCCCTCCCTTCCCTCTCTAAAAATAAATAAATAAATCTTTAAAAAAAAAAGAATTCTGCAGTTAAAAAAATTAAAAACCACACAGATCTAGGTAAACCCCTTCATTTTATAGGCAAGGAAGCGAAGGCCCAGAGAAGTATAGCCACGCCCCCAAGGACACACAGGAACTCCAATGGCAGAGGCAGAACTAGGAACCAGAAAGCAAATTGGAGCCCAGGCCTAGGTCAATAGGCCCAGACGTTTCCAGGGCTTCTTCCACCGCCAACTAGTCTCAGCAAAGCTCAGATCCATTGCCAGATTCTCTGCTCACGGCAGTAGCAGGCCGTGGAGAATCCCAAGAGGCTGGAGAAGAAGGGACTGTGTGCTACAGAGAGGGCACCTCTGGCATCACCTGACAGGCTGGAGAGTCATACTGTGTTTCCACTTAAACCCCAGTGAGAGCCCTGTTCAGGCCCTTGTGGGGCCAGCTGTCACCTGCATAGTCCGCTCCTCCCTGTGGCTGGTGGGTAGGCAGCTGTACTCACCTTCAGTTCAAGAGAACAGCACACACAGAGGTTGGCCACACAGGATTTGGCGTCAGATATGCCTGGGTTCAAGTTCAGGTTACAGCAGTGACCAGCCATATGATGACTGGGGGGTAGTCCCTTTCCCTCTCTGAGCCTTGGTTTTCTCATTTGTAAAACTGAGGACAGCAATGCAAACTCCACGGGGTCAATGTGAAGGTGAAATGAGATAAGGAATGTAGAACGCTTAGTATGGAGGCGGGCACCCAGCAAGCGCCCAGTGAATGGCAACTACTATCATTACAAATATGATCACCACAGTTCTGCAGTAAGGTAACCCGGATAATAAATGAAGAGCAAATTCCTCCTCTGGAGAGAGTTGTGGCCACCTGTGAGGTGACTTCTGAAGTGACCCCTATCAAGGGTCAGAATCACAGGATGGGGTAAATTTCCTCGGGAACTGTTCTCTGGGTTTTCAACGTTTTTTTATTGTGATCCCTAGTACGTATACACATTTATATGCAAATGCAACAAGCTGAAATATCACAAAACAATCTTACCTTATTACGTAAGAGAACCAACCATGTGAAAGTCCTGGACCCCCGGGCAGCTGCAGCTCTGCGGGGAAGGGGTCTGGGGCTCTGGCGCTAGCGAAGAACTGGACCTTGCCCATGTGTGTTTTCTGTTCTCACATCTTCTCTGATTTTCCCTCTGTTCCCCACCTCCAGTTGTCCCTTACGAGATCACCATCTACACCGGCGATGTCTTTGCTGCTGGGACCAACGCCAACATCTTCATCGTCATCTATGGCTGCGATGGCCTGTGCACCAAGCAGAAATTCCTATGCACCAACAAGAGGGAGCAGAAAATGTACTTTGAGAGGAAGTCTGCCTCCCGCTTCATCATGGAGGTACGTGGGCTCAGCGGGCTGCCGGGGGGCCGGGACTCGGAGGGTGAGGAAGGCCCAGAAGACCAGTGAAGAGTTGGGGCCCTGCATCCAGAGCCAGTCACATCTTTCACTTCGATGGGCTGCTGTTAGTGAGGAAGGTGGGCAGTTCACCAGCCTCTCTGAGCCTCGGCACCTCTGAGAGCCTTGCTCTGTCCCTGCAGAACTACTGTCAGGACCAGAGACCCTAAGGAGTGGGTGGAGCCTGGGGAAACTCAAGGCACAATTCCAAATCCACTGGGACCACCTCAGCGCTACCAATGACAGGCATGTGTCCCTGGGAGAGCCCGGCTTCCAGACTCACTGCTCACATACCTCGGTGGCCCCTACTTGCCCACCAAGCTATGACCCAATGACCTGATGCAGAACGGCCCGTATGCTTCTCAGGGCTCTGTTTGGTCGATGTCTGCTATGGGCGTAGGTCTAAGCAACTTGGCACGCTGTACGTGTCAGCTCAGTGCCTCCTCTGTGCACTCACCGTGTGTGAGCTTGGGTGGGAGAGACGAGAGAATGGGAGGACCCCGACTCTGCCTGTGAGCGTTTTGCAGTCCAGCTGGGGGAGCCCTGACCACCACACAGATCTAATGAGAAAGTCAGGGGATCATCATAATAGCTGGTCCTGGGGGTAGGAAGGCACTGTCACAGGGCTTTACCTGTATTGACTCACTCACTGGGGCACACAGAGTTCAGTAGCTCATGTAAAATCGCACAACCAGGGCACAGAGTAAGCAGGGTTCCAACACAGGGGGGCTGGCTTGGGATATGTGCTCTTCGCCCCTGCAGGAGACTATCTTACAGGGATGAGGGCACTTGGGGGGGCTGACTGAGCCTGCTGTGGGTGTGCAGGGGAGGGAGAGGCTCCCTGGACATGGTGGCTTTGAGCTGGGCATGAAAGTGGGCTTCAGCAGGAGTAAGGAGAGAGGCATTTCAAGCCAGGGGAACATGATGGCTGAAGACCACAGGTGAAAATAAACACAGCACGTGGTTGGAGGTTTGGCCAGAGGGCAAAGGAGGAGAGTGGCGCGACTAGGGTAGAGGAGCAGATGGAGCAGGATTTAAAGGGACGACTCTGAGGGAAAAGAGCTGCGAGTCTCAGAAGCCTGGGCTCTCTGGGTAGCGGGGGCCTTTGGAGATGGGGCCCCTATTTTTCTGATAAGAAACAGAGTCCAAAGCCCCTTCCTTCTTTGCTGGCCAGTGTCTCTCCCAGGAACTCCCCGCTCCCTCTCTACCCTCTCTGGAAGCAGACAGTATTTGGGAGAAGGTTGCCCCCTTGGTGGAATCTCTTAACGAGGGAAATTCGAGGATGATTCATTAGTTCACACAAAACCACATGTCATCCACCCAAGATGTCATGGTGCCTGAGTCATCCAAGCCTGCTGCCGTCAGTGGCTGAGCTGTGATTACACCTCAGCATGACTTCCGGGGACTTTTATCAATGAAGTCCTCACTAATAGACAGCTATAATTTGCCAGTCATCTGTTGCTATTTTTTTTTCTTTTTTCTTTCCAACCTAGCTGGGTATTGGGGGTGTATGAGAGCTTGGAAGCACAGGAAACAAGCTTTGCCTTCCTTTCTCTCCATTTCTCTTTTCTGATTGATTGTCAGGTAAGAAGATGAGCACTGGATGTGAGCCCATAGCCCCAGGTTCTGGTCCTGGCTTCTGATCAGCCGCCAGCTCATGAGTGAGCCACCCCCTCCCTCTGTGGCCTCATTTTAAGGCACAGGAATGGGATGGGAAAAGCAATAACAGGTCATATTTATTGAGTACCTCCCATGTGCCAGCCCTCTTCTAACCATGTGATCTATATAAACTCGATTAATCCTCATCACCTTTCCAGGAGTTAGGTAACATGATCATCCCATGTCACAGCTGAAAGGGCACAGGAAGGTCATGTAACTTGCTCACCATGTCATAATTACAGAACACCAGAGCCACAGTCTAGACTTGAGCAATTCAGTTCCAGAGCCTTCTCAGCTTCCCTCTTTCACCTCTTGGGGGAATGCCTGGATCCCTTCTGATTCTGATGTCATCTTAGTCATCCCTGGGACCCACCGTCCATGGCCAGTGGTCCCCTAAGGCCTCCTTGCTGCTCTCTGGAGGGGTCATGGTCAAGATGGCCTCCTTGGCACAGCACGCATGGCTGAGTGGTGGTATGATTAAGGCTCATTGAAGCCAAGGTCCACATATCTCGCACCCCAGAGATGGGATGGAGAAGAAGAAAAGAGGCCCCTGGAGAGAAGGAGAGGAAGCAACTCCTCAGTCCCTAGTTCTGCCGGACAGCTCAGTGTCCTCAAGTGGAGATTCAGGGAGCCAGGGATCCCACCCACAGCTTCTGTGTTTCTCTGTTGTGAAAAAATAAGGTCCTCCCTAAAAATGTCCACAGCATCTGCCTGAAATCGCCGTTCTTTGTTTAATGATTCAGAAAGCCTCCCAGGGGCTCTCAAGGCACTCTATGTCCCTGACAGAGCTGGAGGAGTTGGCCGGTGGGGAGCTGGGGCATGGTGCAGGGGAGCAGAGGCGGCAGCAGCTGGAACACCCTTATTCATTCATGGTCCCTGGCAGTGAGGGGCCATGCTGTCACCTAGGAGGACAAAAAGACATAATTGACAAAAAGAGCCATGTCTGCAACCTTAGACCTAGAAGTGACCTCAATGGGTTGCCCTGCCCATGCCCATTTCTTCATCTGATTCTAGTCTCCCCTATTTTATAGATGAAGAAGTTGAGGCCTGGAAGGTCCAGTGGTTTGTTTCAGGTCAGCTCACGGGTGGCAGAGCCAGGGTTGCCATCGGGAAGGATGAGGGTGCGGGTGGGAGTGAGGACAGGCTCCTCGGCCTCCCCTTGGCATCGGCTGCGGGTGGGTGTGTGAGGAGGGAGGAAGCCTGGTCGGAGGCTATACCAGTTCATTCAGAGGTCACTTCCGTCTAGGACTATAGAGGCTTCACATTTGATGAATGACTCAATCATTCAGCTGCCACTCACTCCCTGAGAGCCCTCATTCGGTCCAGAGCTGACTGTGCCATTTCCCTGTAGCTCTGAGAACTTGCTAGAGTGGGCAGGAAGGCAGCTCCGCAGAGGAGCTGACAGGAACCTCCAGTCTGCATGCACCCCCCTTGACACCCCCCCCTGCCCAACAGCTGTCGAATCAAACCCCAAGGCAGGATGAATTCCGTGGACCAAGCACAAGCCAGGACATCTGGGTATTTCCCTGCTCTTTCTTCCCTTTGCCCAGATTTCCTCACCAATTTCTCATCCTGTTATTGCCCAGATGCTCATAAGGATGAGGCACGGTGTGGAAGGATATATTTAGCACCATTTCAGAGGAGAGCATGACACAGGAGAGCTGGGAGAGACCCAAGAGGCTCCCGGAGGTCCTGGGGTGGAAGCATGGCAGAGAGACGGCCAGGGAGGCAGGTGCCAGCTGGCTGGATGACCTTGCCCTGCCCTCACCACTTCCTTAGAGGGCTCCAACAGAAGCATCAGCCATTCCTGGCTGGGTCCCTCCCCTGCACCTTCCAGGTGGGAGAGAGGGGAGAGGGCAGCCCCTGAATTTCAGGGACTCACAATGGCTACACATGTCAGCTGTCAGTGGGACCTTCACACGCACCATCGTGGTTAGCATTCAACACTGCATGGGAGAGCAGCTGGCTGGCTTTATCACACCCATTTTGCCTATGAGGAAATATTCATTCTTTCATCCTTTCTTGACAGAAAGGATACTTACTTATTCAGTGCCTAGTCACAGACTGTTTTCTAGGCTTTAGGGAGCCTTCCCTGTAGCTTTCAGTGGTGGAGGAGAAGATATCACATAAATAAATGCCAACTCCAGGCTGTGAGAAGTGCTCTGGGTTGGGGCAGGGGGTGGTCTGAGGGTTGCTGTAAGAGCTTATGATGAAGAGATCTGACTTTCTAGCGGTGGTCAGGGGCCTCCCTGCAGAAGTGATCGCTGAGCTGAGACCCGAATGATGATGTGGAGCAGACACTGGTTCAGGTGGAGAAGAGGAAAGGGGAGGGGCAGGGAAAGCGTGTGGAAGGGTCCTGCGGCAAGAAAATGACAAGTGTGAGGGACTGGAATTGGAAGAACACAGAAGAGGAGTGTCTAGAGAGGGAGGGGCCTCTTAGGAGGCCAAGGAGGAGATCAGGCTGGCAAGACGGGGCATGGGCAGACCCAGAACTCACCTTCTGACAGCCAGGTCTCCAGCAGGGAATGAGCTACTGCAATGATAAGGAGTGAAAGACAGAGAGATGGGCTCCACCATGGAGAGGGGACAGCCTGCCAGAGATTGACTGGACTGAGGTGACCAAGCTGAGATGAGGCTGATTTTAAGTGGGGAGTGTGGACAGGAAGCATCCGTGTGGTGCGGCATGTGTAGGGGGGAGTGGGGGCTGGCTTGGCTTCCGGAGGTCACTTTCTCCCAGGACAATGGGGACGTACCAGGAGGAAGTGACCTCTGGAAGTTCAAAAGGGTCAAGGGTACCCCAGGGAGGCAGGTTTTTGCTCAGACTGCTTTCTTGGACCTGTCAGCCAACACCTGGTGTGTTTTCTCCTTTCCAAAGTTAGAAGACGTGGGAGAAATCATTGAAAAAATACGGCTGGGCCATGATAACACAGGCATAAACCCCGGGTGGCACTGTGCCTACGTGGAAATCCGCAGGCTCCTCCCAGACAAAGATGTGAGTTTCTGATCGATCTGACCTGCTGTTTCTTTTGCCCCTTTCAGAAGAGATTCAAGGCAGATTCGTTATAAGAACCTGCAGCCTTACTAAGATAAAATCTCCTGAGAAAAATTCCCACAGTTCACTCAGGGTGCAGGAACTAGCTCAGGTTCCAGGCAGAATCTCTTAGAACTTGGTTGAGGGGTCAAGGAGGAGGGTCTGGGCAGCCATGTCTCTGCTCCCCACCCTAAGGCCACACTACCAGTAAGTGACCAGCCATGTCCTTTCTGTTACTCAGGGTCAACCCACAGGAAAGTATCCACCCAAAAAACTTGGAAAACATTCTGGAACTGTAGACTCTAATCCTAAGAAGCAGCTCTCAGTCATGGCTGTGGATATGAGTGACTTGGGAGAAAGTTAAAAATATGCACCACCACCCCCCTTTACCCTTTGAATCTGAGTCTCCAGGATGGGGTTCAGATGTCTATTTTTGTGTGACTGTAGGAACCACAGCCTTCGAGAACCAACCCCTGATGTGGTTGTGTAAGTCTTCAAGAAAAACTTGATCTGCCAGAACTGGGGCAGTGCTGTGGCTTTTGCATCATTTATGGGGCTCCATGACCCTTGTCCTTGGTCCCCACAAGGGTCGCCCTGCTGATGAACCACTGAAGTTGGCAGTTTCCGCATGAAGGGCTCGTTTTTCTCTTGCCTCCTCACCCCAGGGCACAGAGACTGTGACTTTCGCTTGTGATCGATGGCTTGCCACCTCGGAGGATGACAAGAAGACTATCCGAGAACTGGTTCCTTTTGACGTCTTCACTGAGAAATACATGAAAGATGGGTCCTTAAGGCAAATCTACAAGGAAGTGGAGGAGCCACTGGACAGTAAGTGTGGTGCAATCCCCCTCGTCACCCCCCAGGGAGGGCACCTGCCCTGTGCCCAGCGGAGCCTTTGCACCCAGGACGACTCTGCGTTCCGTGGAGGGGACACCTGAGGCTCACAGAGGTTATATAACCTGCCAGTGTTCACACAGCTAATAAATGGCAGGGCTATTCTTCAAAGTCCCGGGTGTCTCACTGCGAGGTTTGTACTCAGATCCTTTCCTGGCCTGACACTGGGCTGATGCATCCAGATATGGGTCCTCCTGTGCCTGGATTATCCTAGTCCCAGTCCTCTCCTTTCTCTTGGTTTATTTGGCTACAATCTGTGGGGCTTGTCCTCTCCGCTCTTGCTGGATCCAGGTGTTGCAACCAAGGGCGGATCCCGAAGCATCTTGGATTATTCTGTACCTGGAGCTGTTGTATATTTGTCCTCAGGACCTGGGTGCAACTGCAGAGTGTCCAAGGTCATGGGTTTCTTTGCTGCTTATGCCCAGGTAACTCTGCCCATTCCTTATTGCCGTGGCTTCCTCTGCAGGGTTTGCACCAGCCAACCACACATACCGTAGTCCCTTTGCTGTTGCAGCACCATTTGCCGGTTCTCATCCTGCCTTTCCAATTAGTCCACTGAATGTGGTTTCCTTTCCCATACCAGGTGGCATTGCTTCAGGCTCGGTCCTCAGCCTTCTCTTCTCCTTTCTTTCTATATCGTGTGAGTATGAGTGAGCACACACATGTGCACACACACGCATTCCTCCTGCACCACACAGGCAGAGTCACACCGCTGTTTAGACCAGCAATGCCACTGTCCACACCCACGTCCATGTTATTCCCCAGCTGGTGAGCTGTGAGTAAGCTTCAGCTATGTCCGAAGTCAAATTCACCTGCAAAATAACCAGACTTTCTACCACAGGTGACATACAAAAGAATACTTTTGTATTTTAACTTTGATAAAAGATCAGAGATGCTCCAAAACCTCGGACATCCAGCTTATATTTGTTGCACTGCCTCCTTGGAAAAAACTGGAGTAAAACCCAAGATTCCAGACCCCGTATGGAGCCAGGAGGATATAAAATAGCTCTAACATTTCCTTTAATCTGCATTGCCACTGCTTAGAGATGAAAACAAGTGTTGCCTCAACAACGTGCCTCTCCCCAGCCATATCTTTTTCTCTGAATTTTCTTTGTTGTTAACTCTGGGGGATAATTCCCTGTTGTACTTGGATCCCAGAGGATGCCTTGGAGAGCTATCCCAGCGGCACCCTCGGGCTGCTCTGCATTAGTAACGTGTTGCAAACCTACTCTGTGCTCGGTCGTGTTTCTAGGGAAACATCTTTCCACCGAGAGCTGTGCGGCCTGGGTGGGGCGGGAGGGGGGAGGATCCGGAAATAGCCAGATTTGACTGCACAGCCGCATTGCTCAACACCCAGAAGCCGAATCAGTTTTCCTAGTTCCCAAAAGACTGGCAAGAGCCGTGGGGGTGGAAGGAGAGGCACAGGAAGGCCGTGTAATCACGGCTCCTAGTGACATGGCACCCTGCTCTGGGACAAGGGCTCCCAGAAAATGCCCTGCCCAGGTGGGAAGCAGGGCTGAATGCACAGCCGGGAGAGAGATGGAGAGAATGATCGGGGTGGGGGAAGGGGAGGACAGTTAACTGTTATGTCTCAACTGTGACAAGATTCCTAATGTTACTCTTGTCAGTATTAGCCAGGCGGGCTTGGGTAATGTTGACTCTTTTAAACTCCAAAAACAAGATTTTATTTTATCACGCAACATGTGAAATGCTGGCCGGATTCTACACTAAGCTGAGTGAGGGGGGCGTGGGGGGCAGTGTGAGTATGCTGGTTCTTGCCCTTGAGGGGAGCAGGCCTCCCAGAGCAATTCTCACCGCGTGCGCCTATGAGGTCGAGCTTCCCCTGGTGACTCCACATGGAACTGTGGCGGAATGTGCATAATTGAGCAAATAATAGGAAAACACTAACGCGTTGAGGCCTGGGCCAGAAGCCTCATCATACCTCCCACAAATCCAGTCCCTCCAAACCTAAAGCGATGCTATCCTTTTCTTCCCTTTGTCTGTCTGTCTGTCCAACTGCCCGCCCAGTCGTGCTGTACTCGGTGCAGATCTTCACAGGAAATGTTCCCGGGGCAGGGACGGATGCCAAGGTCTACATCACCATCTACGGGGACCTGGGAGACACCGGGGAGCGGTACCTGGGCAAGTCAGAGAATCGCACCAACAAGTTCGAGAGAGGAACGGTAGGAGGGGCACGTGGAGCTGAGCCCCTTCCCTTCTCCTTCCTGGGGCCGATATCTGGGGGCCAGCTCTTCTTGGTCCCCAAGGCTGCTTCTTGGGAGTTTCATGGGGAGTCATGCACCCTCAGGCAGACATGCACTCTCGCCCTTCCCCCTGCAGGGGGCTGGTCCTGTCTCTCAGACCCAGGTTCTGCCTGTGGGGTGCGGGTGGGGCTCCCGCAGGCAAGAGGCCTGTTTGAGCCCTGGGTTGCTGGTTGTCAGGACTCGGTTGTCTTCAGAAAACCCAGCCCCCTGTGGGCAGGGCGTGAGAGTGGAGGTGCACCTCTCAGAGTAATGAGGCTGTATCCACAGAGGCTTGACCTGGCGGGCTGGAGGCTGGTTTTGCCACCCACTCCTCGTCAGGTGGAATCCCTCTGGCCTCGCTGTCCTCACATGCAAGATGAAGGGTCCGATATGAGTCAGCTTCCGTGTGTTGTGCAGAGCCCTCGGGAGCCATGGAGGGGCTGGGGGAGCAGATGGGCACCTGCTCCTCCGACATGTGGATCCATTTGACTTGGCCTATCTACTGGGGCACCAAGCAAGTCCTCTACTAAGCAAAGTGCTCTGTGGCCAAAGAAAGGCTGGAAAACTCTGCGACCTGAAGCCATCTAAGGCCCTATCAGCTCTGACATTCCGTGGTTTTACCAAAAGGAAGAAATCTGTCCAAATGTCCCTTCCCACCAGCTCAGCTTCTGTCTCTCAGCCCAGCTCCTCTCTCTTTTACGCCCTTTCTGCCGTAACCCCTTCACTCGCTCCTCAGCTTCTGCCCCGTCTCCCATTCACCGAAATCTGCTGGAAACCCCCACAGGCCAGGGTGATCAGAGTCAGGTAATTGGCTCCTAACCCAATTCGTGGTCTTGCCTGGGGCCCTGAGTGTCTGGGGATTTTGTGCATCTACCAGTGGGTGTTTATCGGGGCCTTCTTCGGCCTGACCCTCAGCCAAGCATGCCCTTTGGTGCTGAAACATTTGCTAAAGGCGAGGAGGAAGTTTGCTCTGGGACAAGGAAAGCAAGTGTCAGCTAAGTAGGTCTACAGCTAGCTGGTGGCCCCGTGAGCCAGTCCACCTGGAGGGAGCCCCACCCTGACCTCAGGGTCCCCGGGGAGTCAGGCCTCAAGGCTCCCATTCATTTGCTCCATTATCCAGATATGAACCGTTGTCCTTCAGCTCTGGCGACTCCTTCTGAAGCGGGAAGAGCAATGTGATAGCTACTTAGACCACTGGGCTGAAAAGCAGGTCAAGACATACGTAAGAACACTTTGTATCAGGGAGAAATAATTTCACACCCACACACACACAGACACTCACTCACACCCTCACATACATGCACGATATAATTTTCCCTGCACTTGTAGGGTAGTTAATCGTAAGCCTGTCTGTTTTGGAAAAACGGAATGCCAAAGAGGTCAAGTGACTCACTCACTGGTGCCCCTGGTTCTACAGTGGGGATGTGATCACCAGGCTCACTTGCACGTGCTGCTGCGGAACGTGGCAGTGCTGAGCAGCGGTCAGGCGCCCGACCCGCGGCTGGGGCCCGACCCCCTGGCCTCACATCCTGGCTCTGATGCCTACTAGCTGCGATCTTGGGCACGTCACTTAGCAGAGAGATCTACCTCAGTTTCCTTTGCCATATAACAAGTTAACTTCATTAAAACACGTGAAAAGCCTAGAACTGTGACCGGCGTGAAGATGGCTCTTTGTTAGTGATGGGCGTTGGCAAGGCTTGGGAGAGCACACTTTTCCACCTTCTCTGGTGCCTGGAGCAGATGCCTGGTAAATGCTGGTACCAGGCGCGAGGCTGCTAGATACATTTTGGTTCCTGGCTTTATGCACTGAGCCTGGGACAGAGTAGGCACAATGGATGTTTGTGGAGTGAATAAATGAATGGAAGCATTAATGAAGGCAATACCACCCAGTCTCCTCTGTGTGTAGAGTCGGATTTTCTTCTCTGTTAGCAATCGTGGTATCACAACAGAAGTCTTTGCTCCCTTCTGCCCAGGCCTTTCTCTCCCTGTCCTCCGGTTTTGACGTCCCACCAGGGAGCTGCAACTACTGCTGGCCCAGTCCCTGATGACTTATGTGGCTTTGCGTTCACTGCTGACCATCTCAGAGCTTCCATATCTCGACTCACTTGCTGCAGAATCCAGGAGTCATCCCTGACACCCCTCTTCTCTCAGTGCCCCCTCCCCACCCACATGCCATCAGTCACCAAATCGTGAAGATTCTCCCTTCTAAATTTCAGACCAGCCTGGTCAGCTCCATCTCCACCCAGTCCTTTCTTATCTCACCTAACGTACTGGGCCAGTCTGACCCCCTGCCCCCAGCCCCTGAAATCCAACCCATCCTCTGGGCTTCCCCAATTTACCTGTTCAAAGCAGACAGAGTCACTCTCTCACTTTAACCACCAGGGGCTCCTCACCCAACCCAGATCCCGCCTAGCCCTGCATGGGATCACAGGCCTGCATGGCTCCCAGCCCCGCCAGCTTGTGCGGAATGCCCCTTGCAGACCCCGGGCCCCAGTGTCCAGAATGCCCCACACTGACCCCTGACTCCAAGTCCTCCTGAGGCTTTTCTCTGTGCCCGTGTATAGGTGCCCATTAAAAATATATCATGCTGTTCTGTGGTTTTAATTTTTTACATAAAAGGCATCGTCCTATGCGAATGCTTCTTCGGCTTGCCTTGGGCATGCAATGGGACACCTGGGAAGTCTTCTGGGTCAGGGTATTCCAACATAAACAGGGCTGGCTCATTCTCTGTGACCACTACACACATAACATTCTGCACACGACACTGACATTGTTATTTGGCTGCTCTCCAAGCACTGAACACCTATTTATTGGCTCCCAATTTTCCACCATAGAAATTACCCTGCAACAGATCCTTGCTCACATACAGAGGTGTCCCCCAGGACAGGTGCAAAGACGTGGCACTGCTGTGCCATGACGTGTGCCCACGGCTGCTCTAAGGGACTCAGTCACTCGCCGGTGCCCCAAGGCCTGCACAAGTCTGCACCGGCCCTCGGCCAGGCACCATTCGCCTGCAGATCCCTCGGTCCCAGCTACCTGGAAGACCCAGCCCCTCTCTTCGGCTTAATGCCTCCCCCTGGGGAATCTACCCAGCCCTGCCTCTAGTCCTCCCACGGGTGCTGCCTCCACCACCTGGGCTTCCCCAGGGAGGAGCAGAGGGCATCCCGCACTATTTATCTCTGGGGCCCCATTGCTCTGTACAGCGGATCTTTCAGAAGAAAAGTGGGTGTCATTCACGGTTACCTGTCCCTCTTCCTCCTCCTCCTGCCACATTCAACGTGTGTTTTGCCTGCACTTCCCCCAAGGCCTAGAACCCCGCATCTCACTGAACAACCCTCAGAGAATCCAGTTACCCAGCTGCGTCATGCCACCTTCCTGAAGCTACTGTCAGGGACACAGAGGAGGGCTTTGTGTCACACCCCACACAAAATCCTCCCGAGCCCACGTCCCAGATGCTGTGCCCCCACTCTCCTCAGCCTCGCCTCCACCCGAGACTGCAGCCCAGAGGGCTGGCTCCTTCAGCTGCCTGCCGGCTTCCCCGTGGAAATTTCACAGCCCGCCCATCATTCAGAAGGGTTCTACCTCTCCCTCAGCTCTTCCCCTCCAGCCTCCAACCTGATCCCGTGCTGATACTCAGCACAACTGAGGGTGTCCGGTTACCAGGACAGGGCCCAGCACCCTCCTCCGTCCCCTCGCACTCCCACACGCACAGCTCGCCGGAGTCCGTCTTCCGGACACCCCCAGGGAGTTCCCAAGGGAACTGGAGCGCCATCAGGGCCACTGTGCCGTGAGGCCTCGGTGCACCAAGCACTCCGTGTTAGGGACCCGGGCCTGGAGGGCTGGCTCCCCAGCTGGGTCGGGCTGCGCAGCTCAGCCGCTGAGGGGTGGGGAAGTTGCCCGATGGAGGGGTTGGAGTGAGAGGAGCGGGGAGCACCCCCACTCAAGTCCCCCCCTCTGCACTGCCCAGGCCGACACCTTCATCATCGAGGCCGCCGACCTGGGCGTCATCTACAAGATCAAGCTCCGCCACGACAACACGAAGTGGTGCGCGGACTGGTACGTGGAGAAGGTGGAGATCTGGAACGACACCAACGAGGACGAGTTCCTGTTCCTGTGCGGGCGCTGGCTGTCGCTGAAGAAGGAGGACGGGCGGCTGGAGAGGCTCTTTTACGAGAAGGTGCGTGCGAGGCGGGGGAGGGCGGGCTCGGCCGCGGCCTGCTGTGGTCATCCTCACCTGGAGGGCGGGGGAGGGGGGGAGGCCCCCCGGGGCGGGAGGCGCCGGAGCTGGGACGGGCCTGGGTGTCCCTGCTCTTCCCACAGGAGTACACTGGGGACCGGAGCAGCAACTGCAGCAGCCCGGCCGACTTCTGGGAGCTCGCCATGAGCTCCAAGATGGCCGGGGTCGACGTGGACACAGTGACCGGGATTATGGCCAACTACGTTCAGGACGGCCTGGGTAAGCCCAACGGGGGGCTCCTCAGAGCAGGAGCAAGCGCGTGGCCGTGTGCTTACGGTGTCCGTGGACAGGCCATGCGTTAGCCGCGCCGTTACCTGACTTACGGCGAGGTCAAGCCCCACGTGACAGCACCAAGTGGTGCACAGGCTTGGTGTAGGTGGCCCTGGACGATGAAGGCGTCTAACGTACTATCTAATGTCTTAAAATTTACACACAGTTTTCACACCTATTGCCTATTTCCGTCCCCACAGCAGCCCCGAGGAGGCAGGGACTAGCCTGGTATGACAACCTGATGCACTCTGCTCAGAGCCAGGCCATGGGCAGGAGCAGAAAACAGCGCAGGTAATGCCAGCCAGGGAGGTCTAGTTTGGAAACTTTTCAGAGAGGTACAGGAATGCATAACCTATAACCCACTGTACCAGGGCGGTGTCTCCCAAGCTACTGAGGAAGATGGGCCAGGAAAAGACTTTCCAAACTTGTATCAATTGGTTAACTGCAAGTGACAGAGATGTAAAGATAGTGACTTAAACAATTGAAGGGTTTTTCTTTTCTCTCACATAGAAGTTCAAGGGTAGGCAGTTGGCACTAATATAGCAGCTCCAGTGAAGTCAGGGATCTAGGCTCTTTCAACTTAATCACTTTGGAAACTTCACAAGTAGCTTCCAGTAGCTTAACAGTTACTCATGTTGCCAAAAGGACTGCTAGAGCTCCAGCCATTACATTCACACCCCAAGCAGAATGAATGGAAGGGTAAGAGGCAAAAAGGGCTCCTCCTTGTTGAGTCAGACTCTTTTGAAGCAATTTTCCCAATGACATCTGCTTACCTATCGTGACCACCCCCAGCTGCATGGAGAACGGATACTAGATGGACAACTAGAACTCTGTGCCACATTACCTGAGCACGTTTTTTATGCTGATTAGGCTGGTTTAGTGTGGAAACAGATGCTTTCTGGGATTTTCATTTACCATGTGACATATATAATACTCTCTATTATCCTTCCCTAAATTGCTATCTCCTGTGAGGCCTTGGTTTGGCCAATGTCATTTTTGCTGACATAGTGAGGTTTTCAGGCATCCCCTAGACTTGGGGGGAAGTTCTTTTTCTTACTCCACTTCACATGGGTGCACAAGGTACAGTGAGGTTTTCCTGTGGCGAGGACATTCTCTTTGATCTTCATTTGGGGGTGGCTGACTCCCTCCCCCTTAGACAGTAGACACTCACCAGAGATCACTTGCCCTCCTAGAGTGCTCCTTTGCGCTTTGTCTCGGAGGCAGGGAGACGAAGTCTCCACGTCTCACTTCCCAGTCTGCAATGCCATGCTGGTCTGCCTGGCCTGTCGTAAGGCTGGGCCCCCTGATCTCTTGCAGTCATTCCCTACTATGTGTCAGTCACCACTGGGAAGCACAAGGACGCAGCCACCGACAGCCGGGCCTTCATCATCCTCATTGGGGAGGACGATGAGGTCAGTAACCGCATCTGGCTGGACTACCCCGGAGACAAGAAGGGCTTCAGCTGCGGCTCCGTGGAGGAGTTCTACGTCGGAGGCTTGGATGTCGGCGTCATCAAGAAGATAGAGGTGCTGTCCCTGGGGCCTCGGGATGGTGACCACCCCCAGGGAAGGAAGGAGCTGACTTGTACATGGGGTGGGGGAGAGGGAGAGTGGGGAGTGGGCAGAGCAACAGACCTGAGGCCCCCCTCAGAGCAGGGAGCAGGGGAAGACCCCCTGGCCTCTGCCATCCCCTTGGGTGAATCACCCACCCCTCCACATCCCCGTTTTCCACCCGCCCAATGGGGGTGCCTTGTGTGTTCGTTTTCTGTTGCTGTGTAACCAGTGACCGTAAACACGGTAACATAAGCGCACACAGGTATATTCTCTCAGTTTCCTGGGTCAGGAATCCAGCAGTGAGTTAGCTGGTTCCTCCTCCCAATGTGCCACCGAGCTGAAATTAAGGTGCCACCAGGGCTGTGGTCTCCTCTGGGCTTGGGGCCCTGTGCAAAGCTCACTGGGATTTGGTGAAAGCTATTTCCTTGTGGTTGGAGGTCTGAGGCCTCTACTTCCCAGAGGCTGCCCACGTTCCCTGCCATGTAAGCCCCTCCAAAACATGGCAGCTCCCCCAAAGCCAGTAAGAGGTGATGTCTCCTGCTTCAGGTCTCTCTGATGTCTAGACCCTCTTAGAAAAGGGCTCACCTGATTAGGTCAGGCCCACCCAGAATAATCTTTTTATTAACCCAGTCTTCTGATTAGAGACCGTAATTATATCTGCAAAATCTCTTCCCCTCGTGGGGGGCACTCGGGTCAGTGAGCCAAGAGCACATTGGAAGGAAGCACCGAGGGAGGAGACTGCAGAGCCTCCTGCAGGAGAGGGAGGCTCCTGAATGACCTGGGGAAGGGGATGCGGAGCACGGCAGGGAGGGCTTCCTTCCCAGTCGTGTCCAGGTCCTCACGGCCCCCGTGTATCCCCTCACAGCTGGGCCATGACGGGGGGTCCCCTGAGAGCTGCTGGCTGGTGGAGGAGCTGAGCCTGGCTGTGCCGACCCAGGGCACCAAGTACACGCTACGCTGCAATTGCTGGCTCGCCAAGGACCGAGGTGATGGCGTCACCTCCCGGGTCTTCGACCTCCTGGATGCTACGGTGGTGAACATCGGGGTGAAGGTGTGGAGGGGCCTGCGTGTGTATATGCCTTGCGCAGCTACAGCAGTGTGCGCCGGGGTGGGGGCGGGGCAGCGGTAGGGAGATGAACATGAGGGAGGCAGGGAGCTCGTCACCAGGGCATTGGTGGGGGCTGCAGCCTGGAATGCCAGCCACTTGCACTGTGCTTGGAGCGGGGAGACTTGAGTCTCTTCTGGCCTGCCACTGCCTGACCTCGGGTAAGCCATTTGGCCTCTCTGGGCCTTGGTCTTCTCAGATAGCACACGGAGATGGTGTTTTCCATTCTGTTCCATGTAAAGTCTTAGCTAATACAATCGTGAAAGGTCCATGATGAGCTTTGCAAAGTAACAGCTCCACTTAGATGCTCAGAGTCGTTATTCTCCAAGTGTGCTCCATCAGCACCGGTAGGACAGTGGTGGGGACAGAGGGCGTTTGGGATTCTGTGAGCTCTGGGTCTCAGAGTGCAGTGAGAGCTGTCTGCACAAGACCCTCCTTAGGTAGAAAAGGCTGGAAGGCAGGAGCTCTGTGCTCCTATCCTGGCTCCACGTCTCACTGGCTAAACGACCTGGGATGAATTACATAAACTCACAGGTCAGAGCTGGGCAGGAGGCAGATGTCTGGGTGCTGATGCCCAAGGAAACACGGCCAGTTGGCAGCCCGGAGGCCTCTGGTTCATGTGACCACACCGGCTTCTTTTCTCTCTAAAAAGCTGTGGGGTCAACAGAAGGTTTGAGTCCCCATCTCTGTTCCTGAATCCAAACCAACAGGGTTTGGGTCAGCAGCTGTCCCACAAAGGAAGAAGGAGTCAGCCTGCCCTGAGTGTGCCCTGCTACACTGTCTTTGGAAATAGAAGGGAGGGCTGAGTGATGGGCTGTAAAAGCCTTGACAGGCAGGAGGGTGGGTGCCTGTCCCTCCCTCACTTGAGAGCCAGAGGACAGAACTTCCTACAATGTAGACGGCCTCCCTCCCTTCCCCAGACATCTCCATCTGTGGCCAGGCAGTCTGCGTGGGTGAGCACACAGTTCATCCAGGGACCTCTGTCCTGACCCAGTTCCAGCATGCACGTGGGTATGTGTGTGCCTGCGTGTACACCACCCACCAGCACCCACCCCCTACCCCCCACCCCGACTCAGTGCAGCTGTATCACCCTCTGAGCCCTTTGGTCCATGGAAATCCAGGCCCACTCCCTGTTAATCATATTACAAAGTGCATGTTACGTATTGCGGGTTGTCCTGACCAGTGTGGCTCCGTTTGGCCTTGTTCCACAAAGCAAAAGGCTGTCGGTTCGATTCCTGGTCAGGGCACATGCCTGGATTGCAGCTTCGGTCCCCAGCTGGGGCATGTATGAGAGGCAACCGGTCAAAGTTTCTCTCCCCGTCCTTCTCCCTCCTTTCCTCTCTCTAAAACTAAATAAATAAATCTATTTTCTTTAAAGCAAGAACACAGGTCTGTTACCTTACAAAGAACCACAGGGTTCTTTGGACCGGCCATCTCCCTAGGACATCTGATGTCAGACTGGATTTACAAAATCCCTGTTTCCGTGTTTCCTTCCGGAAACACGCCTGTGACATAAAAAGAGATGCGTCTGTGTGAAGGACAGAAACATAGACACGGAGAGCACAGGAGCCTGGAGGGGGCAGCCTTAAGGGGTCAATCTCCTTGAGACCACAAAGCACTCCTCTTGACCGTCCCACTTTTCATGCCTGTCTGGGGAGGAGCAAAGAGCGCCAGGCCCCTGCCTTCGCTCTCACTAGCTCCAGGCCCACCACAGAGGTTCTTGTTAGGTGGCCTAAGCGGATTTTTCTGGTAAAGCAAAGCACTCTTCCATTGCTCCCTCGGCAAACCTGCCCTCTGGGCCAGGCCTGAAAATACTACTTCTGATCTTGCAGTACCACAGCCAAAGTTCTAGCTGTTGCTTGACAAGCACCCAGTACCCAGCAGGCATAGCATTGGCGGCATGATCACTGTGATGAGTAACTTGGGCTCTGAGTTCTAGAACTTCTGGTTAGTGGGTACCAGGCACCTGCCCAGGTGAGAATACTATGTGGCAGCCACAGGGGAAGGGAAGGGCCAGGGGTGAGCAAAGGAGACGGTTGCCTGGCATTTTCTCGGCCATGTGGGCAAGCCTCTCCCGAACCTTTGGGACCTAGTTGCAAGTTGCTAGTGGTGAGAGGGAATGCAGTAAGAAGGCAGGACTAGAGGTCGCTGCAGGACTAGAGGTCATGGGCAAGGACGGCCCCTTTTGCCACGAGGCTGCCTCTCACAGGAAGAACCAAGGCAGGGGCTTCAGCGAGGGTTCTGGGGAGAGCTCACTGCTGCCTCCCTGTCTGGTGGAAACAAAGGAAATATACTGTTTCTTTGGAGTGAACCTCAGGCAAAAATGGCAAAATCCAGGGCAGCTGCTGCTTTCTGAGGTCATACTGCGTGGCAGGCCCCGTGTCTGTAGCTCTCACAACTCTGCAAACTGTTTATCCCCATTTCACAGTGGACAAAACAGAGGTTGGCAAGGGTGGAGCACCTGTTCAAGTTAAACCATCAGCTGGTGTGGGGTCTGGGATTCAACTGCCAGCCAGTGCGGGCTCTGGATGGCTCCAAAAGCCACACTGTCCTGCCACCATGTGCTGCTGGGATGCATGGACTTAGGCTGGGATTCGATTGACAAAGTAACCAGTTGATACTAGGACTCTCGGTCATGTTTCTGCTGCACACACGTTCTCTATCTGGAATGGAATTCCCTCTAGTGCTAAACTGGGCCCAGTGGGGGACTCTTTTCACAGCCACAGAGCTTGGAGAGAGTGTCATCTGGCCCTGGTGGGAATAAGGTAAGTCAGTAGGGTTGGTGGGTGAGACCAGGGCTCAGGACCCGCACCCTCTCATGGCAGGAGCTCTACGAAATGACTGTGTGGACGGGAGACGTGGTCGGCGGTGGCACCGACTCCAATATCTTTATGACCCTCTATGGCATCAACGGAAGCACAGAGGAAGTGCAGCTGGACAAAAAGAAAGCCAGGTACACAGGGGCCATCTCTGCCCTTGCCCCTCCTCCGCACATCCAGTTCTCCACTTTCTAACCTCACCTGCTTTCAACCAGATCGCTTCCCTCACACTCCCCTCGTACCTTGGGGCCTTCCAGCCTCCATACCTCTGTCTGTGTGACTCCCTCCTCCTGGAATGCCCCTCATCCACCCTGTCGTGTTTCAAGACCTTTCTCTTTCAAGGTCCAGCTCAAACCTACCTCCTCCAGGAAGCCTTCCTTGATTATCCCATTCCATAGCCCACCTATCCATCCTTCCTTTCTTCCCTCCCTCCCGCCCTAGAAATTGTTCATTGTAAGGTCTGCAGGTTAGTTGATAGTATTATGTTATTGTGAATCTCCTGAGCCTCTGGCTCAGTAGGACAAGCTGCTAAAATGGCTCTACTCAGCAGCTGAAGAGGTGACATCTGAGCAACATGGCCTTTGGCTGTCACTCATTCTCTTTCTATTTTAGTTTTCTCCTGTTCTCCACCCCATCAAAGTGCCCGACACCTACTCAGCATTAGTCTCTGCGACTGAGAACAGCCTGAGGCTAACCAGGGCCACAGCCTTAGGCTGGGAGAGCAACTAGTTTACTCAAGGGTTTAGGCACTAGGGGATACGACTCAAAGGCTGACCATTTCTCCAGTGGCAGCCCGCAGTGTGGGGGCCCCTCTGTGCGTCAGCTGAGGTGCCCTGGGGGGCCTGGGCAGCAGAATGTGGCCAGTGAGTTGTGGAGGGGCGAAGGGCCCGCGAAGAGGCCTTTTGCCCTGAGGGGAGGGGTCCATCTAGGTGGAGGTGGGATTTAGCCTCCAGAGAAGGGCGAGGGAGCCAAGTAATCCACACCTCCCTCTTCTAGAAAACAAGCTTACTTCTCCCCTTTTCCTTCACCTGCCCCACCGTAAGATGGAGTTGCTTGGCTAAATTCAGAGGGTGAAAACTAAAGAGAAATACAAAGTCAACAATTCTAAAGTTCCTTTGATCTGCAACATCGTACGCCTGGCAAGAACAAGGAATCAAATGAGTTCAAAGGTGATGTGAGGGGAATCTCCAGTATGTGATAGGAACTTGACCATGGACTTCGTGAGCACCTCCTTTAGTTTCCACGTGAACAGAGGCACAGACTGGGCTTAAATTGGAGCAGAAAGGATTTAGGGCAGACTTTTGGGAGAATATTTTTACTTTGAATAATCATGCAATACACATGAGCAAGTTATCCAAGGAGGCTGGGCTGCACAGCTGTCCTGCCACTGTCTTTAAAACTAGGAGTAGTTAGTTCCCAGTCTGTCACATTTGCAGTCCCAGTTCCACCGGCTGTGGCCCCTGCTTTTAAAAATGTGTCTTGCATTCAAGAAGGCATGACGATTGCCATGCAGGGTCATATCTTCAGTGCCACCTGCATTGCCCCCAGGGGCTTAGCAGCAGCAGCGGCATCTGGATTCAGCCAGCAGTCATGCACTCCATCAGCACTGAAGGTCGCTTTATATGCGCAGTACCGTGGGGAGGTTAGTGAGGGATAAAGAGCCCTGAGATGATGTGGTCATTCTGCAGGAAAGTAGTAGCAGCAACAAAAGCAATGTTGCTTTCTATGTACCTGCCACTCTAGGCCCACTGCCTTTAATTGTGCAGGTTGTGTATACATGGAAAAATGTGAATGGCACCATCTAGAGTTGTGCAGTGCACAACCTGCGCGCCCCCCTGCCCCCGTTCATGGCAGCCTGTAAAGCTTGGCAGGCAGGAAAGTCCTTCTACATTGCACGTTCTTTTCACATCCATTTGGTCCTTGTGACAAAATGGGTTGAGATTGCAGGGCTAGTGCCATTCCTGCCGACTGCAGATGAGGAAACCAAGCCCCGGAGAGAAGCTAGGACTGCTTAGGTCGCTAGCAGAGTGAGATGAGACCCAGAGCTGGTAGGTCTGGATGCAGGACTGTTTCCACCAGTCAAACTCGCTTAACTGAAGTATTTTGGGAACACACCTGGGGTGCCAGTGACAGGCGACTGGGGAGTCAGTGAGAACTGAGAGAGGGGCTGAGTGGGGGCCTGTTTTCTCCTTACCCTGACCCTGGTCTGTGGTGTGACCTGGGCCCCTCATTAATGGCCAGCCCCCCTTTCCCATGGCGCTGTGCTCCACCTCCAGGTTTGAGAGGGAACAGAATGACACCTTCCTCATGGAGATCCTGGACATCGCTCCATTCACCAAGATGCGGATCAGAATTGACGGCCAGGGCAGCCGGCCCGAGTGGTTCCTGGAGAGGGTAAACTGTCTGCACCCTCACTCTCCCTTCCACCCATGGCCCACGCCTCCCTCCTGCTCTTTCGGGTTGTCGGTGGACCTTGATAAAGTGCGAATGTCACCTTAGAGGGTTGTTCCACAAACCCAGCCTATATAATCCAATAGGCCCCTTTGATGTGAATTAATCAGAGGACATAGTTCTATTGATTTATGTCCAGTCAAAAACCAAATCAACTGTCCGCAAAAGCAGACAGAGACTTGAGGTGGACTTCTTGGAGGACGAGAGTTGGGAGCAGGGAGAGAGGAGCAGCAGGAGCTGGGACAGCACAAGGTCCCATGGTGGGAACTTCAAGTGCGACAGCGAGGTAGCTCTCGCTGTCCCTATGATCACTCAGTTAGGTGGCTGCCTCTTCCTCCTGCCTCTTGGATCTCTACTCCCCCTGGAATCAGTCCTTTCATCCCCCATCCATCAAAGGCCATCTGTCCTGAGTCCCCCTCAGGCCATGAGCAGATTTTTCTTGAGCCAACAATATGGTGCCCATGCCAAGGGCAATCTGGCCAGCTTTTCAGTACACTATTCCCAGGTGTTTATGCCTGACCGTCATTTGGTTGGCCCACTTTCTGTCATTCACTCAGCACACACTTCTTGTGCACAATCTTGGAAACATGTTTGGACAAACTGCCCACTTCCAAATCCCTGCACTAGAGTCATCCTGGTGCGGGTTTCCGACCCTGTGCAGGACACACAGGGCAGGGTCTTTGTCCTGGAGTGGGCCCCTTCCACATGCCTGGGGTCTAAGTCAGAAGAACCCATCTCGAGGGATTCTGGGCCCTTGGGGTTCAGCCAAAGGGGCTGTGTTAGTGGGTGGGAGGTTGGTGGAGGTGAGGGAGGGCATTCCCACACTGGGTCCTCTCACCCAGGTCCTGCTGAAAAACATGAACAGTGGAGACCTGACCATGTTCTACTACGGAGACTGGCTCTCCCAGCGGCAGGGCAAGAAGACCCTGGTGTGTGAAATGTGTGCCGTCATCAATGGGGAGGAGATGATGGAGTGGACTTCCTACACCGTCTCAGTTAAGACCAGTGACATCCTGGGTGAGTCGCTGGGTCCCCCCAGCTCCTACTGCCTCCTCTCACTGCTCTTGTCCCTCCTCAAGTTCTGGCTCAGTCCCTGGGCTCTGGTTGGGACATTTTTTTTACATGGCCTTCCAAAAGTTCATCAATGCAAGTCCTTTCCACAGTGTATTACTTTCTGTCTGGGCAGAAGTATTTCCTCCCAGTGACTGAGTTGGCTCTGTTGCTCCTCCCTCAGAGAAGGGAAGGAGAACATTGTTGAGCAGGATGGTCAGCAAATGGTCAGAAATGAAGCTTGATTAGTAGGTCCTCTGTCCTCCTGCTGTCCCCTAGTGCCGCTCACCCCAATGCTGTGCATCAGAGATGCCGCAGGTTCCTTCCCATGTCCCTGTACTCGGCAACCATCTTCGTGAGCCCAGGTCCCTAGCGTGGAGATATGACCCTGGGCCCTTGTGGGTCTGACACTGTCATGGAGCAAATGACGGTGAGGTTCTGTCAGCACGGGTGCTAGGAAACGCAGAGGAAGGCACAAAGGATCAGGGACAACGGTCATGGAGAGCTAAAATCTAGTCCAGAAACACAGACAGAAGCCACTGAGGCAGAGGGGCTCCCAGAGGAAGCCTTTCAAGCGAAAGCACTAGTGTGTGCAAAGGCCGTGCCACCTACCGCCTCCCCTATACCAAGCCTGCTCCCCAGGAGCTGCTGCAAGGAATCTGGCACACTCTTTTACACTAATCATAAATGGCTACTTTTGGATTGCCTTGTTGGCTCTGGTAGGGCCAACAGAGAAGCGTTTAGTCAAAGAAGTGAAGCTCTCACGGTAGGATTTCAGGCATAACTGATGGGTCAGTACAACTGGTAAAGTTTGTTTGGGGCCCCTCCCCTCTTCCTTTTCACCTCAATGTGAAGCCTTCACTCTTTTTACTTAAAGTTGCAAGCACACACATGTTTTCAAACCCCTCCATCCCTTCATGGTGTACCCTCAGAAAATAATTGATAAGTTTACTGATGACCACAGGGTACAGGTACACATCAAAAAAGCTTCACAGGGTCACCACTTCCAGAAGCACTTTTTAAACTGGGGTCAATACCTCTTTTTGGCTTAAGCAAATGATATGAACTCTAGTGTAGTGTGTCAACCAGAGGTAAATTTGGGGACCAAGAAACTTTCCTATTTCCTCTGAACCCAGAGTGGAGAGGAGGGAACTTGTATTTCTAAACTGCAAAGCCAGTCTACGTGGCATGCCTTGTAAGTATGGGTGTATGTCCCCAGAACTAGGTGAATTCTTGAACTAAACCATTCACACTTGCTAACTGGGGCTCTACTTGGCCCACCAGCATGCACAAAGCACAGAGATAAATGAAGGACAGAGTAGGAGATTCAAGAGTTCCAGGCCTTTCCAACCTCATCCCGGCCTCATTGACCCTGAACTCGCCTGTCTGCACACCTGGCTCCTCCAAGGATGCCAGTATACAGGCCAGAGCAAGAGGGCTGTGTGTCAGAGGGGCCCGCTCCCAGAGCCCTCGTCTTGTGCACTCCCAGGTGCGGGCACCGATGCCAACGTGTTCATCATCATCTTTGGGGAGAATGGGGACAGCGGGACCCTGGCCCTGAAGCAGTCAGCCAACTGGAACAAGTTTGAGCGGAACAACACAGACACGTTCAACTTCACTGACATGCTGAGCCTGGGTCACCTCTGCAAGCTGAGGGTCTGGCATGACAGCAAAGGTACCTCCCCCTCAAGGTCAGGGTGGTGGGGAGGGCAGGCCTCAGCTCTCCACCCAGACTCCTCCCCGTCTCCCTGGCTGCATGTTAACACTTCCACCTCAGGGGGGCAGGCAACTAAAAAACACTGATTGCTACCATTTGATGTTTCCATCAGTTAAAAGAGCCCATGTTTCTGGACAAATTTTCAAGATGAAGCTCAGTCCCTCCTGCTTTCTCCAAGGGGTGATGAATGGCTCTTAATTTTCTGTGACATTGGAGCATTGTCTTCCTGGTTCAGACATAACAATTAAGAAACAGAAAACTCACTTCCCATGGATTTTCTATAAAGGATTATGTTTGTTTACTTATAATAGCAAGTCTAAAATTAGTCCAATTTGCTTATAAATATTAATGGTGGAATAGGATATAAGTCAAGTGAGAAATTTATTTCTAACTTCAAAATACCCAAGGAAACTCTGTCACATCTGTAACTATGATGAAGTTCATGGTCTCAACATCTCTTTGGTGATTCTTCTGTTGTCTTCAGTCCACACTGACCTTCTTTTTTTCTGGCACTAGGCCTTTAAATTTTATTTTAATTAGAGAATATTTGTTAAATACTAAATTTCACCTCCTTGAGACACACTGCTTTCTGAATTCTTACTGTTCTCACTCACCCTGCCTGTCCCCTACTGAAACCAGACTTTGCAAAACTATCTGCTCAGAGCCTTCTCCAGTATTTCTGAGTCTCCCTCACAAGTGGCCTGGAACCATCCTGACTTTGTTTGTCTTTACTTCTCCCACGTCCTGGGGACCAATAAGTCTGTTGTGGTGACTGATGAAACCCAACTCGGCAGTTTGAAACTTCTCTTCCTAAAGAGCTAGACTATTTTGCTTTAGCATGAGTTGAACAGTTAAATATTTTCCATAACTGGGAATAAGCTCAGATTAGGCACAGAGAAAATAGCCAGTCTTCAAAGCAATACAATGACAATATTTGCACAGCACTCCCCAGTTTTCAAATCTTGGTGTGTCCACTCACTCAATGTTCACTACATGTCTGATGCTCAGTTAGGTATCAAAGATACAAACATTTGATCATTACAACCCCTTTGTGAATTACTATAGCAAAAGCACTTTGTTACCTGTCTTTTCTACAACCAAAAAATGTATTGAGGTCCAAAGAGGTTTGAATGCCTTACTCAGGACCACACGTCAAGAAAAGAATGCAGCCCAAGCAAACCCAGGCTCTCTGACGCTGTTCCGGTACACCATGCTATGCGCCAGTCCATCCTGCACCCTCACCCAGCCACTGTGCCAGTGGGTCCAAAAAGATGAGGAGATGAGGGCAGATTTGTCTACCTCTGTTCACTGTGACCCCCATAGGTGGTTGTTATCAGGGTCTATGGGTGTGTCTTATCGAGGAAAGGGTGTAGTGGATGGGGATACTTCTTACCTGTCCATTCTGGTATCATATTGACTCTGTCAGAAAGAACATGCTTGCAGAACATTCTCAAAATATCCCTGATGAACCTCTCCTCTTTTCCAAGAAGCAAACAAAAAGGTTCCCCTGAATTCTCTCCCACCCTCTCATCATCCATTATGATTGTCTTAGAACCAGTAGCAGATTGACTGGTGGTTGAAAGTCTGATGTAATAACAAGAGCCGTAATCATTAAGACCATCTGCTTCTGCAGACAGTTCACAAGATCAGGATGAGCTGCTGCCTTTGACACTCAACAAATGATCACTCAGTCAAGACAAACACTGCAGTGCTTAATTGGGCTGCCAGTGACTCAGGAAAAGCGCTGAGCCCCACTGTGTGTGCCACAAGCCTTATGAGAAGGATCTAGCTGGTCAGATTAATGGTGGTGGGGTGGGGATGGGATCTGCCTACCCTAACATCCATGCAGAGAGTCTCCTGTTGCAGTGCCCACACCTGATGCAAACCATTGTGTAGGAAGTGTAGTCCCAAGAATTGTGTCCTTGCCATCATCAGAAAGAAGTATATTGTATCCATGGGCTTCCAACTACTGCTGTGCTACCAACACACACCCACAAGATATTGGTGCTCTTGAGAGCAGAGGGGCTATGCAGAAAAAAGTCTCCCTCAGGCTTTGCTGCTGGATAAAAAAAATATTCAAGGCCACTGGGCCAAGATAAAGCACACCAAATCAGGTTGTAGTCCCATCAGAGAGCCTAAAGTCAACAGGGCTAACTGCAGCAGCTTCAAGTCCAGTGAGGCCAGATGGTCCAGCGTTATAAGTCTCAAGGTGACAAACTCATTTCTTTAACTTTTGCAGCTGGGGCTCCGATACCCCTGCAGGCAGTTCAGCAGCAATTGGGGCTCAGAAACCAACTATATTCCTCCAAGCTGGAAAAATAGGAAGACTCTAGAACCAAAATCATCATAGATTAACAGACTGTCTCATGTCCTCACTTCCTTACTGAAGGTTCTTCCTATTTCCTTACCTAACCAGAGCCCCTCCTGGAACAGTCATTGTATTTGTAACTACATGCTTTTTCCCTGTCTCTTTCGCTTGACTGTCAGCTCCCCAAGTACCATTGTCTTCTTCATTGTTCTTTCCCTAATGCCTATCAGACTGCTTATGATATAGGGATTTAATATAGTTTTAATAGGATTTATTTATACCCCTGTTTCGGTCCCTTAAATCCATTCTTGTCTTTTCATGACTCAGTCACAGGGAGCCTACGATTCTCCAGACTCAGAGTTTTTTCTCTTGCATTAGAACTTACAAAAATTGAGACCTGGCTGTGAATTTCAGGGTCCTGACTAGGATCTCTACCACCGGCTGCCAATCTCTGACACAGATTGTGTGCATATCTAGACTTTCTCTGTTTTTTTCATGTATGTGTGTGTGTGTATTTATGGCTATATATGTATATGCAAAAACCTGACAGTCGATTCTATCTCATCACCTACTGTCAAAACCCTGGAGGGAAAAAACGTGATTCAGCACCATGGACAGTGACACGCGGTGGTTTAAGTGCCAGGCTCTTCAAAGACTGATTTCCTCCCCTGGATAGCCCAAAACTATGGTATTACCTTGGCTTTACAATGACCGTTAGGGAAATCCTGAGTCATTCACATTATCCTCTTCACTTTGTAGGCAGAGAACTGGGCTTCTTCCCCTCCAACCAGACGTTGGATCTGAGAGCAGAGCCATATCGTTGGCAGGGAAAGGAACATTTCTGTATCCTCATTAAAACTCACATGGTTGGGATATTAGGGTCAGGAGAGGGACAGGAAGTCCAAGTTCTGTGCCTAACTTCTTCTTTATAGAAACTTTCTCCTCCAGAAATGGAAGTTTAAATGTTAATGTAAGTTAAAACAGCTAAACATGTCCTTAAGTGCTCTCTATGCCACACTTTTTCATATTTAGTTTAAAAATATTCATGCTACATTATGCTTCCTTTGCATAGAAATTTAGGAGGACAAATATATTTTGTTTGAGAGTTTTCCATACAAAAAAAGTTTGTAGACCCTGAAAAATCACTGTGTAAGTCAGATTATAAATGTTTAACTAACTTAATAGCATAGCAATCTTTTCTTTTTCTGAATCTACCTTTCTTTTTAATTTATCCAATGGTTCTTTTTATGAAAAATTTTAAACATACACAAAAGTGAAGGGAATATTTCAATGAACTTCCACATACTCATCACATAGATTCATCAGTTATGATTTGTCATACTTGCTTTACCCTTTTCTTTGTTTTTTCTTTCTTAATTTCTTTTTGGTTTCTGGAAGATATAAAATTAAATTCTAGACTTCATGTCATTTCATCCCAAACATATTTGTTTCTTTTTAAAAAATGAGCAATTTCTTGTGAAATCACAATGCCACCATAACACACAACAATAATTTCTTTCTGTCATTCAATTTTCAGTCCATATGCAAATTTCCTTAATAACATAAAAAATGTCTTTGTTCTTTGAGTTTCATTTGAATGATTATGCAAATAAGGTCCACACACTGCATTCAGTTGTTATGTCTCCTCAGTCCCTTTAATGGAGGACAGTGCCTACTCCCTTTATTTTTCTGTGCCGTTAACTTGTTGAAGAAACCAGGCCCGATGACCAATAGAATTTCCACATTCTAGACCTGTTTGCTTTTTCATGGTGTTACTGTCTCTTCATTCCCCATACTTTCTACAGTCTGAAAGCCAGCTCTGAAGGCTTGACTACATTCAGGTTCAACTTTCTTTGGCAAAAATATTGTATAGGTGGTATCAGTGCTCCTTTAAACTGGAACATGTGCACTTCATACTACACCACAGCAGCCTCACTCTTACTGATGCTCACATAGTGTAGTGGATCCAGGGACTGTCAGCCTGATTACTCCATTTGAAAGTCCCCCTGTAATTTTTCTTCTACTGGCTTCACCCAGTGATGATCTGTTAGGGTTACAAATGACAATTTTCTAATTGTCACTCCTTATCCCCTTATCAGCTAGAGTTTTCTTAAATAATTGTCTCTCAGGCTATTTGATTACTATGAAATATAGTTCATAGAGGGAAATCAAGATAAATGATTAATTCTTAGCTTTTATAATACTAAACAAATTATAATACAAGAGTGTTTATTTCATAATTCACCTTGCTCTTCTTCTTGCTTCCTCTGAAATGAAAACTCTCCTGAAATGAAGACTTTTTTATCATGAAATGGATTTACTTATCTTTTCTTCTGGATAATATAAATTTACAGAAACATAAAGCACTTCAGAAATAATCACCATCATAACCTGTCGTGCCACTGAAATTTCCTCCACGTGTGGCCCTTTGGCCTTCTGAGTTCTCAAGGACATTGAGGGATGGAGAATAACAGAACCGGTGTCTAGTGTAGACAGTATGCAGCTCACAGAATGAACGCACGTCGATTCATACACAATAGCTATAATTCGAAGGGAACACTTCTGAAGGAAACACTTCTGAAGGAAACCCTGCCAATTACAACAGAAGCAGCTGATTAGTTGATATTAGGGCAAGATGTGTCAGGCTTAACAACATACCCAACAGAAATTGCCATTTCTGGTCCCTCCTATGATTGTCAAATAAGTGATCTCAAAACCATAACATTTCCATTTGGCTTTCATTAAGCAACTACTACAAGCCAGTTGCTATGCTAGGCATTGAGGGAACAAAAACAAATAAGACCTGGTTCCTGCCCTCAAAAGCTCATGACCTAGGGGAAGAGACACATGTAAACAGGATGGTCAGGGCATGGCCAAGGCAGCTTCAGGGTGTCATCAAAGCAAGGAAGACACCTGATACAGGCTGAGTAGGCAATGGGAGAACGTGGAGAAGGTTTACTGGAGGAGGTGATGCCTGAACCAATTCTGTAAGAATAATGGGCGTGAGCTAGGTGGATGCTGGTGTCAAGAAGACAAAGGATTCATCCTTCAGCTTTATGAACTCTAAAAGGTCTATTTCTTGGCTCAGAGACCCCACTGGGACTTTGATAAGGCAATGAGCCCTAGCCTGGTAAAATACCTCTGTATAATTATAGCACAACCTCCTGAGGCCCACAGACTGCTTAAATCCCATACACAAATCCTCTAAGGTTCATGAACTCCAAGTTAAGGGTGTTTTCAGGAGAATTGTATTCTCTGGGCTAGAGGAGCCCTCAGAGGTCATATAACTCATCTAACCCAAGCCCTCTTTTCATCAACAAGGAGGCCCAGAGAAGACAGAGAACTTGTCCAGGGCCACACAGCCAGAGGGCCAGGGGCGTGGAGGTTTGAGAGGGGAGGAGGAGCATGCACATCTCCAGGCCCCACCATCTTTCTCCCGCAGGGATATTTCCAGGCTGGCACCTGAACTACATTGATGTGAAGGACAACTCCCGGGACGAGACCTTCCGCTTCCAGTGTGACTGCTGGCTCTCCAAGACAGAGGGCGACAGGCAGACAGTCCGAGACTTTGCCTGTGCCAACAATGAGATCCACGATGAGCTGGAGGAGACCAGTACGTGGGGAGATTGGTGGGCGTGGCCCTGCTGTGATGCTTGGGCTGAATCTTCAGTTAAATGAGAATCAGCTTAGGAGGGAGGTGGGAAACAGTGTTGACAAGTCTAAAGAAGGGACTGGTACAGCTGGAGGCAAATCAAATGGCAAATGAAGGGAATGCTGTTGGGGAGATGCATAAGCAAACCCTTTAGATGAACCTGGAGCAGCGAAGCTATTGGTATCAGGTCATGGCCCTGAATCCCAGGGATTAATTAGGGAGGAGGAAAACCTACTGGGGACAAGATCTCCCTGCCCTGAGGGCTGGGCTGGGAAGTTTGAAGCTCTCTCTAGTTTATTTTTATGTCATGGACTCCATCCAACTGATGCCTGTGGCAACAGCTGCCAAATCAAGCGTTCCTGGAAACAGAATGTGCGGGGCGGTGGGGGAAAGGGGGAGCCAGCATCTCCATCAGCCACCTTCTCTATGGTCCCTTCTTCAGGGGATATTTAAAGGGAAAGAGTAGTTGCCCCAAGGGTGGGTGGCCATCAGGACTAGGGAGGTGTTTCCTCAGTGCAGACACCAGGGCCTGGGTCCCACAGAACAAAGAAGCCTTGTCCAAGGTGGGGCCCAATGTGAAGAAAGGTTTTTCCAACCTTAGTTATTAAGATACCACTAGCTGTAATAAGAGATAAACCCCAAATCTCAGTGGCTTAACACAACACAATTTATTTCTCACTCATGTAATCGTCCACTGCTGGTGTTTGGCAGGAAGTCTCTCTTCCATACCATGGTTCAAGGACCCAAGCTCTTTTCACCTGTGCCAGCCATTTTCAACACACGGCCCCCACATTTCTTTCAGAAGGGAAAAGGGAAGGCTTTCTCCTCTGCCTTCTTAACACATTGACTCACTTTCTATTGGTGAGAACGAGTCAGGTGGCTTCACCTCAATGCAAGGGCACCTGGGAAATGTAGTCCCTGGCTGGACTACATTTCTGACTGACACTACACTGCAGAACGGAAACATGGATCTTTGGTGGAAAGCCACCTACCCATCTCTGCCCATCTCTGCCATACCACCCAAACTACTGAAAGGTGACATTAGCTGCTTTGAGAGGTATTGAGCACTGAGGTCCCTGGGAGCATTCAAATGAGGGACAAGCACCCATTTTCCAACTTATCTGTATGAGGTTTCCTGCCCTAATTTAGAGGGTGGACTCCTAGCTTCTGTAACTGCACTTACTGAGGAGTTAGGGGGGCCCAGGCTTAATTTAGATGCTATGAGTGATGCACACTGCTTTGTGACCCCAGGTTTATTTGTATTAACCTTTGTATGTGTGTTAGTCTCCTTGCACAACTGCAAGCTCCTAGAAGTCAGGGACGGAAGCACTCATGTGTGCAGCCTTCTGTCGGCTTTGGGACCTAACGGGTGTGCAGCTAGTGCTCAGTGAACAGAAGGAGGTGCCGTCCTTTTCCTTGGAGCCTCACAGTCTTGTTAGAGGGAGCAACTTAAGCCCCTTATGCAATAGGTATACTCAAGCCCCTTACACAGTGCCAAGATGAGCAGCAAAGGCTCCTCAGGCTATCAGCATCCAGGAGAGGAGATATCTGTGAGGCTTGGAGGGTAATCCCTGAGTCTCCCTCACAGATCTCCTGCCTAACAGTGGCCAAGACTGTGGGATTGGAGTTGGCAGGGAGATTGCAAAGGGTAGGCAGCACGGGTATTAGTTCTAGAAGGATGTGTATGAACTGGAGATGGAAAAGCAGGGACCAGAGCCTGGGAGACACCTGGGTCAGTCTGTCTTTGCTAGGAGCCTACAGGGGGCAGAGTGGCACCCTCTTACCCTGCCCATCAGGGCAGAGACAACCACACCTTTGTCCTCAGATGCAAGCTTACCCTGGAGAGAGCAAAGGATGCCACTGGACCCAAACAACCAACCCTCAGCTACCTTTACTTAACCATTGAACACCTACTAAGTGCCAGAGCCTATTCTGAGTTCTGAGGATATACCAACAAATAAAACAGAGACCCAGCCCACGTGGCACTTTCATTCATTGTCTGTGACCCAGGGGCATCTCTGGACACCCTCTCCTACTTGAACAGAGATTCATATGTGGAAAGCCCTCCACAACCTTGTTCTCATTATGTCCCCACAGTCTTCCCCCCACTTTGCCATGAGCCAGTGCATGCCTCTCTATCATGGGTAAGGAAAACAGAAAGCCAGAAAGGTGAATGGACACACCTAAGGCTCATTTGTGGCTAGTAGGACCCAGGTGGCCTGATTCTTAGCCAGGGACTCTGAACCACCACAGACAGACTTGTCAGGATTAAGCCTGGCTGCTCCTCCAGACTGACCCATCGTCCCACCTCATTATCCCCCTGTTCCCTGCCCTCACCTGCAGTTCTCATTAGCAGTTCCGGGAGCTGCTCCAGGCCCTCAGCAAACACTTGATTCATGTGTAGCTGAAGCTGAAAACCACTGGTAATCTTTAATTTTTAAAAGATTTTATTTATTTAGTTTTAGAGAGGTAGGGAGGGAGAAAGAAAGAGGAGAGGAACATTGATGTGAGAGAGAAACTTTGACCAGTTGCCTCTCACACGACTCCCTGCAACCCAGGCGTGTGGCCTGACAGGGAATCCAACTGATGACCTTCCAGCTCATAGGCTGGTGCTCCGTCCACTGAGCCACACTAGCCAGGGCCCACTGGCAATCTTTAAATAATACTGATGTCTAGGTCCTGCCCCCGGGGTGTATCATAATGAGCATGGAGGTTCCTTGAGCTCCCTGCTCCAAACCATTTCCTTACCAACTCCCAGGATCCAGTCTGAATCCACAGGGGTCTGGTTTGCGGGACACACCGTATCCTCTGCTGGGAACAAAGCTGGGAGCAGTGGGATTGCTCTCTGCCCTGGGATGGCGTCTAGTCCCCAACAGTGGCTCAGCCACCTCACATTGCTTGCTGCTCTAGGCTGGGCTCCACACATCCTGCCCTCCTGCAGGTGTTACATGCTCTCCAGGTATCTCTTCCCACGGTGGTCTACCCAGCCCTTTGCTCAGAGTCACTCTCTGTTGCAGATAGCAGAGATTCTCCTTGAGAAAAGTCACAAAGGTGAGGGGAGGCTGAGGGGCTGGGAGGGACATCACGGGGAGCAGCAGGCATAGCCATCTCTCTTCTTAACTGTCCTCATCACATCTCTGAGATAAAGGCACAGAAATAGAGCGACCCCTTCGGACCAGAACCCCACACCCTCACCAATGAATGTACTGCTGTCAGAGCTTCATGCATAGGGACACTCCAACAAATATCTGTTATGTCCTTCCGTGAGCCAGCTCCAGCCCTGGCCTGGCCCCTAGGGGTCAGGTCTGGATGTGGACTTCAAGCCCCAGTCGTGCCCCTCAGGCTCTTCTTATGCTTCTCTCTCTGCCTGGAACATGCCTCCATTTTCTGTGGATCATAGCCATGCCTCTTCTTCAAGCCCAAGCTGAAATGCACCCACTGCACGACAATTCCTGTGATCAGCCCCAAAATTCATTCATTCACTTAGCAACTATTTATTGAGTTTTTATGTGCTGGGCACTGTTCTGGGCATGTGGGATCTATCAGTGAGCAAAATGAAACCCTTGCCCTCCTGGAGCATGTGTTCAATAAATAAAATAACTAAATTACACAGCCTGTTAGAAGGAACTGGTGATAGGGACAAGAGATGATAAGAGGTAAGGCAAGCCAGGAGGTCTGAGGGAAATCAGGTTGCGATTTTATTGGTGGTAGTTGGGTCAGACCTCAGTGGGGTGGTAACATTTGAGTAAGAAATAGAAGCAGGTGAAGGAGTGAGCTAAACGAGTGTAGGGGGTGGAGTAGGGGGAGGGGGAGCAGTGCAGGCAGAGAGCAATCACTGCAGAGCTCCGAGGCAGAAGCACGCAGCCCCAGCCCTGGTGCTCCAGGAACAGCATGGGGGGAGGCAGAGTGACTGGAGGAGCGAGGCGGAGAGTTCTAGGAGATGGGGGAGGTAGCCAGGAGCCAGGTTTTCCCTCTTGGCCCGTGGTACTTTGGACCTTTGTCACAGGGTTACCACCTTCTGTCCTATGGTGTATGCGTGTGCGTCAGGGACTAGAGATTGGGTGCCAGTGTCAACCAGAGGCTAGCCCAGTCCCGACACTCGGCACCCATTTAACAAATGTTGGATGAATGAATGCAGACATGCTTGCGGGAAGTGAAGGAGAGGAGGCTGAGATGCTGAGCCTGACCCCCAGGTGAAAAATGAGACAAGAATGGGGAGTGGGACCCCTCGCTAGAGAGAGTGGAGGCTCTCCAGCAGCCTTGCCTGCCTGGGGCTCTCCAGTCCCTTTCTGTAGCGGCCCCTCCCCTCCTCCCTATCCTTTGCATTGGATCTTGCCCCGCATTGCTCTGCATCACAGGGGCTCTCCATCCCTGTCCCTGGGGGCCGGGCCCCAGCATCTGTTGGAAACCTGCTTCCTGGAGGCAGCCATGGCTGTTGCTTCACTCCCGGAAGCTACCGAGTTCACCAGGCAAAGAGGCTGCTACTATAAATAAAATAGGAACATCATTTCAGCCCCAAATCAGGGCAGATTCTATTTATATTGCCTCAAGTGTGGCGGTTTTCACCTGACCCGGCCACACCCAGGCTCGGTCTAAGACCTGATGTAGGTAGGGGCTGCAGGGAGCAGCCCTGATGGTGGGTGCTGCTCCCCCTCCTCTGACCTCTCCCACCCTCTCTACCGCAGCCTACGAGATCGTCATAGAAACGGGCAATGGAGGTGAAACCAGGGAGAACGTCTGGCTCATCCTGGAGGGCAGGAAGAACCGATCCAAAGAGTTCCTCGTGGAAAATTCTTCTAGACAGCGGGCCTTTAGGAAGTAGGAAGAGGGGTGCCCACAGGGGAATGGGGGTGGGTGGGGTGGGTAAGAGAGGGACCCCAAGGATCAACGCCCCCTGGTGGGAGCCGTAGGCATATTAATGGGCTTCAACTGCAAGTGCTTATTGAGTACCTACTGTGTGCCGACCCCATGGGAGCTGCCAGGGATGAAACAGGAGATTTGTAAAAGGGAGACCTAGGAGGGGACTGCCATTGAAAGTGCGCCCACCATAGGAGACTAGAGCTGAATTACTGCAGCCGCTACAGAGAAAGGGGAATTCTGTAACGTGATCCCTGTGCTTTTGGTCACTACACTGGCGATCGCAGTACAACGTACGTTACCAAAGGAACGAGTTGTCCACCGGGAGTTTACACAACGTTATATGTCAAATATATTTCAGTCTTTAAAGTGTTAATAGAAAGCTACAGCAATGATTAATTCATTGATTGATTGATTAAAGAGATCCTACTACGCTGCAAGACCCAGAATCACTGAAGACGTTTTCTGTCCCACGTCCACTCAGACAAGGAAGTCACAGGCTAGTTGGGAAGGAGGAGACCGGCCCATCAACGTGCAGAGGAATCATGGGAGACAGCACAGAATCAGGTGCCAGTTAGAAGGGAAGAAGGAAGTGAGAACCTCTAAGAGTCCTTATAGGGAAACCAAACTTGGGTCTCGTGCGAAGGGGCCTGTACTCACCACTCCCACTGGACAGACGCCCCTGGAGAATCTCACCCCGTCCCCTCATCAGCGCTGCCTCTGAGCGGCTCTGATGCCCACCTCACCCCCCACTCCCTCCAAAGCTGCTTAAATAAAGTCTCTCCTTCCCATAACCCACTACACCTTTTACTTAAACTCCCTCTAGGTCAGGATGAAGTCTGAACTCCTTTGATTGACACGTACAGACTGCTGCAGCCCCCTCCTTTCCCTGCAGTTCCCTCACTGAGCCCCACCTCCAGCCACGCCAGCACTCCCCGGAGATGTCCGTACCTCCCATCCCACGGCTTTGCTAAGTTGGGTCCACGTCAGGGGACTCTTTCCTCCCTCTCTCATCCCACCCCTTCCTCTGCCGAATGCCCAGGGCCCAGGGCCTCACACACCTCTCAGGTTCCTGTGCTGTTACCATCCACTGGCTCTGGGACCAGGCAGCAGGCAGGGCTTTTTAATGGTTGTGACTGTCTTCCTCCAAAACCAGTCTGAACCCCTCCAGAAGTGGGGGCCTGACATTGGCTCCTGCTTGGCATTCTATCCCTGTTGCTCCGACCAGAGCCTGGAATACAGTAGGTACTCGATAAATGCTTACTTCCTTTAGTGGGTGTGGTAGCTCTGATGGGCCACATCTTTATGTCTGGCAGGGGGACCACAGACACATTTGAGTTCGACAGCGTCTACTTGGGGGACATTGCCGCCCTCTGCGTGGGCCACCTTGCCAGGGAGGACCGCTTCATCCCCAAGAGAGAGCTGCTCTGGCACGTCAAGACCATCACCATCACGGAGATGGAGTATGGCAATGTGTGCGTATGTGCGTCCCCTGCCCCCCTGCAGGAGCCTGAGGCTGGACCACGGGCAAGACAGCATGGTGCGGGGGGTGTCCCCTTTGAGGCCAAGGTTACCTTGTTCGGGAAGCTTGTGAGGCAAAAAGGGAAGAGGCAGCTGCACTGGCTCCAGCACTATCGGAACCACAGGCCTACCCTGGGGGAGGGGACCAGACCAGGGGACCTTAGGTGCTCTTGCCTTTTATTCCATGGATGCTTTTGAAGAATGCTGAGCAAGTCAGACAGTGCCAGACAGCAGAGACTTGCCTCTCCCTCCCTTCCCATCGCTGTATAATGACAAAGAAGCACAGCTTTGAAGCCTGCTGCTTCCATGGTCACAGCGGAAGGCCACCGTCTGTGTGGGCAGGGTAGGGACAAGAGACAGCTGGGGTAATGTCACAGCCCACCTGCCTCCGAGGACCCTAGATAAGGAGCTTTGCATCTGCCCCACCGGGGTCTGCCTGGGGACTCAGGCATTTTTGGAAGATTAAGTGTCTTAGTTACTTGGGTAATATTCCGCAGTCATCAGTTTGACTAATTAAAACCACTTGGTAAACCACCTTGGAAGCCAGAAAGAGTCTGAGGCTCTGGAAGGCAGGAAAGACACTGCAAAGGAACCAGGGGAGGAGAAAGGGGAAGCTGAGGGCAGTGCTCGCCTCGGGGAGGTAGGCCTGAGGAGTGAGGGAGGGCCAAGGTCAAACTCTTGTTGGGGCACATCCCGTGCCCCCACAAAACTGCTGCTGGCCCCTCAAGACCCTTTGTGTCACTCTTGGGGCTTGCCCTGCCCTTGGTCACACCTTTCATGATAAGCGCACCGGAGGGAAGCAGCGCCAGGGACAGGCCTGCCCGCCGCAGGCAGGCCCCTCAGCTGCAGGCTCCAGCCTTGAGGAGCCCATGCTTCTCTGAGCAACGTCTGTCCATGCGCAACCTGCGGCCTGCAGGCCCCTGGGGCTGGCCCCCTCTCGCCAAGCTTCCCCCTTGGGAACGGGCAGGAAAGAGTTCTGACTTCTGAACTTCTGGCTCAGCCAGCTCTGGCTGCCATAATGAAGTATTTCAGGTTGGGTGACTCCAACAACAGAGGTTTTTTTTCTCACAGTCTGGAGGCTGGAAGGCCGAGGCCAGGGTGCCAGCATGGTTTGAGTTCTGACGAGGCTTCTCCCCCTGGCTTGCTGCGTCCTCACGCAGCAGAGAGACAGAGCGAGCTCTGGCGTCTCTTCCTCTATTTTTAAGAGCTCTAATCTCATCTTGGGATCCCCACCCTCTCTT
The DNA here is from genome assembly GCF_004126475.2 of Phyllostomus discolor. Taxonomy (NCBI): domain Eukaryota; kingdom Metazoa; phylum Chordata; class Mammalia; order Chiroptera; family Phyllostomidae; genus Phyllostomus; species Phyllostomus discolor. The sequence continues at coordinate 19,610,863 of NC_040911.2, forward strand.
GTCTAAGCCTAATTCACTTCCAAAGGCCTTACCTCCAAATACCATCGCATCAGCGGTTAGGATTTCAGCGTGTGAGTTTGATTCCATAAAGCAGCTTCCCTCTTGTGCTGCAGTGTTAGTTGTTGCTCTCCTAGGAGTCACTGGGCAGGGCTGCTGGGAGCAATGCAGGCGAGGGCTTGCGAGCTGGGACGCAGAGCTCGGAGAAGAGTCACTGACTCACCCAGCAAGCCAAGGTCTGGTCAAAACTGCTTCTGCAGCAGGTTACTGCCTCTCGGCCACAGGGAATGTGGCTGTTGATACTGCTCCCCTGCAAACCCCCAAACTAAGCAAAAACACTCCTGCTAGATAATACAATAATAAAATCGTCATCAGTTGAGTTAGCTTTAAATGGACGATGTTGGCTGTGAGAGAGAAGCAACTGAAGGTCTCAGCACGACTGGTCCCTTCCAGGCTCTGGGAGAGAGGACGTGAAGGCCCCGCCCATGAACTGCCTGTGCCGTGGTCCCAGTGCTGAGGTGGGGGACGTCCCATCCTGTGGGGAGAGGCCCCACTCTCAGGAAAGCCTCTTCCCCTTCACCAGCGAGAGTGCGGCCTCTTGTCGGTTTGTCCTCAGGCTAGATCAGGGGATGGATGTCCTCAGGGCAGCTCTTCCTGAAGGAAAGAGGGTGCAGAGAGACCAGACCCCCGGGTCAGGGGTCAGCTGTGTGGTCTCAGGCAATTACCCATCACCCCTCTGTGCCTCAGTGTCTCCTTCTGGGAGGCGAGCTAGCTGCTCTCCAGGGGCAGGAGGCAGGGGAAGGATCAGCCTGGGGCTCTCCGAGCTGCTCGGTGCAGGTCTCAGGCCTGTGGTTTCTGACAGAAGGCAGCCTTCGCCCCCAAAACGGCACCTCCGTTCTGAGGGGACTGGGCAGGCCTGTTTAATCATCGTGGTGTTTGACGGGTCACCGTTCTAGAACTGCCTGAAAACCACTCCCTAGCCATGTGTGTGCCTCTGCAGTCCCTTGCAACCACCACACTGGACACAGCATTTGGCTTTCCACGAACTGCAGATGGATTTCATCTCAAGCGCCTGTGAACACAATAGTCTCTGGTCTTCACCTTCCAACCGTCTCCCGCTCCCGCGGCTCCGGGGCCATGTGCGCCCCTTCCCGCGGCTCTTCCGCGTCCTCAGGAGTTCGGTGGGAGGGCGCACAGAGGGGCTTGTGTTTCTTTGTTTGAGACCCCGAACAGCTTCAATCGTTCTGTCCCGACAGCATATCTAATACATGATCATTATAAACTTGAAGTAACACAAAGAAAGTGGGGAGGGGAAAGGGAAGATTCCCCGAGGCCCTGCCCGTCGGAGGCAGCCGCCGTCAGCTCGCAGGGACCCTCTTCTCTCTGGCTGTTTTCTGACGCCTCACGGGCACTGCACACCCTTCACAGAAAAGTATGGTCACACCATGCACGCTTTTTCACACATTCAGCTGCTTTCGTGCTCCTTGTTCTCGGCCGTTGCCTTCACTCTCGCGGATGACCCTCGCCCTGTCTGCGGTGGGAATAGCCCCGCAGGCGTCCTTCCGCAGCAAGAGTCTGGACTCCGCGAAGCCCTGAGGTCCCACAATTTGGGGGTCTTTTATGATGTCTATGAGAAAACATTTTCTTATAGCTACACCAGGGAATATTGTTCAGCCATTAAAAATAATGAATTAAATACGTACCAGATGGCTTGGAACAAGTCCCAGGAAGGACTGTTGAGTGAGAAAAGCCAAGTTACAGGAAAACTCGGATTGCACGATGCCATTGCAGAGATGGGTGCTGACCTCCCACGTGTGTCTGGGGTGGGGGAGGGGTCTGTGCGGGGTTGGGGGCTGGGGGGGAATTGGGCCAGGCCCACCTGCAACCGTGATGGGTCGTCTGAGGTGACTGTGGGATGCTGAAGTGCGGGAGGAAAAGGAGCGAGCGCCAAGGGAAAAAAAGGAATGCGTTTAGAAACACGCACATATGATCATATGATTTGTGCATTTATAGAGAATTATGTATATTATAATAGTGAGCATATGCATAAAGAAATACATTTTTAAAAAAATTTTTTAAAGAATGCAAGGGTATCCCCCACTAAGAAAGTGTGCTTCATAACAACAGTCCAGATTTATCGGGATAAGCTGAGGAAAGACAGAACTCCCCAACAGAATAAGAACGCCCTGCGAAGTGTCTTCGAATAACTGGCTCCTCCTCGGCCAGGCTGGCTGGCCCTGGGCCACGGCTCCGCGTCACCGTGTGCAGTGGCGTCTCTTCTCCGAGCCTTGGTTTCCCCGTCCGTGAAAGGCCTGCCGCGCAGGCCGGTGGTGGGAATGAAAGGTGCGAGAATGCACAGCCCTGGCGTTTAGTAAGATTGCAGAAGCCCGGGTCTTTTGGCTGTTCTGGGTTTTCCTCTAAAATGGGTTTGATTTTCTCCCACGGGGCACGCCTGCACAGGACCGTGCTCGCGAGGTCAGTAGCCAGTGCCAGAATGATTTCCAAAGCCGTTACAATAGCAATTTGGAGTGGGAGGAAACTATAGCCGTTCAATCCAAACCTCTGCTGTTGCCGATGGGAAAACCCAGGTCTGGGCGAGGGTGTGACTGGCGTTGGGCCCCAGACAGCAGGGCGGGAGCAGACTCCAGGCTCCGCCCCCCAACCCGGTGCAGGGTTTTTCTGCGGTGCCCTCTGACTTCCGGCTTGGTAATCTTTGCACTCACCCATCACACCGGGGAGGCGTGGGGGTGGGGTGGTGGTAGGCAGGGAACTTTTGGGTCCAAGATCATATGCTTCTGCTTGTGGTGGCTTCTTCAGTAAAGGAGTTTCTCTTCGCCTTTGCACTCCATAGTCCAAGAGCATGTGTACACACACACACACACGCACACAATTCAACTCAGCCAAGTGTGAGGGATTTGGGGGCACGCATTCCATAGCCACGTTTCCACTTGGCTTTGCTGGGGATTGTCACTCTGAATCCCTCAGCTGCCTCTGTAGGTGACAGCATTGGGTGAGAGCATTCGTCAGTCCCTTCAAGGGAGCGAGGGGATCGGCGTGGCTGCTGTGGCCAGAGCTCAGAGGAGAAGAGCTGGTCCCAGGTCAGGAAGGTAAACCCTGGGAGGAAGCTCGGATCATGTAGGGTCTTTTTTTTTAATTTGTTGTATTTTTTCCCATTGCTATGTAGGGTCTTGCAGGCCTTTGTAAGGTGGTGATTTGTACATAACCTGGGAAGCCATTGGAGGGTCCAAGCAGGGGCGTGGCATTCTTGGGCTTTCAGCTCCACCGGGTCACTGGGCTGCTGTACAGAGAACTGACCCTAGGGAGCAAGAAGCAGGGAGACCGCTTGGGAGGCTGATCCATTCCAGGCGCAGACAGTGGTGACTTGGACCAAGGGGCAGCGGGGCAGATAGCGAGACCCTGCCTACTTTTCCAGGGGAGCTGGTTTTGGGTCTGTTTTAAAGAGCAGCTCACTGGAACTGGCTGGTGGATAAAATATGGAGTGCGAAGGGAAAAGTAAAAGGAGAATTTAAAAAGCCAGCTGGAAGCACGGAGATGCCTCTGTGAATGTTAAGATAAACAAGACTTTATCCTCACATTCTGCACAGACATTTCCAGTCCCAATATCGTGTCACCTGGGAGGGAGTCAGTTATGGATGGCTAGGGTCCTGGGGAAGGTGTGAGTCTCGGCTGGTGCCCGCTGAGCTTCCTCACCCCCACCCCCAGGTACTTCTTTAACTGTGATTGCCTCATCCCCCTCAAGAGGAAGAAGAAGTACTTCAAGGTGTTCGAAGTCACCAAGACGACTGAGACCTTTGCCAGCAAGGTCCAGAGCCTGGTGCCGGTCAAGTATGAGGTCATCGTGACGACAGGCTACGAGCCGGGGGCCGGCACCGATGCCAACGTCTTTGTGACCATCTTCGGGTCCAACGGGGACACGGGCAAGCGGGAGCTGACGCAGAAAATGCGGAACCTCTTCGAGCGGGGAAGCACCGACCACTTCTTCCTGGAGACGCTGGACCTGGGCGAGCTGCGCAAGGTGCGCGTGGAGCATGACAGCAGCGGCTACTACTCGGGCTGGCTGCTGGACAAGGTGGAGGTCACCAACACCAGCACGGGGGTGGCCACCATCTTCAAGTGTGGCAGGTGGCTCGACAAGAAGCGGGGAGACGGGCTCACCTGGAGAGACCTCTTCCCTGCCGTCTGAGGGGCTGGAGCGCCCCCACCTCACCTTCCTGCCCTGCACGGTGGCTTCCAGCCGTCTTCTCCCGCAGCCCCCCAGAGCTGGGCCCGGGGACCAGAGGGTGGCACGTGGCACTGTGGAGCAGAGCCTCACGGTCCTTCAGAGGCCACTCTGGGCGACTCCTAGTGGGTCCTGCCCCTCCCCAGTCTCCTGGACCTACAGGAAGCCATCAGCCTGTGTCACCATCTGTGGCTGCACGAAAACAGCTCTTTGCACTTTCTTCTCCAGTCACAGCAGTGGCCAGGCTGACACTTGCTTCCGGTGTGGATGGGGCACCGGGGCTTCTCCCAGAGAATCGAAGTGGTGAAAAAGACGCCATCGAGACAGTGTATTTTAAGCAAAAGTTAATTAACACTTTTCTCCCCCCAAAGCTGGGCTCATTACATTATTACCAACCACACTTCACAAAGAGCTCATCTTGACCTCTGCTCACTAAAAATGCACCCTTCCCCCAGTTTCAGTAAATCCAGTGCAAATAAAGGAAGACATCAGGAGGAAGCATTTGTACCAGGGGGACTGATGAGTCTGTGAAAAGGCACGTGATTCTTTCCACCACTTCCCAGAGAACTGGTGGCCACGAGCCTGCCAGTTGCCCAGCCTGTGATAACACAGCTGAGACCCGAGCAGAAGGCGGTGGGTGCCTGGAACAGCCTGGTTGCTGCTGTGTTCCGCTGGGGAGGGGAGAAGAGGGCTTCAGGGTTATTTACACCTCTTGCGGGGGGCTCTCTGTGGGCAAGTGGACCGAGAGCTGCTCTCAAGGGGGTCGTGACCTCAATGAAGGGGCAGCAGGAGAGCGGCACACTCGTGTGCCTGTGCACCCCTCCCCCCGCCCCCACACTCCCTGACTGACAGTCCCAAAGGGACCAGACGTGGCTTCACAAGAGTGCAGCAGGACGGAGCACCCCACCGCTGCTTCCCCTGCAGCGGGGTCCTGAGTGGGCGGGCTCATCAGGCCCGTGGGAGGGCACCCCGGGAAGGGCTTCTGCCACCCAGCTGTGTGCCCTGTGCCCTCTAGCCATACAGGTGTAAATGCTTAGCAAGACTTCATGGCTCTGTGGCAGGTTTCGGGAAGCCTGGGAGACTCTTGGAGAGCTGCCAAAGTTGAAAGCATAGGCTGGGGGAGCAGCCTGCCTGGGCGTGAGTGCCTGCTCCCCCTCTCACTGGCCAGGGGAGCTGGGCCGGGGTATCCCACCTCTCAGGCCTCAGCCGCCTCACCTGTGACATGGCGAATGCTAGTCCCTACCTCGTAGGTAATTATGAGGGCTACCTGCGCTGATACGCAGACAGTTTTAATTCAGTACTTGCACTGAAGAGTGAGTGTGTCCATCATGCCGAACAAGCAGGGCTCGGGGGAGCCGTGCCGTGCTGGGGAGCAATAATCATTAAACAGCTTCATCGTGTCTTTTTCTGTGGCCTGGTTCTTCCTCGGTCCCTGGATGAAAGTTTAGGCAAGTCTTAAAACTCTTCTGGACTCTCTTAGGTCGTAAAAAGTCCAACAACCACTGTAAGTCACAAAGCCGATCTCAATTCTGTCGTTTAAATGTCTGGCTCCAGTATAAATTCCAAAATGTCACACTTAGAACCGAGTCCCCTGGGTGCTACTGTGGCCGGTGTCTTTCCTTCGGGACCGGCGGGTGTCTGGGCCCTTCCTCTCACTTGCACTTGTGCGGATTCTTTCTCAGTCCCTCCACCCCTCCCCTCCGCCTTCTTGCTTCAGATCTGAGACGCCCCCACCTGGTTCCCCAAGTTCCCGACACCTGGGCCATTTCCCTCGTGGGCAACTTGCCACACCCCGCTTGTTACCCTCCAGCTGTGACGCACACTGTCCCCGGCTGTGCCCCTGCTGGGGCTGTTCCCTGGGCTTGAAGTCTGCTCACCACCCGTCTGCTTCTCCATCCCGCCATGCTAGGAGGCCCCGTGCTGGTCCACACTCCCTGCTGTGCCTCGGGACCGGGACCGGAGAGGGCCCGTGGCTCACCGAGTGTTCCAGTGAGCCAGAGCTGGGCTCCAGCTAGGCTGTCTGACGCCCTCCCACTCTGTGGAGGCAGCTCGGGGGAGATAGGCAGGGGCCTGGAGTCCTGGAGAATCCGGCATCTGTCAGGTCCCATCTCCACAGCCCTGTTCTCAGGGCTGGGCACTGCCTTTCCTGGGGTGCGCCGGGGCCCTGGGCAAGTTACATTGTTTAAGGCCCTACAGTCCTCATTTCTGCACCCAGGCTGCAGGCACAGTGGGAGAGAACCACTTCAAGGTCACTGGGGAGGGGGTAGAAAAAGGCTGACTCCCTGCTGCATTCTGCTGCCACTGGGCTGCTGCCCTCCACACCGAGGAAGGAATGAGGGATGCCGTGGAAGCAACCCTCCACCCCGCCGCCAATCTCACCCCATCCGCCCCTGGTCAGGACTCTACTCATCTCTTCCTTGTAGCTAACTCAGGAATTACCCTCTTTGCAGGGCTGAAAGCAAAGCTAGAGTTAGGGAGAAGCGAGCAAGGAGCCTGGGGTGTAAACTTGAAGGAGGCACTCAGCCTGGGGCTGTGCAGAGGCAGGGCTGGCGCCTGAGAGGGCTGGCACCTGAGGCCTCCCTCACCAGCACACTTGCCGCTTGCCTCGCCTGAGTCCTGGCCCTAGCGGAAAGGTATTCTTCTACCCTAAGCCCCGACACAGCTGTGTACCCCAATGGTCCACACCCTGGGGCTGAGACCCAACAGCTGGCCATGGTGAAGGTGAACAAGCCCCTTCTCTTGTGAAGGCTCCTCCTCAACCCCTGTCACCCCAATGCCCCTGCTGCTGATGCAGTCCCTGGTCGTCGCTGGCTGGGGCGGTTGGCCAAGGGCAGGTGCTGCTGGAATGTCACCTCTCCCAGATGGGAGTGAAGAAAACGAAGGAAGGAATGGTTGCTTCCTCCCCCTCTCTTCCATTCCTGCTGTCCTCACCAAAGAGGCTCATTCCTTCCCTAGCCCCGCCCCCACCCCCGCCCCCGCCCCCGCCCCCCCCCACCCCCTGTCTGGCAGAAAGGTCTTCCTTATAAGGGTGGCTTCTTGAATGACAAGGTTTTCTATCGGCTCCATTTTTGCACACCCGATTTAGAGACAAGCCTGCGTGAAAGGATATTCGGAAAGAACCGTGGTTGTATTGCTTTCACGTAACTGCTAACCAAGTATTTCCAAATAAGTATCTCCGGGGGTCTACATCAAAGAAAAGATTAAAACTCGTTTGCAATTAGCATGAGCTATTTACATACAAACGGTTGTGCCACAGTCTTAAAAAACTATTTTGCTCTTAAGTAGGTTAAACAAAAGCCTTCCGTTACTATTCCCACAGCTCTGACTGAACAGCCCCTTTCTTCCAAGATTTTGATGGAAGTATAAACTCAGCCGGTTCAGATACAACCCTTATGAATCCGATTATGTGGGGGTCCCCCTAGATGAAGTCAGAAGTACTGCGGGTGCCCCTTTTCCCAAGGACCCCTGTGCGGTGTGTCCATCCTGAACTGGCACCCGTGTTACTCCCGGCCCCTTGGCAGAACGTGGCACCAGGCACCCACCCCGGCAGGCACCCAAATGTCCTGAGCGAGGACAAGGTAAGGGGACTGTGGGGAACAGGTAGGGGAGGCTTGGCCTCGGGAAAGGGAATAAAGAGAGCCTGCAGGAACGCAGGGGGTTTGGGACAGTCGGGCTTTGAGAAGGAGTGCCTTTTCACAGGAGCCCTCAGTTTACAGGAGAAGGCGGGTAGCGGCACCTGGATGGTGGGGGAGGTGGTGCTGATTACGGGCTGGGGGAAGGTGGGTTCTCTATCTACTTCTGGTCTAGAAGTTTCAGTGTGACCTGGGGGTGAGGTAAGGACAGTGTGACGCTTAATTTTGTGTGTCAGTTTGGCCACTGGAAGCCCAGATGAAACATTATGTATTTCGAGGTATGTCTGTGAGGGTGTTTCCAGGTGAGACTAGCATTTGAATCGGTGGACCCAGTAAAGTGGACCACCCTCCCTGATGTGGGTCCGCATCATCCAGTCCACGGAAGGCCTGAACAGAACAGAATGGTGGAGGGAGGAAGGCTTGCTCCCCTCTGCCTGCCTGCTTGAGGGGATGTCGGTGTTCTCCTGCCCTTGGGCTGAGCCTGACACCAGCAGCTCCCCCAGTCCTCAGGCCTTTAGTCTCCAACTGAGTTACACCACCGGCCTTGCTGGGCCTCCAGCTTGCAGACGGCGGGTCGTGGGACTCCTCTGCCCCATAAACACCGGAGCTTATCCTTTCTCATGATAAGTCCCCAAATATATATAGAAATATCACTATCTATCTATCTACCCACCTACCTTCGTACCTACCTGTCATCTGTTGGTTCTGTCTGCTGCAGAGCCCTGACTAATACAGACAGACTGTGTTCCTCGTTAGCCTCCTGGGGCTCTTCATGGGTCTTTGTGGCGACAGGGAGTCACTGGCATGCGGAGAGTATGAGCCTGGATGTTTTCTGAGAAGTCCCTTTGCTCCCGGGCTCTGAGATAGGATAGTGGGGGGAGGGAGCAGAGGCTAGGAAGGCTACATTTGCCTGTGTAGGGGGTAGGACAAAACCCAAGGAAAGAGAACCATTTCCCCAGTCCCTAGGATAGCTCAGGCCTTTCCTCGTAGTGGAACTTCCATGGTGTAGACAGAGATTAAACAGACAAGGATAACAGAAGGGTGGGGTCTATAAGAAAGACGTGGAATGTGGGAACTGGAAGGAGCCGAGTCTACCTTCTGTGTTATCACAGCTGGAAACCCAGGGAAGGCAGTGGCTTTGCACGTCCGCACGCTGGTTGGTGGGGGGGCCGGGACCCACCAGCTCCGATTCATGGACTGAGAGGCAGAGATGGAAATACGAGGAAAGCAGCAGACAGCTGTCGTGGTCCTGGCACTTGAACAAACACTAGGGATTTAAATATCCATTGACCCAATAACGATGGGCTTTAGTGAATGAGAATGAATGGATAGCGGGCCTGTCAGCTGGGCGGTGCACTGCCCCTGGGCAAGGTGTGGATCGCAGCAGGGGCCCGGCGTCGTGGTGAGAGAGCTCATCGGAGCTCTGTGCCTTCTGCCCGCGTCTCTGTAACCCTGCCACTGCGCTCAGAAACGAAGTCTGTCACTTTTACAGAAGGCTCGTGAGCATGGGTTCTGTTTGCAGTTTAGGAAGGAAAGCCACCTTTCAGTCCACTGAGCCGCACACTGAGAACAGGCTGGAGACCAGGGATGTCCCGCCTTTTGGCGTCTCTGGGCCACACTGGAGGAAGAAGAGTTGTCTGGGGCCACACATTAAATACACTGTGACATGTAATCACAAACAACATCTCACAATGTTTTTAAGTAAATTTACGATTTTGCATTGGGCCATGTTCACCGCTGTCCTGGGCCTCTACGGTGCTGAGTGTCTGAGTCAGGCTCTACAAAGGGCTAAGAAACCCAGGCCGACTGTCAAAAATCACATCCCCGCTCCCCTGAAGGGACACTGAGGTGTCCTCTGGTTCAAAACCCAAGAGGTTACTTTTGAAAATTGATAAAAAATGGGAACTTTCCCCTTTAAGAGCCATAAACTGAAGTTTAGGAAATAGGTTAAACTAGATGCTGGGTTCACGGCACGGAACAGCTTCTTTGAGAGACAAAAAAGTTAAAGAAAATAACACTTGAGACTGGAGAAGGAGGAGGAGGCTGGGGAGGGGGAAGAAGAAGCAGAGGAGGAAGAAGAAGGTCAGTGGTGGGGGAGGGGAGGGAAGCCGGTGAGTGACAGGGAGGGAGGGCGAGGAAAATGAGTGGGGAAGGGTGACCTGCTGTCACCTCTGGTCTCGCACAGAGACAGAGGACTGCAGGAGGCTTTCTCGGACTCGCCTTGGGTGTGCAGAGAAATGAGCACCTTGCACAAGTGAGGTGTAGTTAGCAATGCAGTTCATTTTTATTAGTTATAAATAAAGTACAAAAAATCCACCAAAAGTGAATCTAAGCATTTACACAATTCCTAATGTCTCCGCCTTTTCATTGATGCACTATTGCTTTAATATTCATAATAAATATTCTTCTAGCTTTCTGCTATAAAATAGTCTATGTAGCAAAATGTTGCACAGCACAACAGAACAGAACAGCAGGAGGATTACAAAAAAGGACAATCAACACTGAGGATAATCCTTTCACTTACCAGGGGCAACCAAATTACCCCCTTGAGGGCCGAGTGCGCTGGCTCCACAGCAGAGAAATGAGCTGCAGCCAAGGCCAGGGGTGGGGTTGGGGGAGGGGAAGGCTGGGGTTAGGAGGGGTGGGGGCACAGGCCAGCCAGGGCAAGGGGCCCCTTCCCACTCTGACCCTGCAGAGCAGCATAAGGCATGTCCGTCCAGGAGCCTTGCCAAGAGGGCAGTGTCTGCCAGGCCCAGCAGTGTGGTGGCCGGGTGGCCTGGTAGGCGACTCCACGGGCCACCTCCAAGGAAAGCAGGAGAACAAGGCTCCAGGGCAGAGGCAGAAAGGGAAGCCAGGCAGGTAGCAGGCAGGAAGCCCAGGGAACAGGACCCATAGTCCAGCCGGAGCAAAGCTGAGGCTCGGGGACCGTGCCCAGCCCAGCCACTTCTACAAGCCTGGCCAGGCAGTGTGGCAAATTGCACGTCCACGTCCTCCCCCATCAGCACCATCCCGGGGAGGGGCCCCATGCGGAGGGTGGACTTCTCCACCAGGCGAAGGCAGTGGTGTCAAGAGGCAGCAGGAAAAGACGGGCTGGAAAGGAAGGTAAGGAGGAAAGGGGGAAAGAGGCAGACATGCAGAGAGCATGGGAGTGATCCTCTCTCGCCCAGCCAGGGTCCAAGCCCACTCGGAAGCTTCTGCCGAGGGCGTGGACCCCCTCTCTCTCCTGTTCACTCAAAGGCATCTGCACTCACAGCTGCACGAGGCTTTGAAGCCACTGTTTCCCTAAACCTGTCCCCCACACCCTTCCTCGGGGCGGTGAGCGGGGAGCCCACACCCCTGTCCTCCACAGCAGCGCCCCCTGCCCACAGCCTCGTGGAGCAATGACAGAGAGCGAAGGAGAAACCAGGAGTCTAGCATATGTGTTCCAATCTGCTGTCATGGGCAATGCCTCAACAACACAGGCTCCAGGAGACGGCAGGATGGGGCGCCAATGCCCAACACTGTGGTCTGGGGCCTAATCCATCCCCATACCTGGCAAGACACGGACTTGAGTTCACTCCCCAAGTCCCCATCAAACCTTGTGAAAGGACACGTCCCATGTGAAAGGGTGAATTCACCTGTCCTGTCTCCCTGCCCCCCCCCCACCCCAGCCAGGATGCCGCCTATAAAAGGACAGAAATCCTCTGAAGTCTCCTTTGAGCAAACCCACTGGGTAAATTCTCAGTCCACTCTCTTCCTCTCCTCGTCACTACCTCTCCTTCCTTCCTTCCTTCCTGTCTTCTCTCCGGAGAGGGTGAGATAGCACAGCAGGGTGGTCTCCCACCAGACCTGCATCATAGTCTCTCTGAGTCTGAGGGACCCTGAGGACCCTCCAGCTCACCTCCCTCCCCCAGCCCAGAGAACTGGGACACAAGGAGGCCACATGACTTGCTCAAGGTCACAGGGAAGTTGGCAATAGAGCTGGTCTGCAAACCTGAGCCTCCTGACCTCTGATTCTAATAAATCAGGGTTTTTTGGCTTTTAGATGCTCCTGCTGGTCATGTCCGAAGGGAGCATTCTGCAACCAGAGAGAGTTGGAGCCCAGGTGACGAGAGCGACCTCCAGTGGCCCCAGACTTTCCTCAGAGGGCAGGGACAGAGCGGGCTGAGGTTGTGGGAAGGGCGAGGGAAGAAGGAAAGACAGGTTAATGAGGGGCGGTGAGGGGGGGAGGGTAGCAAGTGAAAGGATTACCCCAGTCTGCTGACGAGTGCAAATCATATTCATATATGTGCTAAATACAGTCACTATATTGGAGTTTTTCACTAGATCACAGCATACAGAATCAAAGGTTTGCATTTCGTATGGAATGTATCCAAAGAGGCCAGCACCACAGGAGGACAGCTTGCAATCACACACCCTGATAGTTTGGACGAAATAAAGTTCGCGGAATTTTATTTAAATGTTTTTTTTTGTATTCGTAGTTGTTTGTCATCGTACCAATGCATGCAAAGCATTCCACTCCCAGAAACAACGCCAAAATGAGGTAATAGGAGTAATAAAAAAAATTAGTATCCTTTCTAAATAAATAAATTATAATTAAAAATGCAAAACAACTATAAAAATAATTAAATAAGAACCCACGATATCTACAAGTTAGTCATAAATTATGATTGTTAAATATAAGGCATTTAAACTCACAAAACCCTGTAAACTAGCAACGTGCCATGTTTTTTGTTTTTTGTGGATTTTTTTTTTCATTTTTGTTTTTCTATCAGCTGAAATCGCTCTAGCATTTGCTCTACGCGCGCAGGAGATGAAACACGAGGGGGGGACCTGACAGACGACGTTGCTACAGCCCCACGCGGGGAGTGTGTGTCCCGCCGGCCGGCGGGGGGGGCTTGGGGGATTTCTTCAGAAAAAAAGAAAAATCTGGTGCTTTTTTTTCACCATTGAAAAAACTGTGCTTGTTCATTAGGCGTAAAGAGTTAAGAATACTTGCACGGAGGCCGGGAACATTTGCAGAAGAGGAGCTGGAGCCTTGCCACAGGTGGTGGGCAAGGGCGACACTGCGCGGAGAGGGTCCCCGGGGGTGTGGAGGAGCCCCGTGCCCCCCGCCCTCCGCCTGAGCAGGCCGGGCTTGCGGCGTTGGCTCCAGCGATCGGCGTCCTCGATGGACCCACTGCGGCCAGGACTGCACTGTGGCTAGGAGGCCCAACTTGATCCTGGGGCAGCTCTCGCCCCAGAAGGCACTCATGCGTCTCAGTCAAGAAAGGGTCTGAGTCCCTGGTGTTGAGCAGAAGGGGGAGCACTGGGGTTTTCCCCTCCTGGAGGTGGTGGGTGTGAGATGCTGAGGCCTGAGCCCGCCTCTTCTCCGCTCTTCCCCAGCACCGGACAATGGGGGAGGGGCCTCGAGGAGCAGAAGCACAGACCCCCTGTCCTCTCGTCTCACCCTGACAGCTGCCCCACTAAGGGAGCAGGGAGGTGCCTGCATCCACATCACCTCCTGTGCTCACCTGCAGGGGAAGAGGGCCCCAAAGAGATGGGCAGAGGATGGGGGCTTTAGAATCTACCCTCAAAGCCAGCAGCTGACCTCTTTCCTCCAGGTGGTCCCCGCCCCATTCAGGCAGTGCCTCAGGTTAGGCTGGGGTGCTCAGGGAGCCTGCAGATAATTGGGGGGGGGGGGGGGTAGGAGGAGGAGACCACGCCCCACTCCCAGCCTGAAAGCAGACGTTGGAGCCCACAGCACGTCATGTCAACAGCTCGGCTGGCGCACAGCTCTGATGACTTGAACGATGTATTGATGTGAGGGAGGATCAAAGAATGTGAGTGTGGGGAGAAAATTTAGCAAGCATGCAGTCCAACCTCCTCGTGGTGCAACTGAGAAACTGAGTCCCAGCGAGAAGAAGGCAGGGCTCTAGCACTACCCACTCTCTTGGTGAAGAGCCAAGGCCGGGACGCAGGACGCCAGCTCCTGCCCCATCTGGCCTCCCCACCGACTCCCTCTACCTGCTAGCCTTCCAGACCAGCCTTAGACAGAGGAGCAAGAGGCCACGACTAAGATGGGAGTGACCTTCCCTGGACCACCCTGGCTACCTGGGGGTCAAAGCAGGACAGGGAGAATTCCCACCTTCCCCGGGCAACTAGTCACTAGCTTTCCCCAAAATCCTGACTCAGAAGTAAATACTTTCCACACTGGTGGGGTCTCTAGCCTTTAGCCCTAGAGACACTGTTGGCCTCGCTGAATGGGACAGTGTCATGCTCATTGCCATTAAGTAGACTAGTCACCATTTTTGCATTGTCCTTTGTGTCTTCACTCCTCAGCTACGCTGTGTGCTCCTCCAGGCCGGACAGTCTTCTTCACCGTCGTCTGTCCCGGCACCCACCCTGGCAGGCACCCGGTAGGGGTCACCTTCGTCTGAGTAAGACCCTTGAGTAACCCTCCCTCCAGAAGCCACCTCCACACTCCGCTTGTAGGTGTCCAGAGCAGCTACCTGATAGCTTAGTTGTGCTAGAAGGTTCTACCTCAAGCCAAAATCTGCCTCCCAGTCATTTTTACCCAGTGGTCATGGTTTTACCCTTTGTAGCAGCAATGCACACTCCAGTTTCCTCAGCCTTATGGAATTTCTTCATATATGTGGTAAATATTCTGCCCCCCTAGTCTTCTGTTATCAACATCTGACTGGGGCAGGGGGGGAGGCATTGGGGGCAGTGCAAGTGCAGGGAGGAGGATGGGAGGGGTGAAGGAAGAGAGCAGGATTCCAGCTGAGCTGGTGTTTTCCACCGGCAGATCAAGGAAGCCGGGTTGGGACTGGTGAATTGGTGGAATGTGGCAGATTTTCCCATCTCCACTCCTCTGCCCTCTCATCTCTGAGCCCCCGCTGAGGTCCGGGGAAACTGCGGGGAGGTGCAGAAAGACATACTGTGTGCTGTCACCTGGGACTCCCAGGTCTGTCTCTCCTGCCACCCCGACCCCTAACCCAAGGAGGTTCCCAGAGCATGAACGTCTCGGGCAGGTAGTATTAATCCTCACAATATCTAGGTGAGGATGTAGAGGAAGCAGAAATGGGGATGCACTGTCATTTCTCCTCACTCTAAGGAGAGGGAAACTGAGGCACAGAGAATGAAAGGGACTTGCCCAAGGTTATCAAAGAGTCAGAGAAAGGGCCAGAGGCCAGGGACACGGTGCCTCCCAAACCCAGCCAGCAGGGTCCCAGGGCCGGGGCCTTCTCCAAGGGACTCCATCAGGATTTGAACCATTCCAGAGGAAGCTCAAGGTCTTCCTCAAGGCCCATGGTATTTGACCGCAGCCAGCAGGTACTAGCTGAGAGCGCTTTGGCTGAGACCAAGTATCCATCGCCTGTGCTATGTATCCTTATCATCTGGTTCATTTTTTGCATAGGGAGGCTGTAGCCAAATTGCCTCTTTGTGACAGCACATGAGCACAGCCCAGAAGAAGCAGTTGGCGTGAGCAGGCGCATCCTGGCTCTAAGGGACCTGGTGGCAACTTTAGTTGAAGGTCTGGTTCCGTGTGGAACGGAGGGGATGGCTGGAGCTAAGTAAACGGGCCCTGGAACGAGCAACCCCTCCTTCGAGACAGAATTCTCCCCTCACCTACTCGAACTCCACCTTCCCGAGCCTGGCTGGGCCCCTCGAGGCCCCTCTAAGACCCCTCCTGCTCCTTCTCCAGTCCTCGCGTCTCCCAGATGCACCCTTCCACACTCCGTGCATTGTAAACATGAGAAAAATGAAAGCAAAGGGAAAAACCAAAACAGAAAACGAAACAAGGACCCCCCTCCCGCCTCCCAACCTGGGTGAAAAAAATCATCCTTTTTTCATCGTAAACAGGATTTGGCTTTTTTTTTTCCCTTTCACGTTTGATTCCTTTTCCCTTTTCTTTCTTAAAGACGGGAAGATTTGGGCTGTCGGTTGGTTCAGTCAGGCACCAAAACAAGAAACTCAATGAGAAATATTTGGTGCGAATTCGGTAATAGCGACATGACCACCACAAGATGACTAGAGCACCACACACAACATTTTTCTTAAGCTAACATGCTCCGGCTGCCATCCACAGAAATAGCTAGAGACCCCTACATGGTTTCTACGTGGTCGAGAGGTATATACACAATCCTTCCAAGGACAGGATTGAGGGGCCGGTCTATGAGCTAGGACCTTCGGGGTCACGTCTGGATTCTCAGCAGCGTGGGCCCCCCCTTCCCACCCCTGCTCCGGCACGGCCAGCTCCCTCCCTCCCGCACAGCGAGGCAGATGGGGACAGTCACCACTCCGGACGGGTGGGTCCTCCCCGACCCCTCCTTTCCCTCGGACACTGATACCACCAACTCCTCTTTCCACAGAATGTGCTTGCAGGCTTTTCCTCTACGTCAAATGGCTCAGAAGGCAAAGTTTGGCTGCAAGGGCTATGGCCGTGGGGGGACCTGGTGAAGGAAAATGGGGCGTCCACTGGCTAATTCCTCCCTCAGCTGTCAGCTCCCAGTTGTGTCTCAATGTCCACCCGGCAGATGGGGCATTTCTTGCTCATGGCGAGCCACTGGTCCACACAGAGTTGGTGAAAGAGATGCATACACGGTAGGCGCCTGGAAGAGAGGGGGGGAGTCAGAGGAGAGGCTGAGGGGAAGGGGCCCGGGGCTGCGCCAGGAGCCGAGGGATGCTGGCTATTCAAGGGACCAGAAGACTCACACCCAGGACAGCTGGGGGCGCTCTGCCATGAAGTGAGTCTGTGGCCAGGCCGGGAAGTCACGACAGGAAGGAGGGCTCCAAAGTCCTCCTTCTCCGTGAGGCCCCTTCAGTTCAGCCTGAAACAAAGCCAGGCCGAACAGGAGGCTGTTCTCTTAAACTTAGTTTCTGTGAGTCCACACCCATGGTCACCCACATCTAGAATGTTCCACACCCCACCTTCCTAGAACAACCAGGAAGCACACTATGACACACTTGGTGCACACAGGTGCACACACTCACACATGCACACACAAACCCACGTGGTCACCAGTACCCACGAGGGAAGGGAGAGGGAATCCAAGAAGACTGTCTCCTACCTCACATCTTCTCCGTCTTCCAGCATAGACAGACAAATTGTGCATTTCTCATCCGTGTCTGACTCCTCCCCCTCCTCCTTCTTTCCCTTGCCATCCTGGGGTCTTCTCTATGAGAGGCAAAGGAGGAGCATTCGTTACCTGAAGCAGACTCACCTGGTGGTCACTGTCTTTCACCCACAGCCTTTCCCTCCCTTGCCGCCTCTTCCCCACCCCCTCCCACAGTGAGGAAGTCTCCTCTAAGTTCCCAAGTAACACCCGGGCTTCTATGCTCCCCCCAGACCCTTCTCCCTGCCTCCTCCCCAATCTCTCCTCCCTGCTGCAGAACACAGAGGGTTAAAGCCAAGTGAACTTCATTATTGTTGTTCCAGGCAACTCATGCCCCCGGCATAAACTGCATACAGTCCTAGGAGCACAGAGCATTGAAAGGAACTGGGTGGCAATGAATCAATCCTTTGCAAAATGATGGCTGTGCATAAACAGCTTGGCCTTTTCTGTTCGCTTCGTTCTGCGCACTCCTCACACTCTTCCATCTGAGACCCCACCTCCTGGCTTCTCCTCCACTCTCAGGTCCAGCGTCCTTCATTCATCCATGCATCCATTTGTCCTTCCCTTTCCTTCCCTTTCCTTCCCTTTCCTTCCCTTTCCTTTCCTTTCCTTTCCTTTCCTTTCCTTCCTTTCCTTTCCTTTCCTTTCCTTTCCTTTCCCTTCCCTTCCCTTCCCTTCCCTTCCCTTCCCTTCCCTTCCCTTCCCTTCCCTTCTTCCTTCCTTCCTACCTTCCTTCCTTCCTTCATTCCTTCATTCCCTCCTTCCTTCCACTACTGTTAATGTCTATTCATTTTTTTAATGCATTACTAGACAAAGGCAAAAATCCTCAACCTGGCATGAACATCTGTAATTTGTACCATACTGTTGGCTTTTATATTGTTGGATTTCTCTTCCTATCCAGGAAGTTCCTTTAAGATGGGCAGTGGTTCCAACATAATATTAGTCATCTTGCAGGCACTCTGTTTATACTTTACTGACTTTAATTGTCCTGTTTTAAATGCTATGATAATTACTAGAAAATAGTTAACCACTATGTGGGAAGTTTCAAGTTCTCAGATGGCACGGACCGTGGCTCACTCTTCTTCAGGCACCACTCCACCCTTGGCCAAGCACAAGTACACCACTGGTGCCTAATAAATATCCCGGGGAGGAAGCGATGTAATCAGTGAGGGAAACAGGCCTACCTTTCATGTTCCCATCTCCATGCTGTGCCACGAAACAGTGCGATAATACCCACGGGAAGAAAATTAGCCCTTCTGTTCCCTCTCCAGGGATAAGCAGACTTAAAGCTCATTTTGCCAAGAGCAAAACCAGGAGAGTCTCAACACAAAGACCACCCAGAGAATGACGATGACCTTGGGGCCAGGCCTAGGTGCCATGTCTCCCCACTCTGGTCCCTGGTCCTAAGCTCTGGAGCTTCTTGGTCAGAACATACAATAATACCCATGCCTTCTGCTCTAAGCCTCCCTGTGCCCCTACATGCCGCTGCAAACCACACCAGGTGACTGCAGTAACTTCCCCTTGTCCAGAATCCAGAAAATCAGAGTCACGTTCCCAGCCCCCTATACTTGTCATGGCTTGTGAGTGTGAACGGCGTCATAAGATCCATCTGCCTGCCTAAGAGCCCAGCTGTGTTTGCTGGGGGAGTGGCCTTGCTTAACTAGCCCTGCGGTGAGAGGGTTATCTTCAGTAGAAGATAACCATTAAAACTCAACCATTAAAACTTGCTTATTTTCTATTTTTTCACCATTATTTATGATTTCCTTTTTATAGTGGATAATTTTAATAGTCATACCTTATTTTACCACATCTAATCTATATTTCTCTAAACCATTCTCTCTTTTCAAAACTTACTCTTTTTCTTATTTTGTATTTTTAATCTTTTAGGTTTTCTGGTTTTTGTCTTTTTTAAATCTATGTAACTTTTATTTTAACTTTAACTTTTTTCAGAATTTAGTATTTATTTTATCCCTTCACCCTTACTCTCATATTTTCATTAACATTCCTTTTCTCTTTGATGCTATTGATTTCAGTTTTATGTTGTTTTCATGTCTTTTCCTAATTCATATTCTTTTTATATATTTTCTATTTGATCACATATATTTTTCTGTATTTTTATTCTTATATCATTACTATTTTAAAATATCCTTTTTGTCATATTATTTTACTCTCAGTTTGAATTTTTAGTGTTTTTTTTTTTACATTTTATGTTGGTCCTAAACTTTATCATCTCTCACTTTAAATTATTCTTATTGCTTTTTTAATAATACTTTATTCCCCTAATTCTCCCTTTATTCTCATAATTTTTTAATCCTCACCCAAGGGTATGTTTATTGATTTTATAGAGATAGTAAAGGGGGAGGGGAGAGATTGAGAGAAAGAGAGAGAGAAAGAGAGAGAGAGAGAGAGATGGGGGAAAGAAACATCCATCAGTTGCCTTCTGCACATGCCCCGGCTGGGGACTGAACTGGCGACCCTAGGTACATGCCCTGACTCACACCTGACCCTAGGTATGAGTCAAACCCGCAACCTTTTGGTGTAGGGGACGACACTCCAACCAACTGAGTCACCTGGCCAGGGCTATTCTCATCAATTTTTAACTCAATTCTTTGTCTCATTGATTCAGTCCATTTTCCCTTTTCATCCTTTGTGTTTGTTCTTTTCCTCATGTCCTTGCGGCCTCAGGCAACGACGGCAGGCAGAACGTGTGGCCCCGGCAGGAGAGAGCACGCCCTGGGCAGGGGAGCAGACGCTGCTCCAGGCCCCTGGACACCCCTCCTTCCCATCCATGTTCTCCAACAACCCGAAGCCCTCTCCCCAGAAAATGATCACTTTTCCCTGCTGATGAGCCCCTTCATTACCGAAATACTGTCATCTCATCTTTTAGCACACTGTCCATGTCTGCCACATAGTAGATCCTCAAATGTTGGTTGAAATCACTTATGGATACATCTAGTGCTTCTAGGAGGAGGGGCACGTACCAAGATTCATGGTTTTTAATGTTGACCCATGGATTTTAATGGGTCGAGGGCAAATGAGCCCCACATCCAGGGGAGAGCTGTTCACCACTGCTGAGCACACTTGCCTGGTACCATGCTGAGCTGTGCGTGTGCCTCGTCCCCCTGAATCCTCAGAGCACCCCTGTGGTAGCTACTAAAATATCACCCCCATTTTACATTCACAAGGGCAGGGGAGGGCCAGGAAAGCCAAGCAAGTTGTCCAGAGTCACAGCTACTAGTGGTGGTTACTGACCGGATGTCTGGGTTCCCCGCAAGTTTAGATGTTGGAGCCCTAACCCCCAGTGTGATGTTATTAGGAGATGGAACCTTTGGGAGGTGATTAGCTTCAGATCAGGTCACTAGAGTGAAGCCCCATGATGGGATCAGTGCCCTCGGAAGAGGAGAAAAAGGCATCAGAGCTGCCTCTCCCCACATGTGAAGACAAAGCAAGGAGGTGGCCATCTGCAAGCCAGGAAGAGAGCCCTCCCCAAAACCACATCTGCCCGTGCCTGATCTCGGCTTAAGCGTCCCCCGGTTCATGGTGTTTGGCTACAGCTGCCCAAGCCGAGTGAGACAGCTGTGACAGTGTCTGCTTCCTACACCCCCTGTTCGCAAACTCTGGGTCCCGGGGCCACGCGCAGAGCGTGTAAAGACGGGCTCTGGCTCCACCACAAGGAGCGTGTGCCTGCCCTCAGTTTCTCAGAGCTTGTCAAGCTTTTAACTCTTCAATTTTAAAAAATGATGTATTTGTTTGTTTTCATCTCAGACTTTATTTTTTGCCCTATTAGTTAACAACTCTCATTAGCATGACTGATTCGTTACAACTGTCGAACCAGTAGTGATACACTATTATTAAGTGAGGCCTCTTAGTCTACATCAGGGTTTACTGTGTGTTAAACAGTCCCATGGATTTTGACAAATGCATCTTGTCCTGTGTCTGCAGTTACAGTATCACACAAAATAGTTTCACGGCCCTTAAAATCCCCCATGAGTCACCTATTCATTCCTCCCTCCTTCTCCTCCAGCCCCTGGCAATACGTGATCTTTTTTTTAATACATGATCTTTTTTATTGTTTCTGGTTTCCTTTTCCAAATAGTATACAGCTGGAATCATACAGTATTCAGCCATTTCAGGCTGGCTTCTCCCACTTCGCAATATGTATTTCAGCTTCCTTTATGTCTTTTCATGGCTTAATAGCTCATTTCTCTTTATCAGGGAATAATATTCCCTTGTACGGATACACTGCAGGTTGTTTATCCACTTATTTATTGAGGGACATCATAGTTGCTTCCAATGTTTTTTTAAATTTAATTTAAAAAATCTTTTAACTCAGATTCCTGGCTTCTAATCCTATCTCAGATTTCTGGCAATAACTCTGGAGAGTCCACCGCTGTGGGCTTGGGGTACAGCCTGTGCATCTGTGGCTTTAAGAGCTCCTCCGCCGGTGATCCTGGTGCTCAACGAGAATTGAAAATGCGGCTTTGAAACCTTATCCGCCCAAGTGGCCGCACGTGAGTCTGGAGCTGGACTTCTTCCCGAGGCACATCCCAGCCTGAGGTGCAGGTGCTCCCCTGGCCGGCCCCACTCAGCCCCTAGCACCCACTTCCCCGCACACCCTCCTGCTGTACCTACTCACAAGTCCGCCTGCACACACGTACCCAGCCTCCTCCCTTCCTGACCGGAGCCCCCGTCTCCCCTCCTGGTCACTCTTGGCAGAGACAAGGGAGAAGACCCTGGGAGGTATCGCAGCTTCAGAGCATCTACCCAGAGCAAAGTCTTCTAGGTTTGGGACTGTGCCCCTCGGCAGACAGCCAGGCCAAAGTCAACTAGACACGCTCCACTGTTACCCTTACCAGGCAGGCTGGCCTGCTGGCCGACTCACCTTCTTGTATTTGTGGGGGAAGGTGAACCTCTCGATGGTGTTCTGCACGGCTCCCCGAGTCACATTTCCCAGCCTGTCCTCGAGCTGCAGCAGCTCCTGCAAAGAGAAGAATGTGGACGTGGGCACTCGTGTGCAAAGACGTGCAGACACGTGTGGTAAGGGGGGAGGCGCTGGAAGATGTCAGCAGGATGCACTCACACAGCCATCCGGAAGAACTTGTCTGAAAGACCGAAGTATCTCTATTCTCTCTTTTTCTCCCTCTTCCTCCCAATCCCGAGGCTCCTCCTGCCACACCCGTGCCCTACCCGCCAGCAGGGGGATGGGAGAGAGGACACGAAGAATGGCGATGACACAGGAGAATGGCTTCTCCACCAACCCCGCTGGAGCCAGGCTGGCAGGAGGGTTAGCTCCCATACAGAGGGTCCCGCATACCTCATAGCTCTCCCGCACGGCAGAGGTGTGTCTGCTGGGGTTCAGTCCCTGGAGAGCAAGGAAGTGAAGCTGAGGGTAAGGGTAGTTTCGGATTTCGTGGACGACCTGGAGTGGAGAAAATGCCTCTGCTAGGATTCGAGGCTCCACAAGCCCGGCATCCGACTCCTCCACCTGTAACTTCCAGTCTGCACGCCCTGAGAAACCGGGGGCAGGAGCGCCGTTTCTCCTGCCCTGGGTCTCCCGCGCCTCCTCGAGAACCAAGCTGGTGCTGGACCAGCCCTGGAAAGGACACCTAAATCGGCAAAGTAACGCCTAACCTGGTAGGGCATCGGTTTCATGCCGGGCACAGTTCTAGGCCCTTCCCATAACTAACAGATTTGATGATCTCGTCTGATTTGCACTGTGGGTGCAATCACTATCCCCATTTCACGGAGAGGGCAAGTGAGACACAGACAGTAAGTAAGGGGCCCAAGTTATGCAACCAAGTGGCAGGACCACGATTCCAAGCCCAGGCAGCTGGGGGGCCCGGTGAGTTGCCTTCCCCTCCATCTGCCTGGCCCGACTTGGGGGGGGGGGGCGGGGGGGGCGTGTACATGAGGGCACTGCATTTCAGGGGCACCAAAAGACTCAGTGACCAAGACAAACAGTATTTCGATGCAGTATTTTTTAATCAAAATTAATATAAAAAACCTGTAATGAACAAAATGCCAATGTTTTAAATAAAGACAAGATCTGCCCCTGTCCTTACCTGGAGCTGCCCCTCTCACCTCACCCTGACCCAGGTATGAGTAAGCCGGCCAGGTCTCCAGCCCAGCGCCTCATGTCACCCTCTGCGTGGCCCTGACCTGTTACTTAACCTCTCTATGCCTCAGTTTGCCAGCCTGTGAAATAGGGGCATTAGCCTTCCGTGAGGGGTTATCAGGAGGTTTCAGTGAAATAATTTGTGTAAGGTGCTTAGAACAGTGCCTGGTATGCAGTAAGTGCTCAATAAACATTAGCTTTTATTCTCAGGAAATGGTGCTTTATAACAGGAACCATAGGACCTCGGAGCCGACGGGACTGCCAAGATCACTCTCACCCACACCCCTCATTTCCCACAGAACGAGACTGAGGGGCTGAGTGGGTGAGGGCAGACGCAAGGACCAGCAGGCTGGGATTATGCTCTGGGGCAGCCACATGAAGAAGCTGCCTGGGGATAAGATTTTCGGACTTTTGCTACTTTAACGGAACGTCTTCACCTTTGTTCCACGCAGCCCACAACAGCCCAAACCCAACCTGATCCTTCCGCAGTCTCAACGCCTGCAGCGGGAGAGGCCCCGTCCCCTGCAGAGAGCAGGCTAGCTGGGCAGGCCAGGCCACGGGCCACCCTGGGGTCTATTTTGTTCTTCACACCAATCCTGTGAGAGGGGCCACAGGGAGCAGGACCCAGGACACAACGATCAGGACACACGGAGGAGGACCCCGGAGGAGGACACAGGGAGCAGGACACAGGGAACAGCACATAGGCGACTCACGGGCCCTAGCCCACACGGCCCCGGCAGGCAACAGGGCGTCAGCCCCCTGGCAGAGGCCCCCACTCACCATCTGCGTGGAGGAGGAGTTTCTGGGAAAGTGGTGCATTCGAGGCGTCGCTAGGTAATGCTGATAGTGCTGAGGGATGGGCCGCACCTGGAACTGAGCAGGACTCAAGCCGGCGTCCACACTGAGATCCCTGCAGGGACACGGCCACAGGAGCCACAGGTGGGTGACTCGGCCATCAGGTTACAGAAGGGACCTCGGACATCAAGCCCATGGTGGAGAACCAGAGTCACAAACTGCCAGAGCTGCAAGGAACTGGACATCAGCTCGCCTGTCCCCTCTCTTCATACGAACAGAAATGAGATTCGGAGAAGGAAAGGTGCTGCAGGGTCTGAAGGGGCCGGAACAGTTGAGACCTCATAGAACTTCTTGAAACTAGTGCACCTAAGCACCCTCCCAAGACAGAGCATCCCCCACCCCACCCCGAGAGAAGTTCCAAAAGAAAAATCCAATAGAGCTGGTCAGGGATTCAGGGCCAAGACAAGGACCAAATAAAGTGGAGGGGGCAGCAGAGGCCGCGCTTCGACCGCTTGGAGGAAACAAGAGAAGAGGGACCTCAACACCGGTGAGGCAGGACGAGTTACCCTAGAGCACACCCCCACCCCTCTCCTAAAAGTATAGGAAAATACGCTTCACTTAAAAATTGATCAATTAATATGCAACTGAAAAGGAGCCAGCGCTCCTTGGGAAAAGGGCTCATTTTGGGTCTGGAGCATGGAATGTGCAAAAGGAGACTGAATACAGCACGTTGTCATAACTGAAAGTGAGACAGTTATCAAACACCACCAGGGCCAGGTCAAAGCCATCCTGCAGGCGCTGCGGCCGGCCAGAGCTGGACACTCGGCACATCCACGGGCACAACCGAAACAGATCGAAGAGGTGCCAGCCCACGAACATGAAATGACACTACGGAAAGTCGGTCCCTTTGAAGGAGGCTCGGGAACCAACTCATTTTGCAAACTAGTAAATAAACAGGGGAAACCAAGCATTTATCTTGCCTTTCTTCTATTAACTGTACTGCAGGGTAACCAAGTAGTGGATGAAGAGAGATTTCTCTCTTTTTTTTTAAAGATTTTATTTATTTATTTTTAGAGAGGAAAGGGAGGGAGGGGGGAGAGAGAGAGAGAGAGACATCAATGTGCAGTTGCTGGGGGCCATGGCCTGCAACCCAGGTATGTGCCCTGACTGGGAATCGAACCTGCGATGCCTGGTTCACAGCCCATGCTCAATCCACTGAGCTACTCCAGCCAGGGCCAGGAGATTTCTCTTTATGACAGTTTTCTAGCTAATAAATGAGTAAGGAATGATTGAATTATCTCTTTTTTTTTTAATACCCTGAAGAAATAAAGGAGCTTGCTGGCAAAGATCATCAATTACTACTAACATCTCAAAAGGAGAGATAACCAGCTTCCTGCTGGAAAAAAACAACACCTTTAAGTATTTTTGCCAAAAAATAAGAGCCGAGCCTAAATCTGCTCAAGCCTCGATCCATGTGCCAATGTACAGAGAACGCAGGAGACTGGGCAACATCGTGAATGACGGCAGTAGAGTGTGGCCAGCAAGATCCGGACAAGGGGAACTACAGAAAAAAATACTAGATTTCTTCAAACATATATACACATATACAATTTGTTGTTGTTGTTTTTGTTGTTGTTATTAAAGAAATTTCTGCTTTAGCCAAGATAAATATATAATACAATGCACATATTCCTATATTTTGTGCATAGATTAGCCCGGATCCCTGGAATAACTCCTAATGGGTACGTCTTTGAGAAATGAGTTAAACTCTTGGAGCCAGTTAGAAGCAAACTTAGGAATTCACTGGTCCAGCCCCAGTTTCTTCAGACCCACCCGAGGCCTGGAAAGGGCAGTGCCTTACCCATGGCCCTGGGCTAGCCCGTCAGGGCCGCCAGGGTTTCTGAGCCTGGCCTGTGGTCTCCCACGACCTGCCTCAGAGAAGGATTCCACGGCACCCTCATGTGGCTGACGCGCCAGCAGCCTTGGGGAACCCAGCAGGTTCACAGCCGCAAAGAGACAGTCCGAGAATCCCACCAAAGCGAAGTCCTACGAACAGGGAACAGGGAGCAGAGCTGCCTCCATTCCCAGGAAGCTGACTGGAGAAGCACAAGGCACCTTGGCTTTCTGAGGAGAGGGATGATCTGCCCGGGCTGCGCCCCGGGCAGGCTCCGGGGTTCGCTTTTACCATCTATCTCATCAGAAAAGTCCTTCCTCAACCCAGGATCCCTGAACGCGGGGTGCTGCCTGGATCCCAAAGGAGCCTGTGCGGGGACTTGCCTGAGGAGCCATCAGCCCCCGGAGGAGCAGTGCCTGCCCCCTTCCTGCTGTGGCCGTCAGCCCGTGGGAACCTGGCTGCGCTCTGAAAGGGGTTGTACAAACACCCCAGAGGCCCGGGGCCTCCGAGTCACCCAGAAAGGTGCCCCGGAGATTTCTTGTGGACATTCTCTTAAAGCACAGCTTCTATCAGTTGTGTCTAAACATTGAACTGAACTTTGTCTTCTGCTGTCAATGGCCTTGGCACGTGGAGTAGCCTGGTGGCTCTGCAGACCCTTATGTTCTTTGCATGGTGCACGCTCCAAAAGTTTGAGTGACGAGGCTCTGCTGAGGCAGAGCTGTCTGCAGGGGAAGGACAGGAGGAGGTTCCTGCCCTCCCCCCACCCTCCTGCCCAGGTTCCAGGTGCCTGGAGGCCTCCGCCTGGGCAGCGTTAGGGTTGGGTGGTAGAGCAGGGTGCCATCTGCGTTGAGGTGTCAGAGTTGGAGCTGGAAAGCCAGGACTAAGTCATAGAGGGAGCCATGATGAGGAGGGAGACGCTGGAGTGGCAGCTCAAGGTCAGGGTTGGGTTATTGGGCCTGGGCCAGAGAGGGACCACGCATCCCGGCTGAGAGAAACTGTCTGGGGAAAAGGCCTGGGGCTGGACAAGGGCAGCTGCGATGTCTCAATTCCTGGAATGATTTAGAGCAGAAATCAGTGGCTCCTGGTGGTTCTCTAAGGGAAAGGGGCAAAGGTGTTGCAAACACACCTTCCCCACCTCCCGCCGCCCACGGCTCCTCCTCGCGGAGGCAGAGACCACAGCCTCCTGTAATCCATTTCCTGCCCTCTCAGGTCCAGACGGCATTTCTGCTGACAGGAGAGGCCTCCCCGGAAAAGAGGGGCAGGATGCCATTGGCGTGATCGCAATTACAAAAGGCCCCTTGTCACAGGAGGCCGGCCCTCGCTGGAGCAGAGCTAATTACAAAGAAGGAGAAATTGTCACCTCCTCCTCTGGAAAAGGCTTCCTACTTGAGAACTGGAGACAGAACAAGGGAAAAGGGCCCCCGGGTGGGTGGGCTCAGGCAGCATCAGGACAGGGGTCGCCCAGCATTCCCTGCTGGGGCCTGGGCCAGCCTCAGGGGCCTCAGTCCTCACACTAGACAGGCGGGGGTCAGGAATGCAGGGTGACTGAAATGAGTGAGAAGGGCAAGGAGATTTGGCTAAATAAAGAAAGCGGCCAAGGCCAAGGCTAACACCTGCACCGCTCCTCCGGACATCTCTCCAGGACAGTCCTCACCTGTGTTGCCTGTCCGGTCCCATGTGTCACCTCGGACCCTGTGTGTTTGTTCAGATCGCTCAGCCGTATGCGAGGGCCCTGGGTGCTCCATGTGGACTGGATTGAATTAAATTGGATTGACTTGGTGCTGAGGGACAGAATTCAATCCAAACTGCAATTAAATCTTCCTGATTTGAATCTGCTAATTAGAAAAAGGCTGGGCTGAAGTCGGCGCCATGCAATCTACCTTTAAAGGGAGAGAGTTCCATTTAACAGCATGTCCCTGAGACCCAGCAGGGGCTGGGGACAGCAGAGCACGTGAAAACAACTGTTTCCTGCAGCGGGAAGCCCCCCTCGCCTGCCCTCCACCATCACTGCCCTGGTGAATCACTCCCAGGCGGCCAGCCCCGGGCTGCTCCCCAGGGAGCCCTCGGCTGAGCCCGGCTGTGTGACTAAGTGGCTGAGAAATGACACAACCACGCATCCGTTTTGTTTAATAGTCCGTCCTTCCCAGAGGTTCTTGGGGGTTTTGTATGTTTGTTTCTACATTCTTTAAAAAAAATAAAAGTTTTTGACCTCCAAGTTGCAAGAACAGCACAAAGAATTCCTGGATAGCCTTCACCCAGATTCCCCAAGTATTAACATTTTACTATTTTACTGCATTTCTACTTCTCTCTCTCTCTCTCCCTCCTCCTTCTCTCCAACCCCCCCCCCCACCCCACAACACACCCGTCCATTGATTTTTTTCTGAACTATTTAAAGATACATCCCAGGCAGAATGCCCTTTTCCTCTAACTGCTTCAGGGAACTGCACACCTTTGTCAAGTGTCTGGGTGGTGAGATCCCACCTGAGTTTAGATCAGCCCTCTCCTGAGCTGCGGTCAGAGAGTCTGGCGGTGCAACCACAGATCCAAAACCAAGTGACACTGCCTCCCAGGGCGACAAAGGCCTCTGTCCCAAGGGCAGAGGATTGCGGGGAGACGTCGCAGGGGCCCACTGCCTTCATCGTCCTCACCCTCTCTCCCCACCCTCTCTCCTGAGTCCTTGCCTCCAACCTGGCTGGCTGCCTCCTTGCTGGCATGCCCTGGCTGTTCCCTGTGGGTTCCTGGAGGTTCACCCTCTCCAGGAAGCTTTCCTTGGCTACCCTGACTCCTGAGACTCTTCTCTCTGCCCTCCTCCCAAGAATCACCGGTTCCTAGCCCTCACTGAGCTGAGAAATGTTTTGTATCTCTGCCCGCACCTCCTGTGCAGGAGCATGAGCAATGAGCCCCAGTCAGGCACATGGGCCCCCAGCCACATCTGAGCCAACTGCCAGAACCAGGCCAGCGGGGGTCATCTGGCCCCGAGGGGGGCTGGGGTCAGGGGCAAAGGCTGGGGCTTGAAGACCAGGCCATCTGCATTGTTCAGGTAGAGAACACAGGAACTCCACGGATCAGACAAGGCCCTCCACCCTCCCTTCCTCTCCCAGAGACCTCCAAAACTCACCAGTCAGTGCCCTCAGCCAGGTACCTGGGCTGAGGTGTCTGGAGTTGGTGGCCAAAGTCGAAGCTGGGGTGGAGTCGGTGGGGGTGGACAGACACGCGCTCCTGACTCCGCCTGCACCGGGAGGGAAGGAAGGTCCACGGTGTCAGGGCTGCCCGGGGCCTGCCCAGCTCCCAGGGGCTCCGAGCAGCCCCAGCTGCCTCCAGAGCAGCGGGCTCTGCCCCTCTCCCCAGACTCTGAGGAGGTTTCCCAGCTGCTCCGCAGCCAATCACTTGGCCATTCCCGCTCTGTCTGGCTGCCCACTGGACTGAGGCCTCCTCCTGGGTTTGTCTGCAGCAGGCTGCCTGCGCACCCAGGCCCTCTGCCTCCTCTGCTCCTTCTCCCACTCCCCTGACACTTGCTTAGATCTGCCTCCTGCAGGCTGTCCCACCTCTGTGCACCTCCTGTTCCCACCACACCCTTCTCTCCTTCACCCTCTTCTCGGCTTTCTCAGCGCAGGTCAAAGCCCCCTCCTGCCGGAAGGCCTCCCTGAACACTGCAGCCATGGTGACCCCTCCTCCCTCTGACACTCACCGGCCTCACTCACCTTCTGTCCCAGGCACCCAACCCCTATTGTAACAGACGCTTATGGCCTTGGACACCGTCTCGGCCCGAGGCTCTCCAAGCGGGCTCCCAGCACCCCTGGGAGTCCCCTCCCAGGGTTTGTGAGCTCAAAACTATTTTTTATAGCAATACTATGATGTTCTTTACTTGTGCATTTTCTCACAAGCGAACATTTGTGACATGTGATTCTGCAACAGAAGCGGGCAGGAGAACACAGCTGTCTTCTATTAAGCCAGGTGTTAAAGAGATTTGCAACTATGTTTTGGGGGTGCGGGGGGGGGCAGTCCCTCTTCTTACCACATCAACATGTAGCTATTTTTCAAAAATATTTTATTGGCGTTTATTGTTGTTATTTTTAAATGAATTGGTATATTTTTTTAAATTTCTCTTTTAATTTTTGACAGTAAATACCAAGTCATAACCATAAACCCAGAAGCTGGAGCCCCGCTGGTTCAACTCTTCCTCTTGGAGGTTCAGGTTCCTGAGGGGAAGCGATTGGCCAGGGGTCACCCCGCCCCCACCCACCCCAGCTCCTTCGGACCCTTTGATTAGTGTTGTCTAACTTTATTCTCCATTTGTGTCATAGCTGGTCTCTCCAGCCAGACCAGGGGCTCTTGAAGGCAGGGCTGAACCGGCCATGACCTTTGGTATTCCTTACGGACCTTGGGTTTTAGAGCCAGGTGATCGGGAACCTAAAGGGGACCCAAAGGGTCCTCAGTCAAACATCCCACAACCCGCAAACAACCACTGTAAGCACATTGACCACCAGTTACCCGGCTGCTGTCCCTGTTCCTGGACAATGTGTCGGCGACACACACTAGCTGCAGAGGGACCCTGTGTGGAGTCGAGGAAGCGCTCACTACTTGGAATGAATTCCCCCAACTGGAGCAAAAGCTGCCTCTGCGCAGACCCACGTAGTGACCGAGGTCCTGCCCTAGGCCCCGCCCCGCCGGCCCTGCAAAACACCCACCTGGGGTGCGAGACCAGCCTGCGGTGCTGGGCTTCCAGGAGCTGCTGCTGCAGGAGGTATTGCTGGTGCAGGGCCTGAGGTAGGAAGGAGGGACCTGTGACGTCCTGGAACTGCAGGGTGGGCAGCGGGGTCAGCGACTGGTGCAGCGCGCCGCTGTGCTGGTGGGCCGGGGCCATGTGGGCGCTGAGGCCCGGCTGCGACTGCACGGGGTGGGCCAGGGGGAAGTCGGGCGCGAGCTGCTGCGGCTGCGGGGGGCCCAGGTGGAAGTGGCGGCAGGAGGTAGCGTGAGGATGCTGAGACCTTTGAAAGGGGGCACCTGGAGAAGCAAGGGCAGAAAGAAGAATCCTTGAAGACCAGCACTGCACCCCTCCCCCACAGACCCCGGCACCGCCCACCCCCGGGGAACACCCTGAAGCTGGTGAAACTCAAGACCTTCATTAGAACACAGCAGTCTCATCACTTCTGAGTCCATATGGTCATCTCTAATGCTGCCAAGCCAAGGCCCCTGCCTTATGTGTTGGAGGAGAGATGGGTGCTTTCTTTAGTGAATAGATGAGTGTCATTTTTTAAAATAAACACACTTGTTAAAGGAGTTTTAAGGTCCCTGAGGCTGATTGGCTTTCTTGAAAAAGACTCCTCCCAGGCAACCTCATGACCTTTTCTAATAGATGCCACATAGAGAACCCTGAGCCCAGCCTCGCCAAGCTCCGAACTTCACCAAACCCTCACCTACCTGGGACCCTGCCCCTAGAGAACCCTCATTTCCAGAGAGAAAACAACCAGAAGTTGTCGTCCATGCAGTTTTAAGAGAGAGAGAAAAAAAAACCTGACCACATAAATAATAATTTAACATTGTGTTATAATATTATAATTTATTTAGAAGCAACCATTTCTAGGAATAAGTTGGGCGCAGCCAACATTTAATCAAGTCTCTATTACTTTCCTAAATGAAACTGACTTTGGTGACAAGCAAAGACCTGGAGTCTCCAGGAAGGGCGGGGACAAGTACTTGGCCCCCCAAGGAGGTTTGCAGAGGCTCCCTGCTAACCGTGGCAGGTGCAGCTCCCTCCCAGGCCCCACTGAAAGGAGACCCAAGGAACAGAGAGCCGATAAACAGACCAGGACAGAGAGCACAGGAGGGGTGACATCAGCAGGCAACAGATGTCAGCAGATGTCTGGAAGATGGAAAGCAGATGGAGGAATTAGCAGAGCTGAGAAACCAGAAACCAAGCTCCCACTGAAGGGGTGGGCGGTCAACAAGAAGGGCGACTGATCTTGCCACACGTGCTGGAAGGGTCAGGAGTGGGAGGCGGTGGCTACTGTGTTGTCCAGGACAGGGAGGCGAGGTGGGTCTGTGCGGGGAGCACATCTGCCTGGGGCCCCTCCACTCACCCCAGCGGTGTGTGGGGAAACGGAGCCAGACGGGCACAGATGGGGGGGGGGCGCAGCACTGTGTTCAGACTGTGGGGTTAGGGGGACATCTCCAAGGGATCTTTGGAGACCCCTGCCCCCCTCTGCCACTTGGTTCTGAAAGAACTGTCACCAGGTGCCCTCTCTCCACACACACCATAGCCCTGGACTGGGAACTAGCCCCAGAAAGAGCTCTGCAGATACTTCTGGTTGGGAATACCCCAAAAGTGGCTGGGTCCCCAGCTGGCCACTCTATAATGAAGCCTGTTGGTTAAAAAATACATACACACAACTTCAGGAAGGTTTTAGTGACCTATTCTTCAACAGGAGCAGGCAGCCCAAGGTGGCCCGTCTCTTGAGGAGGGTTACCGAGTGAAAAGAGAGAAAGAATATACAAATATTCTTTAAAAGAAGAAGAAAGAAAAGAAAAAAGGAAATGAACTCAGGGAAACTGAGGTAATGCAAGAACCAGGAAAAAAAAATAAACTTTAAAACACTCATTAAACTCTTCAGAGAAATAAGATGCTGGATCCATGAAAAAATAAGAAGTTCTTTTAAAAGGAGCAATGAAAAAATGAGAGAGAGAGAGAGAGCACTCTTGGAAATTAGAAATACAAGCGTGAAGTCCGACATCCAACAGAAGAAACACTGGGGACACTTCCCAGGAAGCAGAACGAGGCGATGGGAACTGGGGAAAAAGGAGACGAACAGTGAAGGCTCTGGCCAGAAAATGCCACACTGACTAGTAAGGGAGAAAGAACATAGAAAATACCAGGGAGACGACTGTGAAAAAAATTCACCAGAAAGTATTTCCCAGAACTGCGAGGCTGAGCGCCTAGATAGAAGAGGCCCCTGAGTGCTGGGGAAGTCGATGGGGGAAGAAACCCACACGGAGGCATCTGACTGCAAAGTGTCCAAACGATGGGGGTGAAGACATGATTCTAGCACCTTCCGGAGGGAAAAAACAAACAGGCACCACACGAAGGGTCAGGGAGCAGAACTGCAAGAGGTGTTTCCAGAGCAACATCGGGAGCTTGAAAACAGTGGAGCAACTGCCTTCAAGATCCTGAGTTGGGGGGGCGGGAGAGATTTTTAGTCTAGAATTCTGTGCTCAGCAAACTATCAACCAAGTGTGAGAATAGAATTAAAGCCATGGTCAAACATGCAGGGTCTCAAAAACATCAACCTTCTGGACACCCTTTCTCAGAAACATGCAGAGAGAGGAACAAAGAAATTGGGGGTGTGGGTGCCCCACAAAGAGACGCGGTCACCTGCATCCGCAGCAGTGCAGGGGCTCTGGCAAGCATCTGGAGGGGAGCAGAGGGCAGGTGCTCCGAGAGGGTGTGGCAGGGAGATGGAAACGACAGGACCGCTGACGGATTTGCCCGCGTGGAAATGGTATTGGGGGACTTTTACAGCTTGACAGAGAATGCGGTAAGAATTTGTAGAAATGTCCCAGAAAGCAAGACAACCCCTCCCCCCACCAAAAAATGAGGTAATTGTAACCTCCAGGAAGACAAAAAGTGGAGCAAGAAAGTATAACTATTATGCACTACTTGGTTCATCAGTCAACAGCATTTACTATTAATAATAAACAATAAACTGAAGAACAGAAAAGGACATTTCTTCCATAATAAGAAGGAAATAGCTGATGTCAAAATTGGAAAACCAACAAAGAGCAGCAGAAGAATCTGTGGAGAGATGTACTTAGTAACTCCTGGATCAGGCAGTGCAGGCCCAGAGAAGCGCTGGAAGAGCCCGTTTCCAGGGGGTAGGACAGTGGCGGGGCGGCCAAGGGGCAGGCGGTCGCTGTTTCACTGAATGTCTCATGTGGGTACTGTTCAACTTTGTAGATGACATGCATGTTGTTGAGAGATTTTTTTTTTTTAAAGATTTTACTTTATTTATTTATTTTTAGAGAGGGAAGGGAAGGAGAGAGAGAGAGAGAGAAACATCAATGTGTGGTTGCTGGGGGCCGTGGCCTGCAACCCAGGCATGTGCCCTGACTGGGAATCGAACCTGCAATGCTTGGGTTTGCAGCCCGAGCTCAATCCACTGAGCTACGCCAGCCAGGGCTAGAGAGATTTTTTTAATGTCTTAAAAATAAATATGTGCAAAACAAAATAAAAATAGTTTCTGACTGCCCTCCAGTGAGCCGGAAAAGAATTCTCTAGAATCTGAATTCCCACAAGCACCCTGGGTAAGTAGGGCCCCTCGGCCTGGTGAATTCTGGCTTCCGGGAGTCCAGCAGCTATGGCCTAAGCGAGTAGGTGAGAGGCACACTCCCAGCCTGAGAGCGAGGCTCCATCCTCCTGATCCCCACTAACCCACCGAGTCCCCCCACCCCGCCGGCCGTGTTGGTCTCCTGAAATCTCCAGGCCTGCCCCGCTCATTACCACCAGGGCCTTTGCTGATGCATCGCCAGCCACCGTCCCCATCCATAAAGGTCACCTCTAAGCTCTTCTGAAAATGCCTTTCCTGCACACCAGCCCTGGGGGATGCCTTTCCCTCCGAGTTCCTGTAGAACACCTTGTCTGTGCCACTCACAGGGCAACTGGCAGTGGCTGCCTTGAGCTGCTTCTTCACACTCCACCCCCCACCCCCCCACACCAACCCCCACCCCCCGCTGGCTGAGCGTCATGCCCCCCTTGGAGCTGGTGCTCAGTGAAGACCTGGCTGGCTGACTGTTGGAGCGACTGAGCAAAGACAGCGGCTCACAGGGATGGAGGCACTGAGGCCGGTTCATGCCAAACTGGACTGAAATTGAAGGGGAAGGGGAGTGGCAAGGAGGGCTCAGTGAACTCTGGGTTTTAAAGCTGCGGCTTGGCAGAGACAGGCCAGGCAGGGCCGGCCAGTGCCCTCCCCCTGGGGCACCGGGGAACTGCCTCTCACCGCCAGGAAACGCAGGGGCATCTCCTCCACAAAGCCCACCCTGCGAGGCAGGGCCTTTGGGTTTGCGTGGAGGCCTTTAGAAAGGGGACGGACTGAGTGCCTGAGCTGGGAGTGGTGGCCACTCTCCCGTAACCTGTGCCCTGAGAAGTGAGAACAGGTGCCCTCTCTCCAGGATGGGCAGCGAGAGAAAAGGGAACCAAAGTATCTATTTGGCCCATAAGGTTCCAGGCAATTTCTACCTGTAAAGTTTCTTTTTTATTTTTTTATTTTAAAATTTTTAATTTAATCTTTATTGTACTTTTTCCATTGCCATTTAGTCCCCTTATACCCTCTTCCCCCCAGCAATCGCCACACTGTTGTCTGTGCCCATGAGTCCTTTTCCCTTTCTGCTCAATCCCTCCCCCCCTCCCCCCACCAAACTGTCATCTACAAAGGTCCTTTAACTCCCATTTGGGGACTCTGTTTCCCCTCCCCTGTCGTCCCCATGCCCAGAGGGTCCTCATTCTCAGCACCCTGCTCAGAAGGGAGCTGAAGCCAGGAGACGCCCATGCAGGGACCCCCGCCCCTCTGCAGCCCTGTGTCACGTGGGGTCTGTGACGGTGGCAGATAACCGAGGTTCTCTTTGGTCCCTGGGACCACAGGAGCGAAGTCCTCGGGGTGGAACATCTGGGCCCGTGACAAGCCAATGATCAGTGGCATCTGAACAACACCTACATCCCCAAAGGCCCCCCATCAATAGACAACCTACAATTTTTTCCACTAGACTCACTCAGTGAGTTAAAAAATAACCTCCCCTGGATGGCATAGCTCAGTGGATTGAGTGAGGGCTTCGAACCAAAGCATCGCAGGTTCGATTCCCAGCCAGGGTACATGCCTGGGTTGCAGGCCATGACCCCCAGCAACTGCACATTGATGTTTCTCTCTCTCTCTCTCTGTCTCCCTCCCTTCCCTCTCTAAAAATAAATAAATAAAATCTTTAAAAATTTTTTTTTAAATAATCTCCATAGGATCTGAGGATTGACTAAGGGAGAGGCAAGGGTGAGGCTAAAAAAATAATAATAATCTCCAGATGTCCCTGATTATACTGTCCATTTATTTCCCCGGGGCTGAAATGCCATCGACTGCAGGGTTCACCATGAGCTAAGTAACACTTTTAGGGAGTGGGGAGAAGGGAGGATCTCCCAGAAACAAACAAAATAACACACTAAAGAAACACATCAAGTGTAAGGCACACATTTGTTTCAGAAATGAGAAGAAAAACATGTGCATCTTAGAATCCAGGAAATCGATGTTGACTGTTAACACCCCTGCTGAGAGCTGGCTGGGGGCCTTGCCTTCCAGCCTGGGGCGGGGTGGGGCGGGCTGAGGAAGGAGGCCCGGGTCAGCCTTGTGCAGCAGGGGCAGGGGAAGTGTGCACGGTGGGGCTCACCTGATGCCTGCCTGGCACACACAGGACATAAGAGGTGCTTCACAAGTGCCCTGGGACTGGTGGCTGATTCGTGTCTCGTGGACAGGGAGCCCGAACGGTCTGAAAGCTGGAGTGGGAGGGTCAGAGGATGGAAGGGACCACAGGGCTTCCCTGGAGGGAAAGGTAAGGGAGAAGCAGAGGACTCAGGGGCCCAGGACTTCGGCAGGTAGATGGACATAACAATGACGAGGTCCCGAGTCCCCAGAAGGTTCAGTGACAGAGTGGAGATTTGAACAGAGGTCTCTCCTGAAAGCCAATGGTGGATGGGAGGGAGGGGGCAGAGCCAGGGAACAGCGTTTGAGGGAACAGCGTTTCATAAATTAGAGGTAGCAGTGAGGGGACCTCCAAACAGGAGCATAGCACAGAAACAGGGCCAGAACACACGGGCCCTTCTGTGGTTTCCTCTGGCCTGGGGGCAAGGGGAACAGCGTCAAGAGGGTGCAGAGGAGCCTCACGGTGGGGCCCGGGTGGGAGCAGAGACGAGCTGGGCCAAGAAGTCGGAGCGCCAGAGGCTGTGACGAAGGCAGAGAGCCGGGGGGCTGCACGGGGCTTCTCCACAACAGGCGGCCCCTGAACTGCAGGAGGGACCCTCTCTGTCTTCTAATCTGGACCAGGGCGGTCACCCCGAAGTAAAGTGGGCTTCATTCTCAGCAGCCCAGGGCTGAGGGCAAACAACCACCCCCACGCCCTCACCTGACGCGAACAGCGAAGAACAGGCCGTGCTGTGGAGCCAGGACGAGGGTGGCAACCTGACATCTCCTCGGCCCGCCTGCTGCCCACCTGGCCTCCCCGGTGATGACCGCCTCTGCCAAAGGCTGGCCCAGCGTCCCTGTCGCTGGCCCTCCAGCCAACCAGGACCAAACCTCCCCCACTCCTCCCAGGGACATGGGACCCTGTGAGGGTAGGGTGGGAACTGAATGGTCCTGGTCCCCAGGGAAGCCAGTCTGGCGTGTCCCATCCTCCACAGGCCAGTTCTCATGGTGTCAGGTTCCCGGCTGTCACTCAGCTGGGTGACCCAGCAGCACTTTCCCTCACAGTGGGGGCAGGACAGGCCTCGGGGAGGGGAGGGGTTACTGGGAGGCCCCAGGACGGTGGGGGCAGAGAGGATGGTGGTGGGCAGCTAGCTGGCAGGGGCCAGGGACCGGAAGGTTCAGGCTTGTCTCCGCTGAGCACTTCCTCAAAGCTAGGGCTGGGGTCAGATGTTCCTCCTTTCTGAAACTCCAGCTCTCAGGTTGCAAAGAAAACCAGTCTTTTGAAAAGCAACTATCTGCCCACAAGAGACCAGTGAGGAAGGCCTCGGCCACCAGCGGCTCTCAGAGCCAGGCAGTCGCTGGGGCAAGTGCTCGGCCCAGCAGGCAGGGTGCCTCCCCTCACTGTCAGACCTGGACCGGACGCTGGCCTTCCCCGGGCCCAGTTCCCCCAGGGGTGACGCCTGGTCCTGCACACCCGCTAAAATCTCTCAGCTGGCTGGGACCACAGCCATCTCCTGGCCAGGCCTCTTATCTTCAGTGTTTGAGAGCTGAATGCTGTGATGGCCCCAGGGTCCCACAGCTGGGCGGCCCTGGCCCAGGTCTCCTGCCCCAGCCCCTATTGAGATAAGCGTGTGAGTGTTCTGGTGCCCTGTCCAGCGTTCGAAGCGGGCTGGAAGCAGCAGGTAGCAGGACAGACAAGTGCTGACCTTCAAAATCCACCTTCCAAATGGCCGCCGCATTACCCTGACACCCAATCCGGAGCATTCTGCTCCCTGCCGGAGCTCCCCTCCTGGTGTTTCTCCCTGTCACCTTTCCTCTCCTCTCCCAGTCCCCAGGGGCCTGGCCTGCCTCCAGGCCCACACTGGCCATTCTCTGCCTCCCGGTACCCTATCTAGCTGGACACTTGCATCCTATCCAACCTCAGCCACCCAGGACAGATCTTAACTCTGAGATGTAATCTCCCCACTGGATGAGACTCCAATCTCCACTGGACTTGTGGCATTTGCCTACAATGCTTGGCATTTTATTTGTGGACAAATTTTATCTCCAGTAATAAGCTGTGAAGTGAATGCTTTCAGGGCAAATGCCATGCAGCAAATGCCCTTTGTTCTTCAAGGAGGCTTAGGGGTCTTCCAAGAGGGAGGGAGGGGGAATGGGAGAATGGAAGAGAGAGGAGAGAAAGGAAGAGGGAGGAAAGTGGGAGGAAGGAAAGAAAAGGAAGACCTCCATTATCATAAAAGTATGAAATACCAAACTATTAGCTCCCGAGGAAATATGGTTCTTCATGGAATCACGCTAAGCAATCACACAAATAATCAAGCTAAATGAGGCTTGGAGATCATACAGCCTTCATTCTGCAGACGAAGACCCCGAGGCCAGAAAATGTAGGTGGTGGGTCCCGGTGCTCTTGTGTAGTTTTGTCGGAGCTGGGGCTGGGGCCGGGCCTCCCAGGTCCCAGTGAACGGTGCTGTCCCCTAGCCTGCCATCTCAGAGTCCCCCTCCCACACCCGGATCCTCATAGGCCCACATAAGTCTGCACATGGTGCTCCCAGAGGGAAATCCTCCTGCCCAGAAATGACATGCCGTGGCCCTGGAGGTCCCACCTCCCCTCTGCACCCCATCCCCCTCCCAAGCCCTCTGGACCCCAGGGGAAGCCCATTGCCACCCAAGGAAGTAACCACCAACTGGCAAGAGACCCACTACTCATGCCCACGGGGAAGGGTTTTGAATGTCTCCTGTGGTAAGATTGATTAGGCATAGTCCAGTCCACTGTGGCCAGTGGCCCCAGGCTTGCTCCCTGGCCTAAGAAAAGCCCAGGACAAACCTCAGCTTTGCAGAGGAGGCCGAGGTGTTTCCAGCCCATTGGGTGCTCTGTCACAAGGCAAGTCCTGCGTGGCCCCTCGAAATCCTCATGGGAAAGGCTTTAGGCCCTGCATTTCATAGGACTCAATGGATGGAAGAAGATGGGAGAAACTTCTGGGGTACTGGCACCAGTTCCTGCCAGCTCGGATGGGCATGGACACGTGGAGACGGGGCTGTGATGGTGGAGACAGCTGATGCATCGGGTGTGAGCAGGGAAGAGGGGACTCGGGGACAGGGAATGGCTGCGGGCCAAGGGACTAGGCTCATTTGGGTAGATCTGGGTCAACACAAGGAAGACATTTCTTCAAAGGTCACATTGTCCCCCAAAGTTTCTAGTCACTAGGGATGCCCATGCAGAGGCCAACTAACTGCCCAGCGGAGGAGTGGGGACACTGGAGTGGGAGATGGCCTGGAACTCCTCCAGGCCCCATTCTAAGCTCACCATGAGCGGATACAAACTCACTGCAAGCCCCAGCTTCTGCCTGATCATAGTTAGGCCACACTGGTCCACGAAGGCACAGAAAGGCTGGCCTGGGTGGTAGGGAAAGGAGGAAGGAGCCTAGTAGCAATGAGAGAGCCAGCTGAGTACTCAGGGCCCAAGTCTGGAGACCTGAGCCCAGGTGCAAGCCACAGGCAGGTGTCCAGAGACAGACCCCCTGTTCCACTGGGTGTGGAACGTCCCCCAGGAGCTGCCTCTGCCCGCCGCACTGACACAGCTCAGAATCCCATTTCCTGCATCTCTGAGCCTCCCAACGGCCCACCCTGACTCTGCCATCCTGGGACACATCCAAGTTCCACGTGACTACATAACGCATCCTTTGCGATCCCTCCAGATGCGGGCTGCTTGGGGAAGCATACAGGAAATTGGGGGAATTTTGAATGCTGGGACCGGGAGTCAGGGGTATACTTCACGAGTTAACTGCTTGACTATAAACAGACCAATCAGAGATGAAGAACATGGAGACCGGGCCATTTGCCCAGAACCCAGCTTCCTAGGCTGTCCTTCCCGGCTCCCTTACCTGCTCCAGGTGGATCAGTTTAGCCACTCTTGCTCCAGCCTGATCAGCCCCAGGAGGTCTATGCCCTGGCTTGGCTCCGTGGGCTGCCAGGGGTCTGCTTTCCCCCCCTCCCCTAGTTCCGCTGCCTCACCAGCGGAGGAGCACTGGGGCCTGGAAAGGAAGTGATCTGCCCAGAGGGATCCCTCCACCCAAGAGCAGCTCTGTGAATGCTTCCCCGGGGCCAGTCTTTGATCTCTAGTGAAAACTTCAGCTTCTTCCAGGGAACTGAATTCCCAGCTCTCAAGACACAATGTTCCATCCCAAGGAAGCGCACTTGCCCATGGGCATAGGAAAATTAAACAGAAAACTTCCAGCAAGCAGCCAAGGGCCAGTTTTGGCTCCAGTTGCTGTGAGGGGCCGAGGGTAAGGGAAGGGGACAGGGTGGTGTTGGCCAGACAATCCCCGTGGGTGACAGGACAGCCTTCCGGGCATCATCCCTCCCAGAAGGTACCTTTTCTCCTTCTGATGCCAAAGAAGGTGTAAAAACATTCCCACCACAGTCAGAAAAGGACGCATTACAGAGGGCATCTATGGTCAGAAGACCTGGCTCTGTCTCAGTCGCCTATACCCCTAGTGCCTGGCACAGATTGTTTTTGTTTTTCAATTTATTTTTTATTGATTTGAGAGAGAGAGAAACATCAATTTATTGTTCCACTTATTTATGCATTCATTGGTTGATTCCTATTTATGCCCAAACTGGGGATCGAACCCACAACCTTGGCATATTTGGGATGATGTTTTAACCAACTGAACTACCCAGACAGGGCTTGCACAGATCTTAATACATAGTAAAAACTCGCTGGTTGAATGAATGAATGAGTGAATGAATGAATATGGACTGTTGAACATGTAGAAAGTAGCATCTTGCTAAAAGCCTTGGTAGTACACAAAACAGCTGCCTCCCAGCATTTTGCACTGTTTGCGTGGTGGCAGAGGAGCAACTGGAACTAAAGGGGCTGAGAAATACTGCAGACGAAAAGGCTGGAATTCCCTCGATGAGTATCGGGGCCCAGTTGCAAGACCAGCAGGGAGTGAGGTGGCCCGGCG
Source organism: Phyllostomus discolor (assembly GCF_004126475.2). Taxonomy (NCBI): domain Eukaryota; kingdom Metazoa; phylum Chordata; class Mammalia; order Chiroptera; family Phyllostomidae; genus Phyllostomus; species Phyllostomus discolor. Next base: position 19,652,010 of record NC_040911.2, read on the forward strand.
CACTAGGTGGTCAGTGCAAATCACGGCGGCTAGCCCAGAAGAAAAAGCGGCTGTGGAGCCGGAGCCGACTGAGGAAGGAGGGGCCTGCCTTGCCGGTGGCGGCGTTGGTGGTAAGCCACATGTAGTTCTCGTAGGTCACGAGCTCAGACATTCTCCTAATAATTCTTGCTAAAAACTCAAACAAATTTTTTAAAAACTAAATCTCTGAGCCCCAGCAACTTTCATGAGGTGGTAGGGCACTCCCATTAGCATTGCCTGGTGCCCCAAACGGGCAGACCAAGTTCAGAAAGCCCCTTCAAAGGGGCCTCCCCCTCTGAGGTTTACAAAACACACGCTCCGCTCACACACAGGCCCCGTGAACACTGTGGACAGGACCGAGGGGACCACCGTTCCTCGGCCTCCCGTTTCCCCCAGGAGAACTGTTTCTTCTGAGTACCAGTGCTCCCGGAGCCTGTGCCCCGCTGCAGGCCTGGCTCCCGGGGCCTGTTTACTCAGAACTGCATCGGGGAAAACGTTAGGCGGTAGCTCTTCTCAGGAGGAGTTGTGTTTTGGCAAGATCACATCATGAAGCCCTAATGGTGGGATTTCAGCAGCAGCCAGTGCGTCTGGGCACTGCGGGGGCTCCCGGCCTTCCCGTGCCCCTGAAATCAAATCACATCAGCAGGCGGGTATCTATTCGCTGTCAGGGGAAGCCACAGGCAATTAAATTAGATTCCCAACTGTTATTGCTCATGGGGACCTTGGTCTAACACCCTGGGGTGTGTGTGTGTGTGCGTGAGATAGAGAAAGAGACAAGGCAGAGAGAAGGCGGGGGACCCTGGGTGATATGTTAAGAGAGGAGAAAGGAAGGCAGGAGCGAGAAGAGAAAACAGGAAGACAGATGACAAGGAGAGAGGAGGGGGAAGAGAAGACGCTTGGGAAAGGCAGGGCCACAGGTTTCTCAGAACGGCAGATCCCAAGCACCTCACCAGCAGCAAGGCCCACCTCAAGTCACCTCAGGTGACTCCATCAGCCCCTGGTCTGGCCCTGGCTTGGCCCGCGACTGCATTTGCCTTCCGACACCCGACTGGCCCTCCTCTGGCAGGCCGGGTCCAGCTGTGCCCCTGCTCACTCAGCTTGTTGCTTCATAACCTGCATCTTTATCATTTCAGGCCAACGTCCCTTCAACCGGGTCACCCAGCTGGACTAAGAGTCCCTGTGGGCCAAGGCTGGGCCTGTGCCCATGGAGGTCAGCCCCGGGTAAGTCCTCAGGAAAGAGCTGAAGCACCTGGCTTTCTAGCTCTGGGCTGCAGCCTTCTGATCTGCTAAATGAGTGCGCAGTTCCTCACCTGCTCATCTGGCGAGAGGAACACTGTGAGACCGCACCTGTGCACGTGCCCCACAGAGGACAAATGCTTCTTGGCCTCCACTGGGCCCAGCCCAAGGCTGGCTGCAGAGATGCGGCTCAGAACACACCCACTCCTCGCATGTCCCCTCAGTCCCCAGCAGGCCCAAGCATGGTCTGGAGTGAAGCACCAGGCAGGGGAGAGTGGCCAGGGCTCCCTGCCAACAGAAGCTCTCTGGCTGGCCTCCTTCTTTTGCGATGAACCAGGGAACAGAGATTCATGGTCCGGTAATAACATTCCCACTGGAGCCAAAAATTCTCCAGGAGGAAGTCAGTGCTTTGGATTAAGCATTGCTCTCTGTCTCTCATTCCTGCTTAAGATGCAAATGCCCCCAAGACAGCAACACATTAAATCCCTAATGTTCAGTATGGATGAACTTGCAAGGCTGTCTGTCTGTCTAGGGAGAAGGGAAAACCATGGAGATGTTTGAGGGAGGGGGTCTCTCTGATCCCTGCCTCTACTGTATGAACAAGCCCAGGCTAACCAGCTGGAGAAGGAGACCACGTACAGCAGAGATAAACCACCCCAGACACCAGAGAGGCCGTAGATGTATGAGTGAGCCCGGAAAAGACCAAAGAACTTCCCAGCTGAGTTCTTTGAGCCCAACCAAAATTATCGACCCACTGAGTTGTGAGCTAAATTAATGGCTGTTGTCTTAAAGCCAAGCTTTGGAGAGGGTGATATACAGAAAAGCTAACGGATACAAGTGATGTTGCCATTTATTGAGGTGCAGACTCAATTTTGAGTTATGTTCTTATTGCTTTGAATGGGAGTCTAGATGCTTGGAGAACAAAGTCCTTTTCTTTTCTCCCTGCAACATCCGGAGCTCAGAAGAGGGCTGGATGGCATCTGGGTGCTCAGGCGCCCTTACTGGATGGATAGACTGATGACCCCCTAAGCACAAGCCACGTCCCTTGGCCACCCTTCCCCCTGCAAAGCCCAAGAGCTCCTAATGCCTCCTCTTCTCTCTCTCCCTGCCTCTCTTTCTGTTGCTCCCCGGAGGGTCTGCTGCTGAACCTGGATTTCCTAGAGCTTTCATCAGCAATGGCCACAGAGAACTGAAACCCACAGTGTCCTTGAGAATGTGAAGCACTGGTTTTTAGCCAGTTTTGACCTCCCACAGCCAGCCTTTCCCCAGATGTGCTGGCAAACAGACAAATCAATTGTTTTGAGTTTTTCCTCCTCTCCACCCCCATGACATGTTAATTAACAGGGAAAATGCCAACGGCAAAGTCAAAAAGGCTGAGGACAATCCCCAGCCTTCGGCGGCCGGCTGGTGCCACAGTGAGCACCTCAGCTCTTCCATCCAGGGCTGGTGTCCATTTCCGGGGCTCTGGGAACTGCTTGCTGCCTCCCTGCTCATCTCTCCTCCACCCCAGGTGCCCCAGACCCCCAGGATCTTCGCTTGGGTCCTTCTCTGATGCCAACAGCAGTGTCAGTGCATCGCGTCACCTCTTACAAAGCATTTCCCAAATTCAGTCCCGCACCATCCAGCACAGCGAATTATGGGAAGAAGCCCCATTTTAGAGACGAAGACACTGAAGCTCAGAGGGTTAAATGGACTTACCTAGTACCACTAGGCCCAGGGCTGGGGATCTGGAGCCTGGTTTTCTGAGTCTGAGTCTGCCTTTCCTACACTGTCAGCACCATCAAAATAGTTCTCAACAAAGGGCCAAGTACCCTGAGAGGGCCTCTTATGCACATTGCCAGCAAGGTTATTGTCTTAGGTCCCACAAAGGCATCTAACTAGTGTTAGTTAAGCTCTGGCCAAGGTCATCCGGGCCCAGGAGAGAGGGTACGTTGAATGACACACAGGCTCTCCTGGCCCTGAAACTGCCCCTGCCCCCTCTCCTGGGCTCCAGGTGTCACCTGAAGCTGGTGGGGTGTCCATGAGCCAAGAATAAAGGTCCATCTTGCCAGGCTCTTTAGAGGCCTTGCAAGACTGGTGGCTCAGGTCAGGCCCTGGTCCCACATGCGTCCCCCAGCAGCCCGGTGGGAATGCGTGCCCCACTTTGCAACAGTGTGGTGGCACCCAATGAAGATGTTTAATGGGGGTGAAGGGGCCCTCACATGGTCCTTCCCAGCCTCCTCTGCCCCCCTCCCTCTCCTCCAGCACAAGGCAGCCACAAGGAGCAAGGGATTGCATGTGCTGCACTTGCTCTTCTGGAGCCTGGGGGGGGCGGGGTGCATCTGTATGGGGGTGCATGTGAGCATGTGTGCTTGAGCATGTACCTTAGTAGCCACAACCTGTCCCGTGGCCTGCTGGGACAGGCAGACCAGACTGCACACGGGCCTGGTTCACCATATCAATTATTTTTCTCTCTCTTCTACTTTTTCAATCCTCACCTGAGGACATTTTTTTCATTGCTTTTTGAAGAGAGAGGAAAAAAAGAAACATTGATTGGTTGCCTCTCATAGGATCCCCAACCAGGGATAGAACACACAACCCAGGCATATGCCCTGACTGGGAATCACACTGGCAGTCTTTTGGTGCACAGGATGATGCTCCAACCAACTGAGCCACACTGTCCAGGGCCAGGTCAATTATTTTTTTATTAAATACCTGCTCTATCTCCAGCACAGTCTAGGGGGAATGAGGTAGTTTCCCACAGAGAAGCAGTGGGATGCATCCTCCTGGAGAGCCAGGAAAGTTGCATTCAAGTCCAGTCTTACTCACTCATTTGCTGTGTGGCCTTGGACAAGTAGCCTGCCTTCTCTGGACTTCAGCTTCCTGGCCTGCAAGATGGGCATAGGGATATAGCCATCTCTACCTCCAGGGCTGTCGTGGATGCAGATGAGACACACAGGGGCAAGGGGCTTGGAGTAATGTAAAGTGACATACACACGAGGCCCAGTATAAAAGGTGTTGCAATAAGCCTTTATATGACAGGAACCTGAGGGTGCTGCAACAGCTTGAGTTAAATGGTGTGGTTTGGATTCTAGTGCGTGTGTAGCAAAAGTAAATATGTGGATTATTTCTGGAAGGACCCATGAGATCTGAAAACAGTGGTTCTCCTTAAGGAGAGAACCTGGGTTGCTGGGGGCAGGGAAGGAAGGGGAATGCAGTTTTCTCTGTGTGTGTGTGTATATATTATACCACATATATAATGTATATAGTATATATTATGTGTTATATATAATGTGTGATATATACATTATATATAATGGCAGAAGAATATATATAAAATGTATATATGTGTATAATACTGTGTGTGTGTGTGTGTGTGTGTGTGTGTGTGTAATGGCAGAAGTAAGGCTCGCTTGAGTGTGGTTGGTAGGGTAATAATACGTATAATCATTTATAGTTTTAATTTGAGCATTGCACCTAGAATGTCATACAGTGTTCTTGAGTGTGACATTTTTCTGTTACAGAATTACATACTTATGACTTTATCATAAAAGATTTTGTAATAAAAAGGGGGCATTATTTGCCCCAGACCCTGTCTATCTTCTTGTACCATATGCATATTTTAGGGTTTTTTTTAAATGTACTGAGTAGTTTTCAAAAATAAAATAATAAACAATGGAAGTGCAGCGGAGCAGAAACTGCTGTCAGTCCTCAGCGTTGTTCCGCCCCTTCCTCAGCCTCCCCCTCCCAGGTTCCCTGGGCCTCCCGCCGCTGTCTCCACCTCCCCTCCCCAATTTCAGCTCTCCTCCTCTCCTCGATGAGGTGGGAAGTGCACTGAGAAAGCAGGCAGCCCACTATCACCTGTCCCAGGGCTCAGGCCAACGCGGGTGCGTCCGGGCTCTGTCCCGGGAGTTGCGCATGCGCAGAGCCCAAAGCCAGCAAGGGCCTTCCAAGCCCATTCAGAACCTATGGCTCAGACCGGCTTAGACGGCCAGGGAAGGCCCTGGCCCCGTGTGCACTCAGACACACTGTGGGGTGAAGAGGGTCTCCCCGGGGACCCTCCGGTGTCACCACATGCCTACTTCAGGATAAGGCTGACTGGGACAAGGCTGCTTTATAAATGCTCCTTGGGTGTGCGCTCGAGCCTCAGGGCCCTTGGAAAGGGCCAGGGCAGCTTGCCTTGTTCTAATCCCACTCTGGACAGAAGAGGTCCTGGCGGGGTTCCCAGCTGGCAATGTGCTAACCAAACAATTTTTGAGAACTGAGTTCAGGACCTGTCACCCGAAGCAACCAGCTTGAACAGAGTGCCACAGAGCCCGGCTCCCCAGGGCCGAGGCGGAAGACACCTGGAACGCCGCCAGCTTCTCAAAGAGGGGGCTGCGTTGTTGGAAGCCGAAGCATCCCTCACGCTTTGCACCCAGGGCCTGGGACTTCTGGAGTGTTCAGAGGGTCCTCATAAGGGAGACAAGGAGGGCCTGCCAGTGAAGTTGGCCAGCAGCTCCCCTTCGGGCCTCTGGGTCCTCCTCTGTAACAGAGCACAGTGGCTCCTGGCCCAAGGCATGACAGCTGGAGCGTGGAAGGTTTTCGCTCTGTATTATAGCTGTTAATAACATCTCCATTTCCATGACAGCTCCAGCCCGAGGTGGCCTCGTCCTTCTCCGAGAGTGGGGGGTAGTCAGGACCCCCAGCCATTGCCCTGGGGGGGGGGGCATATTCCACAGCTGACCTGTGGCTCAGAGGACCCTCCACCAGAGGCTGCAGCTGCTGGGGGTGCTGGGAAGAGCAAGCACAGCAAGTGAGAAGAAACAGACAAAGGAGGCAGCCTCGTCAGCAGTGTGGCTGAGCCTCCCCAGAGCCCTCCCCTCCAGCCTGGGCCACACTCAGTGTAGGGCTCAGCTCCCCGAGGGACATTTGACAGGAGGGAGCCCACTCTCTGCCCTGACTCCGACTGTCTTCAGAGCCTGACAGGCAGCTGTGAGAGGCTACCAAGAGTCAATGACAGCGGCGGATGGCAGACAGGCAGGGACATGTTTGCCTGCAGGCTTAGTGGTGAGCCTCTGGTGCTGCCAGGCAACCAAGCAACCAGGGCTGCAGGCCTGCCTCCAGCCAGCTGGCAGCCAGTACAAACCAGCATATGTCTCTTGGTCCCCATAGCTCCTGGAGCCTACCCTTCCACAAACCTGGACATGTAGTCATGGCAAGATTCATGGGCGGTTGTTTGTTCAATGTGAGACCTGATTTTGAAAGATGGGGGCAGGGAGATTTAAACCCCATGGGGGAAGGGGCTGCTTTTTGATTCCCCAGGCACAGCGATGAGCCATTCTCCCCCGCTGGGTTTGAGATCTGCACTTGGGGAAGAGAGGGCATTTAAAAATAGCACAGCCAACTTGAATACCTCTGCTCCCTGCCTGCTGCAAGTCATATCCAATTACTCTGCTGACAAGAGGGTTTTAGCCCAGGGAACCTGGCATCCTAGAAGTCACTCCAGGGAGCTGGGCACCATGGTCCCCCAGCCCCTTCTTCTCCCATGGGTATCCACGGGCCTGGAAGAAAGGGATGGACAGATCATACATGCGCGTGGCCCAGCCCCAGGCCATAATGTGGACATGTCTAGCTACTTTGCTGTGTCTGGTTTCCTTGAACAATGTCCCCCACCCCCGGTTTTTGTTCACATTGTGGCACAGCCCCACATATCTGCCCCGTGCCTGAGATTCCTTCAGTATAGCTTCACCCCTTTGGAATGTGAAGACTTTTTCAAGATTCCCCACCAACATCCAAGTGACCCTCCCTAGCCATTGCCCTAGGGTGGGTACTGAAGCTGAGGACACAATAGAATGTCAACTCCATGAGGCAGGACCTCCGCTGCCTGGCTCACTGCTGACACACAGCAGGGACTTACCAAATGTGCGCCGAGGTGACTGCACCATAATAGAAGGGACCTGGCAGGAAGAAGCCTGTGGCCCATGCAACCCCCGTCCATGGCCAGGGCGAGCGACAATCAGCTGACCCAGAAGCACATGTCCTGATGATGATGCCTCTCGGCATCGTCTCATCGACAAAGGCCCAGCTTCAAGGCCTCTGCTCTCTTTCCTTTCGCCAGCCAGCACCACCGCAGTTCTCTCTCAGCAGACTCACCCAACCCAAAGAAACTCGCAGTGACCCGGTTAAACCAGCAAACGCCGGAGCCGAGGCTCACTCCTGCAAGGCCTCAGCCCCCTGTTCCTCGCAGCTGTCCCTTCCTCTCTTACACCCTCGATATGGTCGGATGCTCAGGGAACACTAACTAGGAGAGCCGTCACGGGCTGGACAGTGCCTGAATCCATTGCACATGTTTTGCTTGTCTTGTTTATGACACTTGTCACTTTCCACCCAATGCTTTGTCACAAGGAGCCTTGAAATAAGCCACTTCCCCAGGGTCTTGATTATCAGCCACCCACACACAACCTGAACCTGGCACATACTGATGTCCAGGAGATGTCTGACTAATGGATGTGTGTGTGTGTGTGTGTGTGTGTGTGTGCATGCACATGCACAGTGTCCTGTAAACATTACAAAGACAAATGTAAAGAATCCAGGGATTACTCATGGACCACTTCCATTAACCTGGACAATTGAGGAAACGATGCATAGAGTGAGCTCACCGTGTGCCAAGCCAGTGAAGGAAATGAGAGGAACAAACAGCACTTCCATGCACTGGGTGGTGTTTACAATTCCTTTGTGACAGATTTCCATTTATTCGTCTGGGAGGCCCTCCCTCTCGGCTGAGCCCATGGATGGTTACTGGTGATAGCTTTGAGCATTTCCAGGAATGGCTCCAGGTCACGACCAAGATTTAAGCTCTACCAGCACCTTCCTGGGGTGAAATTGCCCGTAAGTATCAGGAGTCTTGTTAAACTAAGTAGGATGATCCTCAGCTGAAGGCCATAAGCAGAACCCTCAATGGTGAGCTTGCCCTTCAGTCTCACCGCCTAGGCAGCCTGTGACCTTCACCATAATACACACAGCTGGCCAACCTAGGCCTCCTCCCTCTCCACCCTCACTGTGGGAAGCCAGGTGTGTGTACACAGAAGTTGGATTGATGACAGCTGCTAGCACGTCACTGGTAAGACATGGAGCACCTGGAACCCTTGCTCATTCATTCATTTTCATTCTCTCTCTCTCTCTCTCTCTCCTGCTCTTCCTTTTGCCCTCCCTATCTCAGATTAGGGGTTGCTGAAGAGCAAAAGAGAAAGTGCAAGGAAAGGAGATACAAGTCAAGTCCAGCTAAGCTTTGGTGCCTGAGGAAATGGGGCAGAGCAGGACCCTGACATCACGGAGCTTTAGGGGCGACAGGTGTGTTGGAGGAGTCACCCAGACATCCCACCCAGCTCTCCTCACCACATGAGTGACATAGCAGGGCCCACAGCTGGGCAGTAGGGTTATAACGTGGTGCGACCTCCACAGAGTGAAGGCCTGTGACTATCACAAATGCACGACCTCAGTCAACTGGCGGCTTCCTTTGGCATCCTACAGACAGACACGTGCAGCTGCATAGAGACATGTGCACCAAGAGTGCACTGTGGCTTGTAAGTGTGAAACACCAGAAACAACCGGAGTCCATCGGTTGGGGAACGCGTGTTCAGGGAATGTTGTGCAGCTGGTGAATGGGACATCAAAGAATGACCGTGGTCTTCAGGATGCCTTGAAGCAAAGAAAGCAAGGAGCCTGACAGGCCTTTTAAGACCATATACTCTGAGTCCTGCATGTTATAAATGGGGAGGCTGAGACCCAGAGTGAGGAACGAGAAAGCCACCACTCTGCCTCTTGGCCGTCCCGCCCCAATCCTTAACGCTCCAGAGTCAGACAGACAGCTCTCTCTCTTTCATATCCGAGCTTACGGTGTCATTACTTTAGTCCACGCCCTCCTGTACCTGCAGAAGTGCCCCAAACCTCCAAGCACCATCGGATCCCCCACCTTCTCCCCTCGGAGGATCACACCTGTCCAACAGGACTTGCTTATTGTCGGTCATGGTGGCTGCTCCCTAGGACACCATCCTGGTCTGTTCGTGGTTTCCCATACCACTGTGCCTCTGCCCCACCCCCCTTCAGTGGAAAAAACTTGCAGATGATCCTTTCTTTTGAGGCAATGGAGGCGTCAACCTTCTTTCTCTCTTTCTCTTTTTTCAATTTATTGATTTTTAGACAGAGACAGAGAGAGAGACACACACACACATCAATTTATTGTTCCATTCATTTTTGCATTCGTTGGTTAATTCTTGCATGTGCTCTGACCAGGGATCGAACCCACAACCTTAGCATATCTCTGACCAGGGATCGAACCCACAACCTTGGCAGATTGGAACGACGCTCTAATCAGCTGAGCTACCTGGCCAAGGCAACACTGTTTCTCTTGATCTCAAAGGCTTGTAGTAATAATGGTGGCTGACATTTATACTGTACCCATACATTGCCTCCTGTAGTCCTCAGGGCTCCATGGTGTCACTATGGTTATTTTCCCTATTTACTGACGAGGAAACCAAGGGACAGGGAGGGCAAGAACCCCACCTGAGGGCAAACTTGAAGCAGCAAATGGCCCCGAGGGCCACTAGGCAGTGACTAGAGAATTGAGACTCGGATCAGAAAGCACACCTGGCAAAAGGCCTGTGCGGTGACTCAGACAACAGATAAAGGGCACAGCACAGACTGTCTAAACTCGAGTTCTTTTGACACCGGCTCACTCACACCCATATGTTCCCAGATTAGACCACGGACAAATTGATCTGACAGCAACTCTGTGTCGGCTGCTGTGTTCTGACGACTGGACTTTCGGCTGTTCCAGCAACCCGCTGGTTTCCCAGCTCGGACCGAGACCGTGCTGTGCTAAGGGCCCCCTTTAACGACCCCTGTGACCGGCCCCGAGGTCTCCTGTGATGTGTGCTCTCCCTGCCTGTGTTTGGCTGCAGGTGTGTTCCTGGGGGCCCCTGCTGGTGGGCTCTAACGGGGCAGACCTGGACTGGCACCGGGCAGTCTGGCCCTGTGTGCTGAGTGGCTCCCCTCTATTGCCTCGAGGCTGCCATCGAGAGCTCAGGGTCAGAGGAGGCAGACACCCCCTCCGTTTCCTCAGTGCCCCCTTCCCTGCCCCTCAAAGCACAGCCAAGATTCCTCCTGCTCCCCCTCCCCTGCAGCAGCTGCCTCCGCGTTCTCTGCTCCCTCCAGCCAGGCACCACCCTTCCTGTCTGCTCCCGCCCACCACCCCTGCCCCACTGAGCCACACCCAGGCCTCCAGGCATACTGGAGCTTTTCTGCCTTCAAATATGTCCCCAGGCAGCTTCCCCAAAGGGAAGCCCCTTCCCCCAACACCCCAACACCTAGCAGCAAAGACTTCCAAGCTCGGCCACCATCCCGTCTCCCCCAGGAAGCCTTCCCCAACCACCTCCCTGGACCTTCGTCTCCCTGAATTCCTGAAGTGCCTGCCACCAGTCTCTGTGCTTCTCCACAGGCGAGGCTGCCCCCAGTAGCCCGGGACATTTGTGATGACGTCATGCCTGCGATGCCATCAACTTCTTCCCTGGGTGGACCCTGTCACCCCAGTGGGGAGGTGTGCTCCTCCCGGGCAGGAGTTACCTGATATGCCTCCAGGCCAACTCCCAGCCAGGGCTTCCCTGCCCTTGATTTAAAACGCCAGCTATGAATAGCAGCTGTGATTCATTTGCTTCCTGCGCAAGCCTCTGCCGGAGCCCCGGGTCTGGAAATGGCCTCTGCATTAGAAAGGATTGACCCTCAACTTCAAAAAAAACTAAACCAAACAAGACCTCATCTGCCCAGGGAGACAGTACCAACAGGTTAACAGGGGCCTGGCGGGCGACGGGCTCAGGGATGATTAGTGCGGACAACGTGCACTGGAAGGAGAAAGCACGTGTGGACGAGGCATCGCCGCAGCGCTTGAGCGGCTCCGCTGCGCCGCTGGGCGCCGCTGGGGAGGGGAAACCGGCTCCTCCTCCGAAGGGCTGCATGGGCCGGCAGCTGGACCCAGGCCCGAGCTAGTGTCCCTCCCTGTGGGACGAGGGCTGCACCCGGCCTGGGGAGGGAGGCAGGGGGCTTTGTCCCCGATCCCAGACTTCAGATAGATCACACACACAGGGAATTCAAGGCCAGTCAAAGGAAGCCCAACTGTATGCAGCAGGATGCAATTTATAGTCCTCGTTTCCCCGCAGGAGGTGGGAGCGGTGGGGTGAAAGTCAGGTTCCATAAGGTTTTAGGTAACTTAAATAAGAGCTCCATAAATAGTCACCTTTAAAGGGCCGCTGGAAGACTGTCCTTACAGGGATCGTTTCTGTAGTTTGTTAAAGGGGTGCTGGGCCGTTCAGGGACAGAGTGAGGGTGAGGTCAGGAAAGACAACCACCTTTGCCTCCCCTGTCGCCGGGTATGCCTATCAGCATCAGGATTCTAGGACAGACAGGCCAGCGCTGCAGCTGCCTGCCACCCGCCCTCACGGCCCACTCCCGGGGCCAGCCACACCCCGCCCCAGGGGAGGCACCCCGTGTGGGACAGGACGGGAGCATAAGTGGCCCCGAGGTTTGGCCTCATTACTGTAGGTGGGCCCTGTGCCCCACCTTCTCAGCTTGGGTTCACCTCTGATCCCTCTGGGGCCACACTCATAGCCAGGGCACTGGGGGCTCCCCTTGCCCCAGATCTTGGTGCTCCAGCCCCTACCCTGCCACTGCCTGGCAGGGTGACTCTGGGTGAGCCAGGCCCTGTCATCTGTACAACAAGGTGGATGAAAGGCTCACTACAGATTCTTCTAGTTCTAACAGGGCTCCACTCCAAGCACACCCTGGTCTTTTGTTTCCTGCAGGCCTGGAATTTTCAAGGACAGAGGGCTGCAAGGCCTAAACCTCGAGGCCAGCCCCCGCCAGCACGCATGGGGTCGGTAGCACTTAGGAGCCGCCCCAAATGGCCACCTGACTATGAAGCTGTTACTCTGCCCCAGGCATTCGATCCCGACAGTGTCCGCTCTCCCAGGAGGCTGGGGGGAGCTGACTTTACGCAGCAGGAGCGGTTATGAGTGGGAGTGGGTGAGTGAGAGTACACGTGTGTGAGGGTGTGTGTGCAAATGAGTGTATACATGTGTGCAAGTGTGTGAGCGTGGGGGGTCAGCATGTGTGGATGAGGTGAATGTGCAAATCGGCTGCATGGGTGCCCGCGTGCATAAAGGTGCACAGTGTGATCTCTGTGTGAGGGGACTGTATATGTGGGTGAGTGTGAAAGTATACACACATGTGTCAGTGTGCAAATATGTGTACGTGTGAGTGTGTGTTAAGGAAGTAAGTACATGTGCGAGGGAGCATGAGTGTGTATATGGATGAATGTGTACATGTGAATGTGTTCTAGGTTTGAATGTGTGTACGAGGTCTGTCTGGAAAAAGCCCAGCCATTGTTAATATAAGGAGAATGGTTAGCACCACATCGATGTGACCTGGCAGCCAAGGAGAGTGGGCTGGAATGCGCATGTGTGAACAATGACAACTTCACTGTACTAGTCAGTGGGGGCCGTAGACGCCGTTGAGTGAGCAGGTGTACCATGTGGCCCTCACATTCAAAATGGCAGTGAGCAGAGCAACAAATCTGCATCAAATTTTGTGTTAACCTTGAACATTCCTCCACAGAAACTATTCAGATGATTCAGAAGGCCGCCGCTATGGGCAACTGGTGATCGGCAGCTTCATCACAACAATGTGCCCGCTCATGCATCATGTCTCGTGCAGAGTCTTTGGCAAAACATCAAATCACCCAGGTGACTCAGCCCCCCTATAGCCCAGATTTGGTGCCCTTCGACTTCTGGCTTTTCCCAAAACTAAAATCACCTTTGAAAGAGAAGAGATTTCAGAATGTTGATAAGATTCAGGAAAATACGATGGGGCAGCTGAAGGTGATTGGGAGACCTGTGTGAGGTCCCAAGGTGCCTGCTTTGAAGGGGACTGAGGCGTCATTGTCCTGTGTACAATGTTTCTTGTGTCTTGTATCTTCTTCAATAAATGTCTCTAATTTTCATAGTACATGGCTGGATACCTTCTAGACAGACCTTATATATGAAGGGGGTGTGTGAGTGATTGTGTAAAGGTATACACATGTGTAAGGGAATGTATGTGTGTACAAGAATATGGGTGAGTGTGTACAGGTGCACAACTGTGTGTATAAGTATGTATGTGACTGTGTGAATGTGAGACAAGCATGTGGTGTGTGTAGATGAGTCTGTAAAGGCCTTCATGTGTGGGGGTGAGTGTGTACAAGTGTGTGAATAAGTGTGTAAAGGTGTCCATATGGGTGGGTTGGTGTGGTGTGTAAAGGTGTTCGCATGTGTATGTATGTGTGTGAATGTGTGTGAGTGGGTGGGTGAGTGTGGGTGCACACAAGTGTGCTTAAGTGTGTGTGTGAGTGTGTGAGCGTGTGAGGGAAATATGGTGTGTGTCGGTGAGTGTGTAAAGGTGCACATGGGTGAGGGTATAGAGTGTGCATGCAGTGGAAGCATGTGATGTGTGTGGGTGAGAGTGTAAGGGTGCTCCCGCGTGCCCCTGCCCGGGCAGAACCGCACTCTGCGTGGGAGAGAGGGAATGCCAGTTCTGCAGGAGGGCTGGTGCGGGGAAGCCTGACACACAAACAACCCTGGGGAACGGCTCCCCTCGTGGCCCCGCGCCTCTCTCGCCAGCCCCAGACCTTAAGGGGCTCTGGGCCTGGCTCTCCCACATACACTTCAGACCCAGCTCACGCAAAGCGAGTTCATTTCTCCTCCAGCTGTCCTGCCCCTGGGGTGTACAGAGCCCATCTGGACCCAGACCGGGCAGGATCCTGGGCACCTTCCGAGCATTTCCCTCTTGCTGTTTCCCTCTGTCTCCCACTCTTGCTCTTCGGCCCTTCTCGCACTTCTGTTGTTTCTACCGCCTCCCACAACCACCCCCCCACCCCGCTCCCACCTCTCCACCCACTGCCTCTGCTGAGTCTACAGCACTCATCGTTCCAACCTGGGTCACTGCTGTCCCCTCACTGGCCCCACCTCCCGTCTGGTACACAGTACCCCGTACACTCTGGCCAGCCCCCTTCCAGGTGCCAGCCCACTGGCTCACGGCTCTGTGGCTCCCAGCAGCCGTGCTGTCAGCCTGCCCGACCACAGGTGCAGCTATAACCGGGGAGCCCTGGAAGCTGAAGAACGCCGACTCCACGGAGACACTCAACAAGTCACTTGGTTTCTCTCTGTCCCACAGAGCACCAACCCCGTCTGCCATACTGTACATAACAGAGGTGTGAAAGAGCAATAGACTCATTTTATGAATCAGATCCTACATGAAAAAGAATTCTATGAAGCATCTCCTCCTCCTCCCTCCCCAAAATGGATTTTGCCATATGATACTTAAAGTTAGGCTCAGCTCTGTAGTCAAGTAGAGAGAACACAGACTTCGAGGCTGAACAGAGCTGGATGTGAACTCTCCATACATCACACAGCTACCCTGACTGTGTGACCTTGAGCCCCTCACTTTACTTCTCTGAATTTCTCGGCCTCCGTTTCTCCATCTCGAAAACGGGGCAATCCAAGCTTGGGAGGGTGAAATGATACAATGAAGGCTGTGTGCGTTGCATGGCTGATGCACAATAAGCGCTTGGTACCTATCAGTTCCCCTCTGTCACCCCCTCTCCTGTCCTTGACCCACATGCATCAAATTACTTAGCAAGAATTCATTAGATTAAGTTAAAAAAAGTAAGGGAGCCATCCAGCACACTCGCTGAACCTACATCTCCCAACGATACTACATCACGGAGCAGCAGCACACGGGGACAGCGGGCGGATGTGACCCGAGGACAGCAGAGCCATTGTCGAGGGACCAAGAAACTCAGCAGAGGCCCGGACACTTCCGACCGCAGTTGTGTTTAAATTTCCCCAGAAGGACAAAAGATAAAATCCAGAAATTTTAAACTGGAATGTAAAACACCTTGACAAATTTGTAACAGAGGTTAAAATGGTTTGTGGTCACTTAAAACGGGAAGGGGGAGTGGGAGGGGACCGCCCCTCACTAGGGGCCAGCAGAGCCCCAGGCAGTGAGCTCCCGTGACTGCGTCATGGGGGGAGGGGCAGTTGAGGGGCGGGTGGAGAGATGAACACCGGGGTGTAATGGGTCTGATTGTCACCAGGTGTCCGGCACATTGCACAGGGACAAATCCAATAACTATTCACTGAAATGAATGAATCAGAAAATTGAAGAAGACTGTTACGGACTGCTTATAGATAAAAATGAGAAACGTAGCCTGGGTAATGGAGACTACACTTAGGTAAATTGGCCCAATGAGTGTAGATAAATGTCAACCCACGGGAAGGGAGGGGGGCGGGAGGCAGAGAGAGAGGAAGGCGAGGAGGGAGAAGGGCTCTCTCGGGCCGCGCCCTAGGCGCCTGCGCTCAGCTCTGGCCCAGTCCCGTTTTCCACCAGTTACCGGACTGAAGAGCTGCAGCCAGGCCTATCCGATTATGTGGATTCTAACCTGGGAAGGACAGACATCTGGCTAAGTGGCAGACTCTGGCTTCCAAGAGATTCAGTGGCCTAGAAGTATGGACAAACCAACAGATGACATATCACCGGCAGAGATGGAGAAATCAAGGCGTAGTTCACGACCTCTGCCCAGGGGCCGGAGGGGAGGCCTCTGTCCGATGGCCCCCCAGGGAGCGTACGCCAGGGGTTTGGAGGACGACGAGCTCAAGAGGAGCCATGGGAGGAGACCAATACAGTCTTGCCACCATTAATTAAACTCACGGCGCTGAGCCAGAGGAGGTGCCATCCGGCACCAGAAACACCGGGACGGTGCACAGCACGTGGGAGCACCGAGACGCGTCTGCACGCCCCAGAAAGGCTGTCCCTTGGCGGAGGGGATGCCTGTGGCCTCTGCAGCTCAAGAGGGTGGCGCTTGGGGTTGCCGGCTAGAAAATAAAAACAGTGTATGCCAGTTAAATTTGGAGTTGAGATAAATAATGAGTGATTTTTAGTATAACTATGTCACAGGAATATGCACACGCGAAAGCTCATCAGACTGTACACGTTCGACGGGTGCAGCTTACGCAGCACCAGCTACGCTTCAGTCAGTCTTATTTTTGAAAGGAGGAAGGCGGAAGGCATGGCCTCGCAACACGTGGGGGCTGTCCCAGAGACAGCTCAGTTCCTACCTCTGCGGGGTGGTGAGGAAAGGCATTCTGAGTTTGCATTCGATCTGTGGTTTTCAATTCATTCCATGTGCATACATCTCACTGAGAGCCCCACCATATGGACTGGACAAAAGCTGATGGCCCTCCCACAGTGGAAAGCCCCCAACTCCGGCACGAGATGTGTGTGGTCAGCTGGGCTCCTGGACCCAGGATGTGCCTTCCTGCTCTGCTTGGGGGTCAGAGGAAGAGACGCCTCCAAGGTCCCTTCAACCATGTCGTCTCATGGTGCTGGGAAGTCCCATGAAAACGCCTGAGGTCACCAAGCCCGCTGCGATGGCTTGTACTCACTTGGAGCGCAGCCCTGGGGGCGGCTGACATGGGTTAAGGAGGTTCGGTGGGAAGCTGCAGGATGGACGGGGCCCCACTCCCTCCAAGTGCGCCTTCACTCTGTCCTCTGCCCAGCCCCGGCCCAGCCTCGAGAAGCAGGATGGCCATGGGCAAGGCACTTTGCCTGACCAGGAAAGGATGGGGGAGTGGCTCAGGGTCTTTCGTGCCCTCATTCTTGTATCCATTGCAGAATTTAAGTACAAGGAAACCTTATTCTTAACTAAATGACGCCGAGACACATGATTCCACAATGAGGGGGAAACTGTCCTCAGCAACACCAGTGGTTGGCAAAGCAGAGGGTGAGGGAAACACCGCGTGCCACTCTCTGACTCGGGCTGGAACTGGTCTACCAGCCCGCTGGGCTCAGTGTGGCCTGCTCAGCTGATGGGGGACTGGGAGGTTGGGCTGGTGTGACAGGGAGAATGGCTCTCTGGGCAATGGACCCATGCCCCAGGTCCTCACTCTGAGACAAGGCCTGGTGGAGCAGGCTTGGTCCTCGCCTTTGAGCAAGATGAAGCAGGCCTCTGGGGACCCACGCCCAGTCTCCCTGTGCCCTCACCTCCACGTAGGTTCCCAGCCCGTGGCCCACAGCCCTGGGACTCTGCCTGCACACTACACACCCTTCATTCCTTTGCGGGAGGGTAGGGCCTCCCAGCACTTCCAGTACAAGGCTCAGCTTTGGTGGTGGCAATCTTTGCCTCTCAGTGGCTTCAGCTGCCCTGTGCCTTAATGCTCACCCCTTCCACCTGCCCAGCCCAAACCTGCTCTCCTCAGTGAACCCACAGGGGGTGAGCTGTAAACGCCTCCCTGCGCCTAATCCTGAGCCCCTTACCAGCCTAATTCACTCTAACAGAAGACCAAGGAGGACAAAGGGCAAGCCGTGGACCTGCAGGATCTAGCCGTTAGGGAAGAGCACAGTGACAGGGCTGCTGGGCACAAGTAAGGCTGTATTCAGACTAGGGAGATGACAGCGTGTCCCTGAGGGATCGTCTGTCCCACCCAGAGGCACATGGACACCCTAGGGAACATTCATGAGAACAGGCGGCATTCTGACAGCTGAGGAGTGACCTCACGCAGGCCACGCTGCTCCTCGTCTCTCCTCTGTCCCTATCCCCCAGAGCACGCAGCCTGGAATCGGAGGCAGGCCGCCCAGTCTTACAAACTGCCCATTAACAGTCTGAGAGTCCCTGTTTGACCTGTCAGCAAGGGGACGAGGGTCATAGCAGCACTCTCCCAATGGAACATGAAGAAGCCACCGGAGCCCTTCAGGAAACCACATCCAGTCACTGGGGACCTGCTGGCTGCCCTGTCCCTCTTCTGGGGGACGCAGAGAAATGAGCAGCACTCAGGTCCCTGCCCTCAATGCAGAAACAGGCCAAGCCCAAGTACGAAGACTGCGCCCAGAGACCCACGTGGTCAGAGGACAAGGCTCAGAGGAAAGGGGATATAGAAGAGCCGGAGCTCCTGGCATCCCAATGACCGACAGATCAGATCACCCGGAGGGAAGAGGACCGTCGAGCGCCCACCCCACGAGGAGCGCTGAGTGGACGGGGAGGGATCACCGCACTTGGGGTCTCTGGCCTCTCCTGTCACCAGGACCAGATCTCAACGGTAACAGTTTGAGACCACCAGTCTCCACGGAGCCCCTGAGAGAACACTTTGTGCTCTCAGCTCAAATGCAGGTGGCCGTGCCGGGGCCCCTGCCCGTCAAGGCCCCCCACCCCTGTGGTGTCACCCCAGCTCACTCTCCTCTTCTTTAGGCTTTCCCTGACCCCCCCTTCTGGGTGGCTCTCCGCCCTGCAGTCATGGCCATACCATCTGACACTTCACAGGACACCGTCTGGCTTCGCTGGCCAGTGGTCTCACCTATGACTCTTGTCCCCACCAGCGGGGGTGACCTTGGGGCCAGGGGCTAGTTTCCTCTCCTGGACCAGCCACAGCTCCTGGCAAGGGTGCAGGACACTCAACGCACCCTTGACGTTTACCACCTGGCCTCCCGGAACTGGCTCTTCCCCCTCCCTGCCTTCCTCCCACCCTGCCACCTCTGGTCACTACACACACACACCCCTCAGAGACTGACATGGTGACCTCTGCTCTCAGTCACCCCTGAGAAACGCGGTCTGATATTTCCTGACCTGGAAGGAACCCCACGTTCCCACCTACCCCAGGCCCCGCTCCTGACCCTGGGATAGGCTGAAGGGAGACGAGAGAGGAAAATGATGTCTAATCAAGGCCCCTTCCCTCCTCCTCCAAGCTGGAGGGCAGGAAGAAGGACACCTGGCCCCCTCGGCCCGCACGAAGCCTGCACCCCAGGCCTGGCCTGGGGCGGCGAACCTCGCTGACCCCGGGCGGACAGCGGTTGGCAGCTTCCTGTTTCTAAGAATCTGGGGCTTTGAAGGGCTTCTCCCGTCCCCACCGCCCTCCGTCCCCACTGCCCTGACACAGAGAGCATCATGGTGACCCTCAAGCACGGTCTCAGATTTCCCCTCCAGAGCTTGCAGGCTTTCGAAGGGAAGGGAAGCCAGCCGGCTGCGGGGACACCGCTGGGTGTGGCGAACTGGACCCACTGGAAATTAGCAGAAAATCCACCCAGCCCCCATGGTGCCAAGAACTGGGGACATTTCTAGAGGCTCGGGCCTTTGCTGTGCCCTTCCTTAGATGGCCCAGGCTGTCACCAGATGGGTGTGGTTTGCAAGGACCCCTGTTCCCCAGTCCCCCATCCATCGCTTTGGTTCGAAGTCCTGGAGACAATCCAATGTTGGGCACCTGGCCCGTGAGGAGGGAGCTGCCTCAGGGTTGGGTTGTGAGCTGGTGTGGGGTGGGAGCCCAGCTCCGCAGGACCCGGCCAGGGCGCCTGCTCGTGTGTCTGAAACAGTGCCTTCCGTGGTGAAATCAAGGCATGCACTTGACCGCTTTGGGTTCCTGTTTTCTCCCTGTTTAAAGTCTATCCCTCTGCAGGAGACCCTCTGCCTCACCATCCCTGGTCACTTGCAGCTAAGTGAAAAGAAGTTTCTGGAATTGGGAAATCAGTGAGAGCCGGGTCTGCAGCATGGTGTGTACCCCAAGGCAGCAGGCGGACAAAGGGAAAGGTGGGAGCATGGGAGGTGAGCTCCCCCCGCTGCCTGTGATGGCAGGGGCTGGCCCTGGGGCAGCGCCTAGACCCGCAGCAGACACGCACACTCCACCGCTTCCGAGGCTCCCGTCAGCCCCAATTCAGGGATTGAGTAACTGCACAGCCACTGAGTGGTGGGACAGGGCTTGAACCCAGATCCATCTGGCTCTAGAGCCCAGCTGGGCAAGAGGAGTGCTCAGGACTTGTAGGTTCTTGAAATCGTGGTCAATCAAGTCAGTCTGCCCCTGGCCCAGGAGCTGGGCTGGCAGCCTGTGCACCCCCCATTGGCTGTCCCTGAGATCGCCGTCTGCTTCGGAGTCTGCTTTTGGACGCCTGGACGCTGGGGCGTCAGGAGTCCTGGGTGGTGGAGACTGGAAGTCATTCCCCCTCAGCCCCGACCTCCACATGGCAGCTGCCTGGGATTTCCGTCCGTTCCCATTCGCTGGAACTGCGCAGGTGACCCACTCACTCAGCTCTGACCCCTCCCATCCTGTGATGCCCACACTTCCCACCCCCAGACCTGCACTCGGGAGGCTCTGGAAGCACAGCCCCAAGGGGGCCTGGGTACCGTCAGTTAGAGAGGCCCTCCCCTCTGAGGTCTGGAATAGTGCAGGTCCCGCGCAGACTCCCTGTCCATGGGGCTAAGTGCTGTTTTCATACCAAATTCGCTCCCAAAAGCCTGCACTGTCCTGGGGATGTGTCACTTTCCCAAAGGCAGGGCGGCCCCTGGAGCCCTCAGCAGGCTCATGGGTGGTGGCGGCGGGGGGGGGGGGGGGGGGGGGGGGCTGGTTTTAATGAAGATCCCCACCCCCACACCCACTGTGGGACTTTCTAGAGGTGGGGCCTGGTTATCTGGCTCTTTTCACACATGCCTCAGCTGGACACTAATGCTGAGAACCACAGGTCATCGGGAGACTGGTCTGCTGAACTGGCCAGACCGGGGCCCTTATAGGGAGGGACATCAGTGCTTGGGAGGACAGCAGGACATCACTGCTGTGAGACCCCCAGGAACCCCCGTTCCCCTGGCCTGGCCTCCTCTCCCGGGTCCCCGCACTACCTGTCCCCTCAGGAAGGTGAGGAATGAACTAGATGAGTCATGGGCAGTATGCTGGGCCAGTGCCAGCACCCCACAGCGCCCCAAACGTCAGTGGCCCTCCTCTCGTGTAGCCGGTATGTAGCTGCTCCTCTGCCTCCAAATCCTACCCATCAGAGAGCGGAGGGCTTCCAAGATGACCCCAATCCAGTCTGCTGTGCGCAGGAAACACGGTGGTGGGGAAAGAAACCCAGCGTTCCTCTGAGAGCTTCCTGTCTGGGCTCCCATCCACACCCTGGCTCTTTCTACCTACCGAGGAGGGACTCCTCACTTAACTGGCAGCAACTAGGGGCTGGACACAGGCCGTTTTTGTCTACTGCTGTCCCCCTGCCTACCTGCTTGGCATGAAATGGGCTCTCAGTGATTGTCTGTTGGATGGGTGGATGGATGGAAGGAGGGAAAGAAAGAAGGGAGGGAGGGAGGGAAGGAGGGAGGGAGGGAGGGAGGGAAGAAGGAAGGAAGGGAGGGAGGAAGGGAGGGAGCGAAGGAGGGAAAGAAGGAAGGGAGGGAGGGAGGGAGGAAGGGAGGGAGGGAGGAAGGGAGGGAGGGAGGGGAGGGAGGAAGAGAAAGGAAGGGAGGAAGAGGGAGGAAGGGAGGGGAGGGAGGAAGAGAAAGGAAGGGAGGGAGGGAGGAAGGAAGGAAGGAAGGAAAGAAGGGAGGGAGGGAGGGAGGAAGGAAGGGAGGGAGGAAGAGGAAGGGAGGGAGGGAGGGAGGGAGGGTGGGTCTGGTGTTGGGACAAGAGATCCCATAGAAAGAGACCTGAATTCTAGTTAGGAGAAAATTTATATTAACCTTAGAAGAAAATCTATATTAACCCCTGGCCACTGCTTTCTATCAAACGATGACGGTTATACCCGCCCCAGCTCCTTCAGAGCGGGAGTCCGTGTCTCAAACAGGATGAGTCCGCAGATGGTGGTGCTCCAAGGCAGCCAGGACAAGGGGCACGAGCCCTGGCACTGCGGGCACCCAGCAGCATTCCCCTCTTGCCCACGAGAGCGCTCCTTCTGAACTGATGGGTGAAGCACCGGCCGCCAAGGCCGTGAGGCTGTGGGTGGACCCCAGTACCTCCTCTTTGTCAGAACAACCGAGAGGAAGACTCAAATGGCCCGGCCGCTCCCTCCTATGGACATGGGGTTCGCGGAGCCAGAGCGTCCGAGCTGGCAGACACAACCGTGAAGTCATCTAGCCCCATCCCCTCGTTCATGGAAACAATATTGCAGTCTCCTTGGCGGTTATTAATAAAGGCCCCAGGCACCTCGTCGGATTCAGCTGAAATACTTATCACTTACAGAGGGGACAAGAATCACTCTTCCAAGAAGAAGGCAGACACTGGTTTATTAATTAATTACCTCTGGGGGTCCTGCCGAAACTGCAAGAGGGGATCAAGAGGGTGGGGAGCGAGCGGCAGAGAAGCTCCGGAAAGAGGGGGGGAGGCGTTCTGCTCACACTCCAGAGGGTGAGAGCTGACACCTTCCGCGGAGGGGAGGGGCCGTGGGGCTTGCATTCACAGTTTCTCTCTGTGCATTTTAAAACAAGGCTTGCTCCTCCTCCCACCCATCAGCAGAATCTAGGGACCTTAGAGGCTCCAGAGGCGGTTCCCTGTCCCCTGGGGTCCGCAGAGCCAATACAGAAAGCTCCAGTCTCAGCCCCCACATCCTTGGGCATCACCTTCCTCTTCAGAGCCCCTCACTGTGCACGCCCGCACGTGCGCTCGCGCACACACACACACACACACACACACACACAAAACCTTCCTAGTGCCCAGGGCCTCGGGACAAGACAACCTGGCACAGTCGTTTACACCCAGTGTTGAAGGTGTGCCACCACTCTCACGGCCCCAGAGAACATGCCGTGTAACTCTCATTTCTGTGCAGTTTGATGTAGGGCCCAGGAAGCACCCCGGGGACTGCTGGGGTGGGATGGCCGTCTGCCGGCCTGGATGTCACATCACCCTGGCAACCACAGTCTCCAACCCAAGAGGCAAGGGCTGGCACCAGTGTGGTGAATGGGACCCCGGAGCACATGCATCCGTGCTGGTTGGACTACCTCCCATTGGGACTGTATAAGTTTGCCAGCCAGGAGGTTGAAGGGAGCCTTGGAGACCACTCTGGAGATCTCTGAGGGGCAGTGGATGGGGTCCCTGCCTGTAGACGTGCTGTCTGTGCCTGGCACCAAGATGTCCCTTGAGGGGGGAAATGGGGCTGAAGTGGCCGCGTGCATGCTCTGGCCTGGCTGCGTCCACCAGGGGTGAGGAGAACCATTTTCTAATTCATGCAGAGGTGCGAATAGGCTAGCCTCGGTCCCCTTTCTATGGGGAGGCATGCTGCTTCATGGAGCATCTCAGCGAGTGTTTGCTTATGTGGGAGGTGTGCTACGTGGGCCTGTGTGTGTGGCGGGGTAATATGTCCGTGGAAAAAAAACTCAAGGAAAGAGCAATGGGTTTGGGAGAGGAGAGAAAATAAGGGCCAGAGGTGTTTCAAGAAAGCAAAGGCTCTCAAACCCCAGCGCTGGGCAGGGCCCTGAAGGAGAGAATCCCTGGGACAGCAGGAAGTGGGGTCCCACGCACACAGCAGCCTGAAGGTCCTTGGGAAGAACAGGCATCAACACACAGCCAGGGGAGGCCCTGGGCACCCCCAACCCCCTGGGGCTCCTGTCCGTCATGAAGTGCCCAGGCGAGTGGGGTTCTAGATGGGGGAGGAGCCAACCAAGTAGGTGAAGGCGGGACCAGGGGAGGGAGCCGTGGCCTTGGACTAGGACAACCCTGCTGTGCCATCCCAGTCTTGGTCTCCCTCTGGCTGCAACCCCTCAGTTTCACCTCCTGCTACTTCCGCCTGCTCTCAAGGGAAAAGATCCAAGCCCTGGCCAGGTGGCCCAGCTGGTCGGACTGTCATCTGTGCACCAAAGAGTTGTGGGTTTGGTCCCTGGTCGGGGCGTGCACAGGAGGCAACAGATCGATGTTTCTCTCTCTCTCTCAAATCCATGAACATATCCTTGGGTGAGAATTAAAAAAGAAGAAGAAAAACTATCCAAAACTTTGACATAAGGCATAAAGAAGACTGTTGTCCTCTCAGAGTCGTACTAGAACACTGTCTGGGGGTGCTGCCTCAGGGCCACCTGGCTTTCTCGGGGCAGCTGTCAGACTAACAGACGAACACACTAGCTGCTAGACTCACTGCTGCCTGCCGGGAGAGCCCAGCCTCTGCGAAGCTGGCATTATGCTTAGGAAACTGATAAGGCGCGAGAGATTTCTGTCCAGGGGAAAATATAACCCCAAAGGGCATGGCTTTATTACCTGCCGGGCATGAACTGTCTTTGAATCTAATTTAGCAATTTTATTCAGCATTCTTTTTTCTCCATTAATGTGTCCACATATACATAATTTTTTAATTCCTCATTTGAACTATCATCCTGCTGGTTCCCTCATTCATGACTTCAATAAATCTTTGACTCACGCTCAGTATATACTTGTAAAGAATTACATTTTGAACGTTTTGAAAATGTGACACTGTCTCAGCACCCACACGAACCATCTCCTGCCGCTGGACAGGGGCTGACGCATCCCCCTCCCAGGCAGCCATTGCCCGGCCCGAGTCTGCCTCATCCAGCCAGCAGCCAGCGCCTCCCGCTGCCTGGCTGGGCCTCCGGCCTGATGTTGGCCTCGCTCAGTGAGAGGAAGGAGGACACGAGGTGAGTCCCAGGACCCGGCCAAGCCAGCCTGGCAGGCTGGGGCGTGGGTGAGTTTCCAGACCTGGGGGCCGGGAGATTGGGACACCACAGGCCCTTTTGCCAGGAGGCAGCCTCAGGCCAGCACTGAAGCTCATGAGCCTCCTTCTTTCCCTGCGCACAGAGGGACTCAGGCCTGGGCCCCCTCCGGGCCTGCGGTGGGCATCCAGGCCTGCGGTGGGCATCCGAGGGGATGGACCGTAGGTGGGGGGCGGTTGGAAAAGCTGGATGGGCGTCAACAGAGCCTGCTGGGTTTGTGGGGTGGGCAAAAATGTTACCTTCGGCAGCAGGTAAAACAAACAATGGGAAAACAAGAGACTGACACTGGGTGAATGGTGTCATTCATTAATTTGCAAACATTAATGACATACTAGGGGAAGGATTCTTTAAAAAATAAAATCCCATCTCTGGAATCCGCAGGTTTGCAGAAGCCCAAACCCAGCAGGGGCTGTGAGCTGCGCCAGGTCTGAGCGGCCCTGAGGGCTTCAGTGCGGGAGGACCGCTGCAGCGCCCCCAGGCCCTTCCCCGCTGCAGACCTGCGGGGGACCCCTGAAGACAGGGGAGCAGGGGCAATAGTGGTCCAGGAGGGATCCAGCCGCTCAGTTGTTGGGCTGAAGGTTCCCGTCCAGGCACACAGCTGGGTTGCAGGCCAGGTCCCTGGCTGGGGGCGTGGCAGAGGCAACCAACTGATGTATCTCTCACACCAATGTTCCTCTCCCTCTCTTTCTCCCTCCCTTCCCCTCTCTCTAAAAATAAATAAAATCTTTTGAAAAATGTGCCATGAAAAAAATAAAAAATAAAATCCCTGCAGCCTCTCTGACAAGCTTCTTTCCTAGAAATGAGACATTTCTTGACAACTTTATCATGTAGAGCAAATCTTTGGGGTTTTTTCTTCCCTGTGTTCTTCCAAGCTTCTAGTTAGAGAAAAAGAAAAAAATAAGGAAAAAAGGTGTCTAAAGTCCACCAGTATTAACTCCCTGTGACAGGGATGAAGAAGGAAAATCACTTGAATAGACCAAAAACGAACAATGCTGACGGCTCTCGACAAAAAAAAACCTGAATGTGAAAGCGAACAGTGAGCATAGTTGTCTTAGAAGAGAGTTTTTAAATGCGTTTATTTCCTATGCACTTTTTTAAATTTAAGGGATGCTTTAATTCAGAAACATGTCAAGTTTATTGATGGGGAAAAAAGCAACCTCCCCACCCCCCCCCCCCCCCCCCCCCCCCCCCGGCCCCACGGAGGAAGGCGGCGCCCAGCGGAGCCTGCACCGGCCACCACCGCTGTCTCCCAGCACCTCTGGTGGCTCAGAGCAGGCCCTCAAGGAGCGCCTCACCTGTGTGGCCTTGGGGAGGGGCGGGCACGGCAGGTGCCGGAGCTGAGTCCTGGGGCCGAGAGACAGGGAAAAATGTATCTCTCCAAAAATACCTTCTCATGGGTGGTCCCTGAAATCTCACCACTGGTGGTGTGTCCCTGAGAATCTTAAAGGATGCTTTTCCCTCCAGAAGGCCTCTCTGGAAATAGGGGGACCTGACAGGGGCCTGACACTGATGCAGCCGAGAGCCCAGGGAGCCCAGAGCCGGGCGCCTGTGCGGGGACTGTGGGAACACAGGCCCAGGAAGGGGAGCGGGCAGAGAACCGCGGCACTGCCTGGGCCCAGGTCACCGTTTCCTGGGGGCCGAACTGTAGGAAACCTGTCCGCGTGGAATGGCACACGCAGCCCAGCCCTGTTGGAAAGCGCACAGGTGCATGTCGGCACGCAGGACACCAAACCCACGGATCGGTTCTCCCCTGGGAAACCAGGCCTGCATTGTACCCGGGCTGCTTTGTGACTCGCTCTTGCTGAAACTCCCTCACCCTGAGTCGAAGCAGCAAATACTTACTGCACATCTTTAAAGAAACTTCCTGAAGTCTGTGCTAATTCTCCCCAGGATTGAAATGTAACCAGACCAATTACTCTTATTGTTCCCTGGCATTTGCAACATTTTTTCCTAGTTAATCTGTAAGAAGTCATCAGTAACATCCCTTCCGTTGCTATCTGTAAAAAGTAATTACCTAAAGTAAACCCAAGTATGATGAATGAAAACCTTCCTTGATGTATGCTATTAGAAAGCCAATAAAGGCTTGTCAAGGCCAGGGTCGGGGCGCTCTCCTCTTGAGAGAGTGGCCGTGCCGTCCCTTTTCCTCCACAGGACTCGGTAGTCTGTGTGACTTTGTCTCGTCACATCCACATCCGCATCACTGGACGTGCCCTTGTGGCCTGAGACAGGACAGAATGGCTCCTCAGAGACAAATCTGGATGGAAAGCTGGCATCGGTGTGGGTGACAGAGGACGCGCCTGGCCATGCCCCCAAGCTGGGCTGGCAGTAACAGCACCCGCCCTCACTTCAGAACAGCTCGGCTTCCCTTCTCTTCTGCCAGGGGGAGGCCAGGGTGATAGTGTTGTCCCGTTTTACAGATGGGGAGACTGAGACCCAGGAAAGTGTAGAGCCCAAGGCTGCACCCCACTCTCACACCCGCACTCCCACACGCGGCCAGAGGAACCCAGCAGTCCAAGGTGCTCTCTGTGACAGACCCATTGCTGAGGGAAAGGAGCCCAAGCCAGGCTGGGGGTGCTTTCTGTCCCTTCCCTTCCTTCCCCACCATGGGGCTGGCTCTGGGCTTGGCTGAGACTTTGGAAACTAGGGCTGGGGAGGGTGTGATGGGACCTGACCCAGGAGGACAGCCCTCCCCTACTGGCCCCTCTTTTCCGTTATCTAGTGGGGGCCACCCACGAGCATCTGGCCAGGGCATGCGGGCTAGGTTCAGGGCTCCAGGATCCCAGAGACTGGGAGTTGGGGGACCTCAGAAACCACGGCACCCAGCTCCTACCCACCTGAGATTCCTCAACAGCAGCAGCGAACACAGCATCGCCCTAAGGCAGCAGGCTCAGACGCTCAGGGACCTGGGGAATGACAGGTCCCTGGGGCACGATGTAAGCACCATGCAGGCAGCTGCTGTGACCATTACCATGGCCACTGGGCTGGATGGTGTGGCTGTCCACACCCCTGTTTCCTTCGCTTCCTTCTCAGGGGAACCTGGTCTTCGGGCCTCCTGCAGGGGGCGCCTCTGCACACCCCAACCTAGCCAATGGGAACTGGTTGTGGAGGAGAGAGGAAGACAGCCCCAGGGACACCCTCCCCCAAGGCCCACCTCAGAGCCCAGGCTGGCCACTTGAGGCTTTGCCTGCTCGCAAAGGTGCACATGCAGTGGCCCGGGGTCCCCACTCTCTTTTATGCTGGAGGAAGCCGAGGTCCAGAGGCAGCGGGTGCAGACAGAGCTCCCAGGCTTTTCCACTCGCCCCTTGCTGCTGGGAGCAGGGGCGGGGGGCGGGGAGCTGTTTTTAAAAAGCTTTTAGCAAGCAAGCAGTGATAGAGAGAATGTGAAACCAGGCATTGGGAGGTATTTCAGGGTAGGGGCGGCCTTCACCTTTGGACCTTTCTGCATCTCTCCTCTCTCTTCTGTTTGAGATGAGCTCAGTGAGCAGGGTTGCAGGGTTACCGGCAGGAACTCCCCAGCGGGCCAGGACCCCCAGGGCAGGACGGCCCTTCCTGCAGTTGCAAGTGCAGGAGCGAGCGCTCACAGGGCAACATCTCCGAAAGGGACCTTGAAGCAGACCCTTTGCACCAACCACGCTCCTCCTCCCCGTGGTGTGTGGTTCTGAAGTCACATCCTTTAAGTTCAGAAAGCTCATTAGGTCCCCAGGGTGGCTGGCCACTCTGTGGCTACCTCTGGAGAGGCCAGAGCTTTGGGGCCAGAGCTTTGCGGTTAGCAGGGAGGACTGTGGACAGGGAAAAGAATTTGAAATGTGGCCTAAAGGGGGAACCTTGCCGTGCAGGGCCTAGTGGGAAGAAACAGGGTCAGGAGAAAAAGATGAGGACCGGTACTGCCGTCCAGGCCCCGAGGCCAGCTCACTGTGTGACCTCAGACAGGTCACTCGGCCTCTCTGGGCTTATCCCCTCATCTGTAAAATGGAAGGTGGGGGCAGGCAGGGGGACACTCTCAGAATCAGAAACCAGCACTTTGCCCTATGAGATTGATTTGCTGTCTTAAATTTCGAGTTACACTTAAAGGAGAGGGTTCTATGTTTGTCAAAGTGGGGGCAAGTGGGGTCAACAAGCTTTAAAATCCCTGGACTAGAGGCCCCCCAGTAGACCGTTAAAGAGGGTTGTCCTTGACTGTGTGACTTGCCAGGACCACAGCGTTCCCAGCTCCCCTCCTGCATCACAGGGTTGAACCAGGGGACAGGGTGTGGCCTGAGGGCTCTGAGCAGGGACAAGGGGACCCCGAAGCCTTCCCTTTTCTTCGCCACCTTCCCCAGACCCATGCGTCCTGGGAGCAGAAGCCAGCTGCTGCCCTTTGTCACCCCCTTGCCCTCCCTACTCCAGCCCCAGCTAGAAGCAGGTGAGCTTCGTATGCACCCTGGGAGTCCTTCATTGGACATGTGGTTAGTTCCACTCGGTTCAACCGGGTCCGCACTGGGGGACAGCGAGGGGAGGGGGAGTGGGAGGTGAGACCTCCCCAGCAAAGGCCCCTCAGGGCCCCCCCACCTAGTTCCCTGAAGCCGTTCCAGTTTTGGCGGTGATCTGCAGAGACACAGGTTCAAAAGGCCACCACTTTTCACCCTGTCCTCCCTCCAAGTCTGTTCACAGGGATGAAATGTTCAAAGAACGTGCCCCAGGTGCCTGGCCTCCAGTCCTGCTGCCCACCCTTCCTGTCTCCAGAACCCCCCTGCCCTGCCCCAGCTTCCTTGCCTGCAGTGTAGGCAGGGGGAGAAACTGCTGTGTGTTTCAGTGCAGGTTAGAGCTAGGCTGCCCAGGGCATCCGTATCTCAGTTTTGAACACTGCACCCTTGAGCCTGCTCCCCCAGTACGAGTTACTAAGTGGCAGGGAGGCCCCTGGAGCATTAACGAGGTCCGCATCAGGGTCATAGGGCAGGTAGCTACAATGCAAACCCCAGCGCCATCATCCACCAGCCTCCTCTCTCAACGAGAGTGACTCATCAGCTGCCGAGACCCACCGCCCTCTTCCTAAATGCCTCTTGAAGCCGTCCACCTCTTCATTCCTGCACCACCTCCCACGTGCAGCCCACTGTCACCCACTAGCAGTCCTCCTGCCCCAGGTATTCCTCTGGGGTGCCTGACCATGCCGCATCCCACCGTCTTGCCCCCTCTGCTCTAGACGAGGCAGCCTGAACATCACATCCTAAATACACCACGCGTTTATTGGTTCATGATGCTCCTTCTGCCCAGAGTGCTCTCTACTTTTCATTACCAAACTCCTACTCATCCCACAATACCCCAAACACCAGGCCCTCCCTGAAGCCTCTGTCTATCCCCTGCATCTGCCCCCAAGCAAGACTGATTTCACCCACCCCTTGCCTGCTACCCATTTGGCTCATAGAGCCTTCATTGATGTTTTCCTCTCTATTCCATACCCTCTGTCCAAGTCCCCACCTCAACCTCCCGACAAAATACTTCTGCCCTCCTCTGATATCACTTCTTCCCAGAAAACATCCTCCGGCCACTCCCAGCGCCAGATCGGAGTGAACCCCCACCCACCGGGGGCTCTCGTGACACCTCCACGCACAACCACTTTGGAGCAGTGTTGACACCACAGACTTCTTTTCCGGAGCAGTTTTCAGTCCGATGCTGCCTTTTACTCGTCCGCCTCCCTCACCTCACTGAAGGCTCCCTATTCAGTGTGTGTCTGGCACACAGCAGGGTCCAGTAAGTACCTGTTGCAGTGGAGGGAGGGGGGGAGGGAGGAGGGAGGGAGGGAGGGAGGGAAGGGGCGGAGGGAGGGATGGCAGTCACTCTAGGTCTCAAATTTCCAGTCTCAGTTTTATGAGACTTTTTTCTTTTCATTAATGGCTATTTACTAAGATGTAATTAAATGGAATATACTTTATACCTCCTTAATTAAGATCTTTCATAGAAATACATTCACAGTGTAAAATAATCCATTGTCAGCCCCGTGCTGACTTACAGCTGAGATGCAGCGGCCACAGTTTTAGTGGTTACCCTGGCCGTGGCCACCTCTGCCCAGTGGCCTGGAGTTCCCAAGGTGTAGGGCCTTGGTTTTGCATCTTTGCATTCCTCCCAACCCCTCCACGTAAAGAAATCCCTCCACATAAAAAAAAAAAAATCCCTAGCTGATGCTCACTGAATTAACTTCAAATGAATTGAGTTGAGACCCCCAAAAGAAACCTCTTCCCGGGTCATAGGCCACAATTTTGTAACATCCTGCAAGTTCTGGTCTAGTATTCTATCACCCGAGTGGGCCCAGGGTCCCATCCGGGAGGCTTCAAAACACCCCTGACAGAAATTCCTCCTGGGGGCTGTGCCTTCTGTGCCCTTCCTGCCTCTGCTCCTCTCCGCTCACCAGGAGTGAAGTTCAGGGCCGCGAGGCCGGGCCTGGGCTGTGGCCCTTCCCACACCCTGACCACGGTGTTCACACACGCTTTTTAACCGCCCTGAACTTCAGTTTCCTTGTCTGGAAAATGGGCATACTGACACTTGTCTCTCAGAGATTCTTGACACGAGAAGCCAGCCCACTTATGTCGTGTCCTCCTTTTTGTATGTGGACTTTAGAAAGGACTTACAGTACACAGGAAGGATGAGGCTATAGTTTTGCTGTTTAAAAGCCAGGGGCCTAGCAGCAGGTGCAGAGAAGAGCCCTTTGGCCTCTCAGCACAGGTGAGGGTAAGAGTTGGAGGGGCCGGCACCACTGTGGCTGACTGCCAGCCCGTGCTAGGCACCCCATGTGTCCTATCTCACTCGGTCCTTGCACTGGGAGACACCACCCCCCACTTTATAGAGAAGGGAGTGCAAGCAAAAAGAAATGAAGTGACTTGCCCTGAATCCCAGTCTCATCGGGGGTGGGGTCTAAGCCTGGTGTGTTGTTTCTCTAGCCCTCGGCCCGGGCCTGGCACAGCACACAGCCAGTGCTGGCCGTGGATTTGGGGGATACCCCAGAGGTACTCCGCTCTGTGTGCTGCCCCCACCCCACAGTGCCCCCCCCTTGCCTATCAAGGAGTCTGAAATTCGACGTGCTCTGGACCTAAACACAGAACTGCAGGAGCCAAGACGCATCTGATAGGTCTAGAGCTCCCCCAGTGCATAAACCCACTTGGCAACTAATGCTGCAACTGATCCCCCAAGGCGCTGAGGAGCTGGGACTAGGGATGAGTAATTTCTGATGGAAGGGAATGGAGCTGTCTGCAGCGGATCTGTGGATGAGGCCAGTGGGAACAGAGCAGACCGTGGCCAGGGCAGCTTGGGAGGAGCCCGAAGCTCTGAGGGCAGGGGGAGCAGCAGGGAAGGGGGGTGGAGGGGAGGGGAGGCTCCTGCTGGGCCCTGGAAGAGACTCCTGGACAGATGCTGATAAAGCCAGTGTGGGGGAGGTTTGCAAGAAGAAACTCCAAATTCCACCCGCCACCACCACCACCAGTCAAAGGACATGTTTAATTTTCCCTGGGCCTTCACTTGAGCTAGGAGGGTCTGGGGGTCCTGCTGGAGACGTGATGAGGATGTTGAGGAGGAAAACAGAGGAGGAAGCAGCGAAGTGTAGAGACGGAGGGAGGCCAGGCCCCTTGGCACCAACCGTCAACCAAATCACCCCGCAACCCAGGACGTGGCCCCCTCTGGGCCCAAGAGCTCCTGCAAAGAGTCTCCAGGGACACCAAAGTCAGGGTGAGGGTCCCCAGTTTCCCCCAATCCAGCCTTCTCTGCTGTGTGTGCCTGCATTACTGAGCTTCCAGGTGAGATTCTGTTTGGGGAAGAAAAAAGCTGAGAGAGAATTCCATTGCCTTTTTTTTGTTTTAAGTTTAAAAGAGAAGGAATTAGAGCAGAAGAGAAGGCACAAAGCTACCTGGGTAGGGGAAGAATTTCTGACACATGATACGACATAGATGAACCTCGAAGACAATATTCTAAGTGAAATAAGCCAAACGCAGAAGGACAAGTGCTGCACAATTCCACCTATACGAGCTCCTGGAGGAGTCGAACTCATGGAGACAGAAAGCAGAGGAGAGGTCCCCAGGGGCTGGGGGAGGGGAGGCCGGGCCGGGGTGTTGGTGTCTGTCGGTGTCTGTGGGAAACAGTTTCTGTCCGAGGGGACACAAAGGCCGGGAGACGCGTGACAGTAACGGACACCTGTGCAGCTGTGTGAGTGCACCTCATG
The DNA here is from genome assembly GCF_004126475.2 of Phyllostomus discolor. Lineage (NCBI taxonomy): Eukaryota > Metazoa > Chordata > Mammalia > Chiroptera > Phyllostomidae > Phyllostomus > Phyllostomus discolor. The sequence continues at coordinate 19,684,940 of NC_040911.2, forward strand.
CCGCCGCACTGGCCACTAACAACGGTACATTTGCCGTTAAAACTGTGCGCTGGAAATGGTTAAAATGGCAATGTTCGGGGTATATTTTACCACAATAAAACTTGTATTTATTTATTAAAATAAAACCACTTTAAAAGGAACAAAAGTCCCAGGCCCCAGTTTTCTGATTTCTAGAAGGGCTCCGTCTGGGGGCCCCTGGGTGGCGAAGCGAGGTGCTGAGCCGGGATGACAAGAATGCCCCAGCCTGGCGGGCCCCGGTCACACACCAGGAAGAAAAGGGCCCCGGGAGTAATGAGAAACATGAGGGGCTCGAGTTTGCCATGGGAACCGCAGCACGAGCGCCACACATCCCCTTTGTGGGAGCCACCGTCCATCTGCTCCTGGGAAGGCAGGCAGCTGCCAGAGCGCTCCAGGGCACGGGCTGGGGGCCGGCGGCTGGGGGTGGGAGCAGGCCCAGCTCCGAGCTTTCCCAGGGCACAGTGCAGACAGAGCTCCTCCCAGCCCTTGGGTGCTGGGGAGGGTCCAGAGAGGGCTCTCCGCGCCCGTGTCTGCTCCGGGGGGTGCCTGGCAGGCTGCATGGAGCCCGTGGAGCCTCTGCTGGGGTGCTGGGCCCCCTCCTCAACATCAGCAGGGTGTTCCTAAGCCCTCCCTGTTCTGGACGCTGCATTCTCTTATCATTTCATCCCTTTGAGTTGGGTCATCAAAGGCAAGAGACACCATCTCCATGACCTGCCCTCTGGGAGGCATCAACCGGGCCGGTCCTCCCAGGAAGGACACCGTGGGCCGCTGGGGAGAGAGGAGACCTCAAGAGAGCCCCCCCTCGCCGGGCCACTCCAGCCCAGCGGCCCCCGAGGCCTCCCTTCCCTCGTCTGCCTGGCAGGCCGGCTGCCTTCACAGGTGGTTGTCGGGATGAAAGAAAGCCTGCGTGATGCTCTGTGGAAGTGGGCGTTGGAATTAGCCCTGGCCTCTGGCGGACATCACCATCCCCAGAGGCTGAGCATGGGCCACGCTAGACCAAGGGCTGCAGTGCCGAGCTCGCGGCCCACGGGGGAGGCCACGTCCTGGCAGGAGTCGTGTGGTGGGGCAGGGGGCTTGGGGTGTGTAATGAGAAGGAGGAAGGAGCCCTCAGACCGCTCATTACCTTTGGAGTTTCCAGTCCACACCCCCCCACGCTCACACGCAGACAGGACTTCCTCTTTCAGGGTGAGCAGGAAGCTCCCCTCCCTCATCAGTACCATGGTGGGGGGGGGGGGCAGTGGGAAAAGAAGGGAGAGTGGGAGACAGGGGGCGGCACAGAGGTGAGAAGCCTCATTCTCCCTGTGCCCCAGGAGGCCCACAGCCCGGACTGCACGCAGCCCTTACAAAACAGCACCGCAGTGTGGTCAGCATGAAGGGAACGTATGGATTCTGCCCTTCTTGAAACACACAGGGTTTAACAACTGTGGATGAAACAGCCCGGCAGAGGCAACAGAACATTCTGTTCCTGTAGCCAGAGCAAGAGGAGGCTCAGTCCCTAGCCCTGCCTCCCGTGCACATCCTAACGGGAGAGCCCTAACCCCTCGGGCCAGCCCTTCCCACGATACTCCTTCCTGTTGCCAGGGCAACATGAGCTAGTTCTACAGACGGTGGCCCTCTCTTCCAGAACCGAAACAAGCTAGAACGTGGGGTGAGCTGGGATCAAGCCTCAGGTGCCCCACACAGGGGATGGTGGAGAGGACAGCGGTGTCCTGATGCCGCAGAGCACTGTTTCCAGGCTGTCTGGGTGCACACAGGACCCCCCCCCCCGGGACAGGCCGTGGTAGGTTTATGGCTCCCGGCACGGACACAGGAAGAAAGGAAGTGACCCGCCGAAGGACGCCCAGCAAGTGAGCATCAGGGTCAGCACTACAAGTAGTTCCCCGTTCTCCAACCACAGCTCTTGAGCAGCACCCCCTGAAGGAACCCATGTGAGAGCTGGTGGCTTCTAGGGTGTCCCTGAACTTGGCATTGCTGAAGCATGGCAGAGAGTCCAGCACTGCCCTCATGGTGCACTCCTGGGTCGGTACTCCCTTCGCTCTACCCTGAAGGAACTCTGCCTTGCCCTCAGGATGCCTCCTGATACGGCCTCTCCAGGCCTCTGTACCCAGCTCTCAGAAATGACACGTGGTCAAGTTCAGCTCATTGCGAGTCAGTGTTTAAGAAACAGCCGTTGGTTGAATGGATGGGAGTAAACCGACATGAGAATATCGAGGTTCAGAAAGGTTAAGTGACCTGTCCGAGGTCACACAGCTAGTGAAAGGCAGAGCAGGGTTGGAATGCAAGCGTTCTCGCCCCAGACTGTAATTCCAACCACCACGCTGGACTCTCAGCACAGGTCACACCACTTCTTTCTTCACAGCCAGGACCTGGTGCACAGTAGGTGCTTCACGACCCGCTGTGTGACTGAAAAGACTGAACCCCATGGTGCTGTCCCAAGGAGAACAGAACTACAGAATCGAGTTGCCTGCAGAGGAGACCCAGCTGGCTTTGCCCGGATAGCTGATGAGGCCTGGGACACTGCCCATGACAGACGCTGATGAAGGTGGCCTGGAATCCCGGGCCCAGCAGGAAGCTGGGGCACTCACGAGCTTCTTTCTGCTCCTCTATCCCAAGGCTAGGCCCTGTGCTCAAGTCTTGGTTTCCCATCCAGTGGCCCTGGGGGTTCAAGGCAGTGATGTGGGCAGAAGGCAAGGTGATAAAGGAGGCAGCTGAGGGAAGAGGGAACGATTTAACCAACATCTTTTATTTTCTGCTTGGACCTCACACGCCAAGACAATCTCAGCCAGCGTCAGGCAAGCCCAACCTACATCTCCAAGATGAACTCAGTGAACTTCCGAAAACTCTTCCCATGACGGATTCTCTGCACGAGCACAGGGGCTCATGCAGGACCAGGGAAGCACACCGGCTAGGCAGAGTCATTTGCTATCAGACTATCGGAATTACCCACCTAGGTTCTCACTCAGCGGCTCTGGGGAGGGGCCCAGAGATTCCCGTGTTTAACAAGCTCCCTAGGTAAGGGCTCTGCCAAGGGGATCGCTTGAAGACTCGCTGGCCACAGGTAGCGGCTCTCAATCCAAGCTAGACGTTGAAGTCTTATAGGGGAGAGGTGACTGCCCCTCCCAGGCCAGCTGCAGGAAATATCAAGGAGTACAGCCCAGTGATCTGAACCGTCTAAAGTGCCAATACTTTAGGAAGGCTTGAGAACAAAACCTCTAACCTGACATTCAAGGGAACTGAAGTCTAGCCTTGACTGAAGCACCAAGTCATGCAAATCTGGTGGGGAAATTAAGTCCCGTTTCGTAGCATGTATTGCCAAAGTTTATGCAATCACAAGTTGTTCCGTGCGGAAGCTTTAGGCAACGTGGGTTTTAAGGCCCAGTTTGGGGGCACCTCTTCATTGAAACTGCCTGATTATAAGGACACCAGGCAATGAGTCCAACAGACCCATCTGTCATTCAAAAACCAATGCTGCCCTGCCACAAAGAGTGGTGGTACGAGGCTTTGGCACCAAGGCATGGAACAGAGAGCCACTTTTCTTCCAAGTAGGAGCCCACTTCCCTTCCAGGTTTCTACTGTGGACAAATTGTTCCCCGCCCATAGTGCTGAACATTGATGCCGCCCTCTCGTGTGAGCTCGGATCCTGAAAACCCCTGAACTGCAGAATTTTAAAGCAGGAGGAGACCTCAGGGATCATTCATCTGGTCTACCCAACATCTGGAGCGGGTTGAACCAGTTGAATAGGAAGCGAAATCCCAAAAGGCCCTTGGAAAAACCCCAAAACTCAGCATCTGTAAGAAGAGATCCCACATCCCCCAGCAGATGGGCAGCCTGGACGGAGCCTTTCATCCACCCAACCCCAGTGTCTTCCTGTTGTGTTTGCTTCATACGGTCCACAGTGTTGTTTTGCTTTGGTGATTTATTTCCTTTTTCTTAGAAATTAAGTATATGATGAATTTCCTCTTGGTGTGCATCCCAGAAGCCCAACGGGAGAGGACTGGGCCCTCAGCCAGTTTCAGAAAATCCATCCTTTCTAGCAGGACACAGAAGGCCTTTTGCTAGACTTGCGTTTTCACTCTCCAAGACTGTTTTTGCTTCCTCTCATTTCCCTGACCGCTAGCACAGCACCTGACATAGAGTGGACAATTCATAGGTGTGTTAAGTGAATGAATGAATAAGTGAATGAATGAGTGAGTGAATGAATTCACCTAATCTCAGGACTAGGAAGGGTAAAGAAAGGTCTCAAGACAGAGCTACCCTTGAGCCATTCCAGAAAGGAACACTTTTTTCCAGTTTAGAAGCTTCTCAGAAATCCCACCCTTCCTGTCGAGACTCCAGCACATCCTAACCACTGTGCTCTCAGGAAGTTCCCCTGGGCCCTGGCCGGGCAGCTCAGTGGGTCAGCGCATCTCCGCTATGCACCACCGTTGTGGGTTTGATGCCCTGTCAGGGTACATATGAGAATCAGCCAATGAACGCATAAGTAAATGGAATAACAAATTGATGTTTCTCTCTCTCTTTTCCTTCCTTTCTCTCTCTAAAAATCAATATGTAGAATTTTTTTTTAAAAAAGAAGTTCTGGAATCTCCCAGAAGACACTGCTGGGCTCTCCCACTGACTGAACACAAGGAACCCAGGAAGCAGCTCTCCATGGGCCCTCACCAAGTCCTCGGGGGTGTATCACAAGGTGCACTCGGGGTCTGAGGGGGGCACTGGGAGCAGCGCGCTGTCCTCTGGGGCCGGGCAAGGCTTGGGGGGGAGGAGGGGTGGCACTGCCCGTAGATCCCAGCTCATCTCTGCCTGTCCCAGGGGCACAGGCTGCATCCCAAGAGCTGGCTCTTCATGAGACCCCAGCTCATACTGGCCCTCCATCATTCATTCACAAGCGATGGTGCTTCCCCTGCAAAAGATTTTAACTTTTTTCAGGGTGACTGCCTCGCTGGATTCCTCTCCTGCAGTCGCTCCTCTCCCTTGCCCACACCCTGCACGCTCAGGAAAACCTAGCCACAAAGTTGGAGGGCCCCGTCACTAAGTGAGGACGTGGAAATCCGGAAGTGAGGTGGGAGGTCCTAGGTCACGGAATGAGAAGGTGCCCTGCCCAGATTTCATACTCGGGACCCTGAATACCAACGGCATCGCTGGGAAGAAATGACTACATGTGTTCACTCAGCACAGAAAAGGTTCCTCCAGGGTCTTCTCGAGGCAGACACGGGTCATCCCAGAGCAGACCCCCTGAACCTTTGACCCTATGTGACCCAGAGTCGGGGGTGTGGGGTAGTTGACACAGAACTTGGGTTTCTGAACAGCCCACAGGGGAGCCTCAAGGCCTGGCTAGGAGGCCCTGCCATCCAGGCTCCTGCCGCCCAAGCCCTCCTCCCCTGCCCACCCAGAGCTGCTTCCAGAGAGCCCCGCCCCTCCCCTGCTCCAGCAGGAAGGCTGGCAGCTGCCTGGAGAGGACTGGCCGGAGGAGCAGGGGCGGGAGACAGGGTAGGGACACCTGGGGGAACCAGGGACCCTCCAGGGTGTTAGAAGCCAGGGGAGTCCCAGGGACCTCCAACCCACTCACCCTCTCTTGTCACACAGAGAGAAACAGACCCCCGAGAGCCCAAGAGGGACCCGCCGGGACCTGGGCCAGGGCTCTTCTCCACCATCGGAACACCCCTCAGGTTCCAGGAATCCTAGCCAAACAGATGCTGCCAGAGGCCTCCGGCCCTTAGCGCACAGAGAGGCCAGGAGGAATCCATGGGGTCCGGTTCTTCTGGCATTGCTACACTCCCGGGGGCCATGGGGTCCTCAGCAAAGGCCACCCTCAGCCAGCACAGGAGGACAGGGTGTCAGAGGGGGCCTAAGGGCCACCCTCTGAAATCACCAGAGGACACTCCACGGTGCCTCCAGCCTCTCTGGCCACCTCTAAAGAAAACAAAATCCAATTGTAAACCAGTCCTAACATCTAGGCATCAAGCCATAGACGAAGGAGAGTGTCTTACATTGAGGGGTGGGGAGTGACCCGAAATCACAAGCCCAGGGGTTCGCCTCACCGTTGTGCCAAGGAAACGTGCCCTAGTGAGGGTCCTCGAGGGGCCACACAAAGTCCCCTGCCTGTGGTTACTTTAGAGGATGTGTTCCACGGCCTCGGGGCTTTTTCTCCGAAGCTTCCCCAGCGCACACCACAACACATGTGGGCTGACTGTGGCGGTCTTTTGACCGAAGCAAACTTCTTCTGGTTGGGGAGGACATGCATAGGTAGGGACGGGGTGGGGAGTGCAAGGTCCTGGGAGACTTTTGTCCCTAGGAGAGTGGTCAGGCCCTCTAAGAGGTGAGTTTGGAAGTCACACTCTTGGTGGTGGACCCCACTATTTCATGTGACCTCTTCAATGGCACTCAGAAAGTCCAAGGAGACCCCGTGACAAAGAGGTGTGTTCCCTGGCCCCAAGGAGCTTGCAGCTGGGCTGGGGCACAAGGCCATCTCACTAAGAAAATGACAGTCATCATCACTCAACCAGCCCCTCAGCCCCCACGGGCTGGACTGCCACTTGACTCTCTGCTCTTCCCCATGCACCCTGCCCTGGGCCCACGACAGGGCTACGTACCGGGTAGGCATCAACCACACAGGGGAGGGGATGTGCAGGCGTGAACAGGGTGGACACCTTGAGTCAAGGAGCAGCCCAGGCCCTGAGAGAAACTAGGTGCAGGCACCGCTCGCCCAGCTCCTGTGAAAGCCGGAGCTTTGCAAACAAGGCCGATCCAGCTGGAGACACCAAGGTGTGTTCCTTTCAATAGTCTCAACGCCTAAAATAGAGCTGTCTGTTCTGCCAGGATGGAAGACACGGCCTTTGCTTCCTCTGCAGCTGAAGGAGCTGGAAGAATTAAGAATGCTCACCTTCAGGGCCACATGCAAAGCCCAGAGAAGGTGTTTGCATGGCAGACAAGCACAGCAAAGCCACATTTATTCAGACTCCTCTGGTTCAGAATGGTAACAACTCCCACTCGTTTGGTTGGTCAGCTAATATTTACGGAGCATTTGCTATGTATCAGCAGGGCTGGGCCAGGCACTAGGGGTGCAGCAGTCCACAAGTGGGGCAAAACCTACGCTCTGTGACCTCCCATTCTGCTGGCAGCAGAGGCTAGCCTTGGTTTAACTCTACCCTTTCAGGGTACGAGCAGTTCTCCGTGGACTCCATACAAGAGCCCTGGGCGCTGGCTTGCCCTTTGACGGCCTCATTCTACAACTTTCTCCCCTTGGTGACTCAGGCTGCACTCTGCCCAATGCAGGGGCTGGGTGACCACATTCCTTTAGTCCTTCCAACTCTAGTGTGCTGTGCGTCTGTGACTTGAAGGAAAGGACCGGCTCGGACTGTTGAAAAGGAAAGCTTGTCAAGTACTCGGAACACACCTACTTAAGTACAATTGAGCTTAGTGCGGTTATCACAGATCTCTGTTATTTGTTGAGTGAAGCAGGTTCCCCTCATTTCAGGGGCCTGGGCCGAGTCACCCTGTGCCTGTAAGTCACAAAGCTTCGATGGAGGCTTTCACTGGCTCCAACGGGCCAGGCGTGCCTGTGCCACCACCTGTTGGGGTGGCTTCCGTGCTGCAGTTCGTGGTTTGCAAAAACAGAACATGAATCACAAGGAGGAAGTCCAGGATAGAATTGTATCATCACTAATGAGTGAGCCAAATTCCTGGGGCCTGGGGGACCCCTGCAATGCACATCCTGCGCCCAGCCTGCTCCTGGAAGGCACGCCTCTGGGGGGAATTCCTTTTGGAAGTGCTCTGAGGCTGGCTGGCTTTTAGACGGGGAAACCAGGTTCAAGTTCACAAAATCTCAGGTAGAAACCAGGCAAAACCCGGCTGCCTTATGAATACATCCCAAGTGTCTATGCAGCCTGGCGGGGAAAAGACTGGCCTTGGAAGGCAAAGCCACTGACCCCTGGCCCCTTGTCACCTCGGACCTGCTCCCAAACCTAGAGCCTGGGGTCTTCTCACCACACCCCCTACTTTTCTCAGCGGGGACCAGGAGGGAGGGGGCGCCTGTAGCGGGCCAATTACAGCCGAATCCGAGCTCCGTTTTGCTTGCAATCTGTACATGCCTCTGAAATCCTTCGGGGACATAAATGAGCTATTATCTTCAAAGCTGCCCTATTTCTTAATTTCTTTAAGTGGGGAAACGGGGCATGAAGTAGATAATAGGATCATGGAAATTCGAGCTAAAAGGGATCTTCGAGAGCATCTCACCCAACCCCCTCATTTGCTCACGCTGGAGACAAAGTCAGGGGCGGGTTAGAGATTCATTCCCCCAGGAGCCAGCACGGGCAGGGGCCAGAGGCCCCCGGAGCCTCCGAGCTTACACCTGGAGAGGGACAGACCTTCGCACCTGGGCCGCCACCCCACTGCGAGGCTGAAGCGACCTCTCCCCCGCACAGTCAGCCTGCTGCGCGCTCCTTACATAATCACGTCTGTTTAATAACAACCCTGGGAATTAGCAGGAATCAAGAGGACCAAATGGAATGGGCATGACAGCCCTTGATGGGGCCCAGGGGAAATGGGGGGGGCCACCGGGTGGCTGAGCACAGGAGGGGGGCCCTGCTTTCACTGCATGAACTGTCTACCTTTAAACAGTGTGCCATGTGCCTGCAAAGCCCAGTCCAATGTCAGTGCACCTATATACATATAACTACTACATACGCACATGCCTGCATGTGTGTAACTGTTCATTATAAGTATGTACAAATTAACATTTTTCTCTTCTTTTTTAGAACAGCTAGCCTACAGGGGTCGAGTTGAAATTTCGCTTTGGAGAGCAAGGGTGACAGTTCACTTCTCCTTTTGTCTCCCCGCCTGGTGCTGGGGGGAGGCTAGTTCGGGGCACCTGAGAGTCCCCCCGGGAGACAGGAAGCTGTTACCTAACCCAGCTGGACTGCAGCAGTGGGGGGTGGGTAGCGAGACCCTTTATTCCAGGGATCAGGAACACACAGTCACACCCCAGCTTCGCCACCAGCCAGCGGCGTGACTGAGCAAGCCCTCTGCCCTTCCCAGCTGTTCCCACCGAACACTCACTGAGGCACAGGCTGGAGTCTTCGACTGCTTCTAGCTGCAGAGGCCTTCCTGCAACTGCAATGTCCGGTGGGAGCCCACTTTCAAAGCAGATGGGAGGTCACACCTGCTGTGGGCGGAAGCGCTCCTCCATGGTTCTGTGATCCCCAGGAATCCCAGAGAGCAGCTTGAAGAGCCCAGGGCTGGATGGCACTGCATACCCTCCCATCCTGAGCACCCCTAGGGCCCCGCCTGACTCCTCCAGTGCCTGACTCCGCTGGCACCACCCCAGACAGGACCCCACCCCCACCCAGTGTGGGAGTCAGAGGCAGGCCTGGGGGAAGGGCGGGCTTCTCCCATCACACCCCACCCCCTGGCCCTCCAGGAAGCTCAGACAACTTCCCCAACACAGGGACCCTTCGCCTGGTGCTGTCTGACACTGTCTTCCCAAAAGAGAAGCAAGGAGGGCCAGGTGGAAAGCTGGGTTTGCCATGGAAATGCCTTTGAGAAAAGGACACAGTAACCTGGGTCTCAAGAGTTTGTTTGCAAGTGAGTTGTTTGGAGTTCCAACTGCCCACTTTTCCTAAAGAGTCCTGGGTTCCCAGGGGAGCCCACAGACCAAGTAAGACTGCTTTTCCAGCTGCGCTTGTCCACTCATTCAGTCCTGTCTACAGAACGCCCTCTGTCCTTCCACAGCCAGCCGTGAACACACTATCCCTCCTCCTCCCATCCTGGCAGCTGGAGTGAACACCCCCAGCAGCCCCAACACCCTTGGTGGAGAGCAAGGCTCCCATGGAGGGGAGAAGGCCAGCCCTTGCATGAACCACATGGGTGGAAGGAGGATGCTTCTATTTGGAGGAGGGAAGTGGAAGCCCCACCATGCCTGCCCCCTGATGGACTCACGATGTAGCTCATGACATGCTGATCCTCATCAGCTGAAATACTGAGTACGGTAACTATGGTGGAGGGCATGAGTGACCCCCTAATGTCCATCTTGCTCTCTTTCTGTAGCCATAGAATCTCTCATTCTTAGCTAGCCCATGGCTGTCTGGAAAAAAAGATATCTTCCCAGCTTTCCTTGAAGCTAAGCATGACCATGGGTGTGACTGAAGTCAGTCAAATAGGATTTAAATGGAAATAGTAGATGCCATTTCTAGAAAGGGCCTTAATTTGAGGAAGGATTCCCATCTCTTCCTCCTTTGTATTTGCTGGAATGCAGACACAAGGTCTGGATCTTTGGCAGCCATCTGGGGCCATGAGTGACTTTGGGAATGGAAGTGATGAATGGCAGAGTAATTAACGGAAGGAGCCTAGGTCCCTGACACAATGGGGCGCCACACCAGCCTTGGATTGCTACTGCCAGACTTCTTCTATAACAGGTGACAGAAGTAAACTGTACATTTATAAAACCAAATCAAATGCAGTTAATACAATGGCCTTTTGGGTAGCATCCACCTAGGCTCTCCGGCCCGAGTTCTCACACCCCCTTCACTCTCTCTGCTCCCGCCACACCAGACAGCTCTCTGTCTAGGACAGGCCATGACCTCAGGCCTCCACGCTGCTGCTCCCTCTGCTGAGAATTCTTCTTTCTCTCCCTGCCTGCAAACACCTTCTCTGCGTGCCATCTCCTCAGGAGCGCTTTCCCTGACCCCGAACCAGCAGAAATCCTGGCTACACCTCCTCAGAGCTGCCTGTGCCCCAACCATGTGTAGTGATCATCATTGTGAAAGCTCTTTATATTCAATCCACCCTTCCCAGCAGATAGACCATCACGCATACAAGCAGGGGGCAGCCTGTCTTGTCCACCCTGGGCCTGGCTCGGAGCTCAGAGTGACAAGCAGGAGCCCAGATCGCCGGCTGAACTGAACTGCATAATCCTAACTGCTTGGCAGTCATTCAAATTTCCCTCTCATGTCAGCTTTACAAAGCCCTCTGTAAAGGAGATATTGCTATCCCCACTTTACAGAAAAGGCAACTGAGGCCCGGGAGAGACAAGTGCCTGCCCACAATTCACGTCAGCTCAGGGCAGTGGCAGCCCCTGAGCCCAGTCCTCCTGCTGCCGTGGTGTGCGTGAAGGGCTTGGGATCTGCGGGTGTGACAGTCAGCTGTCTCTCTTCTTCCTGTGTCTTTCTTCAAGTCAAAAACCATTTCTTGCATGAGCTGAGCAGACCCTCTCTAAGGGATACAGTGCTGAACGAGGCAAGTGTCAATGCAACTACAGGTTTGTCCCTGGCTGTGGGAGAAGAAGGCGATAGGAGAGGAAGCTGGGTAGTGTGGACACAGGAGAGGAAGGGATTATTTGAGTGTTGGAGCACGTCGACAAGCACCAGGGACTCTGGGTTATGGGGATACGTGTGAGCTCACCGCAGGAGCCCTGGAGACAGTCCCCATGCCCGAAGGCCACAGTCGGAGGGAGTCGGGGAAGGCCTGGGAGGAAGGCTGAGGACACCCCACAGCCCCCGTCGCTTCCTCCAGCAGAGGAACAGGAGTTACCCTTGGGATGCGCTGCAGACTTCCTAACTGCGGTGGCCCCGTTTCACTGGGCTGCGTTCCGGAAGGGGCTCTGAGGAGGCCCTCGGAGCCTCTCTCCCCTGCAGTGGTGCCTCCGGCTTCTGCCGCCTGTCACTCACTCGCCTGTGCACACTCTGCCCTCCTCCCAGTGGACTTGGACCCTCCCAAACCATCAAGATGTCCCCCTTCCCAAAGCCTGCCCTGCCCTGCCCACACCAGCCTGAGACGACCATGTCGCCTTCCCTGAATCCTTGCCGCCCTCACAGGCTGTCCAGGTCCACGGGCCTGCAGGTTTCATCCTTGATGGGGTTGAATCGTGTCCCTACCCCCAAAAAAGATACCTTTAAGTCCTAACCACCCCCCCAACCCCTTACCCGTGACCGAGACCTCATTTGGACACAGGACCATTGTAAATGGGATGGAGTTGAGGTGAGTGGATTACAGTGAGCCCTTGTGCAAAGACTGGTGTTCTTACAGGAAGGCCACATGGAGGCACAGAAGCCCAGGGAGAATGCCACGTGATGGCAGAGGCCGAGACTTCAGTGACATGTCTCCCAGCCAAGGAACTCCGAGGATTCCCGGCAACCACCAGAAGCTAGCAGAGGCAGGAAGGACCCTTCCCAGAGACTGCAGAGGGAGCGTGGGCCTGTCACTCCCTTTATCTCAGACCCCTAGCCCCAGAACTGTGAGGGAACACTACTGTGTGATTTGCAGGGCTGCATTAGGACCAGCATCGTAGGGAACGTCCCGCCTGCCTAACTGGACGGTGACTCCCAAGCATGAGAAAGGGCCTTGCTCCCCTCTGTATCCCAAGTGTCAGTGAGAAATTCGTATAGAGGATCCCGAGACCCCAGGACTCCTTCCGCATCACCTGGGACTCTGACAGGTGATTGGGAAGCCCCTATCCCCAGGATGTCAAATTCATTTTCACGGGGGGCCACACCAGCCTCGCAGTCGCCTTCAAAGGGCCGAATGTAATTTTAGGGCTGTATAAATGTAACTGCTCCTTAACAGTTAAGCGAGAGCTCAGCACTGCCACTGGGTAGAAATGAGGTGCCAGGCTGGATAAACAAGGTGGAGGGCCAGATTCAGCCCGCAGGCCTTGTGTTTGCCGGCTGCGCCTTATCCCATCCACACTCGCCTCTCCCAGCGCAGCCCACCAAAATGAGGTTGTCCCTGCCATTCTCTCCTGACACTGCGCTCTGCTCAGGCCTGACCATTGTCACATTTCGTAATTACATATGTATTTGTGGGTCACTTGCTCCCTCCCAGTCCCCTCCACTAGACTGTAAGCTCCATGAGGCAGGGACGCACTGGTTCTGCCCGACACAACATGGGCAGTGTCTGGCACAGGGCGTGGCCCAGGACGCGTCTAAACAGTGGTCCCCTCTGGGGAGGGACCCAGATAACGAGGGTGGAGTGGGTCGGAGGGCAGGAGAGAAACCTTTATTGCCCAGCGACGAGTCCTCCGTGGCTCCGCTCACATTTCCCTCATGGCTTTCTTCTTCACGGACAAACAACTAGCTTGCATTTAAAATTCACAAATACGTAAACTGTAGATTCCTACCGTGCAAAGGTGGCTCTGCTCTGGGAATATGAGTTTTTGCAAGCTTCTCAGGTAACCCAAGGACAGGTGTAGGAGCTGGAGCAAGCCAGGCGTCCCCACCTGAAGTCAACGCCGCAGCTCAAGGTGCAGAACACTGCCTTCCCAACCCAGCTCCCCCCAGGGGAGCTGAGCCCCCAGGAGCCCTCCCGACCCCCGGCTCCCCATGTCCTCTACGCTGCTGCGTCCTGGAATGGGCCCGGAACAGGGTCAGCCACTCCGTCAGCATTTGTGGAAGGAGTGAATGAGTGAATGAATGCAAAAGCAGGTCATCTCTTTTTTAGCTTCTGCACAGTTCACAGCACACAGCAGAGGCTTGGTAAATATTGAGGAAGAATGGTGGAGATGTAGACCCGGGCTTCCATTGAGCCAAACTCATCCTAGTTTAGGACCAACGGCCATGGCGACCCTGCCGAGGATGAGGCCTGCAGCCTTGGCCAGGTGGCTGCCCGTGCCCCCACTCACCACGGAGACCCTGCTGTGTCATCATCATTAACTATGAAGTCGGATGCCCCACGTGGGTACTGGGTATTTGGTGCTGGGGTCCTATGAGCCCTGTGGTGCCATGCAAAGCCCTGGTTTACAAGAGCAATGTTGGAAGGTCTCAGGGGGACAGCTGGGTACACAAGGGAAGGAGAGAAGGACAAGGAGGTGCAGGACACCAGGCAGGTGCTGCATGCAGGGGTGGCAGAGACCTGGGGGGAGACACCCCAGAGTACTGGGAACTGTGGCTGCCAGAGGGGCGGAAGGAGGACCGACATTCCAGAAGGATCACCGGAGTGTCTGGAAGACTGCTGGTCCTCGCATGGGTTCAGGAAGGGGGCTGGGACAGCGGGTTTGGGGAGACACAGAAGGTTTAGGAAGCCAGCCTCTTTTTCTAGCATATGAACTCTGGAGCACGTCCAGAGTTTTTTAGACAGCAACCGTCCCCCGCGATCCTCACCAGCCCCTGGAGAGTGAGGTGGGAAGAGGGTGCTCGTCCCACCGGATCAGCCTGGGGCCCCCAGAGAGGCTGACAAGGACAGTCCCTATCAGGGGGTCACAAGACTCCCATTTCGTATTTGCTGACTTCCGGCCCGCCTGGGTGTGTCCATTCTCCTGAGTCCTTGGGCGTGAGAGGTCGGGAAACGTGGAAAACAAGAGGACGGGGGTGTGGGGGTGAGAAAGAAACGGGAGCCTCTGAGTCATGGACTGGGCGCTGATGTTTGCCTCGGGGGCTCCTACAGACTTCTCTGCCGCCCCCCAAACTTTGTAAACAGGGTGCATAAAAAAGAACGCCAAATTTCTAGCCTATGAGGTCAGCAGGTGCTCTGTGCACCATCACCTCACAGACTAGGAACAGGTTTTTTAAAAGACAAATAAAGCCTGGACACACAGGTATTTTTAAGGCGCATCCCAGCTCCAGAAACGTGAAATGTGAAAGCGCGTGCTCCCGAGAGGCTCGTGGACGCTGTGGCGGATGGGGGTGGTTCCTCCTCCGACAGCCTGAAGGGTATCAGGCAGGGCCCCTGGAGAGGTGCTAACCAACTCCTGAAACATGCAAAGATTTCTCCTGCTTGACCTCTAAGAGATAATGGGGCCCCGTGTTGCCAAGAGCGCTGTTGGATTTCAGCGCCTACACACCCTGATCTCACTTCCTTCCGTCCTGTCTCGTGCATGCGAAAATGCATCTTTACAGCCCAGATGGACAGAAGCCCTCAATGACACCTCACAGTTCACCAGCTTGTGTTGGTTCGTCTCCACCCTAACCCTGGGAGGCAGGTCCTATTTTGCCTGCTCTTGCCCGTCAACACACACCAGGGGGCATGGAAGCTGGTACCTAGGAGAGGCCCCCAATCCCTGACCCTGAGACACTTCCTCCCCATCACAGCTGCTCCCCCAAGAGGTGCCCCCCCACCTCCTGCTGGTGCCTCTGCTAACCTGCACGCCCCTCGCTGGGCCTCCCCCAGACATGGAGACCCTGGGGCTCCTGCCCTCCCCGTCCAGGAGTGAGAATGGAGAACAGAGAGGGGCAGGGTGGGGGTTGGCCTTTATCCTAGCTTAGCAGCCTTTGGCAAAGCCCTTTCCTGTCTCTGAGCCTCTGTTTCCTATGAAATGAGGAGTCAGATGAGGGGCCGGATACCTCAGCGGTCCCTTCCAGCAAGAGCTGGGTCTTGGTGAACACCCACGTTCCTGAGAGCCAAGCCTCCGGCCACAGGTCTCTAGGCCTTCAGTGTAGGGCAAATGCATGTCTCATTTCCCTCAGCAGAGGAAGGACCGGAGGCAGGAGCTGGGCCGGGGGTGTGCCTAATGCTGGCCTAGGAGCCAGCGTCCTCCTGGTCCTCCACCTGCCAGCAGCTCACGCCTCCTTGGCCCCCTTACTTCTGCTCTGATTCTCAGTGCCCTCCCCCACACCACCACAAACCACCTGTAGGGATCTTTAGGCACTGTCCCTTACCAATGGCAGCAGGGTAGGGGACAAGGAGAAACCAGTATTCATTGAGTAGCCTCTGCTTGCCTGGATGAAAGCTGTGTGTGGCTCACTTAACTTTCACAGCCTCTCAGGAGGTCGCAGGGGCTCGTGCTCACCCAGCAGCCTGACCCCCAGGCTACCCTGCCTCTGTGGCAACTCCCATTCCCTGCTCCCGACAGGGCACTGGGTACCGCCTCTGGGCTCGCCCAACCACCCACGGGGTGGGGCCGTCAAACCCCTTGCCCAAGGACACACAACTTCTGCCGGGGGCCTACTGTGCGCCACAGCCTGGGCCGGGCACGCAGAGTCATCGTCTCATTCGTAGCTCTCACGCCCTGCTCTATGCTTCTGCACAAGATGGACAATGAGCCCTAGTCACCGGAACAACAAGGAGAATTTGTGAGTAAACGAATAAGCACATCCCATCGATACAGGTTAGTGGTTTGTCACCATTTTGCAGGGTGGCTGGTGGCTTCTCGATTCCTGCCTTGGGGCTCTGTCCTGGCCTGTCAGTGCAGCTGTGGGGGGCAGCAAGGCCCTCCCACCACGGCGCATGCCTGAGAGGGGCCGGCCAGACGCGGTTTAACTGGGATCGACATAGGCCGAGTGTGTGGGTCCTAAGAACCAATGGAGGCAAAAACGACTAGTTGTCTCCCAATATCTGTTCTCTTTTTCTGAGGCAACAGAACCCCCAAATTTAGCTGCGCACATGTCCTTCCAGAACAAGGACTACATTTCCCAGCCTCCTTTGCAGCCATGCACGGTCATGGGACCTAGTTCTGGTCAATGGGGTGTGAATAGGGGTGACTGGTACAGCACTGTATCATGCTCTTTTTGCCCTTTCTCCTCTTCCTTCCTCCTGAGGCTTGGAAAGTGGCTGTGGGGTGAGCTGTCCTGGGCCATGCAGGAAAGGGCTGCACTCTCGGGAGGGTGGAGTAACAAGAGAGGAGGGACCTGTGTCCCTGACATCAAGGACCTGCCTGCCGCGCCTGCCCAGGACCCCTGAGTTGGTGTCCCCTGTAAGCCACCTTTGAGTCTCTGTCACCAGAGCCAAAATGACACTCTACCCAACAGACCAGTTCCGCTAGGCAAGGACACAGGCATCTCCATAGCAAATGTTGCCAGACTCGAGAGTTCTGCCCCATGAATCAAGTTGGATGACTGTGTGAAGCATGCCCAACACATCTGATGCGGGCTTAGGCTCCATTAACAGAACTGTGGATTCTTGATTAGGGGACAGTGTCTGATGGAGTTCACACTGGCCATCTTCTCATTTCTATGGGCTTTGGCTGGAGTTCACCAAGGCAAGTATCCTGGACAGGACCCAAGCAACCCCTGGGGAGGGGACCAGGGATGCTTGGCCTGAAGTGTTCTCAAAAGTGCCCACCAGAGCCCTGCAGAGCTGCCAAAGGGGGAACCAGTGGCGGGAAGAAAAGGCCGGGGCCTTGGAGGCAGAGGACCTAAAGTTGGCATCCTGCGACAGGCACAGGAAACCCCAGGGCAGGCAAGGGGCAAGGTTGCCGCCATGGGCCACTGACCTCCGTCAGGACAGGGGTTACGTGTGTGAATTGGGCCCTCCTGCCGTGCAGCTACCTCTCCCACTGACCCACAAGGACAGGGTCCGCCAGGCCACAAGTGGAGGGGGATCCATTGCCTTTTGCTCCAGAGGCCACAGGGAAATACACCCACCCCGCAGCGGAAGGCTGCTAGGTGCATGGGCCAAGGGGACCCCTGTGCAAACACGCATCGGTGGTTTCAGTGTCCGCTGAGGGGTGCAGTGTCTGTGCATGCAAACTCGTGGCTGGGCCCTGCCCCTGGGCTCAGCAGGGACCTTGGAGATGTAGGAGCAAAGTTTAACCCCAGGTGCAGTTTCTAGGCCACGTCACTTCAAACTGCCTCTTGCAACTCCTGTTGTCTTATCTTTCAGCTGGGTTTCTAGAAAGGTCACCCAGAGACCAATATAAGATGGCAGATGATGCCTATAAAGCCCCCAGTGGGACATTCATGAACTGATGCTTCTCTCTGGCTGGGCAGGAGGGGCTCAGAGTCAGGTGAGGGGGACAGTGCAGGGAGTAGGGAGTGGGCAGCTCCATGGGTGGAAGGAGGCAGCTTTGGCCAACTTCACCATTGTGCTCAAGACCCAAACTCATTCTTTGCCAGCCCTTCTCCTTTCTCTTCAGGAATCTAGGGAGGGGGAGCCTGTGCTTGGGGCAGGGGCACCTGGAGGACACTCCTTCAGCCTGTCCATAGCCTGCCTCACCCCATGCCCACCCCCACCCCCACCCACCATAGCTCAAGACCCATCAAGGCAAGAGTCTACCAGGCAGGTGCCCTTGAGAAAACTCCAGACTCAGGGATGTCCCAAGCCCCGCCCCCCGAGAGGATGACTTTCTGGAAGGCTGAGAGCATCTGTGTTTTAACAAGCTTCCAGATGACTCTCACTTGGTGTAGACTCTAGAGTTTGAAGAGCCTTGGCCAGGTGATGTCCCAGGGTGTCCCTCCCCGCACGGATGGTCGTGAGTGCCTGCCGTCGGCCATCCAGGTCTGCCGTCCTGCTGCCCTCCAGGATGCCCCTCTCCCTCGCGCTGCCAGCCCAGGGAGCCGCCGGCCTCTGGTCTCAGCACCACTGGCGCCTTCCGTGATTTATGGCCGAGACTCCCACACACTCCGTGAGCAGGAGAACCCAGCGCGCTGTTCGCAAATTAAATCCAGCCCTCCTCTCCTCCCAGGTAATGGGCCCATCTGATGATAGAAGAGCTTATAAACAGCTATCGTCAAATTAATCTCAATGTCGGAGAAATAATAGCAGTTGTAAATAAGACTGAGTGGCCTGGCTCACCAGCTTGTTAGGACACTTTATAAAACAGGGCGGCAACATTAATATTGCACCGTCTCTTTAATTCCCCCAGCCACCTGGTGCAGAGGCTGAGCACAGGCTGGGGAGCTCCCGGGCGTCAGGACCACGACCATGGCTCAGGGCACAAGCAGGAATCCACTCAAGCAGCACTGCTGGCCACTTCCTGGCTCTGCCTCCTCTTCTTCCACCTCTGTGCAATCTGTCCCCATAACCGCCTCAGGATTCTCAGGGTTGCGGGGCACGGTCTAAGCTCACAGCTCCCCATGTTCCTGAGTCAGCCTCCCCACCTCTGTGTCCTCCCCTGTAGTGGACCTCACCTTTCAAACCTGGCTTGAGACCCACCTCCTCCATGAAGCCCTCCAAACTGCACAGTATCCCAAAGGGGCTTTGCAAGGTTTGTTTTCTATATCACCAGGGGGCTACGGTGAAGACCACAGCAGATCGCCTGTGCCTCCCTAGATAGTCCACACAGACACCGCCCCTCCTGGGCCCCCACGTGGGCCCGTGGGGACAGCAGAGCCCTCAGGCCCAGGCTCTTTAGCAGGCCTGGGTCCCTTAAACTTCAATTTCCTGAGATAATGTTTGTAGGAACTAGGGTGTGTACCTGTGGGTACACGTGTGTGTGAGCAGCATGTGATTAAGTGTGTCTGTATTTGCACCTGTGAATGTGAATGTATGTATACTGTGTTCTGATGTACTGTGTACAGATTTTAATGGGTGCTGGCATCGTACATGCCTGAGGATTGCGTATGGCTGTGGATTACACGGGGGCAGGGTGGGGATGGGCCTGTGTCAGGGATGAGCATCTGTGTGCACTATGTGTGAACACCAAGTGCTACGTGGACCGTGTGCAGTACATCAAGGGTTAAGACCATGAGGGCTCCCAGCTGACAGGGAGAAAGCCTGCCCCCAAGGAATCTGGACAAGGTCATGAATAAGAAGAAGGTGGGAGGGAAGTCCTGAGCAGAGTGGGCTTTGGTACAAGGCCAGACCCTCCAGCAGCCGAGAACTCCCTCCAGGACCACCTCAGCTTCCCAGCCTCTGGCAGGGAACCCCCTGGCTGGCCAGCTAGGGTGTTGCTGAGAGTGAATGACAGGCTCACCACTGACCTCTGACCTTAGTGTATTCCATGGAGCAGAGAAGGATGGCACTCCTGCGAGGGAGCCTAGGGTAGGGGGTGGGGACTTCAAGACGGGCAGTCACTAACGGATGAGCCACCTTTCACGGCCTCCCTCTCAGTCATCATTTCCCTTCAGTATAAGTGAGCTCCTTCCGGCCAGTCTTAAGCCCGATGACCCAGTTCCCAGGTCAGCATTTCCCAAACTGTGCTCCACGCACCAAGTTCAAGGCATGTTTCTAGGATTCACACACACACACACACACACACACACACACCCAAGTCCTGTGCTCAGACAGTCTGGAAAAAAATTCTACTAAAGCAGAGCCAAAGGGATTTCTTCACTGTGGGACTTATCAGAGCCTTTAATGTGCTAATAGGAATGTGGCATTTTCCAAGTTGTTGGAACATGTAACTCTTGCAGAAACAACTTTCGGCAGCTCCAGGGTCCTGGTGTTTGGTTGCACAGTGTGGGGAATGCTGTCCCAGGCCCCTACTTCGAGGGCCAGCTCAACACCCGGGGCCCTGTATCGTCCGGGTCTCTCAGGTACCACAAACCCCTCCTTTTCCCCTCCCCGCCGGCCTCCAGCTGTGGGCCATGCTGCTGCTGTTGTTATTTTTTCTCCATCATTGTGTCACAGGGGTCTGTCAGGGCTCCAGCCTTGTTTTCTAGGTGTTCCAGGCAATGCCCAGGTCTTACTCTTAGCCCTTAGCTCAGGACACTTGGAGCGCTGGGTAGACAGTGTGCACTTTGTCTTTGACAAAAGCCGATCAACCAGCAGCAACGCCAATCAACAGGCAACACGGCTTGCTGACAACGAGGAGTGACAAAGCCCAGCTCTCTCACTGCACATGCGCCCTTGGTGTGCTCTGCCTCTCAGGCCACCCTGGGTCCCTGCAGCCCCTCTGCCGCAACAGCCGGGTCAGGCGCAGCATCCTGGAAGCCTCAGCTTAGCCTCAGCCCCTCCAGAGACTCCCCTCCCCAGGGCAGCTCCCCAGGCTGAGAGAGCACCCCGCACACACCTTGGAGCATATCTTCCAATTGTTCACGTGTCTGTTTCCCACCAGATTGAGTCTCTGTAGGGCAGGTAAAGCACCGAGGACAGTACCCAGCACAGAGCGAGTGTGCAGGGGCGTTTGCTGCTGTTATTATTGCCCGCGTGTCTCTAGTGCCCAGCACAGCACGTGGCCCCATCAGGTGCTCAGTGCACATTGGTTAGATGAGCTGACCGAGTCCATGGTCTAATCTGAGCTCATTACAACCCTGTGTGAGGTGAGGGGTGTTACTAGGATTGTTCCCATTTTACAGGTGAGAACACTGAGGCTCAGAGAAGTTTTTCCCTTCCCCTTTGTGCCCCTAACCAAATTCAAGTTTCTCCTAGGAGCAGGCAGGGGACTCTGCGTGTAGAGACTCCCTAGCAGGAAACCACACACAGTACGAGTGGCCCTGTGCTCGGTGCCAGGTGTCACGATGCGCCCGTTGCATCACCGCCTCACTGGACCCTCACACAGCCTGGCAGCTAAGATGCACACCCGGATCTGGGGGAGCAGAACCGATGCCCTGAGAGGGTCACCCATTTCAGAGAAAGGTCACGACACCCCTTGGCCAGCCTCACCCTTTGCACAGCTCTCTCGAGGATCAGTGCGTGGACCCATGGGAGCCCGGCTGGGCAGAGTGGTGGGAGAGGAGACAGAGTTCCAGAGCAAATGTCCAGCACTGGGGGGAATGGCAGAGAAGGAGGGGTCTGAAATGGGTGGGGTGACAATGAAGTGGGAGGGCCCAATGCTAAAAAAAAAAAAAAAAGAACTAAAATCAGACAAGGTGACAGCCGCGGGACTCTGAACATCCGCATCTTGGGTCAGGTCTGAGCCTGCCGGGAAAAGGGCAATGGGGCGGGCACAGGCTGACCTGACAGCTCTCCCTGCTCAGGGAGCAGCTCCTGTTCTGCCTCCTCCGGGAGGCCCTCCTGACTCCCCCGGCCTCAATGACCTCTCCCCATCCCATGTGCCCACCCTGGCCAGCTGCCTCCAGGCTGGGCCACACTTTCTAGCTGGTGTGACCATGGCCTGTAGCTTAGTCCGTAAGTTCTTTGCCCACCTCAGTGGTGCTCAGGGGTCTCCCCCGCTAAGCTGTGTGCCAGAGCTATCTGTGCCTCGGTCCCCCGCAGCCCACAGTAGCTTCTCAGTAACTTCTTACACAATGAAGCTAAAACAAGCCCAGCCCTTTCCTGTCTGCCCCCTCCGCACACCCTTAGGACCCCTCAGACTGTTCCAAATCCAAACAAACAGGGACATGTGCTCAGTGGGGGCAGGGCGGGCGGGAATGGCCATCTTCTGCAAAGCACCTCCCAGGACTTTGGGCCTTGTATTCTGCAACGTAACGCTCATCCGTCCTCTCCTCCTGTGACACTGGTATTAATAGTGATCATCACCGTTTTCTCTGACGAAGAGACTGAGGTTCAGAGGGGTCCGCAGTCACCCGGCTGGTAGGTGGTAAGGCCAACAGTTGAGCCCGAGACTGCCCGATGCCAAAATGGGTACATTTCTTGCAAGTACTTAGTCTCCACCGACCATCCTGGAGGAGCCCCAAGAAGTGTGGCCGGGTTGGGGAGCAGGCCTCCAAGTCAAAGGGCCCAGAGTGCCTCTCCGGGGAGAGGAAAACATTTCGGAGATAGAAAAGGGCGATGGTGGCACGGCACTGTGAATGTGCTTGAACGCCACTGAACTGGACACTATAAGAATGGCTCAACGTATTTTACCACAGTAGTACAAAGCGAGTCCCAGAGCACCAGGGGCGGCCAGTGCTGGGCGCCTGCTACAGGAAGGCCTCCCTCATACACCAGTTCATAGGGCCCGTCTCCATGCCTTGACCCTGCCCCTTGGACCCTCCTCGCTCCCAGTCCCAGCCCTGGCTCTCCAGACCACGGACACATGAGGACTGGCCACCACACTGAACTCCCACCCCGGTCCCTCCGCTGTTAGACCCCACGCTGTCTTCAGCCTCGCCCAGAAAGTGCCCGCTGACTCCTCTGCTGGGGTCAAGGCCGCTCCTTAGTGGCCTTGAGTCAAGAGCCTGGCAGAGCGCTGGACCTCAGAGTCAACAGCCTGGGTCCCAATCCTGACGGGGCCCTTGGGAGGTGGCTTTGCGACTGCAGCCACTGGACAGACTTGGGCTCCTGCTTCTGTGCAGAGGAGACAGTGTGCCACCCAGAAGTATGTCTCACGCCTCCCCAGGAGTGCCCAGATGTCTTGGGGGTGTGAACCACCCCCTGCCCCCCAGCCCTAGGGGCCTGGCCGGGCCTGGCCTGCCCGAACGAACTGTGTCATCGACGTTCAACATTTTCACTCCAAAGTTCATGCAAAATTTGCAACTGGTGATATGAGAGGTCCTTGTTTAGTGTAATAAAAAAATCTCCTTTTCCTCAAATTTAGCAGTAAAACAGGAGCCCATGCTGTTTCTCCTGGGGCGTGGCAAGGTGCTTCTGAGCCCTGAGCTGAGGCTCTGCTCCCTGCCTGTGGCACACCTGTCCAGTCCCCGCTGCAGTCTGGGTGCTCCCAGAGGGCAGGCCAGGCCCTCCCGCGCACGGTCAGCACGAGGCAGGGCTCCGCAGGTACTGCACTGACTCGGTGAGCACCCTGGGGTGAGCAGCACCCGCCGAGGAGGGGGACAACACAGCCTGTCTCCAACTTCCTCCCCTCTCCCCCAGAGGAAACGTGCATTGGTCAGAGGCCCTTCGGGAAGGGAGGGGGACAGAGCAGGAAAAAGCCATCCAGGTTTGAGTCAGGGCTCCTCCTCCACCTTCTCTATTGTGGTCCCAGCTCACCTGCCCAGGTGAGGGCAGGTTGGCTGTGGCTCCCTTCCCCAACATGACCTCTCTTCCCCTCATGGGTCCCATTCCTCCTGGTGTGGAGAGAGCTGGATTCCTGTGCCCTGGTGGGGCCCCAGCTCCCTCCTGAGCCTCTTGCTGCCCTTCCCCTGCTGCTCTGGGTCGTGACAGCCCCGCCCCCTGGGCACCCCTGCCTGGCGCAGCCTCAGTATCTCCTCAGCTGCCCCCCAGGCCCAGCTGTCCTCAGAACAGCTGACTGAGCCCCCTCTTCAGGCCTGACCTCCACCTCTGCTAAAGGGGTGCGAGTCCACCCAATGAGAGGCCAATGTCAGGGCTATGCACCCAGGTGTCCAAAGGGGGCTCTGGTGAATGCCAACCAAACCGGGCTCTGTCCAGCTGCCTCTTTTGTCTCTCCCTCAACACCGAGTTGGATGCACGCACTGCCGGGCAGTGGCGTGACCAGCAATGCACGGAGCCTTGAAAAGTGGGACCAGTCTGTGGGCCCAGGTCTTCCCCTGCCATGGCCTCACCCCCATCAGACAGATTCTCAGCTCAGGTCAGAGGGACGCCTCACAGGTGGGGACCATGTAGCTCTGACGGCCCAGTGGCCTGCCCCCTCAGTGCATTCCAGCCCCTCCCCTGCAGGAATGCCAAGGAGGCTGAGCCCCACCCCCATCCCCCACCCCACCCCAAGGGCCACACTGTGAGGGGAAGAAAGCCAGTGCCTCCAGCCCGGGGGGTAGGTGTGAGCACATTAACTCATTTAGTGCCCAGAGTTTGGGATTGAAAGCAATTGATCTAGGAGTGGGCTGGTCCTAGGGGACAAGTGCACTGTGGGGTGGGGGACCCCTGAGTGATGGGAAGAGGGGTGGCGTGGAGGCCTGGCAGCTGCCACAGTGGAGCTGGCACTGAGCAAGCTGGCGGGCGGAGGGGGGCCTCGAGAGCGCCTCCATCCCCTTCCTGCCCACTCACAGCCTGGGTTGGCGGGGAGGGAGCAGCAGCTGTTCTGAAGCTTCCTGCCCTTCCTTGAGACAGGTGTTGGCTGAATTCTCACTTCCTCCCAGCCTCTGAGAGCTCCACCCACCCCCTCTCCACGCGCAGGCTGGTGCTGAGTCAGCGGGCACCCTTACTTCCTTTCCTAGGCTCCCGGAGGCCAGTGCTGCCCTGCCACCACCGACTTGGGACAAGCCACCATGAGGGTGACTTCCGGGAGGGCTGCCAGGCTCCCCTGTCTCGTAGCAGCACTCCTCAGGAGGACGTCTGAAGTAAGGTCGCTGTACCAGGAAACAATGCTATCCCATTGAAACTCTTGCTTGGAGGTCACACAAGAGCAGAGGGGCCAGGAGGCAGAGCCCGCCCTAAGCTTGGGCCCTCTTGGGGTCTGGGCTCACTGCCCTGGCACAGGCCACCAGCAGTAACGGCCACTCCCCTCTCCTCCCACAGCCCAGCCAGCAACCTGGCCAGCGGAACGCATGCCCATCCATTGAGTGCTAAAGAGCTGGGGGTGGGGGGACAAAAAGAATGGAAATGGAAGTTATTCTCATCAAGAGGAAATCACAGCTTTTTAGAGCAGGAAGGGGCAATTAGGCCAATTATATCCCTTGGCAGATAGGAGGTGCAGGCGCAGAGCAGCCAGAGCGGCCAACGTGTCGCACCAGTTACTGGCAGAGATGGGACTGCTCCCACTGTACGGGTGGCTGGTCTGCGGACGGCCGCTGTGAATAATGGGAGTCAGTATTGTTACTGTTGCCTTTGGTTGGCGTCTCTCTGTTTCATGTGCAATACCTCGTGTGACATGTCCTGGGCACAGAATACCATTTCACGGATCGGGAAACTGAGATCCGGTGGAGGAAGCTGAGCGGCTTAAGATCACAGTGGAAGTTCATGGCAGGACAAAGACCAGAACCCAGATCTCAGAAGAGTTTATCCAAATCTTCTTCCTTCTCCAAGCCCACTCTTACCTGCCCTCCCCTCCACCTAGCTGGGCCTATTGATGGAAGGGGCTGACAGCGGGGAGAGAGGCCTGGCTGCTGTCAGACCTGTTCCACTAGCCACCTCCTCCCAAACAGCCCAAGGGAGGCGGGAGGCAGACCAGCACGGAACGGCCCTGAAACCCAGGGCCCACTGAGTACCTCAGAAGCCATCGAGCCTAAGTGCAGAGCCACCAGTCAAGTGGAATATTATGCAGCCATTAAAAGTGATGCTTGTGGCCCTAGCCAGGTGGCTTAGTGTGTTGGAGCATTGTCCCATATATTGTGGGTTCGGTCCCCAGTCATGGCACATGCCTAGGTTGAGGGTTTGATCCCTGCTTGGGGAAGAACTGGAGGCAACCAATCAATGTTCCTCTTTCTCTCTCTCTTTCTCCCTTCCCCTCTCTCTAAAATCAATAAAAAAAAAACACACCTATCCTCAGATGAGGATCTTAAAAAAATTTGTAATGCCTGTAAAAATAACACAGCAAAACATGAAAAGGCTTGTTTTTACTCAGTTCTGCTTACTTCCTCTTACAGTCAAGGCCCTGGTGCCAATCTTCCTTCCCATCCCTCACACCTCTGGTTTGGGGGCCATCACCTCTGGAAGCTTGCCATGGCCTCCTCCCTGGCCTTAGCCCCCTAGGATCACCCCTGAGTCATCAGCCGCCAGAATAAGTTGTTGAAACACAGCTCCTCCCAGAGAGCTTCCCATGGCTAACACAGCAAGTCCAAACTCTACCGGAGCTTCCGGAGGCCTCCGGAACCCGGCTTGAACAGCTCTTTCGGACTTTTCTCCCCCACTCTCTGGACCTCCTGCTGCTTAAGTCCTGCGGTTGTGCTTTAGGGAGAAGCACCACCTGTGACTGTGCAATGTGACAGGTAGGCACACGTACCCTTACACAAACACACACACAGCTGCACACCTCCCTCCTCATAGGAACTTTCAGTTCTTTCCACACCAGAGCCACTGGCCTTGGCCAAGGCCTCACTCTTTCTCCACCCCTTACCTGGAGCTCCTCCCTCCCATATACACATCACTCTTTGAGGCACATCTCAGCCCCACCTCCTCCCCACCGCCTCTGACTTTACTTGACCCCTGAGGCCAGTAACTGATACAATTGTGAGGAATGGGGGGCAGTCACCTACCACACCCTAGGCATCTGCTCTGTGTCAAGGGGCTTCCAATGGTCTGGACAAACCCTATCAGGCAGGTATTATGACGGTGGTTGTTCAGATGATGCCAAGAACAGCGGCCTGAGCTCACCCTTCCAGCTCCACACTGGGCTACTACTCCACCCCCGGGCTGCTCCATGCGCCTTCCACCTCACCATCCTCTTGGGCGCTTAGGCACAATGTCTTCCACAGCATCTGGTATTCTGAGCATCCGTCTCCCGGCCTCAGCGTGAGCCTCAGGAGGGCAGGCACCCAGGTACTCCATTGTTTCTATCCCCCTTTGCTTAGCCCCAAGTAGGTAGTCAATAAACACTCATTAACTAAATGAACAAACAAGTGAGTGAATAAATGACTGAATGCATGAAGGTACCGGCAGTGTGAGTGGTTCAGTTGTGAGGTTATAAATGTTTGCATTTAGTGCTTAAGTCATCCAGAAAATCGGAGTCTCTCAAGATAAGCCTTCCCCCTGCCTGCACTCCTAATTTTCTTGGAAATATATTGGTTCATCTGTGGCTAAATCATACTGGAAATTAATAAATACTAATTTGTGCTCATACAATGTTAGGCCAGGAATTTTTAAAGAGCTAGGTAGAGCCATAGAAAAACTAAGGCCCAAGGGTCTTGCACGTTTGTGCAACAGCGGTCTGATGGGCCTGACATCCACAGTCACTCTCCAAAAGGGAGTCAAGGGCCTGTGTCTCCTGTCCAGGACGGCGGCCCCACACTGCGCTTGGATCCTGCATGGAGCTGTGGCGTCCCTGGCCCAGAAAAACCATTAGGCTTTCCAATGTGACACTGAAGCCTGCTCAGTCAAAGATGGGAAAGATGCTGAAGGGGAGGGGAAGGGGGGCAAGAGGTGAGCACACTGCAAAATAAAGAGAGGTGGCCCACTCTCTGTCCTCCTCATATTAGGGCACTGAGATTCTTGGTGGTCTTTTCTCCTGCCCTGGACTGCCATAACCAGTATTTGCTGGTTTCTGGGAAACTATTACTTAACGCAACTCGTCAATTAACTGGGCCTTACCTGATGCTAGTTTCAAGAGAGCGCTCTCCTTCAGAAAGGGGAGCCGTGAGCAAGAGCTGTGTTCCATCTTATTAAAAGTCTGCTATCGGATCTCTGTAACAGATGGCTTTTCCAAAATCCTGGAGTCAAAAGTTATTAAAACAGATAGTGTCAGATGGTTGAGAGAGTAGATACAAAGTACGACGGCTCTGTAAATGATTGGATCACCCGGTCAGGAAAAAAAGCCTCCTTCATGTGTGTGTGTTTATTCTGACAATCTGGGTGCAGACACAGGATGCAGCTGACAAGATGCTAAACCCTGACTTCCCATTACCCCACTGGCTTTCTATGTTATTACTAGGTTATTAAACCATCCTCAGAAGGTATTGGCCAAATAATTCTGACATCCAGAACACTAAACTTAGAAAAATAACACCTTGGAGTTGGTCAATACTGATTGAACAAGCCCCAGCTCCCTAGGACGAAAACGAGGGTGATCACCTGATGTGCAGTAGTTTTCTTATTGTTGAGTTTGGGTTGGGGGTGGTTTATTTTGTTTCTTAAACCAGGTACAAAATTAAAAGTTTCGTGTAAACCAAGATGAAAGGAGGAGGAGGAGAAAAGAAAGAAAACCCTTGAAAGACGTACGTATACCCACCACAGCGTGGGCTCCGCTGGGGACTTCCGTGTGTGTCCATGTGTCGCAGTAAATCAGCTAGCTTTCCCACCCGGGCTGGGGAGAGCACGAGAACAAAGGGCCGGAGCAGCGAGGGCAGCCATGGGCTCAGGGGAGGAGAGACGCACCAAGCCACAAAGACGG
Organism: Phyllostomus discolor; assembly: GCF_004126475.2. Classification (NCBI taxonomy): domain Eukaryota; kingdom Metazoa; phylum Chordata; class Mammalia; order Chiroptera; family Phyllostomidae; genus Phyllostomus; species Phyllostomus discolor. The sequence continues at coordinate 19,713,321 of NC_040911.2, forward strand.
CAAGGCAGCGCTGTGGTCAGGCAGCGCGCGCCAGCCCAGGACAGCACCCTGGCAGAGGAGCAGAGACATCCCAGAGGAGAGAGGAGGAGGCATGTCAGCCCGAGGAAAAGCGGCTCCAAAATGATGACCCTTAGAAGGAACCCTGAATTTCTTTAATCAACTGATTTCCTCCTCTACAACGCCTCATTTAATAAGGCTTGTTCTGGGCTGAAATTGAATAGGTGTAATTGACAAATGCTTGAATTTGGGCTCCACTCTAGGGGAAAAAATACTTCTACACTGGCTTCTCAAATGTAATTCTGGGGGAAAAAAGATACATTTTAAGGACTCGTCTTCCAATTCAATTCGAGGGTAGGTCCTGACTCCCCTCCTGCTCCCCCACTCTTTCCCTCAAATCGCGCGGGCGCGCGCGCACGCGCACCCTCACGCACGCGCACAACACTTAGACAATGCCAAGAGATTTGGCTTTCTTTCTCAAGAGAGGCACCAGGGCCACAGACGAGGCAGCTGTCAGGGACTAAGCTGTAATCAGCTTTAACTGACTCCCGGCCTGGGAGGGCACAGACCCTCTTATTCCTACGCTAACAGGTCAGGCGGCTGACGCTGGTCTGAGTGCGGGGGTGGTCTGGATTGGTTTCTGTTGGAAACACCTTCCTTCCTCAGGATCTCACTGCAAACCTTCCACCGCCAGTCCCAAGAATGCAATTATGCACAAAGAAGAGGGCAGTTTAAAATTCCAGGTCATGGCTTGAACTGCATGTAACATGTCACCCCCACCCCCCAGCATGATTTAGAAGGACAGTAAATCAATGAGACGGTAAAAGGAAAAGTTAAAACACAACTAAAAATGAGTTTTTCAGGCGAGTCTGATATGCCACAAGATTGCTAGTTAAGAACAGTATCCCTTTTCTCGACTTCAGTGTTACACCCCCTTCTCTTCACCAGCATCCTGGACTGAGTGAGTGTAACGTGGGAACCAGAGGGAATGTGGAGGCTATTAGCTTCACAGGTGGCCAAAGACAGGGGTTTTCTCTACACAGTGGAGCTGTTTAGGTGTGAAAGGACACCTCCCCTTCACCTCAAATGTCTATTGTAAAAAGGTATGGACTGGATGAGATTAAGGTCACCATATCTGTACCACGAAACAAAAGAAAAAAGTAAAAAAAAAAAGGCATTCACTCGAATCTTACAATGGGAGGTGGGAGTGGTGGGTGGGTGAGGGTGGGGATAGGAAAGCAAGGGGGTATCTAAACAGCAGGATACGACAATAAATGGGGAAACAGCAAGAGAAAAAGCACACTAGGTTAATATAGGAAACTAGTTCTTTATTGAGAGATTGTATATTAGTATTAGTGGATTCTGTGTGTAACAATGTTGTCATGCACACAATACAAAAAAAAAAAGAAAGAAAGAAAAAAAAAAAGGCTGGGCCCACCATGCTTCGAAGGGCAACAGAACAAAAGCAGCGTACAATGAGCAGATGGCCCGGGCTACACAGTACGGTTCAGCAGGGTAACGTCTCTAACCGAGCGCTGTACATTGTCAACTGGGGGATGTAAAAAAATACAGATCATGCTTTAGTTTTAGTACAAGAAAAGGTGAAAAAGATACACAACCAAAAGGATATTTGATACAGAAAAAATTACCCACAAAATAAGAACAGGAAGTAATCCAGCACAGCAGAACACGCTATCCCTGTTTAATGGAAAACCATTTTGCTGGGGATTCTTTTTTCCTTTTCTTTTTTTTTTCCTCTTTCCTTTCAGATTGCCACATGGCAATCTGGGGAGGCCACTTGGGACTTGATTTTGGAAGGGCCCCCAAAGTAGGGGCCTCATTCTTTCATTATTGCTGTTCTGTTTCGAGCAGGTCTGGCCAGCGAGGCCGCAGAAGGGAGCCGGCTGTTAAAGGGGCAGCTCTGAGGGCCAGGGCAGGTGTCCAAAGACGCTCTTGACATTGTACAATTAAACAATTAAGACACCATCAGCCAGGGCTCCCCCTTAAGCCATGGACCTTGCTGCACCAAATTTTCAGAGGCTGCAGCAACTGTCATTTCATCAAAGATTTTCACAGATACAGATTTATTATTTTTTGCCTCTGACTAAATGTGATCTGTTCACTTATGCCTGGGTGCCTCCAGGAATCTAGCTTATGGCCACCCAGATGAGTGGGAAATGGGGTGCTCTGGTCTCCAAGCCAAGGCAAAAGGAATCCACTTAACAGGGATTTACAGTGCAATGTACTCAGCTAAACAAGATGAAGATACAAAAATGGTTATTTCTCTACATCTATTCTGAAATGGTCTATATCCTATACTACTACAATGGAAACTAAAAAGAACAGATTTAAGCTTGCAGGCTATCTAATAGTTTTACAAGAAGATTGTGGTTTAAGACCTTGTCAGGTTAAGCATTAGTATCCTCTATCGGAAGGTCATGAATTCTTATCACATTGTGCTATATTTTACCCACAGCCCGGTCACCCTCAGCCCTTGAATTTCCTGTGAGCATGTCTGCCATGAAAGGAAACTTTGACTGTAGGGCAGAATTAGTTTTGTTGGATTTTTTTTTTGGGGGGGGGGGAGTATTAAAAATAAAATTTAAAGGCAGCTGAGCAATTTGAATTTCAAAACATGGACTCGACATCCTGCAATGGTATTTAGAGATCGGTGGTATTAATGAGGATGATAATGATTTAATCACGATAATTATACTTTCAGGCTCAACATCCTTCTTAATCATTTTTGAATTTCTGCCTAGTGTAATGTTCCACACCCGTTTTCAGAGGAAATGCCAAGTAATAAGACATAATTGTGATTTGGGGGAGGGGGTTGGCATTTCAAGAGAGACTTCATCCAGCCCCCACTCCTATTCCTCACACACCCACTCCACCACCGCCCCCCAGTGCTAGGCTGGCCTGAGATAGGGGATACTGCCGCTTAAATAGCAATGCTTTCCTCAGATGGAGACAGGAGATGGTTAAGAGGGGTGTCACAATACAGCTAAATGCGGAGGCAGAGGGTCACAGCGCACACAGCAGCGAGTTGACCATTCACTGAGCTACACAATGAAGAAAAAAAAGATTTGATAAATGCAGAATGTCATCATTCTATCATCACACACAAAAAAAACTGCAGTTCAAACAGGCCTAAGAGGGTCAACCTTGCCTTTTAGGTTCTGGGGAGAGGCGTGAGGTTGGGGACAGCTGGGCTGGGCTTTCATTCTCTCGCCCAATCGGGCCCCTGGGGCGCACTAAAGAGCTGGCCCTGCGACCCCACCCCCCACTCAGTCCCGTGGAGCAGCCCTGGTCGCGAAGGGAAGACATCATTCTGTGCGTGAGGGAGGGGGAGGGCCTTAGCCAGCAGGGATTTAAGCAGATGTGAAGTGGGAGAGGATAGAAGAAGCATTTCCAAGAAGAGGAATGTGAGTCCAGAGGCAGAATGCAAAAAGAATAAAAAATGAATCTAAATGCATCTCGCATTTGCTTTGGGAGGTGGGAATTTTTGATTAAAAGAAAATGGAAGAAATGGGTGGGGGGAGGGGAAATCAAGCTATTGTACCAGAAGGTGAGGGAAAGGGATGTGGGGAAGGGGACCGTGCAAACACACCCCATATATCACCGTTAAAAACAAAGCCGGCGCGGGCCTGCTGCTTGATCCACGCCTGCCCCCGGCAGCGGCCTGGCGTGGGGCAGCTTACCACCTCATCCTCACACACAGCAACACCCAAGGGCCAGGCCCCCGGCTCCAGCTGGGCCCAGGAGTGCACAGCAGTGCACGTCTGACTCTCTGAGGCGCGCACACTCTTGCACACACACTCATACACACACACCCCCCCAAGCATTTTGAACCGGTGAGTGCAACTGTCATACAAAGACAATGCGGGGGGGGGGGGCGGTGAGGGAGATAGCACAAGGTGACACAGAAAGGGTTAATGGAAGAAAAGGATGGGACGGGAAATCGTGCAAGTTCCCACGAGAAGGTGGGGGCTGGGGCTTGGGATGGGGCAGATCCGAGATCCCAGCTACCCAGCCATCGGTACCAATGGCCAAAAAATGAAATAGAAACACAGATAACACAAAACATACAAGTACCTAAAAAAAGAAAAGCTAATCACAGAAATCTAATGTTTCCACACACACAAACACACGCACACACGCACACACAGTCATGTATCTCGGTCTTCCGATCATACAGGGCTAGGAATTAGGGGAAGGGGCTGTGACTTGGGGGAACTGCGTCCGCCGCAAAGAATAAAAAATGGGGCTGGGGAGGGAGGGACCCAAATTCGCCAAACCCTAACTTCACTACGAAAGCTCCCACGAGGGCAGCCGCCCTCACACTCAGGGGTCCCCCCAAAAGGGAGAGGGGAGAAGCCACCACTCGCCCTGCGTCCCCGCGGGTGTGCCTGAGCCCCCCGTCCCCCGCGGTGCCCGCCCCCGCCCCGTTGCCTGCGGCGATCCACACTCCGAAGCGGACCCCAAAAGGAAAAAGCGATACCTCTGTTTCGCACAGAGCCAAACACTGGAAGCACGAGATAGCCGACGTGGACCAGGACCATCCTGGCTCCTCGCGCGGCGGCGGCGGCAGCTGCGCGCGGGCCCTTTGTGGCGCGGCTCCGGGGCGCGGGCGCGGGCGGCGGCGGGGCTGCGGGAGCCGCCGGGGCGGGAGGCGGAGCGCGGGGCGCGGGCGGCGGTGGGGCGGCGGCTGGCGGGGAGACAGATGGCCCATGGAAAGGCTCCCTTCCCGGCCCCTCTCGACATTCAAAGGCGCTGGGGCCGCAGCTGCCGCCACACAAAGGCGCGTGCAGCCAATGGGAGCGGAGCGCAGCGCGGCGCGGCCTCGCCGGAACCGCGGGGGACAGCGGGGACCGCGGGCGCGCGGGTGGCTGGGGGGAGGGAGGGTGACGGCTGAGAGGGGAGCAGGCGGCAATCGCGGTGGCCCGTGGCCCAGCGCGAAGGGGTGGGGCGGGGGGTCAGCCCCGGGGGAAGCGTGGAGCCCAGCGCCGATCCCTGGCCGCCCGCAGGCCGGAGCGCGCGCGCACGCGAGGCACCCTGAACACAGAATCGGGCGGCGTGCACACGCAACCTGCACACACCGAGAGGGACGTGCACCCAGACATGTGAAAGTGCGTTGGTGCGTGCGAGGAGACAGGCGCGAGCACACCAAATGCACACGGCCCGTCCCGCAGGTCCTTGCACACTGCACGCGGGTCACTTGGGGACTGTGCGTGGAGGCTGGCAGGCGCACGTGCTGAGCCTGACTGCGGGCTCAAGTGAAGCTGGAAAACGAGCGAGCAGCCGATCGCAGGGCACTGTCACACAGACATGCTCACACCCAAAGCCTTGTTAACGCAGGAAGTGTGCGTGCCAAGAACACATTCCCAAAGACACACGGAGGGAACACACAATGCAGATATGTACACAATGCAGGGATGTATGTTCCCTGCCTGTCGCACCACTTTGTAGCTCCTGCAGAGCAAGGAAGCTGGCAATAATCATTTGTTGAATTGAAAGCTACTCATCCACTGAGGTATGCGCACACATTCTATACAGAGACAGAAAACCCAGAGTCATTCAGACAACGTTCACCCCACTCTGACACAGACACAACCAGCCATGTGCACAGACACACCCACTTCCACAGCTGGCAGGTACAAACATGACATCGGGCTAACGAGACTCCTCAGGTTCACACGTGGAGGCACAGCCATGCCATCCTGTGTGGCTTGTGGCTGCACTTCCAGGTACAGGCAAGACATAAGCCGAGAGTGTCACCTTGCAGCCCTGCAGTCAAGTGCACTGCTAAGACTGTTCTGTGCGCTCAGCCCACCTGCCATGAAAACTCCCAGCGTGACCCTCAGCTCAGGCGTGCAGTCCACACCAAGGCCACACCACGGTCTGCTGGGGGGATGGGCAGTCATCCACATGCCGAAAGACAGAGGCCATGTCCTGCACTGAGACGTGCCTTCAAAATCCAGGGGCTGCTTTACTTAATGAATCAGTGAAAAAACTAGATGGTAAAATCACAGAGTGTGGAACTGAAGGACACTGATTCAACCCATCCTGCCCCCTTTCTAGAGACAAAGAGGAGGACCATCCACTGGGTGCGAGTTGTGTTTGTGTCGGGGCACAGGGTGGTGGTGCAGACCCTCCTGAGACCTCAACCCTTACAGCCCAGAGGGGGCCTCTAAAATGTAAACGCAATCACCATCATGCCTGCCAGGTGTGGTGATGGGCCACGGCATAGGGTGAGGTGGGGGTGGGGGAGACAATTAGGAGGGCACCTAACCCACTGGGTGGGAGGTAGGGGGGGCAGTTGGGGTTGACTCTAGAAAAGTGACTTCTAAACTGAGACTTGAAGAATGCAGAACAGGCGAAGTGAGGTGAGGCAAAGGAGAAGACAGCAAAGGGAAAAGCAGAGCCTGGCTTGGCCAAGACAGTTACCCTATTTCCACTGGTGACAGCAGGGCAGGTCCCGGTACACATCTTTCTCTCTCTCAGGAGAACAAGTATCACTGTTCCCCGCCTTAAACACCCCCAGCCGTCCCCAGAGAACTCAGCGATGAAGGTAGCCGAGGGAGACTCCCAACAGCCCAAGCCTTACGCTGGAAGATCATCTCACCCTAATTCTGCCACCGACTCTTTCCTTTTTCCGTTATCTGTCAAATAAACACAATGCCACCACTAATAAAAAGTCTTAAAAATGAAAAGACTGAAACAAATACCTGACTACCAGAATTTTTTCCTGTTCTATTTAGGCTTTGCCAATATGCATTGTATCAGATTCATTGTCATATCGGTGTATTTTTTACCCTGCCTTTTATTTTATTTTTTATCTTGCTATTTAAACTTCAAATTTTACCAAAAATTTCCCTGTCTTTCTACATAATTACCTCTGTAATTTTCATTTTAAGTGTTTTATAGTATTCCAACAAGCGAGTATACTGTAAAACTATTTGATTATACTCTAAAACACTTCATTTGCTCCCAGTTTTCCATTACTGCAGGTCATACAATGAATTTCTTCATGCCTACGGCTTGTTGCTTTTGTTAAACTATAAGCTGAGAATGCATTTCTAGGGTTGGTGTTCTTAAATTGACCATATGGAAAACTTAAGGGCCCTTGGCACGTATTGCTTTGTAAAAACATTAAACCATCAATGCTCCCAGCGATATGTAGTGTGCTGATCCCTCTGCGACCTCGCTAGCTTGGGTGGGTGCTGTGTTTGTTCGTTTGGTTTTTTTTGTTTGTTTGTCTGATCTTACTTAAAGAGCAGCTCACAAAGGCTTATGACCACCAGCCTGACCTTGACTGCAGAGCGCTGAGGGTACACACTCTGAAATCAGATTGCCTGGCTGGACCTTCTGGCTCTGCCACTTACTAGTGTGGACAACTTATTTAACCTCTCTAGGTCTTGGTTTCAATATTCATAAAGTAGGCATGATTGTAGCAAACCTTCCCCACAGGATTAATATGAGGACCAAGTAAGTTAATACTTGATAGAGTGCATGGAATAATGCCTGGCTGCTCAGCTCTTAGTTCTTTCCCCTTTACTTGTCCATCTCTCCTTGTCCACTCCCTCTTACCCTCCCATTACTATTTATGATTGCCTAGTTATTGCACTTAGTGTAAATTATACCATAACATGGAACATCCATCAGACAGAAGGCATAATCCGCAAGGAACAGACAGCCACTGTATGTAAAACCCAGGGAAATCCACCTTCTAACTATATCCTTCATAGTCACACATCAGATAAACACAACAACAGATGCCCACATTCACCAATATACCAATATTCACACACAGGCATGTGCCTCCTGCTAAGAAGGAATTATTGTGCATTAGTGGGGCAGGGGGGTGGGGCTCTGCCCGCAGAGCCCCCATTCACCATGGATGAGAATAAGTCTAACAAGAGATGATCTGCGTGGGAAGGAAATGTGCCCGATCTCTCAAAGAAGAAGGGCCAGTAGCCTGTTCCTCAATAGGTTTTATTGGTTCGATTTGCACAGGAATACATGTAAGTCTCATCAATCATTGTCAGGCAGTAAGGATCAAACAATAGGTAACATACAAAGAGCTATGAGGGCTTATTCTGAGTCAGGGTCAGTTAGCTAAAGGGCTATAAAACTTTGGGAAACCAACTCATGTTATGCTTGGATCCTTATCATTTAAATTGAGGGTATTAGCAAAGCAGGTTTCATAGGATTTTATGCATTCTTTCTTAAGCCTGATAGCCCCGGGGAACCTGCCCGCCCTTTCCAGCACAGGGCCACACCCACCTCTGGCATTGTTTCAGGTTTAAACCAGGCAGGGGAAGTAAGGCGGCCAAGAGATTAGGAGACTTCTTACTGACAGAACGAGAACTCAAGCTATGTCAAAGCCAGGGGGCAAGGGTCCATCACCCCCTTTTTGTACAGCCCCCCAAGTCCTTCCCTGAGGGCCCTGTCATGACCGTGCCTGTCCTAGGTCATCCCTCCCTTGAGGAATCTTACCCGTCATTGGCTAACCAGTCATCCACACAGGGCCAAGCAGGGTGAAGTAAAAGGGGGCAAAAGCAGCGCCCTTGCCAGAGAGATAAACTTTGTCTCCTTAGTGGCTTATGGTCTCAAGGTCTCTTTACTCAGCCTTAACCATGGGGAGTTACAGCTTCTGACAAACCAGGCAGAGTAGTTTCCCAACAGATTAGCAAGAGGAGTTTCATTTTTGATGAAATTTGGGGTAAGCACCTACCATTCCTCAGCTTCAATGCACTGATCTATCTAATGGGAATAATACTAATCCTTGCCACACCTTCCTTAAAGGTTCAATGTGTGGACCAAATGAGAAGATAGCTATGGAATCTGTAAATAATACAGAGAATTCTAGAAGCATACATGCAGTGGTGTCTCAACAATGAAACTTGATCATTATCTTGCCCATCCCTTGTTCAACAGTGGAGGGGACTGAGGCTCAAAAGTGGGGTTATTAACAAGGTCACGTACCATTCGTGACCTTGAGTTAGAACTAGAATCCATATTTCCCAGCACACAGCACACCATTGCTCCTACTTTCTCTGTGTCTTCCTTCGTGCTGAGATGACTGTTTTCCAATCCCCCTCCCATTAGTTAAAGTCCATGGTAAAGCCATTTCTTGAGAATAGAGGGATTTGTAGGAATACTCGATTCAGCGTGGGTTTTTTTCTCTTTATGTTCTTCCCACCCCCTGCCCAAAACAATACCCTACAGCATATTTGCAGACTTAGCATGTAAGACTCAGCAAGAATATCAAAAAGTGAAAGGTGAAGGTCAATCTATAATCTCTGATCCAAAATAGAGAAACATGACCCTATAAGGTTGAAATAGCACTGCCACCTTCAACTGTGACCCATGTTTGAGACCTCACTCTCTTTTGTGTCCATTCTGACCACCTGCAGAAAGGGTCCTATGGAGCAGTGGTCCCCAACCTTTTTGGCACCAGGGACTGATTTGTGGATAAGAACATTTTCCCACAGACGATGGTGGTGCAGGGAGATAGGAGGCAGAGCTCAAGCTGTAATGCGAGCGAAGCTTCTGGTCGCTCCCCCATGCTCACCTCCTGCTGTGCGGCCAGTTCCTAACAGGCCACCAACCCTGGGGGCCGGGGCCCCCTGCTACAGAGCATCACGTTTCTTTGTGTCAAGAACTACTTTGGAGTCCAACATCAGATCTGGGGTAACACCAACATTGCCCTTTAATCAACAAATGCAAATAAATACCACACCAGTCATGCAGATATGAAAAAATTTTCCAAGACCGAGGACAGAATCCTTGCTCTACTTCAGGTTGTGTTAGCCTCAGATAGATACAGCTTTCAAAACCTGTGCAAAACAGGCGGTGCTTCAGCCAGCCACCCCCCGTGATTGGTGTCACAATAGCCCTGTGCTAAACAGGGTGGGGGTTCTAGATGCAGCCTGCCTTGGGAGAAGGCAAACCGCCGGGCACTGGCAGTCACAGGCGAGTTGGGACACAATCACGGGGATGGAGAAAATGAAGAGGGATTTGAGGGACCACCCACTGCCCAGGACAATGGGGAGTCAGGTAGAAATTAAGTGGCATGACAGGACAGGACCTGAAAGAGGGGGTCCATTTCCAACAGGCTGAGAACATGGGGAGACACTGAGTCAAGGAGGCAAAACATGAGCAAAGGCTCAGAAGTAAATGTAGGAAGAGAAGGAGCTGGAAAGGGGGAAGGGAGAGAGGGAGAGAGAGAGAGATGGAGGGACGTTGGAGGGAAGGGAGAGAGAAGGAGATGAGGGAAGGGAGGGAAAGGGGAGAAGCGGCACCAGCAGCTTGGGCTGAGAAGGGCTGCCTGTCGCAGGGAGTTCAGAGACCTGTGCTGAACCAGAAATCCGGGACATGGACTGGACGGGAGCAGTGAGGACTGGAGCGTTGCTTCATCATCCCAAGCACACTCACCGGCAGAGAGCCCTGTGTGCCGGGAACTGTCTCCGCACCCAAACAGGTACAGTGCGACAGATAGTGAAGAGGAAACTGACCTATGACCCCTTCTCCACTGTACTAGAAAACATGTCTGAGCACCTGGCTGCCCAGGTTAGATGCTGCAGATCCCAGACCCCGTGGCAGAGAGGCGGGGTCCTGTGACTGTGCTGGGACAGGGATGAAAGCAGGGATGGCTGTGGATGGCTTTCTCAGAAAACAGCTGGTTTGGAGGATGCTAGGAAATCATGGAAAACAAACACCGATGTACTCTGCCTTCCTTCAACAAGCCTCATTTAGGGAGAATGAAATATGTAGTGAGGGGAGGTTTGTCATTATAGAAGGTATTGACTAGCGAATGAATAATAATAATGTCATGAAAATATCACCTTAGTGAATGGATAGTTCTAGACAATGACTGCCCACAGCTGTCAATATCACCGAAGGAGAGGACAGTGGGCATGCCCTTTCCTCACGGAAGGACGGACCAGCACCTGCGAAGTAGTCTTTCTGGGAAATGGAATCTGAACCTACTCGAACCTCTGGATTTAATTCCCAATTGAGAGAAGCAACCGGAAACAGAGAAATATATTAAAAGCTACTATGGAGTGCAATTGGCTAAATTCCAGAGCATGGAAACTCTGTGGGACAAATATTTCTTTAAAAAAAATAAATACAAGAGGAAAAAGGGAAGAGGGTGGGGGAACTTATCGAGACAGAGGGGACTATGTCAACCAACTGCCACATTTGGACTTGTAAATGTGATCAGAACAAATAAACGATAAAAGTAATTGAGGAAATGTGACCACCGGGACTAGGTAATTAGGGATGTTAAGGAAATGTTGGTGTTCATAGATGGAATAATAGTATTGCGGTTCTGTTCACACAATATTTGCAGATGCTTTGCAGACAATATGAAACGATGCTGAAGGTTCTTACCTCGCCCAGAAGATGGGGCACAGGTGAAACATGTACTGGGCCCATGAGCTGGCACTCGTTGGTAGTAGATGAAGGGTACAATGAAGGCACATTATACATCTCTCTACTTTTGTTTACACGAGGTTCGTTTTCTGTGCCAACTGGATTGGGCTACAGGATGCCCGAGAGCTGGTAAAACATGATTTCTGGGTGTGCCTCCAAGGATGTTTCTGGAAGACTCAGTAAATGACTTGGTAGACCGAGTGAAGATCACCCACCCCATGGGGTGGGTGTCACCCAGTCCACGAGGGGCCTGAGTGGAACAAAACAGGAGAGGGAGGGCGAATTTGCCTGAGCTGAGACACCCGTCTTCTGCCTGGGGACATCACGCTCCTCCTCTGGGGCCTTCGCACTCGGGCTGACACCTGAACCATTGGCTTCCCTGGTCCCGGGGCCTTCGGGTTTGGATGGGAGCCGCCCCCTTTCCTGGTTCTCCAGCTTGCAGATGGCGGACCGTGGGACCTCTCAGTTACCAAAGTCACGTGAGTCAGTCCCTTATAATGAGTCTCCTTCCACGTATCTGTATATACATGCCCTGTGGGTTCTGTTTCTCTGGAAAACGCTGACTAACACAGTTCACATTCGAAATTTTTCAATACAAGTAAACACTGAAAATACAACAAGGCAGCTGGCACACAGCCGTGCCCTCTCCAGGGACACAGGAAGATATCTCTTCTGGCTGGGCAAGTTAGAAAACGGGGCTTCTCCCTCCTATTCCCCCAGCCCGGGCTGGGAGCTGGGCTGCATGCCGGCTCCCACGCCCCCCTCAGATGGTCTCTGCTCCGCTGCGTGGAGGGCTCAGACCGCAGGCTGCTCCAGCTCACCTGCCGCGGCTGCTGTGGGCAGTTACCTACTTCACAGCCTTCCCACCAGGGAAAAGTAAACTCCTATTTTGTTTGAGCCACTCTGGGAAGAGTGAATCTAGTTAGGTGGATAGGTTAGTTCTTGCTGCAGCGATATTACACAATAAATAGTTATAAAATCACAGATGCACACAACAATAGGCATTTACCATCACAGACCTGCACGGGCCAGCCGCACCCCATGCACAGAGGCAGCTGTGGGGGTTCTGCCTCTCAGGCCGGCGTGGGGGTTGCTGGGTGGTTCTGCTCCACAGGTCTCTCATCCTCCTCCGGCTGGTGTGGACATGCTCTTCTCCGGCAGGGCCAGTGGGAACTTGCTAAGGTGCACCAGCGGTGATAGCCGCTGACGCAGAACCAGGAGAAGCCAAGGCATGGAGCGAGTTAAGGAGACAGTGAGCGGTTTTATTGGATGGGAATAGTCTGTGTGTGTGCGTGCACGCACCCTAGTGAAGAACTAGGAGAGTGTTTGGTAGGCAGAGGGGAGCACTGGAGGTCTCTGAGCATGGGTAAGCGGTCAGAAAGGGTCATCCATGCACAAAATGAACGGGATGGGGGTAGATTCTAGGGCTGGGAAATTGGGGAGGATACATCATGGGGGGGGTCGAAGGTCAGATGAGAAATGGCACGTCGATCCTGACTGCAGGGGTGTGAGGAGGGCCAGAGGACACGCCTGGCACTTTTAACCAGGGGGGAAGGATATTCTGTGGGCGCTGCTCCCCTTGTGAGGAGGTAATACCCCAAGGCGGTTCCCGTGCCTAACTGTCCCTAAATCCAAAGTGAGTCTATATAGTCATCTGAAAAGTTACGCTCGACTGCTCTTCCTTTGTGATGATCTGACTCTAACTCTTACTAACTTTTACACATTGTCTCCGAGTTTGCTCTTACTAGATGTGGGGCGGCCATACATATATCCATACATCAACTCAAATGTAAGTATCCCCATAGCAGACATGGGTTGGATTGAAGAAAACTACAATGGTGCATCAGAGTGTGAGCAGCCCCCGTTTTCTGTTGTCCCCTTCTTTTTGATTATACAGCCTCTGCTTTTAATTGGGCATTTGGGCACCTGGAATAAAGACTACATTTCCCAATTCCCTTGAGATAGGTGTGGCTGTATGACAAAGATCTAACCAATGGGATGTAAGCAAAGTCAAGTTTGACACCCCCCTCGCTGCCCGCCCCACCCCCCACCCAGCCAAATTGCCTTTAAGGCAAGGAGTGCGCCTTTCTTCTCCTCTTTATTTTTCTCTACTAACTGGAAATGGATGTAAGGGCTGGAGCTGAAGCAGCCATATGGGACCATAATGGAAAGCACAGAGTAAACCTCATGCAGATGGGGAGAAGCAACTCTGAAATCAAGTTGGATATTGGATGATTTCATAAAGCCACCCTACAGGCCTCAGACAACCTCCATGACTTCTTTAAAGTAGAAAATAGTTCAATCTTATCTCATTGGAATCATTGTTATTTTGCAACCTTCTCCCCCTTTTCCCCATGCGGCCAGGTGTAAAACTGCCACATGACCACTGATCCCTGCCTGTGTGGGCACTAGACAGAGGTGCGTACCTGGCTGTAATGGAAGGCTTTGTTCAGGTTTACGGAAATGTGTCAGCTGTGAGCTCCTAGTAGGGGCTCCACTTTCACGCACATCAAGAGGCAATGAGGAAGGAAAAGCAGGGGAAAGGGGCCCCGGTGCAGTCACCAAATGTTAAGGGCAGATCGAACAAATTGGATGTGACAAACGAATGACCTAGCCTGTCCTTGCAGGCAATGGGGGCATTATGACTTTATTTTAGCTCCCTAGTTCCCTCATTCTTCTTCCTTGGTTGGTGGGAGTGGATGAAGGTGGAAATCCATGTAGGGGCAAAGGGCAATCCCTGGATTCACCATCCTTAGGGGCTGGTTCTCATACTTCAGTGTGCATAGAATCACATGGAGAATTTGCTTAAAAGGTAGACCCCAAGGTCCCAGTCCCTGAGATTCTGTTTTAGGGGAGGGGGAGCCAGGGCAGGGCCCAGGAACCTGTATTTTAGCAAGTCAACCTCCACCCAGGTAAATTTCCCGCAGGGCCCTTCTGGAACACCCAGCTGGAAGATCTAGACTACCTGCCCACGGGCAGCCCGCACTGATTTGCTCTCCACCACGTGCCAGCACCCAGCACCCAGCACCCAGCATGCTGTTGGCACTGGCGGCTGCTCAGTGCCTGTCTGCTCACAATGGGGAGTCACGGTGCATTCTTGAGCAAGAGAATGACTTTAAAAATGCTCCCACGTCTGCTAACTCTGTTGCAGAACTGGGGAGTTTCTTTAAAAAAAAAAAAGATGAAAGGAAGATTTCAGGACAGCGTTTTGACCCTCAGCCTCCTTTCTGACTGGGCAGCCAGTGTCTGGCGGGCCTGCACTGAACTCTGTGTTGGCAGGTGATTCACCCTCTGGGGGATGGGCCCTGAGAAGACCTGGAGGAAAGAGACCGGGTGCGGAGGTGAAGCAGAGTTTAGGGCCCGAGGCCTCACATGTGCAGAGTCTGCCGTTGTGTCCACTGGCCTTCTCACACGGTGCTCCTAGTCTCTCCCTGGGTGACAAGCATGGTGACTGTCCTTGTCCTCATGTCACAGGTGAGGGAACTGAGGCACCACGAGGTTAGGTCACTTTATCCAAGTCAAGGGCAGAGTCACACCCAGGTGTGGCTCAGAGCCTGGTCACTCCACCAAGGGACAGCGCTCATTGCTGGCGTCATGTCACTCTGTCCCAACCCCCAGAAGCCAGGCTGGCCCCACACTGTGTTGGAAGTGTTGGCCTCCCTTTCCAACGGAACTTGAAGGGCCTAGGATTCCTACCCGCGTAGCATTCTCCCCAAATCAGGCACAGTGTCTTAAAATGCCATCATCCCCCACTTCTTTCGGGTTCAGTGGTTTAGCCAGTAAAGCATTTTGTTCACTGGCTTCAAATGTGGCCTTGGGACAAAGCATTAAATGTTCAAGTAAATTTATGCACGAGCCTCCCTCCGATCTGTCCGCCCTCCAGACGCTGAGCCTTCCTACAGCTGGAGAAGCCAGAAGCGCATGCTCAACACTCCTTAGCATATTTACCAAGTCAGCTCTCTGGGCCTCCAGAGCCTTTTGTCTCCCCTTCCCCTCTCTGGAGTCTCCTGTCCCTGCTTCTCTGGGTGGTCTCGAGCCTTGGGTCAGACTACAAAGACAGAGTTTCAGGTGTGGGCCAGGCAAAGGGGTGGATCTGCGCGGCCCTCTGGTCCTTAAGATAGGGAAGAGGGAGGAAAAGGCTCAGGGCAGAAGCCTGGCCTCTCCCCCTAAGGGGCCTGAAGGGAGAGGAGAAGAAGTCAGGGCCAGCCAGGCCTCCTGGGCACGTCCCGCTGCAAGGCAGATGTGGTCCAGGCTTCGCTGCACAACGTGTTCAGGTTGCATCATTAGGCTGGATTGATGGTTGATTACCAGTATAACTGCTCCAAAGCAAAGCCAGATGGGGAGTGTTCAGACTGAATGAGGAAGGAAATGAGCTGCCATCCACAGGGAGAATGGCTTCACGGGGGGCCTTGGATCCGACACTCTCGGATCCAGAAGACACGGTTCACAAAATCCCGTCGTCCCCGACTCAGGGAGGAAATCTTCATTGTAGCGTCACCCACGCGTGGTGACTCAGCCTTCGAAAAATACTGAAGGTGACAAAGGGTTACTACCCTCATTTGACTGTCTTTCTGGGTCCCATCTACCCATCTGCATTGAGGGGGTCATCCTAATGCTCTCCAAGGCCCCTGCCTGTCCTAACACTCTCTGACCCTCAGATGCCTAAACCCGATTGGACATCGACCCAGAAGACTTGCCCTTAAATGAGGGTGCAGAGATAATGGCTGAAGGGAGATCTGAAGCATCTAGCCAGGGGCCCTCCTCAGAGCTTGCGAACAAGGCTCCGAGAGTGAGTCCTAGGTTCTTACACACCCAGTGAGACCCCTGGAAACCACCCAAGTGAGAGCACACGAGACCTGAAGCCATTTCCTGGCGGGCCACGGTCTGGGGGTCCCAGGACGTTTGGGTCTGCGGAAGTGGGGGTGTTATGTGTGTGACTGTTTGGCCAACAGAGCCTTGGCGGTGTTTGGTTTTTGTGTCCAACTCCTCACTCCACCACATAATCCCACACTCCCTGTGGTCCCTACCCAGACTCACACATCCCATTTCATTCCCTGCCTGGCCCCGAAGGGGCTGCAGTTTGCCATTCCTGCCTCATGCCTCTTCCAGGATGCCCTCCCAGATTGACACCTCCCTGCCTCCCTGCCCTCAGGCCCTCCCTCACCGCACTGCAGCAGGAGGCCAAACCAGCCCGGGTCCTTATTTTGCATGTGTTCTTAAGTTCCTTTGTTGGCCTTGCTTCTTCCACGCACCCCTCCCTGTCTGTCTGTACCATTTTGGTTTCCTTACGTTGTCTAGTGGAAGGTGCAAATGTTCTCAACCCAGGAAAAATCAAGCCTCACTTTTTTTGCTGTGTTTCGTTTTATCATAGGCAAATATACATACCACCAAATATACCATTTTGACCATTTTTAGTGTACATTTAAGTATTTTCACATTAACATTTAGTGCATTCGCAATGTTACGCGACCATTACCACTCTGTCCCAAACGGTTCCAACACCTCAGACGTAAACTCTGCACCATTAACACCACTCCTCCCCCCACAGCCCCTGGCCACCTCTAATCCACTGCCTGTCTGCATGCGTTCGCCTATTCAGGGGCCTCCTATGAGTGGAATCACACAACATTTAACCTTTTGTGACTTGCTTGTTTCACTTATCCTATTGTCCTCAAGGTTTATCCACATTGTAGCCCGTGCCAGAATTTTCCCCCTTTTAATGGCTGGATATTATTCCCCTGTGGGACAGGCCACACGTTGCTTACCCGGCCACCTGTGGATGGGCACTTGGTGGCTTCCACCTGTTGGCTACTGTGAACGAGTCGCAGGGAACACGGGTGCACAAGTATCTGTTTGAGTCCCTGTTCTCGATTCTTTGGGGCACATACCTGAGAGATGAATTGCTGGGTCAAATGGCAATTTTACATTTAATTTGTTGAGACCCATCAACCTGCTTTCCTGAGCCTTGCTCTTAAATCCACAAATATCCCCTCCCATGTGAAGTTTCATCTCCAGCTCTCTCCCCATGCCCGCATCAGAGTCACTGGGCCTCTCCTGTGCTCCGAGGCACCTGTGCACGGCGATGCAGCCTTTGTCACACTGGCCTCTATCAGCGTTTGCTGGTGTCTAGGCTGAGGAGTGTCGGAGGGCAGGGACAGGTGTCTTCTACCCTCATGTTCCCAGAGTCTAGTGTGTGTGTGCTCTCGGCTCGGGGCAAGCCAATGTTGAAATGATTCCATGCTTATTTGACTGGTGGATGATCAGCTGCTCATTGACTCACTGACTGGCTTCCTGGCTGTCGGCTGAACAAACACAGCACTCTCCCCACTATCTCTGCCACGTTATATCCTTTATTCTTGGCTGGAACAGGGGCACGCATTGCCTGCATCCCTGCAAAGTGATTAAGTGTGGGCTCAGGATCCAATGCTCACTGTAGTAGCTGTGCTGCCATGAAAAAGTTTTGGAAGCTCTCTGAGCCTCGGTTTCTTCATCTGTATAGTGGGGATGGTACCACTACCTACCACAAGTGGCTGGTGTGCAAATTGAACATACAATACTTAGCACAATATCAGCCATAGCATTGCCCCATACACAGCCTGATGGTCTCAGTGGTCATCAGGAGAATCCTGCTTAGTTTCGTGCTGCTTGAGGCCTCCTGCATCTTTCTGGTGTGGTTTTGGCACAGAGGGACGGGACTGCTGTGACTGGAATGGACCGCTCACGACCCACCCTGGGGCTGGCCCAATACTAGCCGCACTAATCAACATTCTGTTAGGTGGGAAGAGAGGCCATGGCTGTTGGGTGGGCACCAACGGTGTTCTCGAATTACACTGTCCCTCAGGGAGAGACACAGGCTGCAGACTCTACAGGAGGACACTGTCATGGGAAGGGCTGACCTGACAGACGAGAGTCAGCCCCAGTTCTGAAAAGGAGGACCCTGGGCCCAAAATGATCAGGCTTCAAAAGGCAAGCATTTGAATGAAGAACAGAAAGGACAATGTCTGTGGCTTTCTAGTGAGTGGTCCATCCTCCCTGCCATCACAGCACCCAGCCACGTGGACACTAAGGCGACTGGACTGCCCACTCAGGCTGCTGGGCTGATGTCCTTGGCCACGCCTGGCTGGACTCCAACCCCTCTCACCAAAGCAGCACCCACTGGTCCATCGCAGCTCCCTGAGAGGAGCTGCTGGTTTCGCGGCTCTGAGAGGCCTGTAGGGCTGGGGAGTAGGGGATGTGGGGTGGGTGGGGCTCTATCCTGTCCCTGCCTCCCAGCTGCAGCATTTGAGAAGCAGCCCAGCAGGGGCCTGGCCCAACTGCCGGTCCACAGAGAGGTAAGTCAACAGGACCCAGGCCTTGAACAGGACCTGATCACTTGACATTGTAGAATAATCAGAGCGTAGTGGGAGACCAGGCAAAAATGACAGACTGAACACACACACCTGAGTTTGTTCCCTTCCACAATTCACTAAAACTAATTTTTAAAAAATTTAAAGACATAAACCTACAAGGACAGAGAAGACAGGAGAGGCTATTGCAGCAACAAAATGAGGGGCAGCAAGGTTGGTGGACAAGAGGTAACTGGAAATGCACAGCCCCGAGGTCACTGAATCCTGAGTCAATGGGAGAAAAACACGGAAAGGAATCGATTCCACAGCAGCGTCATCGAGGGCTGGACAGCCAACTGCTGTGCCCTTGGGCCCGGAGCACGGGGCTGCTGAATGTAGGAGACGTGAGGAACGCTCCACGGAGCTGGGCGTCCGGCCCCACCTCCCTGGGGCAGGGAGCCAGAGGTTTATTCTCTGTGGGAGATAAAACAGAGAATCCCCGGGCAGGGAATTAATTAGTGCCCCCACCCAACTTCTCCCCCACTCAGCCTCCACAGCGCCAGCCATTGGCACTCCTCCCTGGAGATCAGAACAGAACTCTCTGGGCCTTGGACCATCCGAAAGAAAAGACGTGAATAAAGACATTGGCCCAGAGGTTCCCCAGCAAGGGGCCCACCAAAATCTTCCTACAGTGGAGGGCCAAGTCCAAGTGCCCTGCCTACCACTTAGAGTTCCCAAGCAGCCTTCCGGTCCCTCCTCTCCGCCACCGCAGTCAGTCCTAAACACACAGCCCAAGGCCACCTGCTTCCTAGAAAAGCCTGTCTAACACGGAGACCAAACAGCCTGGCAGCGGACACAGTGCAGGAGGAAGGGAAAAAATGAAGATCATTAATATCCCCAGAGAAATAAGAGAAGATGGTGCACACTAGGAACAGGATGTTATTTTTAAAAGAAACATTTAGAGAACAAAAACAAAAAAAAAGAGTTCTTGGAGATGAAAAACATGAGAGCAGACATGTGAAACTCAGTGAAGGGTTAGAAGGTCAAGTTGAGAACAAAGAGACAAATACAAGGGGAAAACCAGGAGCTCCAGCATCAGAAGAAAGATACAGAGACAGAGAGAGACAGAGAGAGAGGAGGGGGGAATCAAATCATTCTCAGAATAACCCAAGAATGTACGGCCCCACCGGAAGAACAGGAGCTGTAGCTCTGGGGCAAACACGGGTCTTCTGGGTTTTCACCTCTGACATGCATCGAGTTCAAGGAGAATTTCACCACATCTCCCAGTAAGTGATAAGGAATAGTCTTTACTGGAAAAAGAAAAACACACACACACACAAGGCCAGTCTGTAAGAAGAGACATGAAGCCAGCAGCAAGAACCCCTGAATCTCACATCATCCCGCGGAGAGGTGTGTGGGGGCCAGGCACTGCTGGGACACAGTGTGAGTCTGGTTCCGGCGGAGGGACCCCGCCCGCCCCGCCATGGGTCTCCCTCTTACAGACAACTGTAGGGAAGCAGCCGTGCCAAGGGGGTAATAATAGGCTGCTGGGCACCGGGCAGATTGGATTCAGGGCACTCGATGTTTGCAGTTGTTGGGCAAAACCAACTGCCTGGCACTGATGACCTTGGAGTCTGGGAATTTGAAGGCGTACCCCAGGGCGCCCCTAGGGGAGGGTGGGAGAGAGGCAGCTAGTGGTCCTGTAGAAAGCGGAGCTTAGGTATAGTTACTCCTACATGGAGATGGGGACTCTGAGTCCAGCTGGCTTATATCTAAGCAACCTAGGTTCTTTTTAACAATTCTGCACCATACAGACTGCAGACCACTGAGCTCCCAGCATGGAAGCTAAAAACAGTTCCATTCCAGTGCATATCACTGGACATTTTCAGACACAGAGGACAAGAGGAGAACCTTACAGACTCCAGGGAGAAAAGCACAGGTCACAAATGAGGGGCCAGTGATCCCAACGGCTCTGAACCTCTCAGCCTCCGCAATGGAAGCAAAGACGATAAACAAGGCCCTCAGCATTCCAGAGGAGCATGATTTGCACCCCAGAATTCTCTATCCAAACAAATTACCAATAAAGTGAGAGAGTGGTGTTTTTTTTCCAGCCATGCTAAGTTTCCAAAATTATCACTCCAGACCCTTTTTTAGGAAACTACAAGAAGTCGTTCACCACTAAAACCAAGAAAGGGGAAGGCAGGAAACAGGAAGTCCAACCGAGAGAAAAGCCAAAGGCATCTTGAGGAGGATGACGGTGGGGAGCCCGGGGGCAGTCACTGCCGACCCAGCTGTGGTGACCACGCCCTCTGCAGTCGGACCACGCTGCTGCCTTCTGAGAGTGTGCTTTATCAGCGCCAGGCAGTCCACCAAGGCAGGAAGGCCGTGAGATCCGGGACCACGGACCTCGCACTCCAAAGAAAGACAAGGGACTTTTAAAGACAGCAGCAAGGCGAAGTCCCAGGATGACAACTGGACGGCAGAGAGATCAGCGAGTCCAGGCTGGAGGAAAAGGGAAGTCTCCAGGAGGGATGACCCCAGGAGAAAACTGGACCGGAGAATTGCCTCTTACGTGTGATATGTGGAAAAGTCTGCTGTGGGAGGAGGATGCGATGGGTGAGGTAGAGCAGATGGAAACAACGAAACTATTATTAATTTCAGGAGAAAACAAAAGCAAAAAAAATAAAGAAAAAAATAGCATGTGTTACAATACTCAATTGTGAGTAATTTTAAAACATAATAGGCACGATAACTAGACTTGGAGTATTCATTTAACAAAAATTGTAAAATAACCGTGTCGGGAGGATGGGGAGAGGAAGGAGCAGGGTATTGGTGTAAGAGCACTGACCCTCGTCTCTCATAATAAGAGTCAATGGGTAAGGCCTGTAACTAAGCAATCAGAAGATGACAAACAGTATAGTTACACTCTTCAGACATACAGAAATGGGTAAATTCCAGAAGAAATAGGTAATATAGTCCAGGGTTGCCTCGAAGGAAGAGAACTAAATAGAGAAGGGAACTAACTACCACATTATGTCATAAGCCTTTTAGTACTCTTTTACTTCTTAAAACGTGTGTATGCATCATCTTGACTTTTAAGATTAATGAAACAAATGGAAGTGCAGCAGTATCAGAAGGCCAAGACTTGGGAATTGTTCCAATGTCTGATTTGACTTACCGACTTGTAAATACCATACAAAGACTCACAAATTAGTTCTTCAGAGCTTTGGGTGTGTGTATGACTCTCACCAACGGGGTGAATGTTCCCAAGCATAAGCATCTGGGGAGTGAACAGACCAACCAAAAACCGAGGCAGCCCCCAGAAGTAAGCATAACACATTCCTAAGATCCCAGTGGATGCCAGTGTTGCATCATGGAAGCCATCCACTGGGCCAGGCAATGGTGGCTGCAGGAGAGCAGGCAGCCTCTTGGTGAGAGATGGTGGGGGCTCAGGAACTTCCCCCTCTTGGTGGAGGTCTCGCAGTCCCACTTCCAGGCCCACACAGGACTCCTAATCCCAGGGCACAGGGGCCTGTGCACACGGGGGCTTGGGCTGTGTTAGTTGGTCTCCTTTGCTAGAAAGATTCCAAGACTAACCAAACCTCCTTAAGATAGGTGGATGTGATCTCTGGCTGGTGTGGCTCAGTTGGTTGGAGCACTGGCCCACAGACCAAAAGGTGAGGGCTTGATTCCCAGCCAGGGCACATTACCAGGTTGCAGGTTTGATCCCCAGGCAGGTTGCTTATGAGGAGACAACCAGTCAATACCTCTCTCTCACACTGATGTTTCTCTCTCTCTCCCCCTGCTTCCTCTCTCTCAAAAAAAAAAAAAAAAAAAAAAAAAAAAAACAATGAAAAAATGTCCTCAGGTAAGGATAAAAAAAAGAAATGTGAGGACCAAAACTAGCACAGGATAGGACAGATGGGGAAGCTTCCTCTGGAAGCTGGTCAAGCTGACTGGAGGATGAGAGGCCGCATGGAGGGGAACTGAGCCACCCAGCCCTCTGCCAGACACGTGGGCAAGGCTGTGTGGACCCTCTGTCCTGGCCAACCTCCAGCTGAGCGCGGGTGCGTGAGGGAGCCTAGGTGAGAAGGCAGAAGAGCTGCCAGCCAACGCACAGATCATGAGAAATAATGAATCACTGTTGTTTCACACCACACAATTTTTGGATGGTTTGTTCCATAGCAATAGATAAGTGTTATATACAAGCTAGTTACCACTTGGGGCAATTGGAGCTTGACCCTGTTGGGGAGCTCTGGGCGACGGGTAGAACAAGCCTCAGAGCACTGGGGTATTTACTCACTGACCACTCATCACAGTTTGAGCCGCTTCCAGGGGCATGACCTCTCCAGCCCTTCTGGTCTGCCCCGCATGTCCCTGTGGCCAGAGCTCCATGCATTGTCCCATTAAGTGGACTATGGTGGCAAATGAAAGGTGGTCTGGGAAGGGCACTGACAGGGCCTCCTATGGTGTGCTCTCCAGAAACTTCTTTCCTATTTCACCAGTCCATGTCTGCGGCTTGCATCCTGGGACTCTGGCTGAGGAATGCATAGCTCCAGCCAGTCCTTCCGGGCCACCAGCTGACCTGGCCCCTAGACTCCACAGTCCAAATTCTGGAGGCAGCCCAGTAGATGGCTCCCCACACCCCCATCACTCCTGCTGGGCTGAGCTTTTCCAGCCAGGTGGTCACCAAGTGGCCTGCACAGAGGCTGCCTGCAACTGGGGACCTGCCTGGACCAGTCAGGGTTCAGTGACTTCCCTGAGCGGAGCCACTGAGTGTGTGCAGGCACTGTGACCGGTCTGCTCCAACGAGGTGAGGCGAAGCATGTGTCTGAATTCCTGCCCCTGCCCTATCTCACCGTGGAGATTCGAACCATTGTTCCCCAGTCCAGAACCTCTGAGGCATGGAGCCCTCTGTCTATCCACCGTGGGGAGAAGGAAGGAGTTCCTGGCACCCAAAATAGTTGCCCCATCCTCCAGCTTCCTGATGCCACTTAAAAGTGAGATGCATATCTGAACTCCAAATGGGGACCTGACATGCATTTTCTCACATACACCCCACCTTCAATGTTGACCGCGTGCAGTTAACATTGCACTGTCCATAACAAACTTCAGGAACACTATGAGTTAAACAGAAATGTGTGGACTGGCCTGAAAACCCAACCACCATTTATAACTTGGTTTCTATGGGGAAATGCATTCTGAGTTCCAAACAACCGGCTCACATAGAGATTTCTGGAACGCTGCCTGGTCACCACGTTGGGGACTGTAGGTGGCTTCTCAGTATACCCAATTAACATGGTCATCGTGGGTGGTCAGTAGTGGGCTCTCCCTCCAGGCTCGGAGAGCCCTGAAGAAAGGTGCGGGATACTCTGAGAAACCGTGTGGAGCACCCCACCCCTCCCTTCTGCGAGGGGCAGAGCTGAGTGTAGCCCAGGCTGACATCCTGACAGTCTCTGCTTACAGGCCCCCGAGACCAAGACGCCTCACAAACGGAAATCTTACAGGTCCAAGAGTTCTTTCTCATATTGAGCTGAAATCCGCCCACTTCCTTCTCCCACCCTGACTGTACCCCTGCAATGTCTGCTCATCCTTCCAACCTGGCTCAGGTTTTAACTCCTCTGTGAAGCCTTTCCTCACCCCCACCTTCCTGCACATTAGAGTCATGTTAGCTGCTATAACAAATAAGCCCCAAACGTTTTAGACTATACCTCTCCTTATCACAGGGGGTCAGTCAGCTCGGGCTGCGATAACTGAGTGTCGCAGACTGGGTACCCTAAACAACAAGCCTTTATTTCTCACAGTTCGGAGGCTGAGAGTGCTGTGACCTAGTGCCAGCAAAACCATACCCTGGTTCCTAGACAGCCGTCCTCTCCCTGTGGGCTCACATGGCAGAGAGAGATCATCTTCCTCGTGTTTCTTGTTGTAAGGGCACTAATCTCATTCAGGAGGGGTCCACCCTTACAACCTAACTACTTCCCAAAGGCCCTGCCTCCTAACACCATGGCCTTGGAGTTAGGGCTTCAGCATATGAATTTGGAGGACACAGATCCGTCTACACACAGCAGTGCTGTACCTAGCCAGCACTTCCCATCCGGTGGTTCCGGGTTCCAGGCTCCAGCCAACCTGCCAGCCTCCTGTTGCCAGGTGGGAAGGAGAGCGAAGAAGGCGTACTTGCTTCTTAACAGCCAACACTTATCCGGAAGGGAGCCATCACTTCTACTCAGTGCTATTGGCAAGCACTAGTCACATGGCTCCATCTAGATGAAGAGAGAGAGGGCCTGAAAATGTTATGCACAGCTAGACAGGCATTTCCACTAGTGACAACTATAGACCAAGGAAGCAGAAGCACAGAGTTTTGACGGACATCTAGTTCGTGTTCTCTCTCTCTCTCTCTCTCTCTCTTTCATATACATGCACACACTACCCTCCCCCCAAGCTGTGGTCAGCAGGTGCATAATTCCCAGCCAGTCTGCATGTGCTAACAGTACACGGAGCTCAGTCTTATTGAGGTAAAAGACCTGGCCAATCTCCTCCCCTGTGCTGACCCAGGTGTCCCAGAGGTCACAAGACACCAGGGGGAGGGGATGATTAATGCCCCCAGAAATCCTCCCTCCATCTGGAGACACAATAGGAACGAACGCCTTTCTGACTGGGGCTGGAACTACCTGCAAATGCACAAACTTCAGAATGGCCCTGAGAACTCCCTGTCCCTAAAATGTTCCCTGTCAGCAGATGCCAGCAATTCCACCGTTAAAGCCACCCAGCACAGACAATAGGCAAACAATAATAATCGCTCACATTACCGGGCACTTGCTATGTGCCCGAGTTGTTCAGAGAACTTGACACTGTTAACTCGATCACCCCTCTTCCACCCTGGGACTGAGCTCCGTTGTTCGCTGCAGATTACAGATGGGAGAGACCCAAGGCACTGAGGCTGAATCACTTGCCCGAGTTCACAGGACCAGGATGTGGAGGCGCTGGGCTACAATCCCAAACTCTGGCTGCAGAGCCAGGTTTCACTGACCACTGGACCCCTCAGTCCTTTGAACTTCATTGTAAAGCCATCCCAGGTCCCTTCCACTCAAGAGAAGGCGGAGAAGGCTGGGAGCAAGAAGGCTGGAGGCGCCTCAGAGTGGGCATCACACAGAGAGCCGCATCCATGTGCCCTGCAGCTCAGGGCTCTGGGCCCTCCCCCCCCCTGGCCGGCACTCTCCAGTTGGCTACCTGTCACCAGAGCACAAGGAGCAGCTGTGAGCCTGGGGACACTCCCTTGAGGGGGCCAGTGGCTGGCGGGGAAGGGGAAGCTGACCTAGTGGCGTTTCTGCTGGGGCCTGCTGCAAACCCCCAGCCCGAGTGCCCCAGGAAGAGGTGGTCCAGCACCCCTGGGTGGTTTGGCCTACTGCACACCTAGGCTGTATGGTCCAGCCTGCTGCTCCTAGGCTACAAACCTGTGCGGCAGGTACTGTCCTGAATACCGCAGGCCATCGCAACTGGGAAGCACTGGGAAGCACTGGGAAGCACGGCCTTTATACAACCGTCAGTGCAGTGCGCCTGTTTGTGCCCACGCCCACACGAGTAGTACACTGTGCGGCGCCTACGTTACAACAGCCACAGCATCACTCCCAGCGCGGTGTGGGATGTGTGTGTGTGTGTGGTGTGTGTGTGTGTGCGGGTATAAATTTAAAAACTACCATAATGATAATAGCATGGAAACTATGAGGAAATTTTCATTTTCTTTTTGTGCTCTTCAGCTTTTCAAAGCACATTTTCTACAGGTATTTGGTACCAGATTAAGTTTTTTTTCAGATACCAAATCCTCAACATTACTGTTTACTCTCTGGTCCCCAAACACTTGGTGCCAAAGGCTCTTTCCGGGTCACATAGAAAAGTCGGTGACCCTTCCGTGCTGACAGCAGCCAGGGCAATGGTCCTTCACCCTGGGAGCCACGGACCTCTGAGGGAGTCTGACGGCGGCTGTGGGCCTCCCTCCAGAAAAAGGCGCACAGCTTTGGCAGGAGGTTCTTGGATCCCATGAAGACTGGCCACGAACTTCAGGTTAAAAGCTTCTGATCTAGGTACATCCCCAGGTTTTATCAGCACAAGTCCTCCCATACACCCCCGGCCAGGAGACAGAAAGCCACTTTCCAACGCTGCCAGCAGGCTGGTGGCATTTGGGTTCCTTGAGGCCGTTACCGGCTGGCTCCCACGAAGCCTCCCAGCTTTACCTGCTGGCCTCCACGGGCAGCTTGGCCTCACTCAACACACCTGACCTCCTCTGGCTGTCCTCTAGCCATTGCTCTCCACCCCTCTGCTGACTGCCCTCCCTTCTCCTCTGTACCTCCCAAGTCCTCTTCGTCAGTGTCGAGATTGGCTCCAGCTGCCGGCAAATGACCCCTCCTTCCCCAGCGAGAGCGGCTCCGACACCCGAGGGCACAGTCGTCAAGGTACAGTATGTCTGGGAAGAGGAAATATTCTGGCCCGATGCGTGGAGAAGGGCTGAGGTTCTGCTGACATGGGATTAATCCAAATGGCAGGCTAGTACTAGTGGGAACATTTTTTAAATGTAGAGGCATTTTTAAATAATCTTTTAGGGTTAAACTAATGTTTCTGTTATGTGAAAAAGAAGACTTCTGGGATAATAAGTAGAATTCTCCCACATCGGAGCCCTTTTTGGACAGTCGGCATGTGGTTTGCACAGGTGAGCGGTCGGGGCAGGGGTGGGGCGGTGCACGGTAACTGTGCAGTCAGCAGGGACCCAGGCTCCTTGCGTCCCTTTTGCAACCTCAGTGCGCACAGTCTGTACCCAGGTCACCTCGGGGCCAAGACGACCACCAGGAAGCAGAAAGAAGGAAGGCCACACCACCCCCATGAGCCACTTCTCTTTAAGAAGCCTTTCCAGAAGTCCCAGTACCACTTCTCCAGCATCTCAGGGATAGAAGCTAGGCTCCTGGCCACATCTAACTACAAGGGAGGCTGGGAAACGTAGTCTTTTCAAGTGCACACTGCTCAAGGTTCTGTCGCTAGGGAAGAGGGGTGGGATGGACGCTGGCCAGGCAGTCTTCAGCCTCTGCCACGCCATCTCAAAAGCCCACTTCATTCACTGAAGCCTTGCCCACCCACTCCCAGCTGCCAGTGGCCAACGCTTCCTATGCGACGGTCCAGTCTGTGTCTAAGCCTTTTGTTTGCCACTTCCCACCTCCAGCTATTTTTAAAATATCATATTGCTATTTAAATGGTTTTCTACCGCAAGATATCAAAGTTTGTGGAATGCGGCTAAAGTAGTGCTTTGAGAGAAATTTGTAATACTAAATGCTTTAAGAGAGAGGATCTCAAATTAGTGGTGTAAGCTTCCACCTTAATCAACTAGGGGCATAAAAGAGCAAATTGACCCAAAGCAAGCAGAAGAAAAGACATAATAAACAGCAGAAATGAATAACACCAAAACCCGAAAGACAATAGATAAAATCAGGGGAACCAAAAGCTGGTTCATAATGAAAACCTGTATCTCTTGAGCTGTCCCTAGATCCTAGCTACCATTCCCAGCACTCCATGCACTCTCCTATTTAATACCCTGATCCTCTGAGGTTGGAACTCCTGTCCCCGTTTTATTAGATAAGACATGGAGGCTCAGCGAGGTTCTGTAACCTGCCTGTGGTCACACAAGCAGGGGGAGGGGTGTGAGACCCCAAGGCATGTAGGGCCGGCCAGCAGCTGAGCCCCAGCTTCGGGGAAATAGGAGGTGAGTCAGAAGAGCATGGGTGGAAGTGGGCGGAAGAAAGAAGAAAGCCACTAGAAAATACGAACACAGACTTCAGCCCAGCCACCCCTACCTTCTCCTGTTCTCTTGGCACCGGTCCTGACCCAGGTGAGATGTAGAAGAAAATGAAGTTTATTGGGGCTCCTCCTCTTCTTCCCTCCCTTCCTCCTCTTCCTCCCTCCCTTCCAGGGGCCTGCTTCCCCCATCAGGGAACCCAGACAGGGGCTCTCAGGGGCTTCAGTTGCAGAAAGCTGTGTAGTAAAAGCTGCTGGCAGGGCCTTGCAGATCCTGCGAGGACCTGCGCAGGAACTACAGACATTAGCGTGACGAGAACACTCCTCCTCCCGTGGGAAGGGCGGGACGGCGCTGCCCTACAATGAGTCCCCGGAGACCGGGCATAAAACCTGAAATTCCACCCTAAACTTGAGGCAGCCTTCCTCACCCCCCAGTTAAAGCTGCAAGTGCCCTGGGAGGGAAAGCTTTACAATCAAGTCCAGCAGAGGGGGAAAAAAGTTTATTAGATGCTCTAAAAAGTGATGAAAGGGACCAGGCTGAGTGAGGGCAGGGCAGGGCTGGGGGTCCTCTGGGGAAATGGATGCCTGTGGTGGGTTGGGCAGGGGGGAGACAAGGCCACAGATGGGGCGGGCAGAGGTGGTCTGACTTCACCTTCCCTTGCTCCCTCCTTTGGGCTCCTGCCCAGTCCTGCGGACCCTGCTCCCTATCCCCTCCCCTGCCCTGGCCAGCACCTGGCCAGATGCCCCATCAGGCAGAGCAGATTGGGCTTCTCTCTCCCACTCCACGGGCCAACCGCAGATCCTCAGCTGCTGGCACAGCTGCTGCTCCTCACAGCCGGGGCCAGGGCAGTTAGTGGGGGCTGCAGCCACCCAGAGCCACCCGAGAGAACCCTTTCTGGCCTGGGGCCCTACCTTCTCCCTGCAGAGGCTGACACCCATGAGGGGACCCAGGAGGCGAGAGGCGGGGGTGACCTCTGTTGCAGGAGAACAATACAATTAGTCCTAGAGGCAGTCACTGGGAGGGACAGAGCTTCTGGACAGACGTGCCCTTGGGGCCCCCGGGCCACTCTGTGTGCCCGAGGGACTGTCCGAACAAATTACATTAGCCCAGCGGCTTAAAACGAGAGACATTTCATTCCCTCACAGTCCAGATGCTACAAGTCCAAGATCAAGGTGTTGGCAGTGGGGTACTCCCTCCAGAGGATCTGGGAGAAACTCCTTCCTTGCCTCTTGCAGCTTCTGGTGGTTCAGGTGTTTTTTGGCTTGTGGCCACATCACTCCAGTCCCTGCCTGTGTCCTCACCTGTCTCCTCTCGGTCCCTGTGTCTTCTGTCTCCTTCTGTCTCTCTAAAGACCCTTGCCCTGGGATTTAGGGCCCACCTGGGTAGTCCGGGATGATCTCATCTCAAGATCCTTAACTTAATTACATCTTCAAAGACCCTTTTTTCAAATAAGGTCACATTCACAAATTCTGAAGGTTGGACATATTTTTTATTAATTTTTTTAGACAAGAGAGGGAGAAGGAGAGAGAAAAACATCGATTTGTGGTCCCACCCATTCACGCATTCATTGGTTGACTCTTGTATGTGGCCTGGCCAGGGTTTGAACTGGCAACTGGGCATGTTGGAATGACGTGCTAACCAACTGAGTCACCCCGCCAGGGCACAGACATAAATTTTGAGGAGATCCTATTGAACCCACTGCACCCACCAACAAACATGCGCTCCTCAAAGCCTGTCACCTTCATTTTCAATGGATCCTCCAAAGGCAAGTGACCTTTCCTCCCACCTTGCTGGGGAAAGGTACCCAGTGTCATTATTAATAGTGTCCCCTTCCATTCTCATGAGTGTAACAAGGCGAGTCCCTTCCTCTCCACACCCCCGACCAGCACCTACAAGGGGAAAGTCCCAGGTCTTGCCCCAGTCCCTGAGTTGGTGCAAATGCTAAGGCATGTGACCACATGCCCTGCTCCTATGACAGTCTTGGGGAAACAAGGCTAATTTAATGTCAAGGCAGCCTCATGGTGGAAGGGGACCTGAGGGAGGGGCAGGGGAGATGGAGGAGGTTTTATCGGTGACCAGGGCCATGTCTTCCATGCTGTGCTCTGAGACTGAGTGGAGGTCCCTCAGGGGCAGGGGTGGGGGAGGGGGCCCAACCACCTCGCCTCAATCAGAGCACCTCTTTATTCCTTTGCTAACGGGGGCTCTGACAGCAGCAACATAACGTGAACATCCCCGGAGTAGACATCAGGTGCCTTCCGCTCTCACCCCGACGCTGTGCCTGGCCTCCTAGCCCCCCTGGTGGGCAGCCAGGTTCCCGATCATCTACACCCAGCCCACCCATCTCTTTCATTTTGGTGAAGGATGAGCCGAATGATCCCTGCCCTTGTCTGACTACAGGAAGAAGCAGAGCGATCAGCACGTGTGGAGAAGGTTTCTCCCTGAGCAGGGCTGACTCTCTCTTGGAGAAGTGGAGAGGAGGCCAGGAGTTATCATGGGGTGTGGCCCCATCCCACTTAATAGCAACTTCACTTGCTTCTTCAATGCGGTCCTCTCCCAACCCTCCCACCCACAAGGAATACCCACTGGCAAGGTAGGAGAAACATCACTGCCTGATGGAATCCAGGAAGGCTTCACAGAGGAGGTGACTTTTCAGAACGCTATCAAAACTGCAAAACATAGAAAGGCAAACAGGTGCAGGTGGGAAAAGAGTGGGTGTGAGGAGGTAGCCTGGGCCCCAGGGCCTTTTCCAGTTAGCACCTCTGACCCGTAGGCTTAGAGGTCAAGCTCAGACCCCTCCCACACAGCCCTCTTCCTGGGCCACTCCAGTGCCTTTTCCTGGAGTCATACTGCCCCCCCCCCCCCCCCCCGCCTGGCCTGCGGTCAGCCGAGGCCTGCCAGCTGCCGCAATTGCTCTTACTTACCCAAGGTGGGGAGACTAGTGGGGCAGCGGGTTTGGGTGGCACTTTCTTGTTCCAGACCCAACTGCTCAGCTGTTTCAGGCACAACTGGCCTTGCTGTCTTGTTTGTGGGTCTGAAGACGTGTGTGCGTGTGTGTGTGTGTGTGAGAGAGAGAGAGAGAGAGAGAGCACATGCACTTGCATGGGGCACATGCCCAGGAACACCCAAGAGAAATGTAATCCATTACCAAGAGGTCATGTTTGCTCCATTCGCCTGCAACCTGTGGGTGTGTAGTTAAAATTAGCTCTCGCCTCCCCTTCGCCAGCAGAGACTCCCGCCACCCCAGGCTGGGGAGGATTCAGATTCCTGTCTCCCCAGCGTCTGGACCAGGAATGGTAGGGGACTCATGCAAGGGCTGGGCAGGGAGGGTCAGACCTGTCAGAGGTCTGGCCTGAAGTGGTCCGGGAGGGCTTCCGGGCAGACACAGGGCCTGCAGCAGACTGAGGAGCTGGAAAGGCAGTGGGGAGTGTGAGCAGGAAAGACAGGGATCCAGCCCTCAGCACGGTGTGAATACTGAGGAAGGTCCGCAGCAGTTATGGAGACTTAGGTTGAGACACAACCAAGAGGGTTGGGATGCTGGAGCAGGAGTGAGGGCAGTGATACGCAGATCCCCACTACAGACTAGGCTTGAACAGAGTTGAAACCCACTTCTCACATCCCAGGCCAAGGCACAGGCCAAGGCACAGTCCAAGCCTGGTGGGGCAGCAGCCGGACGCATTCCCGGCTGTGGCTCCACCACCCGAGACCTAGGGCCTTACTGTGTGCAGCTGCCTGGGAGAAAGGGAACCTGGAAGAGACATGCCCACTGCTTAAAAGCCCCAGGCTAGAAGTGACACGTGTCATTTCCATTCACACTCTAGGAAGGTGGCCTCCCCTGCAGGCGCTTGGGACCCGGAGCCCTTTCCTCTAATGGGCCCTGCTGGAATCATAACACGCCGTCTCCTCCCTTGCTGACCGTGGCCTCTGCAAAACGGGGCCTGCTCTCCTGAGCCCTGCACTGGGGTTTGCTGGACTGGGTCCACACTTTCTGATGAGAAAACTGAAAGCTGGGGTTCTCTTTGCTGGCAGGTTTGGACCCTGACAACTCCCTACATGCACACATTTGTGTGTGCCTGCACGCAGACACATGAGTGCATGCACACTGGCCAGCTCAGCGGGAGGCCCCAGCCTACCCTCGACACATGCACCTTCAGAGGAGCCTCCAAAGGGGACCTGGCTCCTGCGAAGCATAAAGAACGTTGCCCAGCCCCAGGAGCTAACCACCCTCCACCCCCACCCCACTCCTGGGCTCATGCCCTTTCAGTGATGCTGAGAAAGGCTAATTAAGGCAGTGTGCCCGGGAGGAGGACCTCATCTGTCCACTACAGATCAAGGGCCCCAAATCAGCTGCATCCACTTCGAGACAATATTTCCTGCTCAACCTTGTCAGCTTCAAGCTCTGTGACTCTGGCTTCTAGCACTCACCTCATTCAGGAAGCCCGCTTGATTAATAACCCTTGACCACTACCTACCATGCAAAGCCTCAGTGAGGGCTTGCATATTTGGTTCATGTTTGATGGGTGGGTAGCAAAGAAGGTCTCTCCACAGCCCCCACTGCTCACTTGCCTCCCACCCAGCAGGTGTGGGACAGAGCTCTGAGTTAAGTGCTGACTCTGCCGCACTGGCTTCAGGAGGGGAAAGGT
This sequence comes from Phyllostomus discolor, assembly GCF_004126475.2. NCBI lineage: Eukaryota > Metazoa > Chordata > Mammalia > Chiroptera > Phyllostomidae > Phyllostomus > Phyllostomus discolor. Next base: position 19,746,500 of record NC_040911.2, read on the forward strand.
GGGGAGCGGGCCTGAGGAGACCCTCCCTGTAGAACGCTGTGCTTCTCAAAACTGCTCCCCCAGCCCGGGGGTCGCACAGAGCCCTCTTTGGGAGGGGAGGATGCTCGGCCCTCAGTCTGCGCCCAGCCTGAGCCAGTGAAGAGCATTTGAAGAAAGGACTCGCTGCCATTTGAAAATCGCTACAAGGCATTGCCCTGCCTTAAATGAAATGCATTCCTTAATTCCCTCGTGAAAATGAGTTTACGAAACTCCCCTTCTCCTGCACGGGCACTCGGGTGGTGTGAAGAGGGCCTGAGCACCTGGGGGTGGGGCTACCAGAGAGGAGGGAGAGGCGGAGGCTGGGAGCCTGAGAGCCTGAGAAAAGCTGCCGCCTGCGCGGCGGTGCCAAGGAAGCCGCCCGGCGCCACCCCCGCCCCTCCCCCAGCTTCCTCTCCGGTTCCAGGCTTCCCACCTGTTCCTGCTGAAAAGGCAACACTGTCTGCGGGACAGCCCCCCCACTCCCCGCAGAACAACGGGTGGGAATGGGTGGCACAGAGACCAGCTCCCCAAGCTGGTCCCCCAGCCCCAGACAAAAGAGGGTGGTCCCTGCTGAGCTGAAAGGAGATAGTCGGGGCTAGGTTTCAGGACTAGACAGGCCTTGGCCACCCTGCCTCCTGCCTCCTCCAGGTGAAGGAGGGAGAGGAGACTGCCCCTCGCTCGGGCCTGGGAGAAGGGAGTACACCTTTCTCTTCGCCCTTGGCCGAGGGCCACGGAGGAGATTACAGCAGGGGCTAACATTTTTGAGCACTCTGTGTCCAATACTATGTTAAGGGCGTTCTGTGCATTATCGCATTTGAGGTAAGGTTCTTCATTACTGTCATCTTATAGAGAAACAGGCAGAGTCCAAGGTCAGACGGCTAGTGCGGTGGTGGGGCGGGGCTCCGCCCAGGCAGTCCGGCCCAGCCTAGCTGTACATCCAGCCGCTGCTCCACCCTCCGCCGGGAGCAGATGGCTCCATTCAGCGGTGAGCAGTCTGGGCCCCCGCAGGCTCTCCGTTACTCCCATGAGCCACCGCTGGAGGTTTCATCCCCGAAGTGGGTGGGTATCGGATTTGCCTGGGAAATTTTCCAACATGAACCTGTGCTCTCCCCACTCAGGCTTGTATCAAAATGGGCTGGGGTGAGGGGCACGGCACATAACTGGAAAAAGTTGCCCAATGATTCTGCTGCTGCTGCCTCCGCCTGTCCGCAGGCCCAGATGTCTGGAGACCTCTGTCCATCGGGCCCCTGGGGGAAGCAGCCTCAGTCCCTTTTCATGTCCCAAAGGGACCCCAAGGCTGCTGCTGGCTTCCTGTCCGGCCCCTCTGGTCAGAGGTTCTGCCCATTCCCAAGCCCTAGCCGGAGGAAGAGTGCGGATGTGACCACAGTGCTATGTGTTAAGCACCATGAACTGTGGGGGCAGCGTGGAGAGAGGATCCAGACTGGACCTTGAGCTTGAACTTCAGACTCCTCCACCGCCTCACCAAGCCCAGCCTGCAGTGTGGGCTGCCCGTGTCCCCACCCATACTGTATACGTTTGAACGTTTCTATGATAAAAAGTGGAGGTTTCCCTAATGGCTTGCAGCATGGCGCAAACAAAACAGTGGATGCCAGGTGCTTTGTCTCTGCAGGCGTGTGGGACGATGGCAGGGTCGGCAGGCTCGTTTCTCGAACTCTCCCTAGAGGGAGGTCTGGTGGGAGGTGAGGGCACCAACCCTGGCCAGGAGGAAGTCCATACACAGAGGCCCAAAGGGAGTGACCCGGTCATAGATCTGTAGGGCAGGGGCAGAAGGGCTGATGCAGGGGCAGAAGGGTTTTTTTGGGGGGAGTCATGGGGGGGCTGTCAGGAAAGGAGGCTCTGTAACAAAAAGAATATAAAATGAATACAACATGAACATTTACCTAGAATGAGAAAAGAAAGCATGGTGAATTAGAAATGTGAGAAAGCGGAGACATACCACGACGATCACAAAACCCACAAAACACCCTGACACCGTTACTAATTTGCAGCCCAAGCCACCTCTGTCACACTTTTCTTCTGCATTTTTTTTTTGGAGGCATCCACTTTGGTTACCTCTTCTTTGTGATTTTTTTCCATAGAGAAAATAGAGAAAGATATTCTAGTCCTTCCTTAAATATGGTTGATGCAAATTCGTTCTTTTATGGTGGATGGTTTAGAAAATGTTCGTGCTCACGAATGAGCATTGCTATGGTCATCTAAATGTGTAGAACTGTTGCTGAACTTGGGGAAATCTGTCAGTTTCTCGGTATGCGGGCTCTAGGAATGAAGGGCATTTCACATGTCTGTGTTCAAATCAGCCAGAAGTTTGAACACAAAAATCTGATAAATTCTATTTCAGGGGATCCCCACTTTTTTTAAGCATGGTATGTAGGCATTATGTTAAAAAATGTATTCATTGCACTTGTTAAAGATGGTAACGAGACTTGACTCAAGGAGGGCTATGGGGTTTTCAGCAGGGAAGTGAGGCTGGGCTTCCCACAAGGGAAAGTGGGAGTTGGTAGGCGCAGCGCTGGGGGCTGGGGGGTGGAGAACTACTGAGCGGAAACGGCGGGAGTAAGGGGGGATCCGGGCTGAACTGACCTCCGGGCTTCTCACTGAAGGCAGGCCAAGGTGGCCAGTTGTCACCTGGGGGGAGGCGGTGGGTGGGGGATAAAGGTGATCAGCTACGGAGCATGGGGGGGTTCTGGTTAAACTGACTCAGCAGGATTCTTGCTAAAACTGGACAAAGGATGGGAAGAACTCGAAGGCCCAAAACTGAGGGCCTGGCTGAGAAGAGAGTTCAGAGGAGCCTGACTAGAGTTTGGGCCAGGAGAGAGTCTTTGTCGGTTGCAGGGTTGCATTTCCGTTTCGCGTAGGGATTGATGGGAACCGAGGTTTCCGATGTGACGCGTTTGATGGTCAGAACAATGTTTTCCCCCTTCCTTTCTGGCTCCGTCATTTCAAACCTTATTCCTCCCACGACACCCACACGTCCCACGGTCCCACCGCAAGGGACACGCTCGCGTTGCAGTGCGACCTCTGGCCTGCACCTCCGCGTGTCCTGCTGCTCACAGTGGGCCCCAGGGATATTCCCAGAGGCCCTTCCTGCCCTGGGATGACTAGCAACCAGCTGACTGATAACCACAGTGACTGCAAACCATGTAATAAACCTCACTTAACCCTAGCTGTCCTGGGTTTGAGTCAGCAAGTAAGGTCATTGTCATCGCCTCCGTAGTAGGCATCAGACCTAGACAGTTCTGCCCGATTTCCGAAGCCCTCCACGGTCAATCCCACCCTGTGTACCCATCTAGAATATGCCCCCCTCCCCCCTCCCTAGTGTTTTTTTTTTTAAGTAAAGTATCCTCACACATATAGGAGACACATGTACTTTACCGTTAATATGAAATTTATTAGATTTTAAAATAAGTCAATGGCCAAAAACTTGGAAACATCAAAACAGCCCAAAAGGTGAAAAGCCCCTCCCACAGCCCAAGCATCCCTCACCGTTTTCTTGCCATCTCTCCTCGGTGAACGGGTCCTGATCTGTGTGCTTCCCACAGGACGGGGAGCCTCCGTGTGCAGCACGTGCATCTCTCCCAGCAGTCTCGGGACGTGTTTCTCTCTGCCCCCTGGACTGCACCTCTGGACACACGAGTCTAGAGTGGAAAGAACCAGAGCAGGGCAGGAAGCCGTCAGGAACGCCCAGAGGAGGACGTGACTGAGGGCCAGCGTCTGCCTGGACACTCCCAATGACCGGGAGGCCGGCCGAGGCAGCCTGTCCCAGCCGTGGGCCCAACCGCTTCCCACAAGGCTCTGGGATCCTCGGGGGCCAAGCCTTGCCTCTGCAAGCCTCCGTGTCCCCGCTCTGCCCCCCTGGACAGCACGGCTTAGCCTGCACATTCTCCCCACAGCCTGTCACGTCTCCTGAGACTGACAGAGCACAAACCGTTCTCTGGGTTCAACAGTCCTGAACCCACCATCTTAAATATCACCCCAATTACCATCTGCCTGTTGTTCAGCCTGACCATGCTACTCAACCATGCCATCTAAGGGACATGCAGGTGGCTTTTTAGTTACTTCTTTATGATCTTCTGTAGTTCCTAAATTTTCTACCATGAGTTTATATTACTCCTGTTAGAAAAAAATAATCTCATGTATCACGTTACTTCTCTGATGTTCTGCTATTAATTCCAGGGCCGGGCAAAAGTAGGCTTACAGTTGTGAGTACGCAAGACAGACTTTAGTGTAGTGGTATTATTTATTAATTATTGTATTACTTTCCATATAAACAACTGTACACCCTCTTTTGCCCCAGCCTTCCTTTTTTGTTCCTACTTAGCCGAGTGCTTAGGTGCCAGTGACATCTACGGTGCCATCTCTCCCCTCCCCCCACAGGCTCCCTCTAGCTCTTCCGTGAGGGGGATGGGCCCCGTGGCCTGCCACTGCGGCCAGCTCTCCCGGCCGATATGGGTTCACTCATCTGGTTCCTGTAGGGGGCAGTGTTCACGCTGTCACGGACCTCACCTGGCTGTGGTGCCCTGCTCATGCTGCTCCCTCCTGTCCACACAGAGGGGACCGCGTGGGGACAGGAGGAGAACCTTCATTCAGTGCGCCCCCCCAGTATCCTTTGCTTTCCCAGCCATGCTGATAATTAATATGGGGAGTGAGTTTAAAAAAATACTGAAATAACAATGAAAGTCACTGGGAGTTGGGTTCGACATGACTTGACGAATTAACTCTGGAACGAGCACGGTTCTCTGGAACGTGCTCCCAGCCATCTGTTTAATAGCTCCAGAATGCTGTGGAGTGATGCTCAGCTCACATCCCGGGATCTTTTATTTTAATCTCTTTCTGAAAACCAGGGCACGTGGCTCCCTCAGGCTGGCTAGGCCCTCTCTTCTCTAGCCCGCCCTCCAGGCCCCGCCCTCCAGGCCCCGCCCCCGCAGGCAGGTCAGGACCACTCAGGGCTGCGCCCTCTCCCGGATGCATGTCCTCACTCCCAACCAGAACAAAGCAGCAGGTGACAACTACCACTTACGAGAGCTAGCTCTGTGCCAGACCCTTCGCCGAAGGACTCGACATACTTCATCACCTGTATCACCTAATTATCACCGTATTAAATGCCTTGGAACATATGGAATTAAAGTTCTACTCACTGGAATAACAGGTGCTGTCATCGTCCCCACGCAGCAGGTGAGGAAACTGTGATTCAGGGAGGCTCAGCTCCCTGCGTGCGCACCGTCCCTCAGCTGGGGAGCGTCCTCGGTCTGTTTGCGTTGGGAGTCGGAGCGCTAGTTACCTCGCCACGCGGGTGCGAGCATCTGCAGCACACGATTCAGCCCTCCACTTTGTGCCCTTCTCCTCCTGTTTCTGGGGCTTTCGTCTTAATATTTCCAGCACCTCCCGGGAAGCACAGAACGTGGCCATGGGTCCAGTCAGTGGGTCCTTGGTGGCTGAGTTGCTTCTCCTCAGCACTGCGCTGGTCCCGCCCTCGCCGGGGGCAGGCAGCATCCGTCGCCCCCTCCAGCAGGTGCTGGGGGAAGCTGCCTTGGAGCGGGCTGGGCAGTGTGCGCCCAGGGCCCCGGGCCAGGGGCCTCCAGCCCTCACCGTAGGGTGAAGGACAGACCATGTCACAGAAACCGGAGGGATGTGGCCAACCCCCCCGCCCCTCGAGACACAGGGCTGGGAGAGGACGACGCTGTGAGAGTTTTCTACCGTTGGTTTTCTCCCACGGAGCCCCTAGGGGCTGAGGCCCCAGCTGATAATTCTGATAATCTAATTCTCAACCAGGCCTTCCTGGCTCGTAATTACAGTCCTTGTTTCTGAGTAATTAAATTATGTGTCTTCTTCCCAGCCCAGTCAGGCCTTACCCCCACGTCTGTTTGGCAGAGCACAGGGCCCAGCAGCTCGGGAAGGGCAGCAGCAGGGAGGCCCTTCTCGGCCAGCAGGTGCTAATACTTCCTTTGCCACAGGTGCAGGCCTGAGGACGGAGGTGAGCGGCACCTGTGCTGGCTCCTCCCCAGGACAACCACCAGAGGGCTTCTGGGAGGTGGGCCCTGGAGTGTGTTTGTGGAGGAGGGAGACGGATTGGGAGCAGGATTCTGAGAGACGGGGAGGAAGGGCAGAGGCCTGGAGACAGGAAGACGCGTCACACACTCAAGTGACAAGACGTGAGCCTGTGTGATGGGCCTTCATTGCCTCCAACCAAGGAATGACCCCCAAATTCTCAGACAGCTCCTGGAAAGCATGTACACAGGGAGGGACCCACTCTCACCATGCCTGTCACTGGGCCCCTGTCTGCTTTCTAGTACATTCTCCACACACATCGCACATGGCTGCCCCACACCTGACTCCCTGGGGGCTTCCAAGAGCCGTTATGTCAGAGCGTGGTGATAAAGCCCACTGTGGCTTACCTCTGGTCACGCTTAGCACTCTCGGTTTCCTGGCTCATCTCCGGGCCTTTAGCTCAATTTATAATTCAACCCCATCCCAACAGCAGCAAGTAACACCCATCTGCAGAATCTGCAGGGCAACCCTGGGGATGAGGAACAGAGAGGTTGAATGACTTCCCTGTGATCACACCAAATAAGGGCACAGCAGGATTCGCACCCAGCAGGATTATCGCCAGAGCCCGGCCTCTCCGACACTAGATTACAGTCCTTTGAACTTCCTGTGGCCACCAGCAGCCCCGCACCCCTCCACACTCCACCCCACCTTCACTGGCAAGGCCCCCAGTGCCTTTACCGTTTCTGCCTACACCACACCCCTGAGGCAAAGCTGTCTCAGTGCCCCATACCCTGGGCTTGGGCTGGGACACAGTGTCCTCTCCTTGGCCGCACACTGGAATCACCTTGAAAGCTCTTAAAAACTACAGATGCTTGCACCCGCTCCTAGACATTGTAATTAAGTTTGTACCAGGTGCCCCCAGATGGCTGTTAAGTACAGCCAAACCTGGTAACCACTGGCAACCATGCTCAAATGGGAGTGGGCATCAGCATCACAGGGGGCTGGGCCCCATCCCGGGGTTTCTGATCCTGTACACAGGGGTTAAAGCCACCGAGCTCAGGAGGCTTCCAGGTGCCCGTGTGTTCCCAGGTCACCTAGTGCTGATCCCCATGTCCACCCTTACTGCATCACACCCGTTGTCACTGTCTGTGCGCTCCTCAGCCACCTGGGCCGCCACGGCCAGGCCCAGAGCTTTCTGCTCAGTTGGCTTTGCTAACAGGTGGGAACACGTGTTGGGTCATTGAATCCACGAAACACCAGGCAGGCTTCCGCAGCGACTGGCCCTCCACAGCGATCTTGTTTCTGAGCGGGAGAGGAACTGTTGTTGCAGCCAGTGCTGTCTTTTACTGAGCGCAGGAGGGTAGAGTAAGTCGCCCGGGGCCGCGGATGGAGAAAAAGGCGGAGCCCAGATGCGACACTAGTAACCGCTGTACTGAGAGGTCCTTCACTAAGTGACCCCAAATTCCCCCACTTCCACTCTCTCCCAGCTTGGACTCCCAGAGGGTTTCTGAGTACAGGTCTCCATCTACTGGTGAGTGTGAGCAGCATTTTTAAAATCAGCGATATTGGACAGAACTGAACCAGAAATAGATCAGAGTGCACCCATATAGTAAGGGTAAATATTGCTTAGAAAAATACACACGTACGTAAACCCACACTGATGTCAAATGCAGGTCCATGTGCGGGTCATGGTCAAAAAAGGCTGCTAAACCCTAGCGTAGAGAAAGAGCCTCCGTCAAATCTCCCCACGGCTCTGAGACGCGGACAGAGAAGAGCGAGGCCGCCCCCTGCCGGGCGCCGCCAGCACTGCACCAGGAGCCCTCAGCAGCCCTGACTGGGTGTGCCGGTCTGGGGAGGTGGTACCAATTTCCTCCTAGGACCAGGTGAGAGAGAGACACACACACACAGAGACAGAGACAGAAATGTAAGCAAAGTGTTAATTCATTTTAATTTCCAAAATAAAAACTGCCCTGGTCATCAGTCTATATCAGGGGTGCCAACTCATTTGCACCGGGGGCCACACCAGCCTCGCGGTTGCCTTCAAAGGGCGGAATGTAATTTTAGGGCTGTATAAAGGTAACTACTCCTTAACAGTTAAGCGAGAGCAGGGGGCTGCTGCCAGGTAGAAACAAGGTGCCCGGCTGGATAAAACAAGGTGGAGGGCCGGATTCTGCCCGCGGGCCTTGTGTTCGGTCACCTGTGGTCCACATTCAGTCTACACTTTGCCAGATCATTTGGTCTACACTTTATCAAACCATGTCACCCGCCCAGGGAGAGCTGAAGCTCCGGGGACACCTGGGGCTCTTTCATCGCCAGCTGAGACCACCTGGGGAGGCACGACGTGGGCGGGCAGCCCTCACAGGCGGACTGATGGACCAGCACGCAAGAAGGAAGTTGTCTCGAGTCACCAAACGGGTTCAGCTGAGGATTCTGAGAACCCAGGCCAGGAACGCTGAGGCTCCGTCTTCTCGTTGCAAAAGCAGAGGGAGCTGTGGCCTCTGGAACATACTAAGTAGCCGCCGTGAGGCAGGTATTCACAGACCCTGTTCCATTAGGTCTTTCTTCCTCCTGTGCCATCGTCGCTTTGCCGAAGAGAACACCGAGGCTTCAGATCACAGGGCCAACGAGGAGAGGAACAAATTCTAGAGGCGGGGCCTTCTGACTTCTTGGTGCTGGAGGCGAGAGGAGGAGGAGGAGCATGGGGTGGGACCCTCTTCCCAGAGGGGCCTCTAATTGGCCTGGAGCTTTGCTCCACCTTCTCCCTTCTCCCCAGGCGGCCCCTGGGAGAGCTGATCCCTCACAAGGTGTGGAGATGGTCTCAGAGAGCGGGGCCTACCTAGTTTACAGCAAGTAGCTGCAGTGGGCTAGGGCGTAAATCTTAGAGGTCCCCAAACCCTAACTGCTGCATTTGTCGTCTGACTTTTCAAGCACAGTTCCATCATTTCTGAACATAAACACCTTCTTCTGGAATCTGACAGGAAGCTTTCTTGTGCTCGGTGCACTGTGATGGGCTCAGTACGCCGGTTTGTGGGTGGGGAGCTCAGGAGGGCTGAGGAAATAGAGAGAGAAGGGTTTGGAGATGAGTACAATTTGCGGGAAATAGGTGAGCGGTGAAGGGAAGAGGAAGAGCAAGATGCTCGCAAAACGGCACAGGGTGGGCACTGTAAGACCCCAGACCTGGCTGCACACCCCAGTGCTTGCTGTGAGGTGATTTTGTAGGATGAAAGAAGGGTTTTGTGTCCAAGTTTGAATCCACAGCAGAGCAGAGAGAGCACCTATAGACACGGGAACCAGAAGGCAGAGGTGGTCCTAAAAAACTAAACCACAAGTCTGAAAGCATCTTGGAGAAAATTCTGGATTTCTCCAGGCATTCCACAGAGAAAGGGGGCTTCAGTGGACGTCTCAGGGGGAACCCGAGTTTCCACAATAGCCTTGTGCTCACCTCTGGCACACAGCAGGCAAGAAAAAGGACAGACGTCCCAAGGGACTCATTTGGGAGGACAGAGCACACAAATGGCAGCATAAGGAACAGCCACATATAGTCAATCCACAACCATTCATCATAAGCCTCTTACCCCATCTTTCTCCCCGTACATGCTGCAGACAACCGTCTCCTGGACACACAAGGAACAAAAACGCCCCAGGTGAACCCCTCCCTCAACAGTCTACAGTCCTTGCTCAGCATCATGTAGAGCCATGCCCGCCCTTGCCTCCTTCCAGCTTCGGAAGGAAGAAGGTTTCCTTGGCCGACCACCTCAGGGCACCTGTGCTCTGGGTTCTGCCACCCCAGGTGTCCCTGGGCTCTCTCTTCCATCAGTCATCCCAGTTCCCGTACCCCTGCCGGGTCTTCGTCGCCAGCATATGCAGGATGCTTGTCTTTCCAGTGTCCTCTCAACCCCTTCCTCCGGTCTATAGCTCCTTGCAGCTCACCCAGACAGCCCTTCCTCCCTTGGTTTGCCTCCGAGCCCCTGAAAAGAGTCTGTGCCTGTCTTCACTAACTGCCTTCCTGTCACGCCTTCCCCTGCTCCGAACTGACTTCTGCTGCATGTTGCCGCTGTAGCGAAGGTCCTCATTGCTACACTAAATGGCCAGTGATGGCCTCCTACATCCCCTGACCCCTCCGCAGCACTGACCTGCTGGCTTGGGGAAAGGCTCACACACCACCACTCTCCTGGTTTTCCTCCTACCACTCTTACTGCTCCTTTGCGGTCTGTGTAGAACCATGTTTCTCAACTTTGACATTTGGGGTTAATTCTTCGGTACTGGGATCTGACCTGTGCATCACTGGATGTCCTAGCAGCATCCCTGACGTCTGCCCACTAGATGCTGGTAGCAGCATCTGTCTCCCGCTCCACCCAAGTTTGGCAACTAAAAATGTGCTCAGGAGTGGTCGAATGGCCCCAGGCCGAGAGCCACTGACCTAGGAGGGCGATCCACTGATCTCCTAAATACAAATTGTGTAGGGGCCTGTGGTTTCCTCTGCCACTTCTGCTAACACATACGGTCCACGTTTCTGAAAGTCGTGTGGCCACTGCCTGCTGCCCTTTTGAACGCAGTCTCTTCAGCAGGCCAAGCTCAGAGTGAACTTGGCCTCTTTCTACAGGTCTTTGGGTTCAGCCACAGGCAGAACCCTTGCTCCAAGTCACTCACTGGGCTGGGGCAGTATTTCCCAATATGACCCGTATTGCATCCCAAAGCCAACGAGGCCCACCAAGCGCTGTGTCTCCTTCTTAATGGCAGAGGGTAGAAAGGGCAACAAATGGCCATCTTACAGGGGTGTGACTTGGGATACCAGAAGTCTCTGCTACGTCCTCCAAGCCTGCTCCCCTTTTCTGCGTTCCCTGCTCAGTGGATGCAGCCCCGAGAGCCTCTCTACCGGCTCCTCCTGCCTCATTCCCATGCTCTGCACCCGGCTCCCCGGCACTCGGTCAGCTGAGCCCTGAGGACTTGGCCACCCCCATTTGTCTCTTCGTTCTGACCTCCTTGCTCTCCCGACACCACCTTGACTCAGCCGTCTTCACTGTTCTGTCCACTTGCCGCAGAAGCTTCCTGACCCAATTTCCCATGTCCAACCTCAACGCTCCTCTAAATCACGCCCCTATTTGACAGCCAGGAAGAGCTGCTCTTACTCCTCCCCTCCACACAATACCTCAGTGTTCCCGTCACGTCAGGGCAATGCACTTATGGATTTAGATCTTTATTTTCTGCCTCTAAGTGTAGGCTTTGGGAGGGTGGCATACACGTTCTGTTGGTGGAGACCGATACCCAGAGAGTCTGGGGATGTCAGTGAGGCCATCAAGGCCCTTTACCACATGGTTCCCCACTGTGTCTCCAGTTTACTCCCCACTATTCACCCCTTCCCCCAACTGGCAGTTCGCCCATCGAGCCACGCTTTCTTCCCTGCGTGCTTTGCCTGAGCTTTGCGCCTGGAATGACGCCCTTCCACGCCCTCCATTCTCTACTTCCCTTGACCACACAGTTCCTCCCCATCCTGCTAACTGAGCCCAACCCTCACCCCTGAAGGAGCCTTTCTCCCATTGCTCATTCCACCCCAACACTAGCTTATAGAGCCTTCTCTTCCCACCCCCCCCCCAACCCCTGCACTGAGCTGTCTTAGTGCTTGTCAGGCTCTGTGACAATGGTCTGTTACACCAGACAGAGCGAGTTACTTGAGGGTGAGGACTGGCTTCCAGTCACCTGCATGTCCCTGGGGTCTGAGGGCTCAGTGCCTAGCGCACAGCAAGTGTTTGCCGTCTGCCGAACCAGCTAGATTTGCATGGTGCAAAGGTAGCAGCACACCGGCAGCCTGCAGGCTAAATCGGGACTGTGGACAAGTTTTGTTTGGCCCACACACTTCCTGGCTGAGCGAGACCAAATAGGATTGAGAAGTGACAGGGATGGTGAGACTGACGACACAGAACGGCCTCCATTCCCTTTGATCGACTGCATCGCCGACCAGAGAGAGGTTCTCGGGCACTACACCAGACCAAAGACACAAGTGCCCATGGCTCCCCGGGGTGCACTCTGTCCCTTAGAGCACAGACTCAGACTCACCTGCCGCTCGAAAGTCTCAGCAGCCCGTAGAGCATGAGGGTGGGAGCGCCAGAATGCCCCCGCCCTCGGCTTTCTGTCCCAAGCCAGAAGGACCCAGCGGTGGGGAGGAGTGGAGGGGGGGTGGCAGAGGTCCACCCTGCTTTTATTTCTGCCTGTACCAACAGGTCTACTCAAGCTGTACATTCAGCAGGTCTGACCATGGCCACACTAGACCATCTTCAAAATAAGAAATTTCTTATTTATATTTTAAAAATCCAAATTTTTTTGTTGAAAAACCCATTAATCTGGCAACATCAAGCCTGTACCACCCTGTGTTTGCTGTACTCACCCTGTCCTGCCGCGTGTATTGTTACCTCCACTGCAAGGCTGGCCCCTGCAGTTATTTGAGTCTCTAACTTCTGAAGGGCTTTGAAGCACCCTATGCTATACTATTTCCTATGCAATCACCTGGCCCCCTCCCCCTGACGGTAGGCCTGAAAGTACCCTCCCTTCGCAGATAAACAAGGTGACATCCAGAGAGGTGACTGACCTTGGTAGGTCACACAGCTGGCTAACAATGAAGGCACGACTTAAATCCAGATCTTGGGACTTTTTTTTTATCACCCCGTGCATTTTCATATACCCAAATGGTTGCTTGCTTGCTAGCTTGCTTGCTTTAAAGTACTTCACTTCCGTTTCCAAAATGCTGCTGTGAAACTGTCAGCAGCCTACAGGCAATTTTTATTCAGTCTACATGCTTCCCCGCTGAGCCGGCCAAACAAGGACTGGTGCGGGGCTGGCGAGACTGATGGCACGGACTTGGCCTCCGTTCCTTTCCACCTTATGATGATTGTGCGCAGTGGGCACTATCATCCCCGTTTTGTGGGTGAGGAGCCTGAGGCACAGAGAGGCTGGGGGAATGCAAGACTGATGTTCTGATGGTGTGCACTACTTCGGTTCTGCCGGTTGCTAAGATAACGACATTTAAACTGCAGTTGGCAAACAGCCCCTGGCCTGTGCTGTAGCCCCTTCCCCACCACCCAGCGGCTCCCCCAGGACCTGCAGTCCTGCGATGACCGGGGGACTCCCACAGCTGCCACAGAGCCTGGGCCAGCCACATGCCTCCCTGTGCTGCACCTGACTGGCTGGTGTCCATGCTGAAAGGATTTTAAATAGTCCACTGCTGAGTGAGAGGCTCACATGGTGAGTGGTACGCACTTCTAATGTTAGAATGAACGAATGAACTCTGTCAAAAGCCCGAAGAGCCTATCAGAATGGACCCATCCACTATGGGATGCAGAAAACCACTGAATGGATGAAAGAGAAGAGGGAGTACCCAGCCCTGCCTACGGCCAAGGTCCCAACACACCTTCTGCCTCAGTGTCTCCGTGGGACTCCGCCAACTCTGGGCAGAAACAGGGGCAGTGACTCTGGGCAGCCTGCAGCAGGCACTCACAGGGGGGAAGGGCAAGTACAGTGTGAAACCACCCCCCACAATGCCCCAGGGTCTCTCACTGCCCGAAGGATGGCTGCAGTTGGGGCCACCTGGCAAGACAGCAGCTGTCAGAAATGGCCCCTCGGGGTAGCTGCAAACTTTCTGAGCAAGGAACAGCCAGGGGCAGGTTCCAGGAGCTCACGGCCTGCAGCCCTGACCTTGCCCTGGGGGCAAGGTCTCACATTGCGTTGGGCAACAGTTGGTTTTCTTTCTGAATAATCTTCACCCTCAGGTGGCAGGTTTGAACAGCGATGGAAATCTCAGCAAGCCACATCTCTCTTCCCAGAGGGTAGGTCCCCCTACTAAAGTTGCACCTCAGGGTCAGGGCAGTCTGCACTCAGTGGGGAAATGGGTCATTCTTGCCTTCAGTTACTGTCCTGTCGTGGTGGTGGTCTCCTGCGACCCTTTTCATGGCTGGGTTGCAACTTCTGCTCTTTATGCCCCCATTATCTAAACCCATTTTCCGGATCGACATCTTAAAGCAGGGTACCCTCAGTTCCAAAGGTAACTGGCATTTTTATAACAGCTTCATTGATCCGTAATTCACATGCCATAAAACCCACCCTTTTAAAAGTACGCAATCCAGTGGGTTTTAGTCTATTCGAAATGGTGTACCATCACCCTATGGAATCTTAGCATGTTTTCTTCACCCCCAAAATAAACCTCTTACCCATTAGCAACCACTCCCTATTTTCCACCTCCCCCAAGCCCTCGGCATCCACTCACCTACTTTGTTTCTATAGATTTGTCTGTTCTAGACATTTCCTGTAAATGAAAAAAACACGTGGTCTTTTGTAATTGGCCTAAATCTGTCCAGGCCCACCCATGCTGTAACATGCATCAGTACTTTATTCCCAGTTGTGGACACGTAATACTCAATAGTTCGGTTGTTAGACATGTGGGAGGTTGCCGTTGTTCGACTAAACGGATAATTCTGCTACAAGCATTTGTGTACGTTTTTGTGTGGACACGTTTTCATTTCTTTTGGGTGTAAACCTAGGGGTGGAACAGCTTGAGTCGCACGGTGACTCTGTTCAACCATCTGAGAAACAAACCACCTTCCCAAACGGCCGCTCCATTTCCCATTCCCACCGGCGATGGGAGAGGGCTCTGAGCTCTCCACCGCCATCTGCGGTCTGACTTGGCGATTCTGCCCACCCCCGCGTGACGCTGTAGCTCGCTGTGACTCCGACTCGCGTTGCCCTCATCACTAACGATGGCGAGCATCACGTGCTCCAACCAACTGCGCGTCTACCGTGGAGACCTGTCTACTCAGATCCCGGGTCCATTTTTTATTATCACATTGTTAGAGTCCTATGTATGTTTTAATACAAGTCCCTTATCAGATACAAGATTTCCAAATATTTTCTCCCATTCTGTGGGTTGTCTCTTCACTTTTTTGATGGACCCCATCTTTGAAGCACAAAATTAATTTTCATAAAGAAATCAAATTTATTTTTGTTGCTTGTGCTTATGGTGACACATCCAGTAAATGGTATGGGCGCCTGAAAGGAATCAGCTTCAGGTCTTAGTCATTCCCATTAACACCATCTGGAAAGTCGTAAGGAGCTTTTATTCTTTCTACTTGAGACAGAGAAAACAATTTATTGTGGAAAGTTTAGGATATACATACATAAAGGTGCAGAGAGCAATATATATCTATCCAACTTAAGGAATTTTATCAGTACCATCCCTGTGACCCCTCTGTACCTCCACTCTGGAGGCAACCATCATTCTGAGTTTGGTGTTTGTTATTCTCATGTACTTCTTTATACTCTTACTACATACGTATGTATCATCTATCAATAAACAGTATTGGTCTTTTTCAACTTCATATATAAACTGCATGATGTAGTACATATTCTGCAACTTGCTTTCCTCCACATTGTTGAGATTAATTCATGTTGATGTAACTGGTGTAAGTGTGTAAATATATTTCTAGGTCATTTACTTCCACAGTGGCTGAACATTGTATAAAGACATTGTTTATCCATCCTGTAGATGGATATCCATGTGGAAACAGTCAAAACTGGGAAAAATGACACTAAACATTTTTGAGCACATAAAACTAGTTTCCCTAGAACCATGGCTTTACGTATCTTTTTGACTGTAGCCCACAGTAAAAAATTCATTTTATATCTCAACCCTATGCACACATACATATATTTGTAGGTAGATCCTCAAGGTCTGTCCGGAAAAAGCCCAGCCATTATTAGTACAATGAGAATGGTTTGTGCAACACTGGCAGCCAAGGAGAGTGGACTGGAATGCACATGTGTGAACAATGATGACTTCACTGTACTAGTCAGTGGAGGGCAGACGCCCTTGAGGGAACATGTGTACTGTGTGGCCATTGCATTCAAAATGACTAAGCAAGTAGAGCAACGAATCTGCATCCAATTTTGCGTTTTCCTCCGAAGAACTATTCAGATGATTCAGAAGGCCACAGCTATGGGCAACTGGTAATCGGCAGCTTCATCATGACAACCCGCCCATTCATGCATCACATCTTGTGCAGTTTTTTGGCAAAGCATCAAATCACCCAGGTGACTCAGCGCCCCCTACAGCCCAGATTTGGCACCCTGTGACTTTTGGCTTTTCCCAAAACTAAAATCACCTTTGAAAGGGAAGAGATTTCAGACCATTGATGAGATTCAGGAAAATACAACAGGGTGGCTTATAGCGACTGGGAGAACTGTGTGAGGTCCCAAGGTGGCTACTTTGCAGACAGCTGAAGTGTCACTGCCCTATGTACACTGTTTCTTGTATCTTGTGTCTTCTTCAATAAATGTCTCTATTTTTCATACTACATGGATGGATACCTTCTGGAGAGACCTCATATATCAGTATACAACAAGTTGCATGTAACACTGTCTCTTATTATCCTTTATGTTGCTATATTTCCTTAAACATATAAACAAAGATGATTTATAGACACTGAATGGATTTTGTAACTTCCCTATACAGGCTAGCATCAGTTTAAAAGCTGCTCAAGGGTATCATTCCGAGGAGTGGGATTGTGGATATGGGGTGTCTTAGCGTGGGTTGCCATAACAAAACACTCTAGAGCAGGTGGCTCAAACAGACTTTTCTTCTCAGCGCTAAAGGCAGGAAGCCTTAGATGAGGGTGCCACGCATGGCTGGATCCAGGTGAGAGCCCTCTTCCTGTGTCCTCCCAGAAGACTCTCCTTTTCCAGTAAGAGCGCTAATCCCATCACCGGGGCTCCACCCTGATGACCTCACCTGAATGTAATTACCTACCCTGAGGGCCCCACCTCCAACAAATAACAGCCAGTTGGGGAGTAAGGCTTTTTAACATATGAATTCGGGGGACGGGGAGGAGAACCACACTCAGTCTACAGCTTGAGGTACACACATAATTCAGCTTTACTACACAATTCCATTCTTTTCAAAAACAGTTTTGGCAAAGCATGCTCACACAAGAAGACAGGCAAGTTGCCACTGTTCTGCCTCCTTCAGGGACCCAAAGGTACTCCTGTCTGATTCTGTGTGAAATGGCATTCTGTAAACATGCGTTTCCATAATTAGTAATGAGCCTGAGCATCATTCTTATGTTCACTGGCCATCTATATTTCCGAGCTCCATAAACGAGACGGGAAATCTATCTACAGAAAACAGTTTCCATGGCTATTCCAAAGCCTGAGCTGGAATGCATACTCAGGTATGCGGTTCTGGTGCTTAAATCTGCAATTGTTTGCCAAAAAGGGAACCAATCAAACAGTACTCAGTAAGCCTTTTTTGTCAGGCCAGAGTAAGTAGAATCAACAGCAGCAGCAAAAAAGTAAGACCAAGAGGAAGAAGGGAGGGGCTGGGCAGGGGGAGGAAGAGAAGCAGCAAGAGTAGCAGGAGCAGCAGCAGCCAGGTAAAGGGAAAAGGTTTTTTTCTTAAAGCTAAAAAGCCCCAATTTGAACCTTAGGGGGGAAAAAATCTTTGCAAAGTCTAGCTATGTAAATCTAGATAAGCTGTTATTCTGTTCTCAGTCTTTCAATCTGCAAAATCAGGCTAACAATTTATAGCACTTCTTACCCCCAAGTGGAAATTTTGAAATAAATATTCTTCTAAAACTCTGAACACGGTTTGGAGAAATCCAAGGCTCTGTGAGTGTTAGGCATCCAGCGCTTCTCCAAAGCTTCAGTGAGACGACAGAACTGTGGTCCTCTGAACAGCTTTTTAAAGTAAGCAGTTCTGCTGAATTCCTGCCTAAAATGCTGAATGGCTCTGCAGAAGTACGAATTACCTCCTTTCGGTCTCAGAAAAGAAATCCAAAAAATTCTTCGTTTCACAGGTATAGAAATCAAATCCCTCCAGGGGTCAGATGGCCTTTCTGGAGCCTCCTGTTCTCTGGTTCAGGCTCTTTATACATTAGTAAGGCCACTCCCTGGGTCTGAACCCCTTCAGGATGCAGGTGCCAAGATCCAGCCTCAAGTCAGACTTGCTTGCTTCAGCCAAGGCGGCTCTGTTGGTTGGAGCATCATCCTCTACACCAAAAGGCTGTGGGTTTGACGGTTGCAGGTTTGATCCCCAGTTGGGGCACGTATGGGAGTGACCAATGGATGCTTCTCTCTCAAAATCAATAAAAAACATATCATCAGGTGAGGATTTAAAAAAAAAGTATGGCTCAACAGTTGACAATATTTCACCTTCCCACTCTTAGAATGAAGCAATCATGGAAAGAAGTCAGAAATGACTGCTCTGAGGTGTCAATTACCAAGAGGTACCAATTACCAAAACACAAAAGAAAAATCTGGTACCAAATAGCTTCTCTTACAAAAAAATAAAAAGCCAGGTTGATACAATTTACCACTAAGGGGTGTTCCCAACCAGCAGGCCAGGATCTGGAGCAGATCACACCAGCGGCTGCCACCACTGCTTTCTGAGGTCTGACTGCCCTGCCGGGAGGCACTCTCATCCTTGACTCACATCCAGCCCACCAAATGGGCTCCAGAGGCCTGGCAGAAAGAGATCCACGCTGCCTGAGGCCCTCTCCAGCTAGAAGGCCTGCCACCTGCAGAGTAGCACAGTGGCCGACGAACAGAGCCAACAGTGTCACAACCTGTATTGAGCCGCTCTTGCTGTGCTCTTGCTGTGTCTCTGTGAGGTTTGTGGACCATCACTTGCATCTGTACTGAGCTCCTTGCACTATTTACTACGACTTTCTTTTCCTCCAAGCAGACTGTCCCAGCTGAAGTCCCACTGTAGCCCAAGACCTTCTCTAATTCTGTTCATCGCTGCACCCAAACATGAAGTCAAGCAAGCAAAGAAAATCCTGTCTACCAATGACCTAAGAGGATTTCCTCCTTTACAGATCAGTAACATGGTTAAAACAAAACCTAGAGAAACTTCCCTCAGGTTGCAAAATTGGAACCGAAGAGATATTTATGTACTTGGTAAAGATTTATCTACAGGTTTTCTGTTTGGACTAAAGTTATAAATAGTTGTCATCTAATGCAGGAGTCCCCAGCCCCTGGGCCACAGACCACTCCAGTTCATGGCCTACAAGGAACTGACCAGGCCGTAGAGCAGGAGGTGAGCTGTGAGCGAGGGAAGCATCCCCTGTGTTTACAGCTGCTCCCCATCACTCCCATTACTGCCTGAGCTCCTCCTCCTGTCACATCAGCAGTGGCGCTCGATTCTCATAGGAGCGCAAACCCTACTGAGAACTGCGCATGTGAGGGACCTAGGCTGCGTGCTCCCGGCGAGAATCTAATGCCTGAGGATCTGAGGGGGTGGTGGCAGTGCTGGGAAGGGGCTGCAAACACAGATTATCATTAGCAGAGAGGTTTGCCCTCACAGAGACCATAATAAATCAACCGCTTGCAGACTCGTGTCAAAACCCTGTCAGTGAGTGGCAAGTGACAATTAAGCTGCATCTGGTGGCAGGCTATGAAGCCATCATCCCTCTTCTCTGCGCCAACCCGTCTCTGGGAAAATTGTCTTTTATGAAACTGGTCCCGGGTGACAAAAAGGTTGGGGACCGCTGATCCAATGTGAAAAACATGCAAACAAGGGAAGGCAAACCAAAAGCCAGTAAAGATAAAAGGAGGCCAGAATGAAACTGAACATTACCCGTGGACTATTTTACTTACTCATGCCTTGTCTTGTCTTCAAAAGCACAGCATCCAAAGGCAAAAGGTTCAAAAGCAAAGCCCGGGGTAAACAATTTTCTTCTCAGGCCCGTGGAAAAAAAAGTATCACAGTACTAATATGTCTAGGTCTCAGATACAATATAATATAGAAGAACCATTTCAAAAAACTGCAAATATTTCCTAATTGTTAACAGACAGCCTTCTAGTGCAAGTAGAACTAAAACCTGTCGGTGGACATTAAGAGATCCACGAGTGTATGTTTTAATCAATATAGGCCTCACTCTCCCTGGTCCCTCTTTCTCCTTTACATGAAGTTACAACAGTCATGAGACATTAATATGGTAGCTCCTACCATTTCGATAACCAAAGAAAATCTGAAAATAGAACCAAAGAAGTGCAGAAAAGTTAGGCTACCGTATTTTGCTGTGTACAATGAACTCCCATGTATAATGAGCACCCATGTTTTTGGCCCAACCTTTCAGGGGAAAAAAAAACTTTTGTTTTAGTTTTTTAATTCAATTATTTATTTATTCATTCACTCACTCATTCATTTATATTTAGAAATAAAGCTGATTACTGTATTCCAGGGTATTATTTTGCACATGGATATCATTACTGCTTTCTAGAGTTACACTTTTAATGCATAAGCATAAATAAAAGAATCAAAAACATTTATATAATATGGAATTAGTACTACCCATGTGTAATATGCATCCCTATTTTTCCCTCAAAAAATTTGGGCAAAACAGTGCACATTATACACAGCAAAATATGGTATTTTTGAAACACCCTGTATTTGCTTCTGTGCTCAACCGTGTGCGAAGGGCATGCAGGCACTGCGTCTTGCCCTCATGCACTGGCCTCTGGGAAGTAACTGTCAGCTGAGGTTTAGTCCCAGGAACAAAGGTGCCCAGCACTAGAGAGCCTTCAGCACTCTGAAATCTCATGGCCTTAGCCAGAAAGGGAGGTAGGGTTTACAGGAAAGCTAATGCAAAGCTATTTTTATCTAGACCTAACACACCAAAGGTCATGTGCAAAACATCTGGAAGTAGGATATAGTTATTGCTTGGAAAAAGGCAGGCATCTTATAACAATATGTTCTGTTAACAAAATATAATCCCCTTTCACATCCAAAAGTAACTCGGGAGCTGCTCCAGGCACCATCTAATTAACTGAAGCAGAAAGAAAAAAAAAATCCTCAGAAATTATCATTGTTTAAATACACTCTATTTTATTTTTGTCTTAAAATAGTTTAACCTTTATGCTACAGACTTATTTCAAAAAACAGAAAATCTTATCTTGCACCAAAAAATATATATATAACACTCTGTTTTATTATTTTTTCTCCAAAGACCATTAAATACTAAATGGAAACAAAAACTAAATAATGAATGTAAAGAAGAACCAAATTTTGTTTTAAAAACTAGAGTTGCACATTTTAAAACATTAATTCTAAGCAATGATTTGTCGTCACTGCATCAAGTCCACGCTCACACTCCAGCAACAGCAGATCTGTTAACCACCAAGTGCATTGATTCCTAGCCATACAATGGCTAACATTTCATTTTCACGGTAAGAGGAGCAAAAGGCCTCAGTGACCTTTGTACTCTCTTAAAAAACAAAACAAAAAAACAAAACAAAACAAAAAAAATATATTTCCTAGTTATCCAGTGATTTTTTTTAAGATCACTACCCTTTAAAGTTTGTTAAAAGAATAGGTACATAGTGTTTTAAATAAAATGAAAAAATACAACAGCATTGGACTAAAATACGTGATTATTTTAAACAAACAGTGCACAATCTGAGGAAGTTTGGTTAGGGTGCAATCATTTTTATATATACATCAAAGTCACATCATACACATACTGGAAAACAAGGATTAGGAGTTCCTTGCCTTAAAAAAAAAGTTAAACTGAAAGACAAAATTGTGTCCCCAGCTTTTTCACAAGCTTTGTGACACAGTACAAAAAAGCAGGCAACAAATTCATTTTTAAGTTACCTATGGTGCTAATCTGCTAAAAGTAACAATGAACAACTGACTAAATTAGCAAATCAGACGGTTATATTCACAACTGATGATAACAAAAACAGAGTTCATGGGACGCTCAATCTTAAAGAATAATGGGAGCCCATTCAGCCCAGCCCCTTCCGTCAAAATGGAAAGACAACTACTGGTGAGCAGCAGGGACATGCTCTAGGGCAGTTGTGACGATGTAATAATAGCTGGTTACTGCTCTGTGGTTTCAAATTGTGGGGAGGGGAGACAACCAACTTAGTTCCATAAACCAATCTGTGACCCAAGTGCACCATTTAGCAGAGATTTTACTTAGAATGGACAATGTCCTATGAGGCACAAAGAAGTATTTATGCCACCAAATGCAAAACTTTGGTTTAAAAAGATCCTCTTACATAAAGAAATTTCAAATGTTACAGGAGTTGTTTACCACAGAATTTTATCATTAATACCTTGCCAGAAACCACATCCCCACTCTACTGGCTCTGGCAATGAAAGAAGAGTTGGAACGTAGCCTCTGTGTAGTTAGTAGGCAGAAAAGTTCCAATCTAGTAGCGGGAAAAGCTGGCTGTCCCTACCATCCATCCCTTCCCTTCCCCCTTTGCATCTGATTTCCAAATCCCTGTTCCGGTGCATCACTCAGGAAGGCAGGGTGCTGGAAGAGGGACGGGGTGCAGGTGAGGGCAAAGTGCAACCTGCTACAAAAGCAAACGGCCAGAAAAAGAGCTGGGTTACAACTTCACTCTGCTCCCAATCTGCAGTGCACACAGCACACCAAAATCCTTTTTCTTAGAGGATGACTATTAGGGGCTCAAGAAAACACGTCATGGGAAATTGCCTGCTGTATGGAACTGGACAAACATACTGTTAACGTAAGAGTACAGAATGCAAAACATTCTTTAAAACAGGGCTCTGCCCTGATATTGGGGACAAAATAAGCTGCAAAAACTTCAAGTCATATAATCTATTCTATTCTTTTCCCAATGATTTTCCTGGAATACAAAGACCAGAAACTGTACATTTCTGCTTTGTCTAGCATTTTAATTCAAGTCAAAAACAATGTGTAACAGTAAAATTTAATAAATTAATCCTAAAGTAAAATGTGAAGGTCCAATGATACACCAGTAGTGAATCTGCAGAAGGTCCTACTTTGCTCTGGCCTCTGGGTCTTTGGTTTTTGTCTTGAACTAGGGCCATGTGAGAGACTTGAGATATGAGGTGCTAAAAGTGGAAGTTAATCTTTTAAAGGCGTGATCTATTAAAAGTACATTGATAGAAAAATAAAAAGTTGATGAAGAACAGAGGCCAGATCAAATAAGATATTATCAGAGAAGCTCAAAGAACAAAATACTTCAGTACACTCCCAGGGGAGAAGCGTATGGAAGTACAGCAGCAGGAGGAAGGGTAAAGGAGCAACCGAGTCTTTCTGAAACAAAAGAGCCAGGCAGGTGGAGCCAGGCAGACTCTGGTGCGTGCGCATGTGGTGGGTGTCTCATTCATCTCAGCCACCCCACAGCACCCACCCCGCACAATGCCTTATGCGGAACAGGCACTTAGTAAATGAGTGTCTACTGAATGAAAACTAAGAAATGGTAGTTCTCACGCTCATATGATAAGGAAGAGCCAACAATGTATTTGGGGAGGGAGGAAAAGGGCTTTAGCAATATTATATGGTAAAAGTGGAGCCAAAAACCCAAAACAGGCCAACAAAAACTGTGGAAAAACAAAAGATGAGGTCTTCTAAGCCAATATTACTTCACTCCTCCTGTGCACAGTATATAGTGTTTTAACTCTAGGTATTGCTTGTAAAATAATTCACTAGTAATTACAACATGTCATAGGGAGAAAGGTAGTAACTAATGCCACAAATTCCCACACTGGCATTTCCCAAATTCCCTGAAGCTCATACTACCCTTTGCTATACATTTTAGATACTGTAAAACCTACAGTGCCATTAATGTGCTTTGCATCTGGTTTCTTATGGTGCATTTCGGTTTCTCCCATTTTAGAAGGTAGAGAAAAATACCCAAATGTAGAATCAGATCAATTTCAGCTCAAGTTCAAACAGCTGTACATCCTTTTTGGAGAGATCAGATATGAAAAGAAGGCATTTTCCTCTCAGCAAATATTTGCAAGTGCCCACAGCCTTGGAAGCCACACAACTCTTTATATTCTACCTAAGTAACAGGTTTTCGTGTTCTCCGGTTATTTGAATTAAACCCGGGAAAAAATGTTGAGGGAGTGAGATTTTCCTACTGACTTCTCAATACTCTCTGTTTATGCCCTGAAAACCTCATGGTGGTTATCCATCCGAAATGCCTCAGCCACATTTTCCAAAGAGTTACCGATTATTGCAACAAAGAGACCAATTAAGACATCTTAGCAGTATTAATAAACACAAAGGGGCAGGTCAATTATATGTGTTGTGGGAAGTCAGCCAGGAGCAAAGTCAGGAAAGAAGTTAGAAGACTTAAGCTAAAAGAAATGTAACACTTGTCTTCTATTTTTAAGAATAGGTTTCCAAATGCACATGCCCTACTAGGTGCCAATAAGGACCTGACTAACTGTGCAAATGCCCTAAGGTGGGAGTGCCAATGGGTGGGCTGACAGTGGTCAAGTCTAGATATTAATTTTATTACACAGAAAAATAAATACGAGATTCAAACACTAAAATTCATTTCACCTGGTAATTAAAATATTATTCTAAAAGGAAGGCAGAGTTTCCTAAGAAAAAAAAAAGTCACCAAGTAAAATAAAGTTGTCTAATTCATCATTCTCATATCCCTACCAAGGGGAAGAAGAAATTCTTTTCTCTGTGATAAGTTATTTTCCTAAGTGACTTCTTTTAATTTACAAAAAAAGAAAAAAAGAAAGAAAAAGAAAAGGAGAAAAAAAGGAGGGGGGCAATTTTCCATGATTTTTGATTATACAAATGCCACAAACAGCTTCTGAGGCTGAAGCTATGACAATGAACTTCCATGTCACAAAGAGGAGGAGGAAGCGGAAGGGAACAGTGCAGAGGGAACACAGTGACATTGTATTACAGTAGGTATTTACGCCTGCTATCCTCATCCAAGGTCAGGTCTACAACTTCTGCAGGTGAAGCCCAAGTCTGCTGGGGAGCCACAGCAGTCCATGGCTGAGTTTGCCGGCTGCTGACATACGGCGTGCCTGAGCCGTGCTTCCATGAAGAGACGCTCTGAATCACACCTCCTCGAGGATGGACACACCTGCAATTGAGATGAAGAGCAAAAGCATGGCTAACTGTACCACAGGGGAGACAGAAGGCAATATATCTTCCTAGTGTCAATCAATACTTTTACTAAGATCAGGCTACTATGCAAGTTCATGAAACCACAACCAATATCCTTCCCTTTTTCCTCCCTCTCCTTCCTCTCGGTATGGCCTAAAAAAAAGGCCACGAGTTTTGTCTCATTCAGAAACTCCTGAGTTATGTCTAGGACTGTTAGTAACAATGGATAAGATGCTGTTTCTCTGAACTCATTTAAACCTCTGGATCTTAACAACAGAGCACCACATAAATCCAGAGCAAAATGAATATGCCCAAACAATCTCAGTCTGAACAAATGAAACAGTAAGAAATATAAATGAAACTTTTTAAAAAATAAGTTCCATGCCATATTTGGTAATTACACCTTCAAAGACAGTAACAGTAATATCCCTTTACAGGTGAGATTTCTAAAAGTCTGTAACTACTAGATCATACATAGAGGATCAATTTCCCTCATTCTGAAGGTCACCACAAACACTTGGCTTCTTCATCAGACCTTCCTATGCTTTAGTTCAGTGTAAGTAACAAGGGTCAGCTGAGATTCTCTAAAAGTAACAAGTACTCAGTTTAGCTTCCCTAAAAGTATCATACCCTATCAGAGGGACAGAACTGCCTTGCTGATGAACCTCACCAAGAGTTCACTGGAAGCAAATTGTTTCAGAAGCACTGACACTGAATTTCACATCCCAGTCAAATGGCAGGACTGTGGGCTTCCAGTTTAACCACTAAGTTTTGACTCAAATAAGAGGAAGGCAGGCAGCTCAAGTTACCTTTGCTACTTATGCCCTCATATCTAAATTACTGGCGAAAAACGCTCTGAATCACACCTCCTCCAGGATGGATACACCTGCAACTGAGATGAAGAGTCCTTGTGTGGCATGTGACAGGTGACAAATGGCATGACTCTAGTCACATAACCTATCACAGTGGGTCTTGAGCAGCTGCTCTCACAACCAGTATACAGTGAGTGATGCTGGATCACTTGAGTATTCCAGCCTTCAATGCCCCCTGCACCACCAAGTTCAAAAGAACATTAGTGTTAACATTAAACGGGGTCAGTGGCAGAACTGCCCCCAAGGTCCTGCAAAGGCATCTATAAACAACTTCCTTACCAAGAGAGATGCTGAAAAACAGACCCCATGGGGCCAAAGCACGGGGCAGAATACAGATTTCTTACAGACCAGAGACCTGCCATCTGTTCAGAAATGAGTTAAGGGAGCGTTACTCACTACATCTTCAAAAATTCACCAGTAAAAAGCATTAAATTAAGGGACATGAAGTCCAAATCTAACCCAAATTTGTCCAACCCATTAAGTATACTCAGATTAAGTGATCACATACTCATAGAAGACTGTCACCCAAAGAAGTCCATTCAATATTTATAGAAATGTTTTTGATAACTGATGGCAATAGAATACTAAGTTTATTAAGCAGTTTCACCTCATTTGACACTCCCAAGACCTATGAGGTAGACACTGAAGTTACTATCCATATTCTACACACAGGGAAAACTAAAGATTAAAGAGGCTACATGATTTGCCCAGGGTCACACTGCTTGAAAGTGGCTGGCAAGGGAACTTCAAGCCAGGTCTGATTTTTGAGTCCAATGCTTTCCACAGTATCACGTTGTCACTTTATAAATGTGTGTATGTGTGTTTTTTTAATTGATTCCAGAGAGAGGGGAAGGGAGGAAGGAAGAGAGAGAAACATCGATGTGAGTGAGAAATACCAGTTGCCTCCTACATGCACCCCATCTGGAGACCAGATCCATAACTCAGGCATGTGCCCCGACCGGGAATAGTCCCTGTGACCTTTCAGTTTGCAGGATGATGACCAACCAAGTGAACCACACCAGCCAGGGTATAAATGTATATTAAAATACATTAAGGCAAACAGTAACAATCCGCAGAGTGCAAATATAGGCCCAGATTAACAATTTAAAAATGAAAGTTCTTCAACAGTTCAAAAGTTCATCTGTACAAGTACTAATTAAAGTAAAGCTGGCTACAACCTTAGGAGGAATTCAGGGAATGAATGGCTAAAAAGAAAGTCAATGTAATCTTTGGCAGAATTCCTAGAAATATCTCCAAAATAAAAGAGGTATTTATTCCATTATTCCCAATAAAGTAATCGTACAGTGTAACATCAGGTAGTTGCTTTAAAAGGGATCCTATCCAATCTGATCATTTTATAGAGAAAACAAATGCCCAGGGTTTTAAGCAAGTTAAACAGAGAACCAGAATAAAATCAGGTCTCCACTGGGGAGATTTTTTCCCACTAAATTAACTTTGCCTTCCTCAGACTGCACCTGAAGTACTACTATGCTGTGTTTGAGTGTAAGGGAATGACCTCTCTTCCCTGGAGGTCACTCAATAAATAGTAATGCAGATGCTAGAAAGTGTCCAGAATAGGACAGTGAGAGGTCTGGAGACAGTATTCACTACTGAGGAATGACTGAAGGAGAAAGAAGAGTAAGGACATGAGGCACCTCTTTAACTGAGTTAGACTGTTTCTGTAGTTATGTTACAAATGGTTCCGATTACTGAAAACCAACTTGGGCTACCTTAAACAAAAGGAGAATTTGTTCATAGGACACTGGTGTGCCACAAAGAACAGAAGATGATGGAACAATGAAGCCTCACTCATTAGACTCAAGACCCAATCCTCTCAAGTCTGTTTCTCTTGGTTCAAATTTTTAGATTCTCTGGAAAATGTGAGGATCCCATTTTTGGTCAAAAGCTTTCCAGGCCCCTGCTAACTGAAACTGGAAAGGCAGTGCCCAAAGACGACAGAATCACCATGGAAGGTGGCCACCGCACCTTGTACAGAGATCTAGGGCACAGAATAAGAACCATGAATCGGTTTCTGGACGGCAAGTTTTGGATGATCATTACTACACAACAGTTGCAGCCACTATAAACTGCCTTTTAAACATTCAGGCAATTGCTGGACCACTGTCAAGACTGTAAAAGGAGATTCTAAGGTAATCGGTGACTTTAAGATTTTGAACAACTCAGGCAAAACCTCCCTGTTAGAAGTCAGAACAGTACTTCAGGGAACGAGGTAGGGTACGGTTATGACCAGAAGGTGGTAAAAGGAGGACTTCTGTTCTACTTCTTGACCTGAGTGCTGGTTACTTGAGTATGAGCAGTTCATGACAACGGAAATGTACAGCTATGGCCCTGGCTGGGCGGCTCAGTTGGTTGGAGCATTGTCCTGCACACCAAAAGGCCGTGGTTTCAAACTGCGTTCAGGGCACATACCTAGGTTGCAAGTTCAAGGGAGGCAACCAAATGATGTCTGTCTCTGTCTCCCTCCCTCTCCCCTGCCCCCCTTCTTCTGTCTCTCAAATCAACACACACCCTCAGATGGGGATTTTTTTAAAAGCATACCTATGACCTTTCTGTGTACAAGCCAATTAAAACATTCAAACAATTTTTTATAATTTAATGACCTCAACCATCTTGAATAAATAGAATCTAGGAGTTGGATAAGGACAGAACAAGGCTTTTCTTCTAAGTACAGAAAAAAAAAAGTCAAGCTAGTAAATAAACAAAAGGTTGCTGTTTAACATTTCAATTATTTTGTAAGATGATGTGCATTACAGAATAACTTATACCAGGTAAAGAAGAAAAATTTTAGAAGAAAATAGAACCACAATTGTTACAAGCCCTGTAAAGAAAAATGTGAGAGGCTCAAAATTGTGTAAGGCAACCAACATAAGGCACAGATTTGCATGTATTATCACATATTCTTTTTCTACATTATAAAAGACTTGGGCATGGGAGCATACGTAGCTGTTTTTTAATTAGCCCAATCCAATTCTAGTGCAGATAGAGGCTTTGTTCTCACGTCTGCATGACTGGCAATAGGTACAAAACAGTACCTACTCATATTTTGAGTCTTAAGCCAAGAAAATGCTTAGGCCTTACTTTACGTTTTTTGTTTTAATCCTCTCCTGAGGACATGTTCCCATGATTTTTACAGACAGAGGACGAAGAGGAGGGGGAAGAGGAGGGGGATGATAAAGAGAGATAACGAGAGAGAAAGAGAAAGAGAGAGAGAGATCTCGGGCGCGCACGTGCGCTTGGGCGAAACATTGATAGGTTGCCTCCCATACGCACCCCAACCAGGGATCAAACATGGAACCTAGACATGTGCCTTGACCGGGATTAAACCAGCAACCTTTCAGGTGCACGGAACAACGCTCTAATCGAGCCATGTGTCCAGGGCAGGCCTTACTTTAAAAAACAAACAAACAAAAACACTTTATAAACAATAACTTTTGATAGAATAATTTCCTGCTCTTCATACACTGAAACCAAGAAAGGAGAGACTTCACAGTAGAAAAGAAAAAGAAAAAACAGAAAGAGGGTAGGCTCTGATAGCTTCTGATACAATTAGCTTATTATTCTAAGAGAACATTAAAAATTTATTATTTTGGGGAGGTAGGGTCGGGTAGGGCAGAGGAGATTAATGGGGAGTTAATGGGGACAACTGTAATTGAACAACAACAACAAAAAGAAAAATTTTTTTAATTAATCACTTTTGCTCTCATTTACAGAGTCTGAAGGTGACCTGTTAGGTAACATTCCCACTTATTTTTCCTAACGGAGAATGAAATGAATCCTTGTGGCTTTAGGAAAATATTCATCTGCCTCCCTTGCTTTTTTAGTATCAATGTTAGTAATTGGTTCTAGGAACCAACCAGTCTAAAATGCAAAAGGCTTCCCCTAGCAATTCTTTTGTTGAGGGATGAACCAACATTAATATCAATGAACACAGAAGCAAAGACTACAGTGCAATGAGGTAAGGGTCTTATTATCACAAAAGCTTCAGAGAATAGGTACAGGAGGAACTGTTTCAACACAGATCCATGACAGAGAGATCTGTGCTACATGGATTCAATTTCCTAGGGCAATTATCAATGAGGCTGGTAAAAGAAGAGAAGGAAAAAGGATGAAGAGCCAAAAAAAATGGTATTGGGGGAGGCATAAATTAAAATGGCTGGCAAAATGAAGTGGCACACAACTAGAGAGATGTTGGAAAAGTCTTTCACTGGCAAAAAGCATCTTGTGAACTGGACTGTCCAACAATTAACACCTGGAAATGATAACATTTAGGTCAGGAGCTCATCACAGCAACACAAAGCAGCCATAAAAGATGCATTCAATCATTAGTTCAGAAAGCATGCTTTCTAGTCCATGACTAGAAGAAACATAGAAGTGAACACGTCAAAATCTAAGTAAAAGAGCAGGAAAAATATTAACATGCAAGAAAAGAAAAACAACTTAAAAAAAAAAAAAGAAAGGCACATCATTAAGTAGAATTACTAAGTACAAAGGTCAAATAAAATGCTTCCAAATATGGAAGTATGGCACCCAAAACAAGTCAGAGCAACCACAATCCCAAAGAGAACTCCAGGACCAATTCTGAGTTTTTAAAAAACTCTCAGAAAGCCCACAACAAGGCAGAATATCATAAGAAAAACAGTAAAAACAAAATGGCTAAGTCCAAACAAAAAAAAAATCAGTACATGCAAATCAAATTAGAACAAACAGATGCTGATTAAAACCTAAAACCTTTTTCCAAGCGATAACCCTGCCAGAAGCCCATCAATACTTCATAACTGCAACCCTAGACCTGTAAAAGAAATAAATTCCAGATGAGATACAGGCAGCCAAAGGGGCAATTCTGAAGCAACCAAGAAAGTCTCCCCCACCTGCTTCTCAGCTATTTAATCTCAATATTTGAAAGCTTACCAGGCTTCTTCTAAAGAAACTACTGCAAAAATTTTCAGAAAGACAGAACAGTCAGTGAGACTCTACTCAGCCTAGGCCCAAAGACCAAAATAAAAAAGAGCCCCCAGATGATGCAAGAGTCAATTCAAAGCACTCCAACAGGATCTGTCAACGCTACAATCCATTGTACAGACCATGTAACCACTGAGACTTCAGAGTGGATTGGTCACCTGCACAATATGACTTCCCCAGGATTCAAACCAGAGTCAGAATAACATACATCTTTATACTTCAAATTCTGTAGAAGTCCTTGAAAGTAATGTTATAGCATGTCATTTAAAACGCAGCTGAAGTCACATAAGTTGGTACAAGAGCGGAACAAATGTAT
The DNA here is from genome assembly GCF_004126475.2 of Phyllostomus discolor. Taxonomy (NCBI): domain Eukaryota; kingdom Metazoa; phylum Chordata; class Mammalia; order Chiroptera; family Phyllostomidae; genus Phyllostomus; species Phyllostomus discolor. Next base: position 19,777,594 of record NC_040911.2, read on the forward strand.
TGATAGAGTAAAAGGACAATCTGGATAAAAGACCTAACAAGTTCAGAGAAGTATGTACTAGAGATAATCTTTGTACGTTGGAGGTAAAGAGGGACTCACAATTTAAATGTCCAAGTTTTAATAGAAATATAATAATTTTAACTCCAGATACCAATAATATGGTAGAAAAAGAAGTAAAAGGTTTCATGATAGAAGAAAAGTTGAACAAAGACTATGAAAAGAAAGGTGTCTCACTCTGAAACATTTTAGGCATAAGAAAACAGTAAAAAAGGGCAACCTGGTAGGAGTCATTGGAGAACTGGACCAAGTGATGGCTCAGCAGAGTAAAAGATTAAATAAACAACACAGGTTATTACCTACTTATTACCTACTCTTCCCTACTTAAGTAGGAACACATGAGTAACACTGAATTAAAATTTAAAATGTAGCTCAAAAGGAAATTTGTGAATGGATAATGTATTCCTACACAAATGAAGATAATTTACCCATACCAGTCTGTTGACAGGCACGGTAAGTTTTATAGTAGGGAGTCTAAAATAAAAAGTATTATAAATTTCGAGAAAGATCCTCACATGGAGCTTAAAAGGAAAAGAATATCTTTTATAGTCTAAGGAACAATGGTAAAATGAACCAATAGCCAACACAGGCTGAAGTAAAGGAATAAATCAGGAGTTCTGCTTCTTCATCTAACAGGTAAGGCAGCTTGAAGGGAATAGATAGAAAAATGGAAGAGAACTTAAAGGAAAAAGTTTTTGAGTAAACAGAAAGAAGAGGAAAATATGAGATAAAGATTAAAGAATGAAAATTCTTTCCCACCAGAATAGGGAAATAACTATTTTAAAAAAGAAAAAAAAGGAAGTAGCTATACAGAAATATTTATGGCATAGATATAGGATACAGAATAAAGTACTAGGATAATACTAATTCTGATAAAAAAAAAACTGGCCCCTTTTGAGGCGATGGCACATTAAACTATGACTGAACTCTGTATCTTTGAAGTCCCAATTTGTTTAACTGAAAAATGCTCTCAGAATATAATTAGTTTTCATTAGAAAAAGGCACCCTCAATTTATGTGCATGTGTATTTCACCCCCACCCTTCACACCTAAATTTACGTTTTATAATAACAGAAGAAATACTAGTGAATGCTTTCATTGCTAACTAAAAAGTAAAATCAGATATAAGGGCAAGGTAATGTAAATATTGGAAAATCAGGAAACCACAACTTAACTCTTGCAGCATAGGAAGAAAGTTTGCTATACAGAATATAGATTTTCAAAGTCTAAATTTTTGTCTTGTATCTACACATATGCGTTAAATGTTCCTAAGGAATACCTCTGAGAGGGCTGCAACCAATCCTTATCTTAAAGCAAGAGTTGGTAAATTGTTTCTGTAAAAGGCTACAGAGTGAATATCTTAGGCTTCTGAAGGCTGTATCTTTTGAAACTTCTCAACTCTCACTGGAGTGCAAAAACCAGGGAAAGACAATATGTAAAATGAACTAGCATGGCTATGTCCCTATAAAATTTAATTCATGAATAAATTTTATTTGCATTTCATGTAATTTTTACATGACACAAAACATTCTTTAGGTCCCCCACTCCCCAACTATTTAAAATGTAAAAACCCTTCTTGCCCTGGCTGGTGTGGCTCAATGAATTGAGGGTTTGATTCCCAGTCAGGACACATGCCTGAGCTAAAGGCCAGGTTTCCCTCCACTGGGGACATGCAAGAAGCAACCAATTGATTGCTTTCTCCCTCCCTTCCCCCTAAATATAAATAAATAAAATATTTAAAAAATTAAAACAAAACAAAATGTATAAACCATTCTTATTCTTAGCTCAAGGTCCACACCAAAACAGGCAGCAGGCCAGAATTGGTCAGTGGACTAGTTTGCTGACCTCCACCTTACAAATGCCAAACTTTATAAATTATTTTCTTAGCACTGCAAACTAACTGGATATCTTGTAGCTCTTTTTCAATGCTAAGAAAAAGGAGTCTCTGAATCAAATCAACATCACTAGAAATAACACAATCTGTTAGATACTGCCCAAAGTAACTTGCAAGTTTTAATGAAAGACAAGGAGAGGTACACTAAGAAACAAGCAATAGAGATATGATATCAGATGCATGTTTCCCAATTGTTTGGTCCCAGTATATTTCAAGATAAAGGCAAGAAAGTATGAGTAAGAGGGGGGAAAGTACAGTGATACTTATGCCCTAAGAGAAAAATCTGTCAAGCACTCTAGACAAGAAAAACATAATTTCTAGTGCACATACACAGGTGGTCACAATGTTCTTGATATGAGACGAATGCAACACATTCTGAAACTCATATCATGTCTAATTTAAAAGTGTTTCTTAAGCCAAAGGAAGCCAAGAGATAGCTCCCACCATTCATGCCAGGATACTGTGATGCCTGCCACTTTCTTCATTTGTTTTCTAGCTAGAATAACATTCACAATTTAAAATATCAGAATACTCCAATTAATACTCTACCTTGCATGTTCCTGAACTCCCACAATCTCTACTTCACTATCTGAAGAGGCGATATTAATTTCTTCATTGAGTGGTGCACTGCCAGCAGATGTCTTGTCACTTGCTAGGAATCCTGGATCCAAATGACCTGAGAGAGAAGGAGGGAAAAATAAGCACTACATCTTACAATAGCAGAAAACAACTCATGGACAGACTTCTCATCCAGGTTCAATCACAGAAACAAAATGATCTTATGAGATCTTGCCACAGCCAAACTGTTGCCCATGTCAAATAAGCTGGGGCAGTGTTCTATTTTTTAAAAAGTTTAAAAAGTTAAACAGACCACATGCTCATGGCTAAAAGAATGTTCAAACAACATGAAAATACATAGAAGTAAGAACTCCAAGCCTCACTCCCTACTCATATTCCTTAGGAGAAAAAACTTGGAGTACTTTGGTATTTATACCTCAATATAAGTAAATTATAAACTGTAATAATACTCTGTATTTTATGCCATAATGTTTTTTGCATTCAGCTACAGTTATGTATTTCAATGACCTACATAACAATTCTGTCATCACCTAGAGGGCAATAGAGTTCTCTACTGCTTATCATTTTATTTCATTTTTTAAAAGATTTTCTTTATTTTTAGAGAGAGAAGGAGGGAAGAAGAAGGAGAAAAACATCACTGTGTGGCTGCCTCTTGCACGCCGCCTACTGAGGACCTGGCCTACAACCCAGGCATGTGCCCTGACTGGGAATTGAACCAGCGGTCCTTTGGTTTGCAAGCTGGCACTCAAACCACTGAGCCACACCAGCCAAGGCTGCTTATCATTTTAATGAAACAAAATGGTACCCCCCCCCAAAAAAAACCCCAAAACCCCAAAGGAATAAATGGAATAAACAGAAATCATTAACTTCATGGTTATACTAAGATGCTTTATGAAAAATTTAATAATTTTCTCCAAATTTTAAAATTTATCAATTTTCTCTAAAGAAACACAGATTTGATAAAATCTGATCCAAAAGCACATCTAAAAGGGAAGATTATAATTTTTGCTCTGAGCAACTAAAACATTACCTGTATGTTGTTGACAGTTCTCATTAGACAGACAAAAACCACACAACTATGGAAAAGCACAACAGTATGTGGCACTAGGGCATGTAAGGACTTCTTCACAAGGGCCTTCATAAAGTCAGATGACTTTATTGTACATAGCACAATACGACACATTCTCTAACATCACAGAAAGCATGAGTGTCTACAGAATTCTCTCAATAAAGGCTCTTGACACAGCATCAAAGTACACAACTCTATAAACTATTCTAACAAGAGTTAAGATTCAGCCTATGTTCCCAGTTCTTGAATGTTCTGACTTGGAAGGATGAGTTTTAGACTATCTGGGTTAGCATGGAATAAACAATTATAACAGGTACAAATTTGCATTTACTCTTTAAAGGGTATATTTAAATATACTGTCATCTGATACCAAATTATTTCTTCATATTTAAAAAAAAAATCCTGTAACACCTTATATAAACTAAACCAATGCCAGTAAGATTTACACACATACAATTCTCTCTTCCCCTTATCTCGCTCATTCCAATGCTTAACGGTCATTAAGAAATGGTACTTTCATACTCCTGCCAATTTTTAGTGTAACCCTTTAACCCTCTCTAATCCTATGAAAATTCAGCCTAAGGCGAAAAACTTTAAATAAGCAAAATGTTATGATGTCCAAAAGTAATCATTACAGTGCTATGTAGAAACCTGGATAAATGTATGAACATAAAAGTATCACACATAACACTACAAGAACATGTAGGTGCTGGATAAAAGCTGTGAAAAGTAATTAAGTTTGAGTATGATCATGGGTCTTTTTTACAATTCTTTATATTAGTTTTACTTTTTTCTACTGAAAATGATGCATACATGAAAAAACAGAAAACTGTAAAAAACTATTTAAAAAGCTTACAATGGTTTCTAGATACAACCGGCGATTGAGATAGTACAGTCTACATGGGCTTGTTAACCTTCTGTATAAAAATAATCTAGATAGGATTATATGTGGCACTGGCAGTGGGCATACATCTTTGAACTGTACAAGCATACAAAAGGTGACATTCATCAGACAAAACACAGTTTTGTTGAATGTAGGGTAGCTGCTAGAATGGAGGTTGGTTAAGTTTAGATTTGGTAAACCTCTTGCTCTGACTCTATCACCTTGCTTGTGGCCGCGCCTTTTATTCAATTTCTACTTCAGTGTTGTAGTTATCACTACTGTCATGCACACTATTCCTACTCTAACTCTAAGAAAAAATACAAATAGACAAGCCTCTCTTTTCCAAACCTTCACTTTGTTCATATGCAATTATTTTCTTGCTTTGTGCAGCTATAACAGTTTACTTCATCTATTTGCTCTTAAAAGAATTACTTCAGGTTATAATATGCTATGCACTGTGCTAAGTGCTAGTAATACTACAGGGAACAACGCAGGTATACTCTCTACCCTCAACAAGCTTACAATATATTCAGGGATAATTAAAAGCAGTCCATTGAACAATGGCTTGAAAACTGCTCTGGCAGGGAGGTAGAGAGTGCCCCGGAAGCGCATGGAAAAGGAACATTTCCAGGACTTGAGGATAATCAAGGAAGCTCAGCTCTCGGGGGAGGAGTAGCATAGGAAACAATGTATTACTCTTTAGGGTATACAAGTTTGCTGAGATTTGGATGGTAGTAAAATGAGAAATGAGGCTAGCAAAGTCAGAAGTGAGATCACTGTAAGAAGTCTGGACTTAACCTCAAGAAGTTGAAAGTCAGAGAAGGATTTAAGCAGAGAAGTGACATGATCTGGACTTTCACTTTTAAAATTTTCCTTTTGGAGTGTAAAAAGGGAACTAACAGAGGGCAAGTAATACTACAGGCAAGGAAAACAGACTACAGTAGTTTCCTGGATGAGAAATGATTACAGCTGCACTAGGGGAGAAATAAAATGGCAAATACTCTATGTGCATGTATGTGCAGAAGGTTAGTAATGTTGGATAACAGACAAAGGTAAGAACACAAGTAGTAAAAAATGATGTCTAGGTTTCTAATTTAGGTAGCTGGATAGAATTACAATGCTATTCAGTGTACCAATAAACAGCTTGGGACACGCTAATAACATGCCTGTAAGATGTTCAATAGGCAGTTGCAGGTACTGTTCTGAGTCTCAGATCAGAGGTCTAGAGAGGAAATACAGATTTGGTAAGAAATAGGTGGGGAGATAAAGGCCATCCAGAGGAGTGAAGGGGGACCTCGAACAGAACCGTGATGAATGCCAACAATTAAGGGATGGAGAGAGGAAGAGGAGCTCACCAAGGTATGCAAGGAAAAAAGAAATCCATCCCAGAGATATGAAGCCAGGACACCAGGGAAAGAGTATCTCCAGGAAGAAGTGTTGCCCATACCCAACAGAGCAGGCCAATACAGAACTAAGCAGAGCCCACTACAATCAGGACTAACATACCACATACATGACCTTAGCAAAAGGAGCCTCAGAGGGACTGATGGGGCTGAAGCCAATGCAAGGCCACAGTAAGAAAGGGAAGAGCAGGTACATTTTTAAGAAGTTTGGCTATGGAGGAAAAGGTGTTAGGATGGGACTGAAGGAGGAAGATGAGTTTGAGGGAGGGGGGATGTGTATGTACGTACAGATTTTAAAGATGGGAGAGACCTAGTCATATTTAGGGGGGAAAAGTCAGAGAACAAACAGGGTTGCTGGCAGGAAGCTGAGGTAATTCTGACCTGTGAAGAATGCAGCAAGGCCATCAGGTGTAGGCAGGGTAGTCACTATGAAGAATGCTGCCTGTGAAAAAGCAGGAGCTGCTGGAGAGTACTGCGAGCCAGCAGGAGGTTCCAGATTAGAAAGATAATGCAACCCTTAACTGCAACCACATGACTTTCTCCAGCTATGCTTAGCTGTGTGAATACAGGCTCCAAGTGTGAGTCCAGGCAGCAGACTTTGCCAGCTGGGTTCTACAGGAAAGCCAAAACACCAGGAGCTGGGATATTTGGCAAAGGAGAGTTGGGCTTATATATGCTAGACAGTGAAAGAAGTGAACTAGGAGTGGGATTGATGAAAACTGGCTGATGGGTTCAATGAGGTAGAACAGTGTAGTGGAGATAAAAGTATGAGAATACAGAAAAGCCCTCAGTGGAAAAGGAGAAAGCATTCGGAAGAGGAAGGAGGAAAACAAATGGTTATGAAAAAATTAAACACTGTATTTCCAGCCTCTCGGCCACCCATAAAATACAAGCTTCTAGAACTATGTGTTTTTCTCTCACCTTATCCTCCACTCTGGTGTTACTCTCCTTTACCCCAGCCACCCACTACTCACCTCACCTTCCTTGAACTTTTCCACTGCCCTCTGCAATGCCAGCTCCATGGAAAACTGCACTGAACTTTTCTTCACCACTTGTGGAAACCTGACTCTCCAGAAAACGCCACCTCCCCTGCAGTCCTGAGGCTGCTCCCACACCTCCGTTTTGGTGTCAGGATCACTTACAAATTACTGTCCACCATCCTCACAGAGCCTGTATCTTCCAGGATGTTTTCCTTTTACTGTTATATATTGACGCCAGGGTGTTTTCCTTTCTCTTTCTCTCTCCTGCCCATCCCACCCCCACTTTATGTCCTGACATAGTTACTATTCACCATATGAATATTCATTATTTGTATGTACATCCACCCCAAAGTTCTCCATGCCTACTTGAAGCAAGAAGCTGAGCCCCAAGAAACACTTAACCCCCTGCAGTAGACTCTCAGCAAGGGGGCTCAGCCCTTACATTCTGAGAATAAACTAGCTAAATGAATTAAACCAAACTACGAAGGCAAGACTGTAGGAGTCATGGCTGCTATAACCAAACCCTTCCTCCTTAATCAATGTTTTTAAACAACAATAATTAAGAAAACACAATAAGAATACAGCAAATTAGTTAATTCTCAGTATCACTGTACCCAGTTCTATCTTCATAGTTCTAACTTACAATTCCAACTTGTAGGATCTCTTAGTCATCAATGTTTCTGAATACCTAGTTACCACTGATCAGGCCCCTCATCCTGACCCCTCTCACCTACATAACCTCATTTCAGATCTGGAAATACCATCACCCTATTTTGTTTTGTCTTTTTAAGAAGGGAGCAGAAATGAAAAAGGTTATGCTAATTTTGCTTATAATTTTATAATATCTAACAAGAGCAAGGCAATCATCCCAGTATTTAAGGTTCTTCTAACTTTATGTATCCATTATGGATCCAGAAACTAATAATTTACATATTGCTTTTATATTATTAGATCAATCCAAACCATTTTGGCAGGGTTTTTTGGGGGGAGAAGGGCATAAAAATATTAATCCAACCCTCCAGGCATTTAGTATTGCTACAGAATTTATATAATACTGTAAAACTGACCACTTAAAATACAGTATGCTCTTGTAGCCAGCGTTTTTCATTACTTTGTCTAAATATCAGTATAAGACAAAATTAGGCACATGAGGTTAAGTGACTGGAGGGCTGAAAACAAGTTTCCTGGTCAATGTTAACTTTAGACTAATGAATGGTGTGAGAGTTTTGCCACATTTCCTACCAGAGCCATTAGAGAGAGTACACCACTCAGATACCAAGATGGCTGAGACCCACATAAGTCTGTGAGATGACATGCTCTTCAAGAGACACCAAGGCGTTCTCTAGTAACCAGGAACGCATCCCCTCTTCAGTCTGCTTCACAGCCAGCACGATCAGTTGTTTTTCTCAATGTGACCCTCTTTAGCATGGCACACATTCCTTTAGAATTCCAAAAATTCTAAATTTTTGTCCTTTCACTATAGACCTTTCCATCACAAAAAGTAGTTACTAAATTATCATGGCAAACATTCTCCTTTTGTCTTCAAAAATAATGTAGCTACTTTTTAAATCACACGTCTACTGGAGAAGGACTAGTCCTGGACCTGTTCGTAACACATTAAAGGAAAGTATTACATACTGGATGGCGGTGGCAGGTTAGCTATGCCACAAGTCAATGTCTTAAGTCACTATTCATTTAGCTTTAAAACAAGCTATTACCTTGTATTTAGTTTGTTCAACAAGCATTTTAAAAACAACTTTACAAAGTGGAAGAGGAAGTCAGAAATCTAGAATCTTACAGTCCATATGAAGCCAGTAAACAAGAGGAACCTGACCAAACTTGATCTCCTTCAGAAGACTGATATATTGACTTTAAAGTGCTAATAATAGAAGCATGGCCATTCTGGTCTGATTATAAAAAAACCCTACATTAAGGACAGGAAACCCAAGATTTGTTTCTCTGCACTGCAACTAAGCTTGTGCAATGGACAAATCAAGATTACCATCCCTATTTTAAGAATGGGAAAATAGTCATAGTCTACCTTCTTGACAAGAAGGCTGATGGAAAAAATGAGATCACTTGTTTAGAATTTTTAATTTCCTGGGGGGCAGGGGACTCTAAATAAATTTAGTTTACCACAATTATAAGCCTTCCACACCAAGAAAACTTCAGACTTCTGCTTCTCTTAGCCTCAGCTACATTTATGTTTACACTGAGTTATTACTAACAATAAACAAAAATTAAGCCATTTTCAGACACACTGGTACAATTTCCTAAACATGTCCAATGAAATAGTTACCTGGGAGTGATTATTAAAAAGATTCCCAGACACCATTTCAGATATACTTACAAAACCCTTCAAGTCTGAACTTTTGTAAGCATCCCAGGTAATTTCTATGCTCAAAGTTGAGGAAATACTATACCAAGACAACCCATTACAGGGCAAGACGATAAATTAGAAATCCATTGAATGGGTCCATTAATCATTCATTATTTGGTCTATTTCATCATAAATGTATTAACATAATGCTGGTTAGCGTTCCTGAGGGCCTACAATGTGCTGTATCCTGTACTAAGCACATCATATACATTATTTCACTTAACGGTAACTAACCTTTTGGAGTAGATACTAGTTTTATTCCAGTTTTATAAACAGGGAACACTGAAGCTTTACATAAGTTACCTGAGGTCACACAGTTTGTCAGTGGCTGCTGGTTCAAAACCAGGATGTTTGTTGCCACCTACTACACTGTACAATTCTAACATCAAGGAAGAAAAGCAAACACATGACAACAGCTGAAATGGAAAGTTAAGGTCTTTTATTGACCAGGGGCTTTGCTAATTTCAACTCTCTTGCCTTGGTTAAAGTGAAAACAAAACAATAAAAAATATTTTGCATACAAGAACATGGTCTAACTGCTTGGAAAAAGAGGGAAACTATTCTCTCTCCAATGATCACTTAAGTGATGATCCTAAATGGAGCAGGGCGGCTGACCCAGTCTGAGATGCTGCTATTAACACCTGAATAGTCTGTTCAGCGACTGGGTTTTCATTTTGTTGGGAGGGGGAGATTAACCTTTAGAACTCAAACCACAAGAATGACCATCCAGTTGATACTATTAGTTCACGTCTGAAAATTATAAACGGGCCATCGAGGCTAAATTCTGTTAACATTTTTATGTAACACTCTTTAAGTATACCCAAAAATCACAAAATGAGTTTCTACAATGACAATTACATTAAAACTTGAGTGTATTATGTTTTATTTTTTTACTCATATACCTACACTGTCATATTCAGAGGAAAAAAGACTTTGAATGAGCCATAAAAGCCTTGAAAAAGACTTATGAAAATGGTTTCATAAGAAAATGTCATAGAGATATGCTGAACAGTGATGAACATGTGCTATGATACACAAAAATCTACACATAATTTATGGCCTGATACAAACATATGTTCTCTCTATATATTATACCCTAGAGAAATTATCACACACATGTACTAAGAGACACATACAAGAAATGTTCATGGCAGTATCATTTGGAATAGCACCTTAAATGTCTAGTAAGAGAATGGATAAGTCAGTTGTGATATAATCATACAGCAGAATACTAAATAGCAGTAAAAAAATGAATTAGAGCCACAATTATTAAGAAAAACAAAACTCACAAAATACTGAACTGAAAAACCAAGTTGCAAGTGATTACCTTCAATGTGATACCAAATTAGTATTAAAGCATGTTTGTTTATAGATATGTAACAAATGCAATAAAAATATAAAGAAATACAGAGTAATACCCAACATCAAAACCAAATTCAGGACAGCTTTGGAGTGGAGAGGGAAAAAGGAAGGTGAGCAAAGTTGAAGCTATAGGTGTTTTCCTTCTCACCTATTTTTGCCATGTTTTATGTCTTAAGAAGAATGGTGGTAGGTACCTGAGCAATACATTCCATATTTATAACTCTGTGTAACTGAAATTCAAAAAGACAATCAAATATAGAATTAAGCACACAAAGCCTGGTGATGCTTTGAATACTCAAGCTAACGATCATTTGAATCTGAAAATGTGATGCCTTCCCCAAGGCTGTTAACCTGACCGATACAACATCCCAAACCTTGTACCATCAGGCTGAGTCATATGAAATTGCTGGGTTTGTTGTAGGTCAAAAGTCAGTATTAAGAACTCCAACTACCGGTAATATTAAAATTCTCTATATGAAAAGCAAAAAAAAAGGTAATTGTCCATGTTTTTCTTAAGATTTTACAATAGTCTACTTAATGGCAAGACTAAGAAAACAGGGAAATAAAACTAAAGCAGAATGGACTGGACCACTTAATTGTCAATGGACAAAAATCGAAAATAAACTACCCAGTATATGGAACAAATTATAAAACTCAGAAACACATATTGCACAAAATGTGGTCAAACTACTGTCCTTTGAAATAAAGTGTTAATTCTTTTTAAAGTATTTATACATGTTAATAAATCCTTAAAAGACCCTTGTTGGGCAAAGCAAATATTTATACATATACCCATTGAAGTCAAGAGGAGAAATAGCTTGTCTAAGGACAAATAAGCAGTTAGCAGTCAAAATATAATTAAAATTAAATCCAGGTCCTGCTCCAAAATTAGTCAAAATAAATTAATTAGAAGCTCAACAATAAGAGATTTTTATATACTTCCATCAAAAAGTATGAAAGGACGAATTGACAATGATCTGTGGAGTTCTGTTTTATTTTTTATTTCCTAACAATTTCAATACAAAAAGTTATAAACTAAAATCCATTGTTATTTGTGCAATACAAAACTCATTTCCCATAAACATTTTACATAGTGATTAAGTTACTAGATCCACTAGGAAAAGCCAAATCAATTTATAATTTAAGTAGCAAACCATAATCTTATCATAACACAAAAGAAAATACGTACTACATAAAGTCTGTCAACAGCCTCCCCTCTTTTCTTAAACTCAAGTACTAGTACTTCTAGAAATAGGCTTTGATGAGAATGTTGAGTTTTGAGAAACATATTGAAGGAAACTTGGAGGCACCTTTGCAAGGTTTCAAAGGTAAGAGCAATAGGGTTTTTAGTGAATAAATAATACCACTTTTAGGTATCATCACAGAACCAAAATGGGTAATGCAAAACAGGGACAGAGATTTTCCTGAGCTAACAGAAGCAGAAACCGAAAGAAAATGGTTAGAAAAGACAAAAATGAGAACTACAGCAGAGGAAGGAACAGGGACACTTCACACCGAGAGGTGGAAGAAACAGCGCAGCACTGTACAGGAACAGCCCCCTCCCCAAGCTGCAAGGTTGCCGTGTAGCTTGAGTGAGGGAAACCATAAGAAATGGGGGTGGAATGAGGGAAGGGGGGTTGAAGCGGAATAGTGGGGCATCTGGATGGTTTTTACATGTCAGGCATTTTTAACCCAAGAAATATGCATACTAAAATCTACCTATGCTTACAATTCATGTCTTACATATTGTTGTTTTTGCCTCCTCCCGATTAGGAAAAATAAATGACATGTTACCCAAATCTCCTTTTCAGTTAATTATTTATAAACAGCACCCTGGATGGTCACAATCATCTATTGTCAGATGCCTCTGGTTAGCCTGCTCACCTCAGCAGGGCCCACTATAAGGAACACAGCTGCCAGGACACATGCACATTACATTAGAGAAGGGGAAGGGGAGGGAGACCAACCTGCCTCCGCATTCAGCTCCTCTAGAAGCCCGCTGGTCCTCCAGGTAGCTCCTGTGTCCTGGCCTCCTACAGAATTACTGTGCTCTTGAACTACTGCAGCCGCCAATAAAGTGTCCACATTTACCACTTCTGGGTCAGAGCTGGTGTCAGACATATCATAATGAGCTACAACTGGAGGTCCATCTAGGGAGGAAAGAAAATGTATACTTGTATCTAACTTGTGGGGAGAAAAATACTTCTAAAACTAAGAGCCCTCTAAATGTCGTTTGTCTTCATTTTATTACTCTAGCTACAGGAAAGCTGCACTTTATACATCTATTATTTTGTACATGATGTGAAAGTAGAAAAGATAACCCAAGCTTACAAAGATGAGGGACACATTTGGGAAAGAGGGAAAGGAGCGTTATGAAGAACAGAAGACAAGACTATGCTGAACAATGTTACACTGAATCGACATCATACTCTTAAAGAGCAAAAGATTAAGAAAAAAGGGAAGACTCCACAGAGAAAGTGAAACTGATTTTTAAAGAAAAAAGAAACAATGCTAACTATTAAACTTCAATTTGTATTTTTAAGAGAATGAATCTAGTTCTTCCTTTTACTAGCTAATATTAAAACTCCCCAGTAGATGCAAAGAAGAAAATCAAATACATAGTTTCCTACTTTTAAAGAAATAAGGTTAACTAACACTAAGAGCTCTATTTGACTGACTTATCTATTTCCAGGGAAGCCTTTTTATAATATCAGAGATGTTGTGCATTTTACAACATTCTACAAAAAGACAATACAGTATCCATCTTCAGGATTTTGCTTTGGACATCCTGTATGGGATATTTTCTTTTTCCTGAGAAACACAACCAGCTCACACCCCAAGGAAACAATATGCAATCTTATGGGTTATTTTAGAGGAATATATTAAAGTTCTTACTGGAAATATAAGAGATCTCTTCTATCTCCAAATCACCCTAACTAAAAAAAGGCAGCTGAGTTCCAAAGTAATTACACTACAGAGATTCATGCTAAAATAACTCAATATGCATGCTTGTAGAATAGATACATGCTTTAAAATGCTAAGGTTACCCCTTTTCTAATATAAAAGCAAAAAGCAAGTTTTCATTCAAGTATGAAACACATTCCTCACTATCTCCAATTTCTAAGAAAGAAATAACAGATTGCTGTTTCTCCCCCCAATTTATGAAGTGCAGGCAAATTATTTACTTCCATAAATATTGTTTAATATCATCCAACAAATTAACATTTAAACACACCTATTTTATGAGACTTTGACTATAAAGGAATACATATGCCAATCAATCATTATCTAAAACACAATGAAAGATTACTGTTTTAATATAAACATCCATTGTGTAAATTGTCACTGAACAAAACATGGAACACACTTGGGGTATTTATCCCTTAAAACTAAGTTCCCAAACCACAGGTTTATGTAGCAACATTTTTAAAACAAAACAAAACAAAACAAAAGACCAAACATAAAGGCAAATGAGTTATTGAGTGCCACTGTATAAAGAACAGACATGTCACAATATGAAATTCTGACGATCATAAAATTTGCTAACTACTTAATTTCTAATTCTCCCAAAAGGGTAAATCAAGTTCAGAAAATTCAACAGTGTGACCTCAGAATCAGTTGGCAAAGGACTTTCTATTAGCAAAAAAACTGGCTCATGTTGAGGTTTTTCTTTTCTAAAAAAAGACAACTGTATCATTTATGGAGTTCTCGTCAGAGTTCAAAACGATTATTATGGAATAAAGATACTACTATGTGATGTCCAAATTTGAGTGCAGAAGGTATGAAGGTCAAGTACAATATTGACTATTTGACCAAATGTTCTATTTTTAAAAGGGCTTTATTTTTTAAGTGTTTTGTGCTTATAAAAATTTAGTGATTTTAAAATTTGTATCACTAATACCATTCATAACCACTTGTCCCACATTCCCTACCGCAATCACCAAATTGAGGCAACAGGTCAACAGTCAAGTCAAAATTGTACCACTCCTACATGTATAATCATGCAAAAAAGTATTAAGTGTATATGTACATGCAGAGCGATATCACCTACCCATGGAAAAAACTTGTCTGAAAGTCTTCATCAGTAGGAAATACAAGCATAAACTTGTTATCTGGCTTCATTCTTGCATCTTCCATATTTCCAAACAGCACACCTTATAGCTTAGCTTAAATTTAGTATTCATCATAAACAAAGACAGCAATATTTTCATATTTGAATTACACTTAGCAGTTAAACAAATGATTATCACTGTCATTTTTCCATTTCCAGGACAGTCAAATGATGACAAGTCAATACTATACACACTTTAATCAAGTAAAGGATTAGTTGCCTTTCCAACTATGTCTTTCAATAAAAAAACAAAATTAAGGATCTTGTGTTCCAAGGACATCTTACACTGACCATCAGCAAACCAAGATTAACTAAGATATGTTTAATGCACTTAGCATCAGAGTTTTGGGCTTTTACCAGTAAATGAGTATTAGCTTACCAATGGTGATAATTTATAATATTCTTAAAATGTGACTCTTACTGCACGCCAAAATTAAGACTCTATAGTGGTATTATCTGCCTTTTAAAAGGAGTATCTCTGGATGGTGTGACTCAGTGGACTGAGAGCCAGCCTGCAAACCAAAAGGGTCACCAGTTCGATTCCCAGTCAGGGCACATGCCTGGGTTGTGGGCTGGGTTCCCAGTTGGGGGCGCATGAGAAGCAACCACACATTGATGTTTCTCTCCCTCTCTTTCTCTCCCCCTCCCCCCTCTCTAAAAAAAATAAAATATGTGAAAGAAAAAAAAAGAAGTACCTCTTCTAGAAAAAAAAAAAAAATCAAACCAGGGAGGAGGAGCTAGGAAAACTCACCAATTAACATCAGAAGCAGCAATCTATGCTTCCAATGATTCATTAATCTATTATAGGAGGGAATAAGCAAAGAGATACTGTCCTTCCTCTCCCTTGATTATGCCACTATGTTGTTAAAACAGTAGCGCTGATACTAAGATTTTGACTTCCAGAACATCCAACTAGCCACTTCAAGTATTTCCAATTTAAAACTGTCATTAATGTAAGCACATTCCATGTTATTCAAACTAGACATTCTATCTGCTCTCATCTCTGTCACAATCTTAAAACAAATTTATAACAAAGAACTCACTAATTTTTCTACAATAATTAAAACCATCTCTCTTTAAAGGTAAATTTAACACTATTAGTTAAGAACTCTTTGGTCTGTGGTTAATCCAAGTCCTATGGTTCCTCCTGATTGGAATATTTTGAGATTTTGCTGCTTGTTACAATTACAAGGCAAGAAAAATTAAAAGTTGAACAATCCACTGGCTACTTTTTTACAAACATTAATTCACGCATTTTATGTTAGAAATAGGTTTGTGCCCTCTCACTGACCTACTAGCCTATAAATAGGTTCTAACTTTTCAAATACCAAAATGCATTACACGTTCCTGACACAGTGAAGTTTCCTCTTTTATCACCTTAAACCTTCTGCATTATTGTCCTCCAATGTTTCTTTTTATGAATTCATTTTCTTTCAAATATATTCTCTTCTTAATCTCATGGAAACAATTTGAATCACAAAAACAAAAACCAAAGCAAAACAAAACCTAAAATCCTTTATTTACATTTATTCCTGATAAATCCCTCTTTTCAAATCTGACCATCAAAACCACAGAATTTTGAAACTATACAAGGTAATTACATAATTTACCAGTCTCGTTTTACAGATAAGAAATTTACACCCTAGTTAGCAGGAACCAGAATAGATTGTAACTGTTCTCCCTGTTGAGGGAACGAGGAATATACAAAATTAGACTGGGAGCAGCATAGGAAATACATAGATTTTTGGCAACAAGCACATAGGTTAAAGCCCTGCCTACTACTTCTTAGTTGTATGACTTATTGTCTTAACAGGGTTAGGGTGAGGGTTAAAGAAGATACAACATAGAACACAACAGGAATTCAAATACTGGTCTATTGTCCCACCTTTCCATTACAATTAGCACCTGCCCCACTTCATTATTTGTTTGCTAATCTTTGTAATGTAAACTCTGCTATATGTGGCATTCATTCACGCAAGAAAGCTTTGAGAAAACTTCACTGCCTGTGCTGTTACCTTATATTGGTCATAGATGAACTCAACTTGTTAAGTAAATGCTTTGCTGGAGTTAATGAGATCACCACAAATGTGGCTTTCCTATTTTTATTTTTGTTTCAAGTGAAACGTCAGCTTGGATGTATTCATATAAAAGTGTTTCAAAGCCAAAGAGAGATTATTTTGAATTATCTCATATTTGACATCATCCTTGCCTATAGAGCCCTTCCACTAGCACAAGTGTTATCAATCTCCCAGTATGAAGTCTGATTAGACCTAGGAAACAGGAATTCCTCTAGTACCCCCCAGGTACCTGGAAACATCACTCTTCCTCTGTTCTCTACTGCTAAATCTTAGGCCCAAAGAAAGGTGGGGTAATGACCCAATACATGCTTTTCCCTTTCGCCTCCCATTTCTGTTGTTATAGTAACATACAATAAAACCCAGAGAAAATTCCTTTTCTTAACCCTACTACAGCCGAACTCCCAAAATCCCTCACTAGGACAGGAAAAATCTACCTCGATGATGCCAAAGATGCCATATAGGCTTTGTCACCCTAGTCATTAAAAGGACCTAGGCCCAGTGCCATTATCTACCACATTGAGAGCAGGGGGAGGGATGGAAATCACACTCAGCCTCAATCCAGATACTAGTGAGAGTCAAAAAAAAGTTATACCTGAAAAGAAGAGTTCTTAGCACTTAACCTAGCCAAGCATCTATGGAGGAGGGCTGTGTGTGTGGCCAAGTAAGGGAAAGAATAGCAACTGAATAAGGTGTGGGCAGGAGGAATTGAGGAAAAAAGGGCAACCTTAAGAGTTGCAGAGAGGAATGTGCATTTTTGGAGAACTTACCCAAGAAAAAAACAGCTTTTTCATTACACACCAAAATATTCACCAAGATGAAAATTTTATATCTGCAAATAAGACTACTTACAAGAATACTGATGCTGTATTTTTACTACTATCAAAAAATAAAAAAATATATACATAGAGCAATTTGAAAAAATAAAAAGCTGTCATTTTCAAAGTATCTCTTAGAAAAGATGAACCAACCAAAAAAGACAAAAATCTATATAGAAAAGTGTCATCTCTAGAAAAACAGCTTTAAACACCAGAAACTGCCATGTGTATATTTTACTCAGAATAACATCATGAACCTATTTCAGTAAAGAGAAAAGTGTCAAGAAGACAGGGCTAAACAGAAATTAAATGCAGCAATATGCACTGAAATTTTGTTTGGGAGTTGTCATTTTAAAAAAATCAATGTCTATTTTGTACTTTTCCCATTATAGTCATCTCAATAACTAAAAATTTAGATGTTATAGAGTTCCCAGGGCAAAAATTAAAATTTTAAGGATATATCTGTCCTTATATCATCCTGGTATATGAGAGAGCATTTTGTTCACTCAGAAAAGTTACCCATGATACTGATGAAGAATTAATTTTGGAATAATCAAAGAAAAGGTAAATGCAAGTAATTTAGGATTATCATGGTAGTTAAAAAGTTGATCACAAGAAAGAAAAACAATTTAAATTTAACCCCTCACCACTAATTACATACTCAGGAAAACTGAATCAAGAGGTTATTAAAACATAAAACATAAAAGGTAATTTAGCCGTGGCTGGTGTGGCTCAGTGGATTGAGTGTCAGCCTGCGATCCAAAGAATCACTAGTTCAATTCCCACTCAGGGCTCATGCCTGGGTTGGGGGCATGCGAGAGGCAACCACACATTGATGTTTCTCTCCCTCTTTTTCTCCCTCCCTTTCCCTGAAAATAAATAAATAAAAATCTTTAAAAAAATAACAGGTAATTTATATTGATATTCAAGAGAGCCTATAAGCACAGAAAACAGGAAGAGGTTACCATCTTTCAATTCATCTATTACTTCAAGGGACAGAGCCATGACCTGCAACTTTGAGGATTCAGATTTATAGAGCACAAAAAAATATTTGTACTATGTACATGAAGGAAAAACATCAAAATTAGATATGGTTTTAGCTATATCCAAATGTCTCTGTACCCTGCTAAAGATTCATCCATTCCAGCATTTTCATTACTCCACAAGGTAGTCTAAATTTTATTTTCCAAGTATTCTTCAATTTTTAATAGGATAACCTATAGGACATAGAAAAGAACCTTGACCTTTAACGTTAACATTGGTAATGTTACTTTTCTTTTCAAAATACCAATTACCAAAAATACTAAATTTATCCCCAAAACATGAAAAAACCTATCATTAGGTATGCTAACTACAACTAATACCATCCATTTCATTATGGAAAAACAGGTCTCTTAATCCAGGAACACCTAATGTGAATTAACTTGTAGGAAACTGCTAAAAATAACAACACTGTCCTCAATAGAGTAAAAAGAAACCTTTCCTTTTTAAAGTTTTTATTTATCTAGGTTAGCTGTTATACTTCAAATGCAGATAAAGAATATAAACAAAATGCAATAAAATAAAAATCAAAGCAATTTAATAACATGCTTCCCAAATCTTAGTTATAATATGAATGTAATATTACATTGTAATATGAATATTATATTATTGTTACCAAGTAATACACTTCCTCGTGGATTATTATTTCATCATTCTTTAGGATGTATTCTATTCTATGTTGTGGTAATTTAATATAACATGAAAAGATCAACTCAATACTAGTACACTAAAGTTTGGTTTCAATCCCCACTAACTTTCTTAAACTTTGGAGGAATTAAAAACAGAAATAAAAAAAATAAAATTATGCATAGAAACTTAAAGTTATTCATGTTGTTTAAAATTCATATAATTGTTCTAGATATTTAAAACATAATTTCCTTATCTATACAATGATTGACAGCATATAAGTCATTTTTAGAGAGGATTTTGAGAAGAATTTTTTAGAACAATTCTTATATAACAAATTTAATAATAAATTTTAATAAATTTGCTGAAATCTTTTTGATACGTTTTCTACCATGCTGTATTCCACAAAATCTTTTTTCATTTTACCCTCAATGTACCAATTTAAATAATACAAACAGGAGTGAAGGAAATCAATATAAACTAACCAAAACAACAGATACAATTACTTGAAAGGTCATCTTCTGTAAGATAACT
Organism: Phyllostomus discolor; assembly: GCF_004126475.2. Classification (NCBI taxonomy): domain Eukaryota; kingdom Metazoa; phylum Chordata; class Mammalia; order Chiroptera; family Phyllostomidae; genus Phyllostomus; species Phyllostomus discolor. Next base: position 19,797,406 of record NC_040911.2, read on the forward strand.
TGTCTATAACTTGTTATCTAAACAAATAAGGATAACACAAAGCCTGTACCAAGGGGGTCAAACCCTTTGGTGTCTCTGGGCCACACCGGATGAAGAGTTGTCTTGGGCCACACACTGCAATATTAATCACACAAAAAAAACTCATAATGTTTTAAGTAAACTTACAATTTTGGGCTGCGCCACATTCATAGCCATCCTGCACCACATGCGGGTCACAGGTTGGACACCCCTGCTGATATCGTCTTTCCTATAACTTTCATGTAACCGTACCATTGGGCAAATTTCAGTTAATATTTTTTAAAAACTTATCAGTAATATCAATTTGGAATGCTTTGTTTGCTCAACAAAAAGATTCCTATAGTATTTCTTTAACAAGGAGATTTAAATGATTTCATTTCTAATATACTGGTTTGCATACAAATTTATGTAAATTAAGATATACCTATATTCAAAGACCCTTGCTGTTAAATCTACATACTAGTAGGGAATGACAAAAGCAATGAAGCAAAATAAATTCTCTTCTATGCTGTTACTCAATCTGTTAATGAAACAAACAGGAGGTCCAAAAGCCTTCATTCACAATTTTAAGAGAAAAAGATAAACTGATGTTCTTTCCCACCAATTTAATCATCCTAACTAAGTTTATCTGTGGGCAACATTTTTTCCACTTATTTATTTTTTATTTGAGAGACAGAGAGGAAAAGAGAGAGAGAAAGAGATGGAGGGAGGGAAAAGAAGAGGGAAGGAGAGGAGAGACAGGTGGGACAGGGAGGGAGGGAGTAGGAAGAAGCAACATTTTTTTCTTACATTTAAGATGCCATGAATGGATATTATATTAACAACCTACTGGCTTATGAGCTAGGCAGTAAAAGACAAATACCATATGATCTCATACCTAATCAACAAAAAAAAACAAGCAAGCGAAATATAACCAGAGACAGTGAAATAACTGATAGTAACAAGGTGGGGGGAGGGATAATGGGGGGAAATAGGGGAAGAACCATCAAGGAACATTGTATAAAGGACACATGGACAAAGCCAAGGGGGATAGGTTGGGGGGGGGGCGGGAATGGAGGAGTGTGGTGGGGCGAAAATGGAAACAACAGTACTTTAACAACAATAAAAATAAATTTTAAAAAACCAACCTAAGTTCATTAAAATCCATGTAGACTACAGCATAGTTATCTGTCTCTCACAACTTATCAACTATAATGTTAATAAAAATACAGAATTAATTATTACAGAATTTGAAGGTGGTCCACACACACCCCCTTGAAACTAGGCCATTCCTCTAAATTGATAACTAAAAACACAGGCTTTTTTCTTAGAGCCCCCAATTTACAGAATCCTTTATTCTAAGTGGAAGGAAAAAAAAACACTTCATGCAAAATATTAAATCTTAAGATTTTAATTTCCCTGTGTTGTTCTAAATTAAAATTTCATTTGAGCTTTTATTACTCAATTTTAATAATACATAAATATGCATCAATATAATTAAGAGCATTATTATTATCTAATAAGTGGCTCAAACAACCAGATCGTTCTAATCTGCTGGTTGAAATCTCTTAAAATGATTAGATTTTATTGTTCTACAACACTGAATTAGTACAAAGTATGCAAAAAGCAGTTTGCAGACAGATTATCAGAAAACACGTTTACCTTTGTGAAGGAATAATGCCTTCTTTTAAATACCAGCAACTACATTCCATATATACTTATTACATAAGTGAAATAATCCAGATACGAGATTTTATCCTTAAATAAAAGCATTTCAACCATGTCTACATTAATGTTACAGGTTGAAAGAAGTTTCTTTCCAGCATTAGCACTTTATAAGACTACAAAAGAGTCCAACAGGATACACTCCTTACCCTTCTCAAAATTCCAGAGAAATTAAGGGAATGCAAAAGAAATTAAGGGGAGACCGCTAACCACTTCTAAAACAACATCTACATAAAAATGTCACTGGATGGGTGGGTCAGTTGATTAGATCATCATCTTGTGTTGCGGGTTCTATCCCTGGTCAGGGCAAAATGTAGATGGGGGTCAATCCTCAGTTGGGGTGCATACAAGATACAACTAATTGATGTTTTTCTCTGTCCCCCTTCCTCTCTCTCTAAAATTAATAAATATATCCTCAGGTGAGGATTAAAAAAAATATTTTTTAAAATGACACCACACAATGTGAAAGTAATCCCCACCTCACAGTACTAATAAGTACTTATAATCCTAGGAATACAGACTTTGTCTTAGTGAAAAAGAATTCAATAATCCCCAATAGCAGTCATGTTTAAAAAAAAAAAAAAGTATTAAAACTGCTTCAAATACCTGATGCTTCTTTTAACGTCCCTTATGTTTCTGTATTATTACAGAAACAAAGCATAACTCATAAAAACATTTTTTTCAAAATAATATTTAATACAGCAACACATTTTCAAGGCCCAATGAGAAACTGAAAATCAAAATAAAATTTGTATATATGTTCCTGTTACATTGTTAAACACTCCAAACCAAAAAATATCAAATTGTACTTTAAAATAAATTTCAACATTTTAGCATATATTCTATATGTCGATGTATTCTCATGTTCCACTTTTCACAAAAACCTTTCCACTAAGTATTTATCTAAAATTATATAGAAAGGTTCCCAAAATTATTAATGTTTAACACCTTCTAAATACTCAAAAAGTTATTCCTACCTTGAATATCAATTACTAAAATCTATGTTTGAACCCTTGCGTACTGCTGATAGGAATGTAAATTGGTGCAGCCACCATGGAAACAGCATGGAGGTTCCTCAAAAAATTAAAAATAGACTACCACGTGACCCAGCAATTCCCAGGAAAACAAAAACACTAACTAGAAAAGATATATGTACCCCCATGTTCATTGCAGCATTATTTACAATAGCCAAGATGTGAAAATGATGTTATCCATTAATGGATCAATGGATAAATAAAATGCAGTGTTACATATATATAAACAAGTATTATTCAATCATTAAAAAAATGAATTCTTGCCATTTGCAACAACATGGATGAATCTCGAGGGCATTATGCTAAGACAGACAAAGAAAAATGCCATATGATCTCACTTATATGTGGAATCTAAGAAACGAATTAAAACCAAAACCAAGTTCACAGACTGATGGTTGCCAGAGGCAGGAGGCAGGATGAGGGGGAGAGGGGTGGAGGTGAAGTGTACAAGTGAAGGGAGTCAAATGTATAAAGTTCCAGTTATAACCTAAACCAGTCACGGGGATATAATGTACAGCACGGTGACTACAGCCAACAACACTGTGCTGTATATCTGAACCTTGCTAAGAGAGCAAATCTTGAAGTTCTCACCCACAAAAATATTCTGTGACTCTATATGACAGATGTTAATTATACTTATTGTGCTAAATTTGCAATATATGCAAATACTGAATCATTATGTTGTATACCTTAAAATAATGTTGTATGTCAATTTTACCTCAATAAAAGTAAAATATAACCTTCAATAATTCCATTTCATTGTAATTTTTCATTTTTATCTTAATGGGGGAAAAAACCTCTACACCTCTCCCTCAATTATATAACAAAATTAGAACATATTCAGTCAATACTAGGAATAATTTGTCTATAATTATTGTTTTAAAATGAATTCATACATCCTAATTTAAAAATAAAAAAGCAATCCAGAACATACTTAATACATCAACTATTAAATCACAAAACAAAAAAAGAAACCTGTTAAGTGCCTGATGAAGTTTTTATACATTAATAGAAAAGCAGTATGTTAACATGATGAAATTAAATGTTTTCTGTCTAAAATTCCGTATCTAATAAAATCACTGACCCCAGGAAAAAGTTGAAGACAAAACAAACTTCCCTAAAAATATCTCAACTTCAAGTAAAGATTATGAATTAGTTAAAATCTGGTCAGTCATCCAAACCAATATGCTCTTCCCATTGATATAAAACTTAATAAAAAAAAATCATTAGTTGAAGTAGTTTACAAGTGTTGCACTATCATTTCAGAAAAAAATCCATGAGTTATAAAAAACTCATTTTATGGTGAAAATTCACACTAACATGTTATGCAAGGGTTCAGTGTACTAAGAAATTTATTTTAGGCTGCAGTGGTATTCAAAACCTTAACAAAAACCTTATTTGTCAAATTTTATTTTTTAAAGATTTAATTTATTTATTTTTAGAGAAAGGGGGAGTAGGAAAGAGAGGGAAAGAAACATCAATCAGCGACTGGGGACTGAACCCGCAACCCACATGTGTCCTGACTGGGAATCAAACAGGCAACCTTTCACTTTGTGGGACAGCGCCCATCCAACCGAGCCACACAAGTCAGGGCTTTGCCAAATTTTACATAAAGGAAATTTGACAATCATTACACAATAAAGAAGAAACTTTCTAGTCTTTTTCATCAATTCATACATATATATTCTTAAATGAAAACTGAGCACATTAACAAGCTTTCCCCAAAGTTAACTCCCAATTCTCATACACCAAGTTCTAAAAAGAAAACACCAAATCTCAATTATTTTTCAGTTCAAAACTAGAAAAAGAAAAAAAAATGACTCAGTCTATTAGTTAATTTCTGAATTGCAAATATCTGAATTAAAACTGAGTAAAAAACAGGTGACCATTTTTGTGAGTAGTTACTGATAAAAGTCTTGATTGTTTATATATGAAACCAAATATCACCTATCCTTCCTGTAAAACACAAATTATATTTTTCCAAAGTTGCAACTTCATTAAATTTTAAAATAACCTTTTTATACTGAGAAATGATTGTTATAAATCTGAAGGGAAAGACTAACAAAATTTTATTAAAAGTAAATCCAGTAGAAAGCACAATTTTTAAAAAACCAGTTAGTATTAGCAAAATAACCTACTCCTATTGAAAAATTTCATCCTATTTTAGCTGTTTCTCACAATATTCCCAGCAATGGAGAAAAGGTAAAATAGCAGTATTTCCCAATCCTAGGCTACACATACAAACATATTTCATGTTACAAGACTTTCGATCCTGTGGTATTTTCTTCCTTTTGACATACTCCATGGGCCCTTTAACATACTGAAGGCCCTTTACTTTCAGTCCACGGACTGAAAACAAAATTAAATTGGTAGTACATAGTTAATACACTTAGTCACTAGAAACTTAAAAACTCACTCAATATATACCCATAATAGAGTGACCATGTCAATCTGTCTCCTCTAGAGGGTACCCTTTACATCAGGGTACCAATTTCACCAGATGATATCTGCCAGACTATTACCTCAGGCACTGAACTTCAAGTTAACACTCAAGATTAAAAAATTCATCTATATAGCAACAAAAAATACTATTTTTCTCATGCCTGATACCAAATGCCAATCTAATCTGCTTCCCCTGCAGTATCTTGCCCAGTAGGTACAAGGTACATATTTGCTCAAAAATTATTTCCTTCTTCTTGCATACAAATGCAATTTAATATAATTTATTAAAGACCAGAAACTAGTTCATTAAATGATATATGGAAGAACAATGTAAAAACATTCATGCAGTATATTCGTTCATAATCCTCAGAGTGGAATTTATTACGTGATTCCCACACTGGAATCAGAAGTGAGTCAACAGTGTAGAAAATAAATGCAAGGAGGAATTAATCATTTACCCATTTGGATTTACTAAGATTCCCTATTTTATATCTTATTTATATTTTTAGCATGAAAAAGCATAAAGTGAGGATCACTACTATTACCATATAAATATGGTTCTATGTTCCAACCATATTTGTCAAATTCTGCTTTGTTTTGAATATCAAATTGCTTAAAAAGAAACTTTAGTACTATGACTTTCAAACATCATCAAAAGAAACTTACAGCAGGCAAAAGCATATTCTTTCTTACACAGTCCAAAAACCAGATAGTTAATACAATTAATTTTGTGATAGATTCAAGGGTTGTTTTTAAATACTCCCATTTTCGCAAAGTTAACTGAAAAACTGTTATAAGTCTTCGGGAATTCTAATGTACTGTCGACATCTGGGAAAGTCACATAAGAATCAAAGGGCTGCTGTGGCAGTTCTTGGGAGGCAGGCATCTGCACGCGAGCACCTGATGGGACGACAGGGGAGGGCTTTAGCCAACTAGCTGCATTTTAAGTTCCCTGGGTCCCAGGAGCAGCCTGTTGTTCTTTTCGCCAGTGTCAGGGTGAGTTAAGTTTTCCATCCACACGCGGAACTTCTCTGTCTGCCTCTCCATCTTGGAAAAACAGCTCATGGCCTCTTCTAGGACACACTGCCTATGCAGTTCTTATTACACACACAGCACCCCTGTCAAGTTATCCTGGAATTTCTCTGGGCGTTCCTTCAGATCCCACAGCACGACTGAAGTCAGCTTTAAAAATACTGAGGCCATTTGACATGAGGCCATAAAACATCATTAATCCAGAACATTGCATTTTTAATAAGACACACTTCTTCAGGCAAACAGCATAAGCATTACTGAGAACAGCCATATAAATAAGAGTATTGATGCCCTGGCTGGTATGGCTCAGTAGACTGAGTGCCAGCCTCTGAACCAAAAGGTCACTAGTTTGACTCCTGGTCAGGGCACATCCCTGGGTTGCAGGCCAGGTCCCCAGTTGGGGGCATATGAGAGGCAACTTATCGATGTGTCTCTCACACATCGATGTTTCTCTCCCTCTCCTTCTCCCTCCCTTCCCCTCTCTCTAAAAATAAATAAAAGTTTTAAATAAATATCACTGATAAGCAGCACTTAATTAACCAAACAAAAGTCATCCCAAGAAAAATAAAACAACACTACCATTTCTCATAGCTTTAATATATCTGGCTAGGAACACGGATTCTGTAACTATACAACTAATATTAATCTGTAATAGTGGTTTTCAACCTGGGCTAAACACATGAAAACTAGGAGTGGTTTAACAAATACCAAAACCTAGCTAGGGCTCCAAGGCATTGTAGGTTGGTTTTTCTTTGTTTTGTTTTAAGCTCCCCAGGTGATCTGAATGTACAGCCTTGGTTGAGAACCACTATATCCTTGAATATTTTTACTGCTTTGACTGTAAAATTCTAGAAGTCATTTTGGTAGCTGGTCTATCATCAATCAGTATACAATAATTCTTAGCTGACAGTCTTATCAAATGCTCTTGTTTTACGTTTAAAAAATTGCCTCTGAGTCAGGTTTTTACAAACTCTAGTCTGTACAGGTGTTACAAGGTATACCTCAGGGGAAAAAAACCAGAATGTTTTGTGTTAAACAGAATGTTGTGTTAAACAGAATGTTTAAGTTTGAGGTATACTACAAATCATATCCTCCCCCTCTAATGGCTGAGTTGCCTTACAGTAAAGAAACCTGTTTCCACATGATGCAGCACTTTCCAAATGTGTGCGTTAATTCTAGGAGAATAGTGATTTCATAGGATTTCAATTTAGGAGATGCTCCTGCACATACACTGTTTTATTCTTGCTAGGCCAGGTCATCTTTGATTTGGGTTTCTTAAAAAAAAACTATAATGAACTCTTCATTTCTTCAGGGAGCTATTAAAAATGTTACCTCCTGAGACCACTTGACTATACTACCTAAAATGGCTTTTCCACCCCATTTCTAGTCAATCTTTATCTCTTATAGCCTGCTTTATTATCCATAGTACATATATATTCCTACCTGATGGCATGATAAATTCATTTATTGTGTCTCCTCAAAAAAAAAAAATTAAGTTCAATGAGGGCAGGGACTTTATTTACATTCACAATTACATTCCCAATGCTGCATAGGAGATGCTCAAATATTTGCTGAATAAGTGAATGATTGATGGAATCAATCAATCTTGGCCTTATACCATCTACCTATAACATGAAATCCTATATCAAGAACAGCCATATAAAATGCTGTATTATAATTAACCCCAGATATTTCTGAAAATACAGTTCACTTTATCTCACAGTGGCTTTTCATGAAGATGCAAAAGAAAAATTTACCAGTTCTCCATATGTTTTTACTGGCTTGAGAAGTGAAACATCAATTTCTTGTTCCAGTTTGTTATGCATTCATTGGTTGATTCTTATATATTCTCTGACCAAGTATCAAACCCTCAACCTTGGTGTATTGGGACATCGCTATAGCCAAGCTACTCAGCCAGCACCCTAGTTCTTAGTATTAAATGTTTCTCTTAGACAACGAGAACTGTTTAATCCATCATGCCACCTCTCTTTAATAACTAAAAAACTATGGGACAAATTTTTAGCCCCATTCTACCCAGCTAATAAAAATCTTATTAAGTTTATTAGCAACCTTCCCAATTAACTTCATTTTATTTCCTTCTCCCCAATTACTCCATCCCCTTTCTTCATTATTTAAAAAAAAAAACCTTGTTTATACATAAACTTCCTCAAGAAGGACACACCTTTCCCCAGAGAGCAGTTTATTTAGCTTATGGAAAGACTAAGTAGAATTCAAAAAATATCAAGCTTTCTTTCAGCAGTTTATTCCCATTTGAAATGCTGGGTAAACTTAATTGTATAGGACAGGAGACCTGTTACAGATTTTGGTATTACTTAAATACTTATGCTGGATAAGATGTAGCCTCATAAAAATGACTACCAGCAATAAACACTGATATTTCCAGATCTTAAAAAAAGAGAGTAATTACACATTTGTCAAAATTCTAAATGCACACCAAGAATGCACCCTAATGTAAACTATGGACTCTTAGTGACAATGACATGTCAATGTATGTTCATTAACTGCAACAAATGTATGACTCTGGTAAGGGAAGCTGATAGTGGGGGAGGATGTGCATGTGTGCAGGCAGAAGTATGTGTGAAATCTTTGTACCATCTGCTTAATTTTACTGTAAACCTAAAACTGATCTAAAAATTAAGTCTATTAAAAAAAAACAAGGACCATATTCTCACCTTAAACACACATGTTCTTTTATTAATACTAAGATATATCCTACTTTGAGAAAAAGAATTACATCGAAAGCAAAGCTTATGCTTTTGCATATAAAAGTTAATATAGGCACTCACTCTAGGAAATAAGGTAGGAAAAGCAGGCCAAAAACAATACTTTGGTGCTTTAACATTAGAGATTGCCAAAGGATCGCCACCAGTAAGATATCAAAAGATTCTAACTTTAAGGTAACATTATCCAGACATTGTAGCATAGAGAAAACCACATTTAAACCATGCATGCTTTTAAAATTACCACTTAAATGGAGTAAAAGGGCTTATGCTTGTTAACTAATACAGAGCTCTGCTGTGGTTTTTATAACTAAGATTTTTTAAAACTAGGCTTCACTGTTCAGAATTTGATACCCATTAGCAGTAACAAAACTTAACTGAACCACACTACCAGCTTCACAATTGATGTTTAGCTATGCCTTAAAATATCACTGTTCAACTGAGTTCTCAGCCCTGGCTGCTATCATCACTGGGGGAACCTGAAAAATGCTGATGCCTTTATGCTAAGTGAAATAAGTCAGACAGAAAAAGACAAATACTGCATAATTTCACTTACATGTGGAACTTAAAAAAGCTAAATTCATAGAAATAGAGCAGACTGGTGTTTGTGGGAGGGGAAATGAAGGTGGTCAAAGGGTATAAACTTCCAATTATAAGACAGTAAGTTCTACGGATGGAATACACAGCATGGTGATAGTTAACAGTATTTACTGTATTGTATATCTGAAAGTTGCTATGAGAGCAGAACTTACAAGTTCTCAATACACAAACTATAACTACATGAAGTGATGGGTGTATTAAATGACCTTGCTGTGATAGTCATTTCACAACATAAACATTTATCAAATATTCATGTTATATACTTAAACTTACATAATGTTATATATGTTGAGTATACTGCAAAAAAGCTGGGGGAAAAATGCTGATACCTGGGTCAGATCCTCAGATTCTGATTTAACTGGTCTAGAGTAGGGCCCGGGCATCCTGTTTTTAGTGCTCCTCAAGTGATTCTAATATATAGCCAGATTGAAAACCACGTGGATTTTACCTACCTCATTTGCATTTACTAAGATGAAAATAGGCAGTTACCATCTGATTATTCCATCTCAGTGTTTTGTTACCAATGTATTTAATGAGTCTCCTAAACAGTTACTAAAATCGACCAGATTATAAAAGGCTTAAAGTGGGAACATGGGGCTTTTAGCCACTTCATATTCAATCTAGGAAAAAGGTCATGGTATTCCCAGTGTGGGTTTGTGGTCTTATCTTCTACCACAAGTCCCCGCTGCTTAAATCAGTATTAAATTTTTTCTAAGTAATACAATTCCCAACAGGCTAAGAACCCTCACAAATCATAAAAACAAATGTGGCAGGAGCA